>NC_000069.6:136200972-137400972 GCF_000001635.26 Mus musculus
TCCTAAATTTTAACCTTTATTGGAACCATTTATTTATTTTTCCATTTATACAACATTTTTAGGGACACAGTAAGTCAGGCATAATATTGACTGTCTCACATCCAAATGTACCACAATGAAGGTGTGGCTGCAACAACAACAACAACAACAAAAAAGAAACAGAGGGAAATCATATAGCGCAGGGTCTGGGCTTTGCTATCTGATAATATTCCTTTCATTTTAATATTCAGGTCTATGCTTTTAAATTAATTCAAAGCAGTAATCATGCTTTAATATTGATAGAAAAGTACATATTCAGCCTATAGTGGATTATAGTAAATATATAACTGTCTTTACACATGAAAAAAGACTGAAACACAAACTCAACTGATAAAAAAAAGAAGCGTATTTTCTCAATAAAATTTGAATAATTGTCACTTGCCCCTCTCTCCTCTCTCTCTCTCTCTCTCTCTCTCTCTCTCTCTCTCTCTCTCTCTCTCTCTCTCTCTCTCTCTGGTTTTTTGAGACAGGGTTTCTCTGTGTAGCCCTGGCTGTCCTGGAACTCACTTTGTAGACCAGGCTGGCCTTGAACTCAGAAATCTCTGGCCTTGAACTCAGAAATCTGCCTGCCTCTACCTCCGAGTACTGGGTTTAAGGCGTGAGCAATCATGCCTGGCTCTACCTCTCTTTTAAATGATAAAAATCATTGTGTTTATTTCATGAGCTCTATTCTCTAACCCTCTATTACTGATACTCACTGCTTCAATGATCATTTGTGGTTTCTTTTTTTTTTCCATTTTTTATTAGGTATTTAGCTCATTTACATTTCCAATGCTATACCAAAAGTCCCCCATATCCACCCACCCCCACTCCCCTGCCCACCCACTCCCCCTTTTTGGCCCTGGTGTTCCCCTGTACTGGGGCATATAAAGTTTGCAAGTCCAATGGGCCTCTCTTTCCAGTGATGGCCGACTAGGCCATCTTTTGATATATATGCAGCTAGAGTCAAGAGCTCCGGGGTACTGGTTAGTTCATAATGTTGTTCCACCTATAGGGTTGCAGATCCCTTTAGCTCCTTGGCTACTTTCTCTAGCTCCTCCATTGGGAGCCCTATGATCCATCCATTAGCTGACTGTGAGCATCCACTTCTGTGTTTGCTAGGCCCCGGCATAGTCTCACAAGAGACAGCTACATCTGGGTCCTTTCAATAAAATCTTGCTAGTGTATGCAATGGTGTCAGCGTTTGGATGCTGATTATGGGGTGGATCCCTGGATATGGCAGTCTCTACATGGTCCATCCTTTCATCTCAGCTCCAAACTTTGTCTCTGTAACTCCTTCCATGGGTGTTTTGTTCCCAAATCTAAGGAGGGGCATAGTGTCCACACTTCAGTCTTCATTCTTCTTGAGTTTCATGTGTTTAGCAAATTATATCTTATATCTTGGGTATCCTAGGTTTGGGGCTAATATCCACTTATCAGTGAGTACATATTGTGTGAGTTTCTTTGTGAATGTGTTACCTCACTCAGGATGATGCCCTCCAGGTCCATCCATTTGGCTAGGAATTTCATAAATTCATTCTTTTTAATAGCTGAGTAGTACTCCATTGTGTAGATGTACCACATTTTCTGTATCCATTCCTCTGTTGAGGGGCATCTGGGTTCTTTCCAGATTCTGGCTATTATAAATAAGGCTGCTATGAACATAGTGGAGCATGTGTCCTTCTTACCAGTTGGGGCATCTTCTGGATATATGCCCAGGAGAGGTATTGCTGGATCCTCCGGTAGTACTATGTCCAATTTTCTGAGGAACCGCCAGACTGATTTCCAGAGTGGTTGTACAAGCCTGCAATCCCACCAACAATGGAGGAGTGTTCCTCTTTCTCCACATCCACGCCAGCATCTGCTGTCACCTGAATTTTTGATCTTAGCCATTCTCACTGGTGTGAGGTGGAATCTCAGGGTTGTTTTGATTTGCATTTCCCTGATGATTAAGGATGTTGAACATTTTTTCAGGTGTTTCTCTGCCATTCGGTATTCCTCAGGTGAGAATTCTTTGTTCAGTTCTGAGCCCCATTTTTTAATGGGGTTATTTGATTTTCTGAAGTCCACCTTCTTGAGTTCTTTATATATGTTGGATATTAGTCCCCTATCTGATTTAGGATAGGTAAAGATCCTTTCCCAATCTGTTGGTGGTCTTTTTGTCTTATTGACAGTGTCTTTTGCCTTGCAGAAACTTTGGAGTTTCATTAGGTCCCATTTGTCAATTCTCGATCTTACAGCACAAGCCATTGCTGTTCTGTTCAGGAATTTTTCCCCTGTGCCCATATCTTCAAGGCTTTTCCCCACTTTCTCCTCTACAAGTTTCAGTGTCTCTGGTTTTATGTGAAGTTCCTTGATCCACTTAGATTTGACCTTAGTACAAGGAGATAAGTATGGATCGATTCGCATTCTTCTACATGATAACAACCAGTTGTGCCAGCACCAATTGTTGAAAATGCTGTCTTTCTTCCACTGGATGGTTTTAGCTCCCTTGTCGAAGATCAAGTGACCATAGGTGTGTGGGTTCATTTCTGGGTCTTCAATTCTATTCCATTGGTCTACTTGTCTGTCTCTATACCAGTACCATGCAGTTTTTATCACAATTGCTCTGTAGTAAAGCTTTAGGTCTGGCATGGTGATTCCGCCAGAAGTTCTTTTATCCTTGAGAAGACTTTTTGCTATCCTAGGTTTTTTGTTATTCCAGACAAATTTGCAAATTGCTCCTTCCAATTCGTTGAAGAATTGAGTTGGAATTTTGATGGGGATTGCATTGAATCTGTAGATTGCTTTTGGCAAGATAGCCATTTTTACAATGTTGATCCTACCAATCCATGAGCATGGGAGATCTTTCCATCTTCTGAGATCTTCCTTAATTTCTTTCTTCAGAGATTTGAAGTTTTTATCATACAGATCTTTCACTTCCTTAGTTAGAGTCACGCCAAGATATTTTATATTATTTGTGACTATTGAGAAGGGTGTTGTTTCCCTAATTTCTTTCTCAGCCTGTTTATTCTTTGTATAGAGAAAGGCCATTGACTTGTTTGACTTTTTATATCCAGCTACTTCACCGAAGCTGTTTATCAGGTTTAGGAGTTCTCTGGTAGAATTTTTAGGGTCACTTATATATACTATCATATCATCTGCAAAAAGTGATATTTTGACTTCCTCTTTTCCAATTTGTATCCCCTTGATTTCCTTTTGTTGTCGAGGAGTAGACGGCAGGAAATAATCAAACTCAGGGGTGAAATCAACCAAGTGGAAACAAGAAGAACTATTCAAAGAATTAACCAAACGAGGAGTTGGTTCTTTGAGAAAATCAACAAGATAGATAAACACTTAGCTAGACTCACTAAAGGGCACAGGGACAAAATCCTAATTAACAAAATCAGAAATGAAAAGGGAGACATAACAACAGATCCTGAAGAAATCCAAAACACCATCAGATCCTTCTACAAAAGGCTATACTCAACAAAACTGGAAAACCTGGACGAAATGGACAAATTTCTGGACAGATACCAGGTACCAAAGTTGAATCAGGATCAAGTTGACCATCTAAACAGTCCCATATCACCTAAAGAAATAGAAGCAGTTATTAATAGTCTCCCAACCAAAAAAAGCCCAGGACCAGATGGGTTTAGTGCAGAGTTCTATCAGACCTTCAAAGAAGATCTAATTACAGTTCTGCACAAACTATTTCACAAAATAGAAGTAGAAGGTACTCTACCCAACTCATTTTATGAAGCCACTATTACTCTGATACCTAAACCACAGAAAGACCCAACAAAGATAGAGAACTTCAGACCAATTTCTCTTATGAATATCGATGCAAAAATCCTCAATAAAATTCTCGCTAACCGAATCCAAGAACACATTAAAGCAATCATCCATCCTGACCAAGTAGGTTTTATTCCAGAGATGCAGGGATGGTTTTATATACGAAAATCCATCAATGTAATCCATTATATAAACAAACTCAAAGACAAAAACCACATGATCATCTCGTTAGATGCAGAAATCATTTGTGGTTTCTTTTGCATACGAGAATTCCATTTCCATTAAATGGCACTTCCAGACACAGTCAGCTCTATATGAGTTAATTGGTAAAAGAAGCCAGGAAAAAAAAGGGGGGGGGAGAACTGCATTTTAGGAAGTTCATGAGAAATTAGGAGTCTGAGAATTACCCAAGGGAAGTTAATGATTATTTAGCCACCACAGCCAGGAATGTAACTCTCAATATGATGCTAGAACTGCTGGTCTCTGAAGCAAATATGTCAAAGATAATGAAGTACCTGTGTATAATGAGGCACTGGTTCAATCTTGACAAATTATTTAACATCTGTACTGGACAAGAACTGAAAGAACACAGATATTATCTCTCGCTGTTACTTCCACAAATGGATGTATGTTACCTATGTTATTCAATTAATTTTAATGTAGCAAACATTGAAATCACTACCCTGTGAGCCAATTGGTAATCAAAATCATATTGTTGCTTGTCATTTGAGCTCATGGCTACACTCCCAGGAGCAACGGCATTCAAACACAGTGAGGATCAGAGCTGAGCTATTATAGCATCTGCATTTCCCATTTGCCAGTGACCACAAGTGCCACACAGTTCTCCTGTGGCAGGAGGAAAGTGGAGAGTGGCTCAAACTAGACATTGAGAGGGCTCACCCTGTTAAAAAACAATAGCTTCCAAAGGTGAGACAAAAGGAACATTCAACTAAGTATTGTGAGTCAACTCTCATTTTGAAATGGTATCAGGACCTCATTACGAAGGCTTAGATTTTTTGCTCAGGATAATGAGCATCCACCAGTTGCTAGGAAAGAGGGGCAAATCTGTCATGAGTCATCATACATTTAGGGGAAATTAAGACAAATGCAGAAACACTGATATTATAAGATATACTATATACATACACACATATGTGCATATATATGTACATATATATATTGATATATATATACATATATATATACATTGATATATTAAAATCCACAATTATAGAGATAATTCATCAGGCCCATTGAAGAAGTCTGAAACATGCCTGTATTAATATATCACAGAATATCTGGTTTGTTGGGATTGAGGGCTGATTTCACTCACAAAATGAATGCTACAATGAGTTTTCTGCTGGACAGTTTTGTGCCAACTCGTCACATGCTAGAATCATTTAAGAGACTGGAACCTCAGTTGAGAAAAATGCTTCCATAAGACTGGGCTGCAGGCAAGCCCGTAGGGCATTTTTTTTTTTTATTAGTGATCAATGTGGAAATGTTCAAGCCATTGTAGATGGAGCCACCACTCCTGGGCTGGTTGTCCTGGGCTCTACAGGAAAAGGATGAGCAAGCCAGGCTGGGGAAGGTACAAGCCATAATCAGTGCTGTTCCTTGGCCCCTACATCAGCCCCTGCCTCCAAGTTCCTACAGTGATTGAGTTCCTGTCCTGACTTCCTTAGATGATGAACAATGATGGAGGTAGAAGTATAAGCCAACTACTTTCCTCTCCTCCCCAAATTTCTTTTGAACATAATATTTCATCATAGCAATGTAACCCTAACAAAGGCATGTTTACTTGTCTGAACTGAACCAATGCTTGAGGTCTATTCAGATGTTTTCCTCATCTTTATTTCCCCCTAAAATGAACTGCACTGTGACGGAGATGAACTTTTATCTTCCTGACCTGTGGTGCTTCTCATTCCCCGTAGGAAAGCAGAATAGTGGGTAGTTAGTTAGTTGGGGAAACTTAGAAACAGTTTATCCTATATACAGGTAAGGAGAGAATGCATAGATACAGCTAGCTGTCCGGAAACTCTGAGCAGAAGGATCATTTATATACATAATATACACAGAGAAAACAGTCACTGTGTCTCCTGTGAGTAGACTTTACTGGAAATTACAGATAATGGGTTTTGCTGGGCTTTGGTAAATCACACCAACACTATTTCAGAGACCATTGTAAACTGCCTCACACACTGGTGTTAATAGCCATGAAAAATGTCTTTCCTAACGGCCATTCGGGTGATGTACAGCCTATGGATGGTCTTCTTAATTGGTTTCTTACAGTTAATAAAACATGTTAGGTGAAATTACTGTTACAGCTTCTCTGGTTTGAAATCAGCTATGTCTCATACATGTTGCATTAAGCATATTAACTTGTGAAAGGATGTAAGAAAAACAATTACAGTATTTTTTCATAGCTAGTAAAGTAGACAGAAAATTACAAACCTACATTTTCAAATATCTACTACTATGAAAGGACTGAGGTTGTTTACACTCTGCAAATAATTCTTTTTTTTAAATATTTTTTATTACATATTTTCCTCAATTACATTTCAATGCTATCCCAAAAGTCCCCCATACCCTCTCCCCCACTTCCCTACCCACCCATTCCCATTTTTTTGGCCCTGGGGGTTCCCCTGTACTGGGGCATATACAGTTTGTGTGTCCAATGGGCCTCTCTTTCCAGTGATGACTGACTAGGCCATCTTTTGATACATATGCAGCTAGAGTCGAGAGCTCCGGGGTACTGGTTAGTTCATAATGTTGTTCCACCTAAAGGGTTGCAGATCCTTTTAGCTCCTTGGGTACTTTCTCTAGCTCCTCCATTGGGAGCCCTGTGATCCATCCATTAGCTGACTGTGAGCATCCACTTCTGTGTTTGCTAGGCCCCGGTATAGTCTCACAAGAGACAGCTACATCTGGGTCCTTTCAACAAAATCTTGTCACCCCATAATCAGCTTCCAAACGCTGACACCATTGCATACACTTGCAAATAATTCTTGATAGATTTAAAATGAAAATCCCATAGTTAAATTTAAAGGTTTTTAATACTGTCTTTCTTCTGTGTTCTTACTATAAAAAGTTAAGGCTCACATGCATGCTATGAAGACAATTCAGTTAACAAACCAACTTTTCACCCCAAGAAATTAAAGCTCACGTGAGCTCTGCCTTTTCCCAACAACTTTACTTTCATTCTTTTCTCACAGAAGTGTTGTGTGTATTTCCTTAATACTAATATTTTTATACCTCATTTATGACTTATTTATTTTTTCGCACAAATTCCACATGATTTTTGTTGTTTTAATTATGACACTGCCTTCCAATTTGGGCTATTTAAAATCTTATGTAGATGTGCAGACAGTTTTCCTTCATGTTTCAAATCATGCTTGGACATTATCTATCACTCTGTCAATAAGTTAAGCATCAAAGAGATGTTCTTTTGTCATAATTTTGTGGGAACTGGAGCCTTCTTTCTGCATTCACAATTTTTGAAAAATTCCAGTTTTCCTATTATACAGAATTGCCCTATTTATTTGAATGCATATTTTATTATAGACACACAATGAATCCATGTACTTTACCATAAAATCCTTTTCCTTAGAGAAATCCACTAAGTCCTATCAGAAATGGCTACATGCATTCCTGTTAGATTGTTTCAGCTAACTCTAAGAAGCTGATAGGAAAAACACAAACCTGTTTCCTATATGATTGTGTTAAAATGTCTCACACAGTAAAAATGCAGGAAAACAAACACACGAAGAAAACAAAAGAAAAAAGAATAAAAGCCATACATTTCTATAAATTTCAGAAGATGTTAAATAGCCATGCTTAATATCTACTTTACAATGTCTACTCTGGGAATTATTTTGAAAAGAGGGTGGAGAGGGGGTAAAGGACTTGGTAATTAAACCTACAAATGGATATAAACCACAGCTTGCTTAACAAAATTCTTCTTAATTTTCATATATGTATACAATGAAATATGATCATATACTGCCCTCTTCCAGCTCTACAATTCCCATTCCTAACTTCATATTTTATTTATTTAATAGCCTACTAATTTCCATTAGTGCTGCCCCATAAGTACATGGTGTGGGTGTCCCAGGAGCCTGTGAAAGTCATTTAAACATAGCACTAATCCTAGAGAAATTCTGGTGTTAGACAGCTGTGATTGCTAATTTTGCTTGTGAAGATGACTAGATGATGTGATTGTAAGGGCATTTCCAGAAAAAAATAATAGAGAGGGAAATGCCTCTTCTGAAAAGAGGTCACTATCCCATGAGCTGGGATCCCAGACTGAATGACAAAGAAGAAGAGAGAAAGACAGTGGGGCACAAGAATTCTCCTTTCTCTCCTTCTGTAGCACTGAGATATGACTGAACAATTGCTTCACACTCCCGCCACCATAGGGCCACCTACTGCCATGGTCACCCCATCAGGACAGACTGATAACTTCAAGCTGTGAGTCAGAAATCAATCTCTCCTCCTAAGATGCTTCTAGTCAGATATTTCATCATGGCAACAAGGAAAGTATCCAAGATCTTTACAAAAACTCCAAAGCTCTTTACAATGAAAATTTCTGTTCATAAATTAAGTACTAATTACTTAATTTTCATAGGAAAAAAGTATTAAAAAGCACAATGATGAGTTAAGAATTTCTCTTGCTTCTTGGCAACAGCAATAGTGTGGGGGTTTGGTGACTGTATATGGGAGGGATCCCTAGGTGGGGTGGTCTCTGGATAACCTTATCTTCAGTCTCTGTTCCAGTTTTTGTCTTTACCTTTCCTTTGGACAGGAACATTTCTGGGTTAAAACTTTTTGAGATGGGTGTGTGACCCCAATCCTCAATTGGTGGCTGTGCCTATCTACTTGAGGTGGTCTCTACAGATTGTACCTCCCCTTTGTTGGGTATTCCAGCTAAAGTCATTGCTATTGGTCCTGGGAAACTCATTTCCCTGGAGTCTGGGACTTTCTAGTGTCTACCACCCAGTTCCCTAGCCCCCACTACTACATGTTTCTATTCAGTTTTCTGACCCTCTGTACTTCTCTCCTGTTCCTTCCAATACCTGATCCTGCCCCCCTTTTCCCTCCCCTGCCTCTCTTCCCCCCAGGTTCCTCAACTCCCTCTACCTCCTGTGAGTATTTTGTTTCCCATTCTATGTAGGATTGAATCATCCACACTTTGGTCTTCCTTCTTCTTAAGCTCCATATGGTTTGTGGGTTATATCATGGATATTCTGAGCTTTTAGGCTAATATCCACTTATCAGTGAGTACATACCATGTGCATTCTTTTGTGTCTGGGTTATTTTACTCAGGATGATATATTCTAGTTTCATTCATTTGCCTGCAACTTTCATGATGTCCTTGTTTTTTTTTTTTTGTTTTTTGTTTTTAATAGCTGAGTAGTACCCCATTGTGTAAATGCTATTGCTAATGTCAAGAAGTGCTTGTTGACAGGACCCTAATATGGCTGTTCCCTGAGTATTTCTACCAGCACCTGTCCAATACAGATGCAGTTACTCACAGCTAACCACTGGACTGAGTCCAGGGACCCTAAATGAAATGCTAGAGGAAGGACTGAAGGAGCTGAAGGGGATTTGCAACCCCATATGAAGAACAATATCAGCTAAGTGGACCACCCAGAGCTCCCAGGGACTAAATCACCAATCAAAGAGTAGATGGGTTCATGACTCCAGATACATATATGGCAGAGGATGGCTTTATCGGACATCAGTGGTAGGGGAGGGAGGTCTGATGCCCCAGCATAGGGGGATGCTAGAGGGGTGAGGCTGGAGTGGGTAAGTGTGGGGGAGAGAGCACCCTTATAAAGGAGGAGAGAGGGGATGAGGAATTTATGGATGGGAAACCAGGGAAGAGGATATCATTTGAAATATTAATGAATAAAATGGTTAATAATAATAATAATAATAATAATGATAATAATAAATAATGAAATTCTTTTGCTCCTCCTGTGCCTCTACATAATTAACATCATGATAAGTACATGGCTGGCTTATGTATACCATATAATGCCTTTTGTCTATATTTTTCTGAAATAACAATCTTCTTTTTCTGCTCATTTGGTATAGATCAAAAACCTGAATATAGCACACTGAAAATCAGCTATGTCTTCTGATGGAAAGATTATGAAGAATTGAATAAATCAGCAAACTGGCAAAGGCTAGATTGTGTCTGTAGTGAAAAGGAGTAGTCTTTGTTCAGTGAACTAAATAATCTGTTGGTGGACCATTATAAGCTTCAAATTTGAAAAGAGCTTGCTTCCAAATCTTTGGGAAAAATAGTTTGAGGAAATTTTGAGGACGTCTGCGTACATGTGATAATTAGAATAAGACTGAATACTACAGTTACATAAATATTTAAGAAATAATAAGATATTTTAGTAACATAATGAGAATTCAATTTTTTGCTACTCAGTTTAGATACACACCTAAAGACACAGCTAACATGATTTGGAATAAACAGCATTAACATGGGATGTATCTTGCATAGCTTTACCAAGGAATTCTTAGATTTGTTTATACAAAGTTGATAACTAGAGAAATAATTCATACAACCTGTAAATCATAAGAACCATTTTCCAAAAGTGTTACCACATCCTGCAGATATTTACAGTTTCTTAACCATGCATTTGCAAGAGGAAATCTGATTGCTTGAAAGTGTATTAAAATTTATGTTATCCATGATCATCAAAATGCATTTACAGATCTGCCACCCATTAGCACAGTCACAGCCACAGCCACAGCCACATTCTCAGTCACAGCAGGATGATCACAGATTGATATCCATCTATAATGATAAAACTCTTCTAGAAACAGCCTGGCTAAAGGATCACTTACAAATAGCATACAAAGACCGCTTCACAAATTTCATGCAATAGTGACCAAGCTGAACCCTATAAAGCTAGTTATAAGCTAGTACTGTAATGTGAATCGTTACCTAGCGACCATGAGAGCAAACACTTGGAATCCATGACATACATATAGAAACAGAGACATATATACCAAAAGAATATAAAACAAAACAAAACAAAACAAAACAAAACAAAACAAAACAAAATCCCCCACTGTGTCTTATGCCTGTCAGTCTTGTTGTAGCCCTCTACTGTTTTTCATAAGGACAGTCACCAGCATGCTCTACAGTGGTATCTAGCAGGCTCTCGCAGTTCTCACAGAGCCTCTGAAGTTAAGTCTTCAGGAAAAGAGGAGTAGAATTATAACACTGAGAGTTGGGAATTATCTTTGAAAGCTTTGAAAGGCGATGAAGATTTATGCAGAGTTCACCAGAGACTGAAATTAGGGAATAGAATTTAGGACCCTTGAGGACCCAAGAGTGCCAAACGAATGAGCATGTTACAGGCAATGGAAAGCTGATATGACTGACTGACCTGAGATGCACACCATATCCTTTGATCAAGGACCTCGTATAGAGGACATGTAGTAAAATGAGTGTAATTATCAGCCCTGGTGACAGGCTTTAACCACAGTGCACCAGGATTCAGGTGAGACAGGCTGCAGATGGAAGGCTTTAGACTGGAAAACCGTGCTTCATTAGACTACAGGCCGTATGTTTATTTTAAATGTGTGCAAAATACATTCTGTTGCCACTTCAGGGAGTGGACGGCATGCACATGCTCCTGTAATATGTTGATACTCCTGATAAATGGAGAACAGAGCTGCATTGATTTTTGTCATCTTATTCTTCTGGAACTACAGTTGACCACTGTATTTGTAAGTCCAATATTTGACTGAATTTCTGTGACAATCAGTTAAGGGCTAAAAGAGCCAGAATCCATTTACAGTGTTCCATCTTTCTACGTTAGCTGCTTATTGGCCATACAATTATATTAGTTGTGAAAAATCCAAAGATAAATTTTGACATATTTACTGGCATGATCACTGTCATAGTCAACTCTCCACTGTACCTTCACAAGTATAATTCATTTTCTGAGGCAAAATGTGCACTTCTCTTATTACAAAGCAGTGGCGCTTCTAAACTTGGTTATGAGAACATAGTGTGCGAGCTTTATTTGCTGCAATCGTATCATTCCCTTCTCAAATCTTTCACTTGTTGCCTTCTCATTAAATTATCTGTCTGGAGTGTTCTGAAGTTGGGGGCTTATATAGAAACAATAAGGAATGGGAAGTCAACAGGGAAACAGAAGGAATCACACAAGAGAAATAAACTCCAACAACATAAATTCACTTGCTATTGAGCAGGTTTTTCCGAATGATTGCCAAAGTGTTTTCCTTTAACCCTGCACTTACTGACCTGTTTGCATGTACTTCACAGATTCTAGATTCTCAAACAAAGAAATGAAGGTAAATGATTTCTTTGCCTTTTTTGCCATCTCTTCTCCAATATTGAACAGATTCTCCAGATGCCAAAAGAAAGACAAATTGAAATCAGATGAGTATGGGTGAGTCAGAGTTAGGTTATATAGCTCACTAATCTTAAAAAGCTTTTCTTTCTTTCTTTTTTTAAAAGATAATGGACAAGTTGGAACCTGTAAAGGATAAATAAAGTTACACTGTAAGCTCTAGTGGTCTAAAGAGAAATAGATACATTCTGAGTTGCCGGAGGCTGGTGTTCATGCAGCAAGCCACATGTTTTTAGCCATGCAAACAAGTTTGGTGTACCCATCAGCACCTTACGTGCTTGGTCACACATAGCTGATAGATACACACACAGGCAGGAAGTACATCGGGATGTATGTTGATCACCAGTTGGATGGCAGTGGAAAGTACCTTAGCCTCATCAGGATTTGCTTTTATGAGCACCCTATTGACCTAAATTTGGGGTCATTTCTCCAGGAATCCCAGGTATGGACCTGATTAGTGTCCATTTAGTTGGATAGTTGTGGAACTGGTTTTTCTCCTCAGGGTTTTCAGATTAACAAACCAACAGGAGCTTCCATCCTGCACAACGTTTCTAGTTGTGTAAAGTCATAGTTTTCAACATAGCAATGCATTCGTGTTTATATACATGCACATATAAAGAACCAGCTGCAGATATATGAGCAAAGGGAAAAACTTACGAGAAAGTCTTCAAAGACTTCCTTGAGTTCTTCATGACCATGCCTTTCAGCAATATGCAGCAGGTCTGAACCATCTGTCGCCTTCATTCTAGCTGCCCTGGTTGCTCCTGAACACTGCAGCAGATGAAGAGCCAGATTCTTTAAGCCAAATTTTGCTGCACAGTGAAGAAGTGTTGGGAGCTCTGTGGTGTGAGTACCTGGAGACAGACAAAATACCAAGATTGAATATTTCCTTATCTCTGCACTGCCATGAAAGAGTTTCTATTCTAGAAAGTCACACTCAGAAAGCTGAGCAGAACTTCAGTAAATACAAGAAAACAACAGTGGCTGTTGCAATGCAGACTCTCTTCCCTACTTCCTTCAAATAAATACAAATAACTCGCTAGCATTTATTCCCCCATCTTCATTGAGGAGCAGCCTAAAATTACTGTAAGAATTTTACCTTTCACATTTCAAACAGTGTAGTAGGCCCTTTATGATATGAAATTGGTCAAAGTCTGACATTTTATAAGGTAAAAGTTTTATGGACAACAACTGACAATATTTAAAGTTGGTACCAACTTTCAATAAAATAAAGTATTCTCTTGAAAACATGTAATATATAAATTCCTATATATTCACAATGATTTTCATTATAGATTTTTTTTTTGCTGTGGTTAAGATAGGTCAAAGTTAATCAATACAGATATCTACCTAGTAATGTCAAAATCTACTTATGCCTTGATCAGCTCATCTCTGACTACAGTAGAAAATCTACTAACAGCGCCATCTCCTTTGAGCCCAGGCCTTATCATGGCTCCTGCATCCTGCCATTCAGGTAGGTTAAGTCCCTATTAATTCAGTTTTAGCATTTTATGAAATAAATATATATTCATTATAGGAATATATGCATCTTTTAGCATCAACAAATTCTTTCAGTACCTTCAAGTTAATGTGTTATGATGTACCCCCAAATAAAGAACTTCCTTGGAAGTCAATTTTCACACAGCAGAAGTGTGGGCATTATTGTCTAATGGCTCTTTTCTATATTTTGGGAATGTGTCCAGTATCAAAGAATGGAGCCTGATCAAGTTTTGTACTAATGCCTCCATTGCATTATGGGCCTTTTTTCTCTATCATCATCATCCTGGCTAGTTTTATGTCAACTTGACACAAACTAGTATCATTAAAAGAGAAGGAAGCTCTATTGAGAAATAAACCTCTATAAGATCAGGCTGTAAGCAAATGTATGTGACTTTATTTCAACTCAGTGATGTGGGAGTATGTCTTCCATTGTGGGTGAGACTACACTTCTGCTAGTGGATCTAACTTCTACAAGAAAGCAGGCTGAGTAAGCTATGGGAAGCAGCCTGTAAGAAGTACCCCTCCATGGACTCTGCATCAGCCGCTGACTCCAAGTTCCTGTCTTGTTTGTTTTCCAATCCTGACTTCCTTCGATGATGAATAGTGATATAGAAATATAAGCCAAATAAAGTCTTTCTTCTCCAAGTTGCTTTAGTCATGGTGTTTCATCACAGCAATTGTACCCCTAAGACAATCATTTTGAGGATTCAACCCTAGACCACATTATCAGTAATATTGTTGCTTAAAGTTGCTTATGTCTCTATTTCTATCAGTGTTTTTTACAACATAATCTGTATTTAAAACAGAAGTGATCATATTCAATGAAATTGGGCAACTGTGCACAACCCTGTAACAATCACCTAAACCATATGAGTACATTTATCATCACAGAAGTGCCCTCATTGGCAAGTCTAGCAATCCCCAATATTAGAGGCAGTTACATCCTAATTTTTATAAACTTCTCAAGGTATTTTGTATCTCATGTGAGTGCGTTATACTTTCTGCATTCTTATGTAACAAAGTCTTTGGTTTCTGCCCTTCAATCATTTTCCTGGGTAAATATATTTTCCCAACATTTCTCAATTCCCTATCTCCAGAGACTATACTATTAAAACTTGTTTTTAGTGTTTCTATACATTATGTTTTTATTAACTTATTTTCTTTCTGAGCTTTTCAAGACTTATTGAATCTGCTGTTTGTTTCCCTACATCAATTTAGGATCACTTTTTGTTTGAAATAGTTTTCCTGCCTCATTCTTTCTTGCCTTCACGGGGAAATTGAGTACATAAATGCTAGATTAACTCAATAAGATCAGATAAAGCTTGAAGCAGAGATACGGCAAATGAATACAGAGAAGAGTTTTCTGTCTTTCTATAGTGTTCTATAGATTCAAAGAATTTGCTTTGTTCTTTTAGTTGAAATAATATATTTTGACCTGTTTTTAAAATTCATTGATTCCTTTCTTTCTCTGTTGTTTCTATTACTAATGCTATCTAAACCTATCTGTCTGTCTGTCTGTCTGTTGTGGGTTGCCCTGGTGCTGTTTGTATTTCCATGTAAATTCTGCTTCGTCAAGAGGGGCTTCCCTGATGAGGAGTGTATCACATACTCTTGTGATTTGATGTGATCCTTCCCGCTGTTTTAACTGGTCAAACAAAAGCTAGATCCTATGACTGTACCATGGAAAGGAAAGGTGGGGCTGGAGGTTTTTATAGAAGGGGAACAGATGAAAGAGGGGAGGTGGAGGAAGAAACAGAAGAGAGGAAGAGGTGGTAGAAGGAAGATGGAGCAAAACCACATGGCCTGGAGAAGCCGCAAGTAACAAGGGATCTCATAGCTGGGGAACAGAGTAGTGTAATTGTACATCTGCCCAATCTAGTCATGTAGCTTATACATGTTATAACTGAGTTGCATGTTTTTTACATAGGCTTATTGGGGTTGGAGACTTACTGCAACATTTATCATTTATCTCACCTATATATCATCTATATGTCTATCATAGTTTGTCTATCATCTGTCTATTATCTGTCTATCTCATCTATTTATCATTATGTTTATCATTGTCTGTCTCCCATCTGTCTGTCTGTCTGTCTGTCTGTCTATCTATCTATCTATCTATCTATCTATCTATCTATCTATCCATTGATTCATTCAGACAGGACTTACTACATAGTCTTGGCTAGATTGTAACTCACCATGTAGACTATGCTAACACAAACTCATGGAGAACTCTCTGCCTCTGCTCCATAAGTGCTGAATTAAAGGTATGTGTTATCATGCCTGACAGCCCATTTAATTTTAAGCAGTTTTTAAAGGGAATTTTTTTACTATATTTTCCATTTCACTGATGAAAATTCTCCTTTTACGTCTCCACATCAACCCTCTCAGTAGGTTCTGTAGAATGATCACTGTGGTTACTTAAACAGCCATAACTGACAAGTTCAGCATTAGGAGCATTTCCATGATGGTTTCTTTGGGGTGCTCTTTCCTTGACTAAGGAGAGCTCCCATTCTTCCTTCCCACGCATCTTGCAATATTACTGCATTACAATACTTGCATGGTACTAAAGGACTGAAATAATCAATATATATCCTACAATAGGACACACACATTTTAGAAAGCCAAGCCCGCTCTGGTGGTTGAGAGAAGTTAATCTGTAGAGTGAGCAGAGTGTGTTTTTCTGAGCCAAGGGCTTACTCAGGCTCAGATGATCATGGACTTCAAATATACTGATGGTCAGATCACAGCTTCGTCTTCAGCAGAGAGTGAAGGCTGAGCCCTGGTGAGCTACCAGCTTTTCTGTGGCTACTGCTTCGATCCTTCAGGTTTGTGATTTGCCCTGGGATTCCTTCCCATCCAAATCTCTTTAATCAGGACCTCTGCAGGGCACTTAGACAACATGCACAGCTACAGCCATTATAGTTTGGAATTGCTTTACCCCAGCTTTCACATGCTCTGTATTTATATTCTGACTGCTGTTGCTTTCGATATGGCCAAATATTCTTGCAAGATTTGTCTCTGCAACTGTCTTAGTCAATATTCTATCATGGTGAACAGACATCATGGCCATGTCAACTTATAAAGGAAAATACTTAATTGAGGTTGGCTTACAGTTTCAGAGGTTTAGTCCTTTAATATCCTGGTGGGAAGCAGGGTGGGTAACAGGCTTACAAGTGCTGAAAAGGTAGCTGAGAATTCTACATCTGGATCTCCAAGCAGCAGCAAGAGATTAAGACTCTGGGCCTGGCTTGAGCATTTTGAAACATTAAAGCCCACCCCCAACGACACACTTCCTACAACAAGGCCACACCTACTCCAATAGGCCACACCTTCTAATAGTACCACTCTCTAGTGGACAAACATTGCAATCTGTGAGCCTATTGGGGTCATTCCCCATTCTTCTTCTTCTTCAGTCATTTCATAGATGCCACAGCATCTTTTTCCCCCCATTTGGTTTACAGCTATATTTATTTTCATTCATTGAGTCTGATAGCTAGGGTCTGTTTCAGAATCTTTGTCATGAGAGCTTATGAGCAGTATATTCCTCTATAGCTAGGGCTCTTTGCCATACACAATCATCACAAAGTTTGCTAAATAATCTGTTGTGAGATCTTGTCTTATTCTCTCAGGGATGGGTGTAGTTAAGAGGTCACATTCTGGAATTAGGTTTATTCATGTTTCTTCTGTAATTAATTTTCTGCTTGGTAGCCCCAAGGGCAGGCAGAATAAACGGAAATATGCAACATTGGGGGGGCGGTGAGGTGGGGGAGAACCCTTTAGAAAATACCAGAGACCTGGGAGATGAGAGACTCTCAGGACTTAAAAGGAGGGACCTTAGATAAAATGCTTAACAGTAGGGAGACAAAACTCATTAAGTCCACTTCCAGTAGAAAGATAGGGCATCAAGTAGAGAGATGGGGTTGCCATCCCACAGTCAAAATTTCTGACCCAGAATTGTTTCTGTCTAAAAGAACTTCAGGGACAAAAATGGAGAAGAGACTGAGGGAAAGGCAGTCCAGTGACTGGTACAACTTTGGATATATGTTAAGGGGAGGCTCAACGGCCTGACACTATTACTGATGTTATGGTATGCTTACAGACAGGAGCCTAGAATGGCTGTCTTTCTGAAAGGCCCAACAAGCAGCTGACTGAGACAGAAGCAGATAGTTATACCCAATTATTGGACTGGATTCAGGATCTCTGTGGTTGAATTAGGGAAGGGCTGGAAGAAGTTGAGGAGGAGGGTGGCCTCATAGGAAAACCAGCAGTCTCAACTAACCCGAAACCTTGAGATCTCTCAGACACTGAGCCATCAACCAAGCAGCATACAGGAGCTGGTCTGAGGCCCTCACACATATACAACAGAGGACTGACTGGTCTGGCCTCAGTGGTAGATGTGCCTCACCCTTGAGAGACTTGATGCCCCAGGGAGTGGGGAGGCCTGTCAGGGATTGGGGGTACAACCTCTTGGAGAGAGTGGAGAGGAGGAATGGAATGTGGAAGTATGAAAGAGGGGACTGGAAGGGGGACAACAGATAGACTGTAAAAAAGAAAAGGTAATGAAAAAAGAAAGAAAAAACAGAAAAGCATAATAAACAAAGCTCAAGGTAGTTTATAGTCTCAGGACTAATGAAGCCATGGATCTCAAGACTTTACTAAGCCTAATTGTATTATAAATAGTGATCCTTATACCCACATCACAGTTGTTTCTCTTTGAAAGAGACAAAAAAAAAAACCAATTATGAATATGACAAGGAGTTAAATGCAAAGAACGACGGATTATGGATTGGATATACCTACAACCCAACTACTGCAGTCAAGGCTCAAAAAAAAAGAAAATCAGGAAAGAGGGGGTTTAATGATCATAAGTGTGAGCGCCGGACTCGCCAGCAAGAACAACGCCATGATAGGATCCTTCTGCACACGTTTATTGGGAGAGCATTGACTGCATAGGCGAAAGACCCTGAGCCCAGAAATGGTGCTGCTTATATAGGCCTAGGAGTGACGTGTCCATACCTGATTGGTTATGCTACCAGTACCTCATTAATATGCGTTGGGCCAGGCAGTGACTCGTCAAAAAAACTCTTATGCACATGCGCACATTGATTGTTTACCCATAATCACGGGCTTCGGCTTAAAGAAACCAGCGCCATCTTGTAATGGCGTTTGGGGCTTCCCACAATAAGAGCCAAAGGACCAGAATATCTGCTGAAAGAATGTGTCTTCTAGAAATGCCTGGGGAGCTTCATTCATGATTCTTCAACAATAAGGCTGCCAAAATGAGACCTAAACAAGCACACTATCAATAGACATGCCAACATGATGGAAGAAATTACACAGGGCCCCACCCCTTGACAAAGAGCTAGAGGCAACTAAGAAATGCTGAGCCAGAGAGAAATTAGTCTTCCTCAGGAATGAGACCCCTAGTTGGTTATTCAGTACCATGTGACCAGCCTTGAAACCATATACAGACAAGTAACACTATAAGGACACAGTAAGCTGCATTTGTATTTTATACAGACATGTATATAACAAGAATAGTTAAAGGGAAAGGGAGTGTGAATCTGCGAGGAAACAAAGTAGAAGGAGCTATGGGAGAGGTGGGAAGAGGAAAGGGAAGAGAGGAGATGGTGTCATTATATTTTAAATTACACTAGCTGGTATGAGGCCCCCGGCACATAGACATCGGAAGCCTGCCTGCTTTGGCCTCAGTGAGAGAAGAAGAATCTAATCCTGGAGAGACTTTAAGGCCCCGGGGGGTGGGGGGAGGGGGCTGGTAGGGTAGGAGGGAGGGGGACATCCTCTTGAAGATGGAGGAGGAATAGGATGAGGAACAACTGTAAGAGGGTGGACTGGGAGGGTGATAATGACAGGGCTGTAAAGAAATATTAAAGAATGATAATAAAAATCAATTAAAAATGATTATTTGTGAGGTGTACATTTATTCTCTCTGCACATGGGAAGTGTAAGCAGGAGGAACAGGAGTTGAAGGTCCGCCTTAACTCCATATGGAATTGAAGACCAGCCTCCAGCACACAAGACCCTCTCTCGAAACACAAAACTAATGACCATACCCACCAATAAAGAAACCGTGAGTTCTGAATTGCTTATTCTTAGTAGCATTAAGAGGAAAGTTGTATATCCTAATTGGTTGAGGGGTTCTATTAATCTTTGTTCTTATTTAGCCATTTTCTTAAACTAACAGCATGTAATTAATATTTATAATATTCTTAGATAAAAATAATAGATTTCTTCAAAAAAAATACAAGAACCTACTAAAATATGGTTAGTTTTCAGTACATAAATTTTGTTCAGTTTTGTTTTTAAGAAAGGGTCTCATGTAGTGTTGAGATTACTTGCAAGTACTGCTGTGCCACACAAACTTTAATGCCTAATCAAGATTTCTTGTGAGTGTGTGTTATTGCCAAGGAATGCATTTAGAAAGCTACAAGTCACAGTAAGATATGGCAAAATCATTGGGTCCCATCTACCCCACCTAGAGAACCATCAGCTTTTAGATCTATCAGCTAATGTTTGCCAAATGGAAATTTAAGAATAGGAGATGAAGATGTCTGGGGGAATCTTTGAAAAGACCATTTAATCAGACATGTCTTTTACAAGTTAAAGTAAACAGAAGAGGAAATTGAGTCATGGATGTTCTGTACAGAGTGCTTAAACTGTCTAAGATAATCCCTAAAAATGATAGCCAAGAATGAGATTGGCATAATCAAACCAGAGCTTTTAAAAGCTTAACCTAGCTAAATAGAATGAAAAATGGATTGGAATGTGTCCAGGTATAAAATACAAGAATTAATTTAAAATTTGACAGTGAGGAGAGTATGAGAACTGGCAGTGCAAGACATGTAAGCCGTTCGTTCTCACAAATTACTCTCTTGGATATTAAGCTTTCATTCATATGGAGGGAGAGGCCAGGTGGCCACTTTCAGACAAAACAGTGAGTCACATGAAGAAGAGCTTAAAAGACAGGTGATGCACATTTTAATCCCAGCTCAACCAGTAAATCTTTGCCTCTTTAAAGTATTCCTTCAACCCTCTGTACCTCAACCTCTCTATTTCTAAAAGTAGAGGGTTAGAAGTGAGGATTATAATAGCTCTAATATTATTCTACTTTATGCTAAACATGTTAGGGTGGGGAGTTTTCTCTGGGTGTTAAATACAAAAAAGTGGGGAAAGGGGCTGGGGAGATAGTATAATTGGTGAAGTATTGACCATACAGGCAGGAGGACCTGAGTTTGAATCCCTAGCAAACCTAGCACATTCAGAAGCAAAAAAAAAACAAAAAACAAAAAAAACAAAAAAACACCCCCACCAACAACAATGCACACACACCATCGCCACCATCAACAACCAATCAACCAACCAACCTGTGTCTGTAGCACAAGCATTGGAGTACTGGTGAGATACAGGACAAGAGAATGGCTGGAATCTGCTAGCCAGCTAATCTGGCCAATGGGTAAGCTCCATAAACCTTTGGATATGTTTGTTCTTTCTCTGTCTCTGTCTCTCTGTCTCTCTCTGTGTATGTATGTATGTATGTACGTGTGTATGTGTGTGTGTGTGTGCTGTGTTTGTTGCAATTGAATTATCATTATTACAATGTTCTGCAATATATTTAAGAGAAAAAGTTAAAAGTTGGGTCCACATTGCCTGCCCCTGGTTTCTCTGATAAAATTGGCCTGTTTAGGGCTAAACAGTCAAGTATCACTATATTTTGAATATTATCATTATACCCACAGATAAGTCCAGCTCTCATTTCCCAGCAAAGAAGCTTCTTTTTGCAATAACTCAAAACTTATTAAAATTCAAAGAACATCTGATCATGGACTGTCCAGCCCTGCCTGATATAATACACATCAAATTCTTCACACTGAAAGGCTCAAGAAACTTTATGATAGATATGGTAGACAGAGTGTAATAGGCAGAGGACCAGATGTCTACTACAAGATTTTCTCTTCTATATAGAATAGGAAAATGATATCCAATTATCTAGCATACATAAGATATAAACAGTGACATCAGATGACATACTAATGTGGATGTGGAAATTTCACAAGTTCCCGGTGCTAGGTAAAGAACTATAGGAAATGAATGACTGTTGAGATAGTTAGCTCCTAATTGATTATAAAGTACCAAGGAATCTACCTTAAAAAATTTACAATCAATGTCAAATGGACTCTCATGTTGTATTCATAAATTTGTATGTGACATGTTATAAGTATACTATACTTACGTGTAACAATAATAATCAAAAGAAACAATAGAAAGTACATAAAAGTAGGAGAAGGGTTTTGAGGTAAAGGAATGGAGATAGCACAAAGGGCAAGTGTGATATAATGGAGGGCTTTTAAAAACATCAGTGTATGAAATATTCTATACAATAAATGCTGATAAAGTATAAGCTAAACAATAAAAATAATTTGTTAACCTTCAACTTTATACCTACAGTGTGTTTACTATAGAAGGATAAAAACCAGGAGAACCAGGAACAGCAGAAGTCTGAAAGCAGACATGACGGTTGAGATCATGAGTGACAACTGAGGACCATGCCTTACAGGGGGATTGCTATGCTTATTTCCCCAGATGGGTATCACAGAAGTCCATGTGTGGCACGAAGCAGTGAATGAGTGTGTAAGGTTGGGGTTGAGTTCACTAACAAGGAGTGTTTAATATATATTTCCAGCCTTTTGTTGTCTAGAACCTGAGATATACTTACACTATTAAATGACTAATGTAGTAAAAGTAAGCAAGGCCATGAAGAAATCTGGACAGTCTTAGACATATTAAAGGTACTGGGAAGAATTTGACATGGCTTTCAGGAGGTTTCCTATATAATGCCAAGATTAAATGAAAATGTAATATGACAATGGTTATAAAACAGCTAAGGTTAGGTTGGCTTGCAGAATTAAGTGCATATTTACAGTCCTAGCATGCCTACAGTGAAATGGGAGACAGAGGAAAGAAAGCTCAGGAATCCCGAGCTCAGCTAATCCAGTGTATGTAGTGATGGACAACAAAGAAACCTAGCTCCAACATGGTGGAAGATGAAGGTGATACCAAAGGTTGTTCTGAAACATCTACACACACACCATAGAATGCACAAACTCACACTTGCAGGCATGTACACACACACACACACACCCCATTCAAACATCATATATATCAAAAATTTAAAAAGTTATTTCATAAATCTATGTCCATTAATATATAGAGTTCATATTTATTACATATGTTTCTTACATAGACCTAGTCTGTCTGTCTATCTACATAGAGTAATTTTAATCCAGCAACATTAGCTATCTGGCAACGGTTCACATCCAGAAACCTTCTAGGTCTATGTGATCTGGCTGGAATACAGGCATGCTCTTAGTACACACCTTTAATCCTAAACAATGAAGGTAAAGTTAGTTTGTAGAAGGAAGCAGTCATGTTTGAAAGTGATGCCTAATTGATAGTCAGACAAAATGACAAATCAGAGAAAGACTTGATAGAGTGAGTCAGAGATAGGACACACCCAACTCTTATGAGAACAAATGGGAAAGGGCTGACTTAAGAGCACTTGAGAGTGAATCAGGCATGGAGTGCTCTCCATACCTGAACTGCTGATCAGTGAGTGCAGAACAGTTGAATTCAGGCAATGTAGTGGCGCTACAGTTGAGTAGAGTTTGTGTAGTTTGTGCAGTACAGGTCAGCAGAGGCCATTAAAGCCAGAACATAAGGAGCCAGAAGATTAGAACAAATTGAGAGATTGAGTTTGAGACCAAGCAGAGTGATTCAGTGAGAAGCTGAGAAAAGCCAGTTTGAATCAGTCAGTTTAGAGAGGAGTTTGAGCCAAAATAGCTGAGTTGAGCCAGTTAGCCAGAGTTCAGAAATATCTAGAAAGGGTGAGCTTATTCGGCAATAAGCCTCTGAGATGACAGTTAAATCTGGCAAATAAAAGTTATTTATATAAACTTATACCTCTCTATCTCTCCACATTTATTTATATTAATATATTTATCTATATATCATCTGTCTATCATCTACTTATCAATCTATTTATAAATCATTTATCATTAATCTATCAACTATCTCTCATCTCTCTATATGTATCTATCTACTTATCATCTATCTATCTATCTATCTATCTATCTATCTATCTATCTATCTATCTATCTATCTATCTATCTCACCTATATATCATCCACCTACCCACCCATCCATCTATCTGCCTATGTAAGGAAGTAAGGTGTACCAAAGAAAGGAAGGTAAGTGTGGTACTTTGCAAACCATTACCTATCAGAATGAGATAAAAGATGAATTTTATGACTTTCTGCCTCTTTCTTATTCGAATAAAGCAGTTTGAGTGTTCACAATTTTAGATCTTTTAGAACACTTTAGAACTCTGAGAACAGTTTATCTTTTCAAGAAGTGAAAGAGGTGTTCAACTGTCTGGGCATGCCAGGATTTGTAAAAGAAATTTAGGTCTGAGCAACACTGCCTCACAACTACAAATAAAGAGGCTTCTTGTTATTGGCTTATGCAGGACATGAGTACAATGTGTGTTTCATTGCATTTGTTTTATCTTCTGTTTGTCTAGTTGAGGTTAACCTAAGTATTCATTTTCCTTACTAAAATGGATAGTAGAGAGTTTGTTTCCTATTAGCTGTTGCTAATAGCTGGTGTATGTTTCCTTTCCTGACTCTGACATACCTATAGATGCTTATTACTTTTGACCCTAATAAACCTGTACTTTTGGTGCTGGATTTATAGAAGCAGAAGAGAGAGACTCAGTACACAGGGAGGTCACTGCAGCATCTTCAGAAGGCAAGAGGGCCAGAACATCACTCTGTTCTAGCAGATGCCAAGAGAAGAGGAAGAAGATAAACTAAAAGGCGAAAACCATGAGATCTAAATATTTGATTTACTTCAACAAAATAAAAACCCATTTTTATATTTGAAGCTCAAATGTGTTTGTATCCATTTCCATGGATGATGATTTATAGTTGTCTGTTGCCACTGATGAATGAATAAATCTAGGAAATTTGTACTAAGTACTAGAAATTTGGGGGGGCATAGAGCTTCATCCTAAAGGGTGGTATTTGCCATAGGATGAAATGGGTGCTTTGAAGACAATCATGGTACATGAAATGAAAATCATCATTTTGTCAAATTGGAAGATAGAGTAAAATGAATAGTTATTTCAAATATATCACATATTAAAATGGTGTGTATAATTAAGTCAACATTGTTATCTTGCTATAACATTTTCCTCCAAATGTGGGAACAATTCCCCATATCTCCTCTCTTTAGCTCCTCCTTGCTGCTGTGACTCCTAACATTCTGGAAGTATCTCCCGCAGCGTACACGGTCACACTGTGCTTGTTGCTGCAGTGCAGAACTGGCCTGTGGTGTGTCCTGCACTCTGGGATGGAGATTCTCTATACACAGTTACTGTGACCCTACAGGACTTGCTACCAGTCTCCTCATCTGGGAATGCCACTCTACCTCAGGACCACAGAGACATGCAGGTCTGTGGGATTTCAGGATACTCTCTTTTACTCTTGTTTTACTGAAACATGTAGCTTCCAGGATGTTTATAGGACCAAGTCTTGTTTCTGGATTGATGGCTACTCCTTCTCTTTATAATGCATTTTCTACAGCTGTATACCAGAACCTACTGAGTACAGTAAAGCCCTTTCATGTGTACTTTGTTGTTACAAACTCTGAAACTGAACCATTGAACTCAGGGATGGTATCTGGATTTGGGAATACCAGGGTACCCAAGGAACAGAGGTACACTCATGCTTGTTTGTGTGAGGGATTTCTTCACAGACTTTCTTTAGTGTCCTCAGCCCAACTGACCATTGGCTACAAGTCAGCAATTGGAGTTCTCTGTATTTGTGCAAACAGTGAGAAGGTGGATCTTTCAAAACAAACATGTTTAGCTTTCAAGAAAAAGTTGTTACAAGACCTCATGCCACAGAAGACATACAAGTTCGTTTTATACCCACAAATTCTGGGACTTTCAAATGTAAGTTCAGTGTTGCTTCTTGGCGATTTTCAAGCAAGTACTGATACAATTGTGCAAGTAAAAGCTCTGGGAAGCAGAGTCAGTCTCACTGCCATCATCGAAATCCTTGTTATTGAGGTAGAAACAGAAAAGAACGGTGTTCTGGATTTTGATAACTTGACCTATGAAGACTGGAAAGCTCTCCCACAAGAGTTAAATAGGACACATGTGACTGTGCCAATCAGACTGTTTATTAATGCTATTGATAGTGGGAATTTTCTTCAAGCAACCCAATCTAACCAAAGACAAACGTCTGAAGAGAAAATATTGAACAAAGAGAAAAAACTTGTATAGCCAGTGAGGTCTACACATCAAGAAAAGTGACTGGGTTAGGTCAGATGCTACTCAAAGGATGAAACAGATGGCTCAAACAGTCTCATCTGAAGACCTATCAAGTTGCTCCTGTGAGTCCTAGAAGGGCCAAATGCTTTCCGGACAGTTGTTATGGAACCCTTTAAAGCATCTACAACTCAAGATGCAGCAAATGAAATATTAGGATAGCAAGAATCAAATAAATTATTATGAGCTTTAGATTCACTGTAGTAAAGAATATGGCTTAAATTAAAATGAAGCTTTTATTTCAAATTCCAATCACCTTTCAGTGAAAGGAGTCATATCACTTGATATATATGAGTTTGTCTTGTAATTGAGAGTCCTGTTAAGTCATTTTCTGTACTTTCTTCTGAAGATTTGGAACATTTATGTCTGCCAGCAAGGCTGCAGGAGACCTTCTAAGACAAAGGAGGTCACTGGAGAAGTGTAGTGAGAATTTTGGTATCTTAAAAAACACAGTCCTGAGGTGTCCTCAGTTGGGCCCTTGAGTCCAACTTGGGAGGGAGAAGAAAGTAGTCATAAGTGGGGAGAGAGGGAGGGACATGGGAGGAAAAGTAGATTTGGGTAAGTGGGGAGAGGGGAACCTGATCTGTTATGGGGTAGGGGGAAATGACTGAAGTCTTGAGGGCTAGCAGAAAGAATGGAAACAGGCAACCTTGAGAAGTAGGATGCGTGTGAGAGGGAACACTCCCGAATGCACCAGAGACCTGGGAGGTGAGAGACTCTCAGGAATCAAAATTAAAATAAAAAAATTAAATGAAATGTCTGACAGTAGGGAGAGGGAATTTACAGAGCCCACTCCCGCAGGAAAACAGGGCATCAAATCAGGGAGGGGTTGCCGTTCCAGAGTCAAAACTCTGACCCATAATTGTTCCTGTCTGACAGAACTCCAGGGATAGAAATGGAGAGGAGCCTGAGGAAAAGAAGGTTCAGCGACAAGCCCAAAGTGGGGTCCAGCTCAAGGGGAGATCCCAAGGCCTGACACTATTACTGAGGCCTTGGAGTGCTCACAAAAAGGGATCTATCATGACCACACTCCGGAAGATCCAACAGGCAGCTGAAAGAGTCAGATGTAGATATATGCACCCAAGCAATGGTCAGAAGTTGCTGACTCCTGCGGTTGAATTAGGGAAAGGCTGGAAGAAGCTGAGGAGGAGGACCATCGGTCTCAATTAACCTGGACTCTGTTGATCTCTCAAACACTGGACCATCAACCAGGCAGCATACACCAGCTGATATGAGGCCACCAACGCATACACAGCCGAGGACTGCTGGGTCTGGGTTCAGTCAAAGAAGATGCACCTAATCCTCTAGAGACTGGAGAACCCAGGGAGTTTCGAGGTCTGGTTGAGTAATGGGTGGGGGATGGAGACATCCTCATGGAGACAGAGGTGGGAGGTGGGGAGGAGGTATGGGATGTGGAACAGTTGGAGGATGGACAGGGTGGGTGAGGTGAATAAAATATGTAGTGTAAATAAATAAAATAAATGACAAAAACAAAAAAGAACCCCCCACAATTTTGTTATATAAACATGTGTTTACCAGGTATAGGATATGTGGATACTTCATATTGTTCACAGTGGCAGACTATTTGCCTCCTGGGTGCGCTGTCAGGTGTACGGTTCTGCCAGATGAAGGTAGTTTAATTCTAGGGACTCAAGAGGGGTATAAAAAAACCCAGAGCTCCAAGAGAGGAGGTGTGGTTGTTCCTCCTACTGGTTCCTGTTCCTACTAGTTTGTCAAGTGGTTGAGAGAAAAGCGACAAGAAGTTGGAGATGTCCTGAAGAGACCAAGATTAGATTTGCCTGAAGGAACTCAATGACCCAAATCAACAAGAAGTAGTCTAAAAGGAAATTAAAATTCCCTTTCCCCACTAACCTTCTTTCTCTCCTCCCTGGAGTGTTGGAAGGGACTAGGGTGCAATAAGGGTTGGAAGAACAGTAGGTGTACAAGGACCCAATAAAGTAGTAATATACCTACAGAGAAGCCTGACCCTCAGAGCAGCAAATGTCAGTGTGTTGATATGATCTTCTGCATCCTGAAGAACAAGATTCAAGAGGCATCGACTATGATGGAAACAAGATAAATGTTCAAATGGATCGTTTCCCTGTTGAAACGATAAATTTGCCTCTTCCTGCTGATGGAGTTTTCAGAAGTTCTTAAGGCAAGAGTGAACTTCTGTGGATTTTTCTAGTCCCAGCTTTTAGGCTCTTTATGACACTAATAGGACTGCACAGAGGCTTTTCAGCATTACTGTATTGTCTCTGGCCACATGTGGCAAGATTATCATTAGCTCAAACCTTATGCCAGCCACTCTCAGTTCATCAAACGCTAGGCAGGAAAATGACATGTGCACTGAAGTGATGGAGAGATGCACACTGGAGCAAGGACTCTGTTGATGACAGCCACAGGATACAGCTTGTCCCTGTAATCCAGAGGCCAGTAGGTTGTACTACAGACAGCAGAATCACAGAACTTACACTCCAAAAGCCCACCTGGAAATGTTTGCAACAAGGTAAAGTGTCCGAATATGATGAAGAAGAACACTACATTTTCAGCTTTCTTCTCAAAGGGATTAGAGATCAGATTTCAGATATATTTAAGCATATCTGAACAAAATTTAAACTATGTTCTTTGAAAAATTGTAGTTATAATAAAAATATGTACACACACAGCCTCCTCCAAAAAAAATAAAAATAATAATAAAAAAGAGCTAGGCTTCTTGTAAGTGACTTGATATCTGGCTCCTAACATCACTTCTGTATTGTGGGGATTAAATGGTAGCACAGGAACCTGTGAGGAATTAAGTTAACACATGTAAGGCATTTCATCTCCTGTTTGGTGCAGTTAAACATAAGTCACAGGAGCTGGCTGTGAATAGGAATAGCATTTGTTCTTGCAGTTTTGTTTTCTCTTCCCTTCTTGTTCCCTTCTCTTCCTAGAGGGAGAGAAAAGGTTGTTACTTACTGGGCTTAAATGAGCCAGCTTGCATTTCTTGGTGGGTGTATCAGTCTGGGAAAAATAATGTAGTTTCTTTTCCCCCCTAAACTAACTGCCTCTTTGACAATCAGCTAAATTATAGATCTTCCTGTTCATGACACAGAATACCCTGTATTACATAGACTGTAGCAGTACTATGAAGAACATAAGGGGATGAAGGAATTGTGAATAGCTGCAAGTGGTTCAGAAGTCCAAGTGGCTGAGAGCTACTGAACAATTGCAGCAATTGCGCTGGCCCAGCCTTCCCATCACCCAGCTGCATCCAGACTTTTTGGTGATGGACAAACCATGTGTATTCACATATAAACCAGAAACCAAGTAGCAGATCCTGAAAGTGATCCTGACTCCCAGTGATGCTCTTTGGAAGTCTTGGCTTTAGTATCTTACAAAGCTGCTCAGTGTAATTTTTTTACATCAGTTTCCCATTGCACAGTGATCTATCCACATACTAGCAAGTCCCAGATAAATCCAGGACTCTCCCAAGCTTGTTTGAAATGTTTCTTGTTCTCCTCCGAGTGAGAACTGTTTCCTTTTGGAACATCCCCCCCCCTCCCCAGGAGAAAAAATCATTTATAAGTCAATAGAAGAGCATTACAAAGAGAAGGTTGACACAGATTTAACCTCTTCTGTACATCTACCTTATTGTTACCCATCCACAGCTTTGTCTACTGAGGGTAAAGCATAAAACTGAATGCCAAATGAGGAAGTATGCTGTCTCATGATGATGAAATAACTAAGATTGGCTTGAAATAAAAAGCAAGAGTTACATTAGTGATGACTCTTTATTATTTTGCTATGCAGTCTTCTTTTAAAGGGGAATTTTAGGAAATTCTAGGTTCAGTTTCCTGACTTGTCTTTCATGAATAAAATGCTGAGTCATCATTAATATACCGCTTGCTTTTTAATAAACACAGATGTCTATGGGTCATCCTATGATTTATAGGTATGTTTGTGTTGAACACATTTTCAGTCTCTCATGCGTACATTCTCCTCACAATGCTGTGGCCTTCTCTTTATCTTAGCTAAAATATAAAGAAACAAACAATATATCTTTAATAATGAAATATTTCACCGATGAGTTGGAGACCTGTTCTGGGAAACACACTCAGGGTTATACTTGCTTTGATGTTTGCCTAACATTCAAATATGTTTAGTGTCTTACTCAAAAGAAGTGTTTTCCCCTTAATATTCTTAAGATTAATACTATAAAAAGAAGGGCATCTCAAACCTTTTCATCAATTCACCATGAACATGATGAGAGACAGGTGTGGGGGTCTTTAAGAGGAGGTATTTTGAAAATAGCATGGAAATATTTCAGTGTCAGGAAGATAAGTTGTTTTGTTGCTAAACAACATGTCCCAAAAAACATTTAGGAGGAAGGGGTTTAGTTTAACTTACAGTTTAGTTTACGATCAAGGGGAACCAAGGTAGGAACTCAAGGCAGGAACTGAAGCAGAGATCACGGAGAACTATGACTTGCAGGCTTGCTTCTCTGGATTCACAGCCTGGCTTTTTATGCACTCTAGGACCACCTGCCCAGGTGGCACCACTCATATGGATCATGAATCAAGCCCCATTGATTTGTCTACAGGCTAATCTGATGGAGGCAATTTCTTAACTGAGGTTCCTTCTTCCCAGGTGACTATTTTCTGTCAAGTTGAGCAACACTCAGTGGCACCTGGACTGAATCACATTCACATCTATCTTGTTATTTTATTGTGTTTATTGTATTACATTCATTTGTATTTCATACAGGAATCACTGTGTCATAAGTTTTATAGCATCCAATTTCCTAAGTATACTCAGCAATAAATCTGGATGAATTATGTTATCAATTGTCTTCTTTCTTTCAGTCTTTTGAAAAAAAAAACCTTACTTTATAAAATGTTTCATTTTAACTAAATGTTTTAATTAGATAATTTTCATCAAATTCTAATAATGGATTCCAACTTGCATTAGCCACCATTTTTATAACTTTTTCAAAGACAGACTAATAGATTTTCTTTGTCAAGAGAGACTGTGAGGATAGATTGGTTTTCTGGTATGTTTTTAAATACCTTAAGGCAGGTAAATGTGCCTGTACTTGGGATAACCTGGGAGTATAACCACTGATGATGCCCAGTGTCCTCACTAATTTGTGTTGAGCATGGTTTAGGCCTGTTGCATAACAAAAGTTCTGCAGGCAATTAAAGTACTCAGCCCTTGATACTTAAGCGAGGCCTGAGGGCTATTAGCACCATCTTTATCTATGTTTATTAGAAAGATATTTAAGACAATCTTATTGTGTCAGAGCCACACATTTAAAAGTTGTGATTCAACCCATTAAATATTCTCCATCAAAGAACATATAGGACCAATACTATTGTACCCTTTCTCACTAATCAAGTTGCCTTTATTTATGAATGAAATACCCTGACTGCCAGAAGGAGAAAAGATTTAGGTTGACCTTGGTTTAAAGAGACAGGGAAGGGCTGGGATTCTCCACTCCCACTGAAGCCGATGTGGCACTTACCCTAAAACCTCCCCATCAGCCTGATCTGCAAAGCCTCAGCTGCCTTTCAACATCAGCAATTTGGGAACTAAGGCTGTAACCCGGGATGCCTGAAGAACATTTCAGATTCAAACTGGAACACACATGAACTCAAAAATTCTCATTCTTTTAATTTTATTTAGAATTCTCCTATGAAATGAAAGACCTAAGGCATTCTTCCCCATCTCCATGACCCAACTTCATAAATCTAAACAAAGATAACACTGAAAGAGTTTATTCCAGTTCCATCTTCACATTTGTGCACACACTTTCACTCATCTAGAATTCTGCTTTCCTTTCTCTCTCATCATTGCGACTCATCATTTGTTGCCTAAAGTCCTATCTCTGAAGCAGACAATGAAAATTAATGTACATATTTCCCTTCTAATGCCATAGGCCAAAAAGTATGCTGCATTGTTTAGATAATACCTGCATATTAGCTTGTTTTATTATAAGTATCTTGAATAGAAAAGATCATGCTATATTCCTTTTCTGTCCTAATTTGGTACCTTATTTTGTATGAGAATTACATAATTAATCCTTTTCACTACTCTTATATTTTAAAAAAAACTGTATGTCTCTGGTGTTTCCCTGTAATATATCCTATGATTATTCCACCATTCACACCTTTATCTGCTTCACAATCAGCTGGGCTTTGGGATTCTTCTTGGTGCAGCCTTGAATCCTGAATGGCTCATACTAAATCTGTTTAAGGAGCACAGACACCAGCCAGAAAATGCCTTATCCTTTACATGTTAGTATGCAAATGGTACACTTCTCATATTGCTTAGCCCTGTGCCTGCCTCAGTCACCACTGCACCTATCTTATATTTCAGTGCTTTACAGATGCTGGATAGTAAGTGAATTAGAAAGATTATTTCATTAAACTAAGCAGGAACAAAAGTTCCTAATTATTCCTATTTCTAAAATAGACCATGATGTCACAGTAATATTTGGCTATAGAACTTTAATAGGTAGCTCTTATCTATCTTCATATTTTTGTATTTTGTATCATACAAAAATAACTAATAATTATAGAAAATATTCATGAAGAGGCCAGTGTGATGACTCAGAAACTCGTGTTACTCATACATGGAGCAACACCTTGAAATCTCAGTGCCTTTCTTGAGATCCAATGGGAAAGAAGAAAATTGATACCCACAAGTTGTCATCTGATTTCCACACGCCATACCCACACACATGTACAAATAAGATTTAGAATTTTTTAAAACAAGGAGACCCCCATTTTGTGAAATAAAAACCCACAATTCCTTAAAATTTACAATTCACATATAACTGCAACAAACATCAGATGGAAAACCATCTATTTACATACTACTATATATTTCTGTTATTCAATATCAAAAATAATAAAACCAGCAAGACAATCATGGTTAAATTAATTTCTGGTTGTCACATTAATATGTGTGTCAAAATTTACATAACCATTGATCTTAGAATATTAAGTTATTTCAGTTTGGGGCATTTATAAACAGTGATGTTATAAATAAAATTCATCACATATGTCCTTATTCAAACATATCCTTATAATAAACATTAGGAGGTAAGACTACTAGTATTAGAAACTACACACAGTTGTCCAACATGGAATAAGTACATGGAACCATAAATGTTTGAACTACTGGGGTTGACACAATAGATGAGTAGATAAAGTACTTTGTGGGCAAACCTGAGCTACAAGTTCAGTCCCCTATGTAAAGGTAGATGGAGAGAACTGACTGCTGAAAGTTGTCTTCTGCCTCCTGTGTGTGTGTTCATGCTTACATTCACATATAAACACCACACATGCATGCATGGGCATGAGTGTGCATAGTGCATGCGTGTGCATACACAGCTATATACTAATAAGGCATATTTAAATTTTGTTCTACTTCAAGAGCAAGGAGTTTTATAAAACAATAAGCTGCTTCTTTGGCTTTATCATTTCTTAAGTGGTTGCAGAGATTGGAATATAATAAAATGAATGATACCACTGAAAAATACTCACGTTCTTTTTGAGGGTAAGTTTCAGCTTGGAGATGTTTGAATTCATAATATGGTATCTCACGCTTGAATATAGATGCAAGAACATTATCAAGTTCTTCGATGCTTTTCTGTTTTCAAATGAAAAGGAAATTTAAAATTAGCCAAGAGGATGCTTGTGTTCCAGTGAATGGCCCTGCACTAATGCACATATAGGTAGTACTAACTAGACTGATGGGTTATAAATAAGAAAGACATGATGTTAGGAGTGGGACATTTTGGGGGTACATGAGAACTGGAGATGAGAATGGGGAGTATATATATGGAAACAGGAAAAAAAGACAAACAAAAAGTTGGAAAACTCCAAAAATTAGGGAGTTAAGTAGTTGGTAACATCATGATTCCAAGTTATGCTCCCATCCTCTCACATTTATACCTATAGATTAGTGATGCTCCTAGTCTCCATGAGTGATGTCTTTTAGTTCCGTGGGGGATAGTTGGTACAGAAGCTCATAATTGGCCAAAATACTGAGAAAAGTGGATGCTGGAATGCTGAGGCTTAAATGAGACAGCTCTATGCCCAGTCCAATGGCTCAGGAAACATCCCAGAATAAGAAGCCTGGAAGATGTGCAGCTGAAAGATGCTTTCTGGATATGACATAGCTGCTGAACTCAGGAAACCACTGCAGCTACGGGGATCTTCACAAGATTGATCAAGTCAACATTTCGTCATGGATGGGGAAGGGGTCCACGAGGTCCCACTTCTCCATGATAGACTACTGGAAGTTAACAGTTGTTGTGGGGTGGATTATCATTTCTTCAGCAGAGAAGTCACTCATGTGAACATAGAAAGTGGGAGGCAAGTGGGATAATGGGTGACTTGTGGTGTTGATGGGTATTATCAGCTACACTGATTCACTTGTGTTCAGGAAAGCAAGAACTCTAGAGTTGTCTTCATATATTTCATGGCTAAAACTCTCTCACAACTACATTTAGTGATAGGATGGGTTAGAGCCTGTTTTGTGGACCGGTGCACCCCCAGCTTTCATCAAAGGAGCCTCTCCTTGCACTGGATGGTAATTAACATGGAGCCTCTCGGCTGGTCAATGTACAGAGAATAGACTGGGAAGTTCTCAATCCTAAATGGGGCATGCATAGTCCAGTCTGTGCTGGTCAGTGTTATGTCAGCTTGACACAGAGAGGAGGGAACCACAGCAAGAGGAACTGTATTAAAAGGTCACAGCACTGGGAAGATGAGAAGCACTACTTTAAACAGGCAATCTCTCTCTGTCTCTGTCTCTCTGTCTCTCTGTTTCTCTGTCTCTGTCTCTCTGTCTCTGTTTCTGTCTGTTTCTCTGTCTCTGTCTCTCTCTGTTTCTGTTTCTCTGTCTCTGTCTCTCTCTGTTTCTCTGTCTCTCTCTCTGTTTCTCTGTCTCTGTCTCTCTGTCTCACTGTCTCTCTCTGCCTCTGCCTCTGTCTCTCTCTCTCTCTCTCTCTCTCTCTCTCTCTCTTTCTGTTTACCTCCAAGAAGTTTGGAAGTTAGTTTAAAAAGCATTATTTTAATGGATAAATCTTAAGGAAAAGCAATAGATTCTCCTTAGGCAACTTAATCTTTCTAACTTTTGAATGAGTCATTTCATTCCATTGAAACCATGAATACTGAAATAATCATTAAAGTTCAAGGCAACCTAAGATTTATTTCAAATTTTGTATATCTTGCTGATGAGATATGTATAGAATCCTCCCCTTAACTGACTTGCAAATAATATGACAGGAAAAAAAAAGTTTTGAAATCTTGTTTCTCCAGTTCTGATTTGTGAGTCTAAGAAATATATTACTGATACACATCATATGTCAACACTAGTGAGTAACTGTGTGAAATATCCAGTAACTACTATTGGTTTTTCCCCACACTCTTTGACCGAGTTCTTAGACATCAATGAAATGGAGTCACCCCAACCTAGACAGAAGTCTGCATAGCACTCTATGGAATGAGCTTCTCATGGCAGCTTTTCTCTGCTTGAACAAATGCATCAATCTGTTTTCACTTCCAAAAAAATTAAACTGAGAACACATAGCTTTTAAGGTATTTGGAATGTATGTTTTGCTACTGTAATACAGAGATGCAAATGGACAATGGCTTAAACAAAGCCAAGGCCTGTGCCTCTTAAACATAGAAACCAGCAATCAGAGCCCAGGGTTAATGTAGCATCCTTCTGTGACTGAGGATCTAGTCTTGTGCTAGGATTAACTGCTTTCCATTGTCTTTACAGTTGAGGATGGCTTATCTGTTACTCCTATGTTGGCCTTTCAGACAACCAATAGGACAGTGCCAGGAAAACATGGCTACCTGATATGAATGCTTCTAAATTTCCATCTGGCTTTTCATGGACATACTATGCCATTGAGTTTTACTTAGACATACGACTGTTTACAGAATGCAGAGAAGAAACTGTAGTATTTGTCTGCTTGGCTAAGAATGTTATATCATAATATAATTAAGGATAGTCATAAGAAAACAGATTAGAATCTAGAGAGCATTTTATCATAATCATAAACTATAACCCAAAGGCACTGACTATCTCCTGCTTATCTATTACCAATAGTTTGTAACAACTTATCACTAAATCTATAACAAAATAAGACAAGAGTTTAAACAATTATAACACTAACATATTCAAAGAGGTATGGCTTATAAAAAGGATGGCACACTTTCTTCTTAAAGGAGTTTTGGCACATTCCTTTTGGCTTGTTTGGAGAGCCATTTTCCAATCCTGTGACAGCATTGGTCTCATTACTCCTGTTCCTACAGTCATTATCTTTGACCATAATCCTTCAATGGCCTCTCATTTTATGCTTCCGTCAGAAGCATTAATATTTCAGCTATGCTCCACTAACTCCTCAAAAGTCTGTGCCTGTGTTATAATGGCTGTTGGAACACAGAGCTCTAATTATTTGGTGATTTGAGACTGGGAGGGAAGCTTAATGTGTGCCATTCTCTGACCCCTTCATTCATTTGTCCAACAAAGTGGATATCAAGCAATCACATGCCTAGCAATACCTGTGGTTCTGAAGATGAAATAGAAACATGAATAGGTAATTTTGTGCTTTGGAGCCTTGAATAAAATAACAGACATTAATTTGAGAAATAGTCTACATTTTGGAGTACATCAAGTTACATGTCATCAGTATTATGAAGAGATAAATTAGGGGAGTATAGGAGAATGTCACTGAACAAACACACTGGAATTAAAATTTTGTGGATGAGTTAGAATGAACTAAGTGAGGTTAGTGAAGAAGAAAAGAAGGCGTCTGTAAAGGATATGTGCAAAGGCCCTGTGGCAGACTACAGAACCTGGCCCAAGAAACAAAATAACACCATACCTGGTAGGTGTAGGAAGAAGAGGAGTAAGATTAACTTGTACAGAAAAGTAGAGTCAGTGTCTGCACAGCTATTATTGCTCTTGTTAAACATTCTCAATGTGTATAAGTTGAGAACATTTTTACCTGATATGGGTGTATGCATATGGAAGCCAGGATCCAACACCGGTTGTCTTGCTCTGTTGATCACCACCTACCCATTGTTTTCAGAAAGGGCCACTCACTGAATCTAGATCTCATCAATTTGACAAACTCCAATAATAATAATAATAATTATTATTATTATTATTTTCAATCTGGATGTGGAATAGTGACTAGCAGAGAAAGAGAAGTGTGAAGGTGGCAGCCATAGGAGGCTGAGTAGTGGGTTCACAAGAGTACTCACTGCAGAGGTAAGCTCTAATATGCAGAGCACAGTGCAGTGGCCGCAGCTAAGCATAACCTACTCCACATTGAGTGAAGGCCATAAGGAGTGGAGCCAGTGGTGTGCAGATGAGAGATGATCTGGAGGAGAGAATGCTCATCACCTGCGTATCAGTGTGCACTGGACACATTGGAATACCACATTATGTCCCTCAATGTGTACCATTGTTAAATTTTAATTTAAAAAGAAGACACAGAGAGCCTCCCATATTCTCAAGTCAGAGCACTTGAAAGGAGAATTTTTATAATATAGCAATTGAACATTTCATCATGGAACATAAAACTTATGGAATATTCGTGTTTGAAGAAACCCCAGAGAGCAAGTATTCTAGATTCCTCATTGGACACCCGAAAAAGTCTTTTAGCATGAAAGAAACCAATCTTCCTCAAACTAAGTGGTTGCTATTTTAATAAGGAATTACATTGCATGCTCATGATCAACCCAAATCTCTGAAGCTAGTCAATAGCAAAGTGCAGAACTCGTGGTTCATTGCAATACTGAAACATGAAGGAGAATGAGAGCACAATTCTTCATCTGTCTGGTCCAACAGACTTCTGAGAGTTGGAGATTGCATGAGCAGCAGGTATTTTTAGAGGTTTCTTTCACTTCTCTCATTACCTTCTTTGCATACTGGGTCGATAGTTTTTCACTAAGTTATTCAAATAATATTAAAAAAAGAAGGTGTCACTAAGTTTTCTTCATATTTTGAAGTAATAAATGCTAGTTGTGACCCATTCACAAGGACGTAACTGTGGAAAAGATGATGGCTTTACAAAGATGAAGAACATAGCCAAGTTTAACCAAGTGTGATGAGGGGAAGGGGGCAGGAAGAATAGTGCTGAAATATATTTCTGCATAATACGAGCACATAGCAACCTCAAAAGTATACTAAGTTGAATGGTGATATACTGAAGAAACATGGAGGAATGCTCTGCTAAGAGATGGTTCTGGCAAAGCTTTGCGACCCGTTATCATATGCATAGAAATGAGTTTGACTATTCCTGTCCTTTGAGAACATCAAACTGGCTGCACCTGAGCTCTCTGCATTTGCACCCTGCATCAAAAGGGACTGGTGAGAATAGGAAGGTTAGCAATGACCTTCTGAGACCGATAAGGGTCTACTGGAAGTTTCAGAAAATTACTAGAAAGAAAAGGGGTTCCCAGAAGAGAATGTTTAAAAGAAACAATTCCGAGCACAAGCCTAACTAGGTAAAGAGATTCTCCTTAAGATAATTAATAGCACAAGAAGCACACTAAGTGAATGTCCAGTGTTAGGTTCCCAAGTCATGAGCAAGATGACTGATAATTGCTATATTTTTTTATCATTTGACCTGGCTTCACTTATGTACCTTATTTACTGATTTCTTTTAAAAAGATGACACTTTGCTGTCCCCAAGACACTTGTGTAAATAGGACGAAATTCTCCCAGGTTTTAATTATTTTGGTGAAAGAGAAATTGCAGTATCTCTACCTCTGATATTTGAATCTTAATTATCCCCCAAATTAAGTTTAGATATTGTGTTCTGTTTGAAGAGCCCATGCTGTCTGTGTTATGTGATGCACTATGAATTGAGCCTTTATTAGGCTTTGGCTGGGATTTTAATATTTATCACGAAGGGAAAAAAAATGATGAACTGACCTAAGAAGTAGATCGTTAAGTTAATTGAGGTAAAGTGTTCTAAACCTTAACGGACATTACTAGAACAAAACAAAATCAGCTCTTTCTTTAATTCTTTATTAAAACTCATAGAATGATTACGTTGTCCTGTTGTTTAATAGCTTTTAAGTATCATATAAAGTCTCCTATTGTGAGTTCTTGGAAAACTGAAGAACAAAACCCTCAGATTTCTCATTAACTACTCTTTCCTCAAACTCACACTGGGTTTAGATGCCCAATAGCATTTAAGTGGCTATAGAAGAGTCCTGTTAATAATTTCAGATAATATTATTATCTGCCATTGAGCCCTGTGAGAACTTTACAGCACATTTTACAATATGTCATTTCAGCCAAGCACGCAGGGTGTTGACAAACCCACACTTGCTGGGACATTTTCTTACAAATAAGCAATAATTATGGTCAGTATGATTACAATGTGTGTTGCTTTTTGAATAGTGGTATTCAATTGGCCATTTGCAAAGTATACAAATTATTGGGTTTTGTGACAGCATCATAAAGAAGGAAAAATCACTCTAGTGTTCTATCTGAACTCACAAAAGCAGTTTGTACCTGACTGACCTTAAAACACACCAAGGGAATGTCTCCACAGTTCTTCCTCCAACAAATGTAGGATCTTTCTTGGAGTAAGCTTACAGATAATGTGTGCAGACTGAGATGAACCCAGTCCACATGCAGTCTATGCTCTAGGGTATGGAACTAAAGCATGGCCACTCTTTCTAGCCTATGATAGAACTCTTGGGCTGGCCTAGGCCCCAGTGTGCTTACCCAGAGCCCACCATGCTTGCCTTAATTACCCAGTATTCCCTGGGTTCTGAGGTTAGTAGCAAAATCTTCACATCTCTTCCCATTCAGGCACATTAACCCTAACTCTAATGTCTTGCTTCGCCAGTGGGAAGTTTGCTGTCCGAAGGCTAGACAAGCTCTGTCTTTGGAGACTCGGTGTCCATGTTGATCCTGATAGCAAGGCTAGATTGAGTCTGTCTTCTCTGTACAGGATTCTGGGCTTGTGGGGAAGGGAAACACTATAGCATAGCCACAGTCCTTTCTCACCCCTCAGACACAGGGCCAAAATAAATTTAGCATTTTTATAGTTTCCTAAAATCTTCACATTTACTTCAAGCTACAGTGGAAATCATAACTTTCACATTATTTTGTTTAAAAAAATGTATCCAGAATTTAATCCATATTAAAATTTCACTATATACTACCTGCCCCCTGGCATTAAACCCAGTGCAGGCATGTATTTGGAAACTACTTTACTTCTATACCAGCCATAGATGCAGAATACTGTATCTTCCCTTTATTAAGTTTTAGTTATGAATAGAACTTTTAATACAAGACAAGGTAGACTTGACACAAGAAAATGAAGCAATCTGGGTTTTAAGCTATTATGTTTGCACTCGTTTTGTGACTGCAATATAGATGACCTGTCAGCTGTCTTCAGACTCTCCAGTCTGACAAATGGTATTTCACTCTCTGTTCTTTTCTAAAGACGATTGCCTTTTCCACTGTCCTAAAATGCACCACTCACAAAGAAGAAGGCTGAAGAAGAAAGAGTGGCACAAAGTAAGTCAAGCCTCCAGTGTCAGTCACAAAAGGCTCTGGCAGCCTGTCAACATCACTGTCATTGGCAGTTTCTCCACAGTTCTCGAAGGACTTGTCGTGGTAAATGTGAAGATCACACCGTGTGAATGAACCGACCCTCCCTCCTCTTCCACTCCCTCCTGACTTTCTCTCTCAGCAAGCCAATTAAGCAAAGTTTATAATAATTCTAATTTCCACGTAGAAAAAAAAATCAACCAAACAAACAAACAAATAGAACAAAAACCCCACAAACTTTTGTACTTCCCATATAACATCAAATCTTATAAAATTTCTATTTCACATTAAAACATTTATTTCATATTGAAACTCCATTGGACAAACATATAAATGATACGTTTAAAGCTCAATTTCTTCCTATTAAAAGCGGGTCGTATTTTCTTTTTTTTAAATTCAGAAACCAAACTAATACCTTAAGCTTTCTGAAAAATCTTTAAGATACCCAACACATAGGAATATGTGCCAAGTATGGGAAATCTATCATGAAATCCCCATGTCTGAGCAAGATTTTGTCACATGAGAGGAAAGACCTGGGGATTAGAACTTTATCTCATGCCTTAGTTTATCTGATTCTTTGTTTGTTGTTTTTTCCTTTGTAGCCCTGGCTGTCCTAGAACTTGCTCAGTAGACCAGGCTGGCCTCTGAACTCATGGAGATCAGCCTGCCTCTACTTCCTGAGTGTGCCACTACCTCCTGACCTATCTAGAATTTTTAACGAACATGGATTATTTAATAATTTTTACTATCAGGTAACAGTAAGAAATGAAAGTCAGAACAATCTAAAAATGTCCACATGAAAGTACACGCAAGATTCATTCCAAGATCTCCCTGTTTGGTGGTAACTTGGGTGGGCTGACAGAGTCTCAAAGCATCAGATACACAGTCTGATTTTTTTTGGTTTTTAGTGCTGTTCACATCTAGGTAAAGAAATTCATTTCTCAATGGTGCGCCTTGATTCTCTCTCTTCCATTATCCATCTGCTCTGTAATCGCTTTAAGTAGAAGCTGTCTCGATAGCCATGTTGTAATGGACAAGCTGTCTCTGAGTGGCATTATCAGGAGTGACTTGACTGAAGCAAAGTAATTTGTCTGTATCTCTGCACCTCAGAGAGTGGCTCATTCTCTTTGTGTGGATCATCCATCCATTCACATTCCACTAAACCTTACATCAAATCAAGACTTCTCTCTTCCTGCATTAGCCCCTTAGCTACTTGAGTAGCTGGTTAGACAGATCAACTTACCTGGCACAAACTCTTGCCCGGGTCTGACACTCTAAATGGACTTTCTGTTGCTTTTGCTGCTGAACAGTATTTAATCTCTGTTGTGGCCTTGATGATTCCATCACAGTGGATATTGACAGTGACCGAGCCAGCTGGAAAATCTTACAAAACACAAAACAAGAGTTAGGAGCAAAGTATAACGCACACCAGGGTGTTTCAATTTTATGAAGAAGAAATGCAATTAAATACATGCAAGTTTCTATAAATTTTATATTGAGGTAAAATTTATTGAAATTCCAGAAAATGTAGCAATTGAGGAGAATGAGAGATCCTGGGGAAAACAAGTATATCCGGAATCTTCAGGATGCTCTCTGGGTAATCCCTCCCTCCCCCCTGCCTCCCTCCCTGCCTCCCTCCCCCCTGCCTCCCTCCCCCCTGCCTCCCTCCCCCCTGCCTCCCTCCCCCCTGCCTTCCTCCCCCCTGACTTCCTCTCTCACTTCCTCTGTGCCTCCATTTATACATCTTTCCTTCTGTCCAACCTTTTATCCATCCATCCACCCACCCATCCATCCATCTAAAGCCTTTCTGTAAACAAGTTGTGCAAAATGACTGACAATCTGTACTTTGGATTCTACTGTGATATACCAACAAAATTAAAATTACATAAAAACCTGGGGCCTTTCATTAAAAAAAATATTTCAATTAAAAAGCAGTATTTTAGTATAACACATTTAAGCAAAATTTGTCTTTGGATTTATCTGAAGGATAAATTTTAATAGTTTTTACTCGGTCATTGAGATACTACTCAACTTCTCCTGGAATATGTCATTCAACATCTGGGGTTCAGAAGTATAATGAAAAGACCAACACCCTGAACAGCCATGAATGTTTAACTTTCTTAAGCATTCTTCACAAGTCATCTTGTGAAGAGGTAAGCATACCCCCCTCATCGTCTAGCTCAGGTAAATTCAAAGTCAACAAAAGGAATCTGAAAATGAACAAGATCAAGGAGCTAAAATTTCCATCTTCGCAGTCTTGAAAAGATGTTTTACTTGTATTATATAATGTTATGCACCAGAAAGCATCACTATCTTCCCCCCAAATAGACATCCAACGAGAATAAGGGAGAGCACAACAGAGAGTCAGCACTGTAACATTACATCTCATGAGCTAATGTGGGACCATGTGGTTCAGAGGAAGTTGGTGTTGCTAGAGCCAAATAAAATCAGTTTCAGTGGACTTTTATGTAATTGACTTCCGCTTAATGTATGGTTTTAGCTTAAAATACTTTAAAATAGTTTTCCAGAAAAATAATACCCAGAAATCATAACCTGAACATAAATTTATTTATCAATTGTTTCTTTCCTGTGAAGTCAAACACAGGAAGCAGGGTCTCCCAACACTGCTCTTTTCATGAGATATGAAATTATAATTCATCTTATCTAGAGCACAGTTTCATAATTAATAAAAAGAGTCAATGCTTTTATTCATGCATTACATATTTCTTTCAACTTCTAATTAGTATCCCCCCTGCTGTTTGGCTTGTTTCCTCCTGGTGTTGCTGGTCCCAGAGGAATACTTTGTTTCTTCTGCATAGAAATTAGTTAATACTTCTAGTTGAAAACCTTAGCATGTTTTTAAGATTTAGCTATAGGCTGGAACTATAGTAATTTCAAATTGCTTTAGTCATTGGAAAAAGTTGGTCCCTGGGAAAATTGAGTGATTAGAGAACCATCAAATTATTGAGCTGAAAGGGTGGGTAGGTCCCTAACTAGATGTATTTCCTCAGGTAAAAAACTAACCACAATGGTGAAGTAGATCAAAGGGAAAGAAAAGAGTGTGAGAATTTCCTTCCTGGTATTGGATGATTTTTCATTGTTGCTAGCTGAAAACATGTGGCACTAGTGGGGTTTTTTCTTTTAAAAAGTCAAAAATTCAAAATTTACTGATTCAGTTTCTAAGATTTAGCTCAGTTCAAATTCCACAATTGAGTGTCATCTATGTGGCATCTGTCTTTTTCTAAATGGCTTGTTTCAGTTAGTGTTTTTTATTTTCCTTCAAGTTGTTATACATATAGGGTTTCATCTTTTGTGTGGTTGAATAATATTCATACAAATTACACATATCTTTTTACCGATTTCTCTATTCCAACATGACAGTGCAGGGTTGTCCTTCATAAGGTGACTTTATTCCCTTGGGGAATACCCCTGATTGGAACTGTGAGGTCAGAAAGCAATGGTGTTTTCATGGTCAATCTTTCCACAATGTTGCATTGTTCCATTCTCAGCAGCAGGGTAGAGATTCTCCTCCCCACATGCCCTTTGGGGCTTGTTAGTTTTTGTCTTTTTGATAATAGCCATTCTGATGGAGTGAGGTGGTGAGGGTGCTGGTTGTCATTGTATTCCCTGATGACTTGAGCGGTTTACCTCCTATGTGTTGGTCACTTCTTCTTTTGTGTTTCTATTTATATGATTTTCCTATCCCTTTGTAAATTTATACAGGATACTTTGATCACAGCTTGCTCCTTCCCAACTCCTCTCATCTCTCTCCTTCCTCTTCATCCATCCATCTCTCTGTCTCATTTCTCCCTCTTTAGGAAACAAATAGGCAAAGGAGGAAAAAAAGCCAAAAAAAACCCAAACAAAAATAAACAAATAAATCAGAATAAAAAAACCCAGCCAAACACACACACACACACACACACACACACACACACACACGAAATAATAGGACTACTCTGTTGGTATTGGATTTCATGTATTTTCTGGATATTAATTTCTTATCAAATAGTTTGTAAATACTTTCTCCCCTTCTTTGGCTGTCTCTTAACTCTGCCAATCATTTCCTTTGCTGTGCTGTAGTTTGAGCACACACACGTGTGTGTGTGTGGGTGGGGGGGGGGAGTTGATTTTTGTTTTTTTCTTTTTTTTTACATTTTATTTTAATAAAATTTTATTTGTCTATTTTTGTATTTCTTGATTATTCTTTAAAGTATCTTATAAAATTTTAGGCAATCTCAGTGTTAAAACATTTTAAATATGTCTTTTTTTCTAATTGTTTTAGAAACTTTGGTATATTTTATTCCTTCTCCTACTCTGGGTATTAAGTTTAACAAACATCAATCTTAAGAAATGTAACTCCTTTTATTTGACAGCTTGATCTGCTACTTGGGAAATATTATTTAAGTGCTTCTTAATTTGCAATATTGACATTTCTGTATTGATTTATTTTAACTAAATTTACTTTGAACCCTAGTACTAATTACTTAGAAATTGTTATTCACTTAATCATTTAAGACTCTGACAAGAGTACTAGGGGCTAGGAAGAAGAAAATAAAAGGAGAGAGAGAGGGATATATATATATATGTGTGTGTGTGTGTGTATATGTGTGTGTGTATATATGTATATATATATATATATATATATATATATATATATATATGTGTGTGTGTGTGTGTGTGTGTGTATATATATATATATATATAGAGAGAGAGAGAGAGAGAGAGAGAGAGCGAGACCTTGTCTGAATCTAAGTTACTGTAAATAAGACTCTGCTTCTGAAAACCCAACTGCACTGCCAGCTGAGTGAGGGATCCACAGAGTTGTTACTCCCTTCAATAAACAATGCTTGTTTGGAAATATAAATACACTATATAATCAGTAGCTTAAGATTTACTTAATATACTTTGCAATTATAAGTACTTTATATTTCTACATTTGTAAGATTAAATATGGTTTTATATAAGATATTTAGGAAGTTCCTATTTTCGAGTTTTGCATGAAAGTTTTGTGCTCATTTTTTAAAAAAAAAATCCATAAAATAACAAGTAGTCTTACATTTTAAACAATACTTATTTTCACTATTTTTAATTTTTGCATCTATGAACATCCATGTGTGAAAGCAGGCACTGGTAGAAGGCAGCATGGGGTCAGATCCCCTGGAGCTGCCAACACAGGAAGTTGGGAAAGATCAACTCACAACTGTAGGTGTTGGGAATGAACCTAAGGTCTTCTGTGAGAGCAGTGTGTACTCTTAACTGTCCAATCATTTCTCCAGCACAAAGTAATCTTCCATTTATGTAAAAATCTTGCAAAAACTTTTTCCAAAATTGATAAGCTATTTTTTTTAATCTCGGCACAAGCATATTGTACCATGAGGAAGCATGCTTATTCTGTCTTAAATTTAGCATCCAACACAGTTTAGTATGGAGCAAGCAAAAATGATTAATCAAATGATTAGCATCACAAATGAGATAAGAAAATGACGAGAAGATTGGCAGACATGGTACCATGATTAAAAATACTGAAAAAGAATTAGGCTTTATAAAACAGCCAAGACTTTTCCAAGGCTAGGACTGAAGTCAGAAAAAAGGGCAAGAGAAACTTCTTTAATAAAAGTGAGTATGTGTGAATCCTCATGCTACATAAAGGAAATAAATTTAATTCCTTATTTAATAGCTACTATATATCAATGTATTCTCCACTGACATATTTAATGATGTTTGATGTTACTGGCTGCTATTTCCCTAAATGGTATACAAACCAAGTTCTAAGGATTTACACAATCTCGCTTTTGCAAATCAGATTAATAATAACAATGTTGAACATGTGTGAATTAACACAGGAAGCACCTGCAGAGAAAACTCAGTTTCTGCAGGGAAGTGAAACCATTTATCATAAATCACAGGAAAGGAACTCAGGGAGAGCTTTTATTCTTATTAAAATACAAAATTTCTCACCTGCAGCTTTCATATGCCAGACACTCTTATTCCAACGTGCTGGCCGTGCTCTGAGGCGCTTGTTGGTTGATATAAATTCAACCTCTAGAATTTCGCCAATTAGTTCATCTTTCAACAGAATGAATATCTCACCAGGTTTCTGTAGGGTCAAAATGCAATATATTAAGCATTTCAAAGAGTTGTCCTTCACCAAAGTGCCTGCTATGTTCATTAGTGATCAAACTCTTAAACCTGTCAGTAAGAGCCGGGTGTGGTGGCGCATGCCTTTAATCCCAGCACTCCGGAGGCAGAGGCAGGCGGATTTCTGAGTTCGAGTCCAGCCTGGTCTATAAAGTGAGTTCCAGGACAGCCAGGGCTACACAGAGAAACCCTGTCTCGAAAAACCAACCAACCAACCAAACAAACAAACAAAAAAACTGTCAGTAAGTCAGTCTGTCCTGTTGCATTTTCAACCATGTTCAGATACAAATAACCAAGATGATGACTCACTACATTTTATGTTTATAACTTTGATATCTATCAAATTCAATTCAACACCCAAACCATGCTTTACAACTGAGAATCAGTGCAAACACAGTTACATCTTTTACTCTTGCTTCTTCCTACACATCACTTTCTGTCCCATTGTATCGGACCTCAGACCCAAAGCAGACAGGAAGATTGGCAGCCATTAGTCCAGTAAGCAAGTCCTCTTCCAAGTACATTCTCTTGACCTTTCAATAGTTTCATTTACTTCTCTCTCTCTCTCTCTCTCTCTCTCTCTCTCTCTCTCTGTGTGTGTGTGTGTGTGTGTGTGTGTGTGTGTGTGTGTGCAAACTTAGGGAATTTAAGTTGGAATCTCCTACAATCAAAACACAATGACAAATATATTAATGCTGTATAGTTTCACTGTTTGTGCACTAGAAAGTTCTCTGGGTGTTCACTTATATAAGGGCCTATGACGACTTCTGACAAGACTAAAGTTACAGAAATGAAAATTTCAAGATTTAATTATGTTGGAGAAGTTTGATCTATGAACAGAGGTAAAAACATAGAAACTGGTTTTTGGGAATTAAATCTACAAAAAAATAAAAATCAGGAAGAATGAAATATAGAGATTGAGAATGGATAAGCATTTTTGGATGTCTACCTACTTTATAGAAATTATGACACCTTTTATCTTCTCAAAAATCTGAATATGCAGATACACACATATGCACACACAAAACACACACAATTCATAAACATACATGTATGGATGTACTGCATGCACACACACAAACACATGCACACATATCCACACATACATACTTATGCCTATACACACATGCATGCATGCACTGTATGCATACACAGACACATGCACACATATCCACACATACATACTCATGCATATACACACATGTATGCATGCACACACAGACACATGCACACATATCCACACATACATACTCATGCATATACACACATGTATGCATGCACACACAGACACATGCACACATATCCACACATACATACTCATACATATACACACATGCATGCATGCACTGCATGCATTCACACATGCATGTGCACACACAGACACACACACACTCAGAGACATACATGCCCTAGTTCTGAAATAGAGACAACTACAGCTGTTTTCTCTCACAAGCAATACAATCTAGGATTATATTATAAAAACTCTTAGAAATTATCTAATTTGCAAGTCCACATTATTCCTTATGTGATGTTATCTGACACTCTGAAAAGTAAAATATTTTATGATTTTCTCAGATATCATTTCTCAAAAGCTCTTGTCATTGTAAATTCACCCTAACAGTAAATAGGAAACTCACAGATACACTTTTATGATAAATTTATTTAAAAGCCATCAACTTAAATGTTTCTTACTCTAGTGTTATTGCTTTTAGTAAAGTCACACACTAGTAAAACTTCCATCTTAACAGGAAATACCAAGGCCTTCTTACAAGTGGTTTGTAATGCTACCAATCACTCAGGTCCACTTTAGGCATTCTCCATTGCAGTAGTCACATTCTAAGTATTTATCAAAGTCTGGTTTAAACTTCTCTTTATATGAGAGAACAGATCCCACCTTACAGGAATCACCATCATAGCAGCTTTTGCTCCTGCCCCAGACATGTTACATGTCAGCTTCTAAGGAATGTGGTCATATCTGCTCTGCATATATTCAATGTCCTCATATCTCTCACCTCAACCCTGAACAATGACTTCACATTTCACTTTGGTTCTAGCCCTGACTAGTCATTGTTGAAAGTTCTTCGGTGTTCTTTTCAATGCCTACATCACTCCTTACTTGACTTTATGGAATTGGTAAGCACAGGTTGTTGTCCAAATATTTTATTCTCTAAAATCTCTAATTCTCATTTCTGAGCAGTCCTACATGTGATCCTTCTTGTGTACCAGGGTCCTGCCTTAAGAAAGGACAGGATGCCACCTTTTAACCATTCCAGAAAAAAATTCTAAGGAGAAAAAACACTAAGTGAAGTACCTGCATCTTTATTTGTACCATGGTCTGGTTTCTTGAGTTCAAGACCCTCACAGGCACACAGGGCTTAAAAGGGTTTTAAAAAGCATTGGTTTAATGGTTAGCTGTCATTTCTTTGAAATGCAAACTAATTTGAACAAAGGGCTTTGCATTTGCATTCTGTATTAGAGGTTAAGTAGCTGGTCCTGTTGAAAGATGATGTTGCCTTGTTGATCTGATCAGCTCTTCCTTCCTCTGCCTCCTCAAACCTTTGATATCTACCAAAGTCCAACTCCGATTTTAGAGTATCCTCCCTCTAACTCTAGCCTGCAAGAATTCTAGAACTCTCAAGTGAGCACTAACATGTTCACATCTACATCTGTATTCGGCCATTACTAGATCAACCTTTTTATCTTTGTTGGTCTCCTCATCTAAAATACTCTGATAGCATTCTCTTTTCTTTTTCTTTCTTTTTTTTTTTTTTGGGATTCTTTTTTATTAGATATTTTCTTTATTTACATTTCAAATGCTATCCCGAAAGTTCCCTATACCCCCCCCTGCCCCGCCCTGCTCCGCTACCCACCCATTTCCACTTCTTGGTCCTGGCATTCACCTGTACTGGGGCGTATAAAGTTTGCAATCCACAATAACCTGACATATCATTTTAATATCTTCTGAGCATTATGGATATACTGGATCCTCTAAAAATTAAAATGAAATACGTCTGTAAAGACACAACAGTTTTGAATTGAGTATGTTAGGCTCTGTTACTAACTACCCTTCATGTGGGGGCCTTACATGCATCTATTGCTCTCTAAAGTGAAGTGCGTAATCCAGGACAGAAGGTCTGGCTTTAGTTGCATGGCTTCATTTGATCCAAGGAGAAAGCTTTAGGCTGTTCAAATATCATTAATTTGCTTTTATTGATTTTGAAGCTGTCATTTAGTGCTTCATATTTTGACCCCTGAGTTTGTGTCCTTTATTGGGGGGAGTCTAAGAATTCACAGAGAGACTGGGTTATGATCATTGCTACTTATAAAGGCTAAAGGTTGCTCTACTGTTCACAAAACTTAACATTTCATCAAAAGGTCAGTAACTTGGTCTAGAATAACATATGCATGCATTGCGGTTTTGATTGGGTCGTTGGTCTGAAGTTTAATCACAGATGGAAGATTGAGATCCCAGTAGATCATGGCTAGCTTACTAAGGCTTTTGCACAGTGACCTCTGGCTTTTTCACATATTTATGTCTACTTTATGTTAAAAGATATCACGTCAATGAAGATAGGCTCATGGGACTTGATAAACTTACTGCATGGGCTTCTTCAGTTAATACCAAATTTGCCCCATGCCAGCAGAGAAAGAATTAGAAGGTAGGGTTAGTAATATGCGAAGGATCTTCCACACAGATAAAACAAGATGAAGAAAAGAAGCTTGCTTTCAACTGCTGTGCTTCTGCAGAGGTGAGAGAGACATCCTTACTACATCTTTGTTGGGGACTCACAGAAATAGCAGGAGAGGTAAGAGAGTTTCTGAAAGCTTTATGTAAGATGTGCGAAAGATGTTAATGGAATCACCACTAAAGAGCGACATGTCTCACAAAGTAAGTGAACACAGGACAACTGTGCCAACTTCACAGAAGCCTCAGACAGGAGCATGAGTGCTTGATGCCACCATTAGACAGAAGTGATGGTGACTCATTTGTTGTAGGTGTACACCAGGAGACAGGATTTAACTTTAGTAGGATTCCTGCTTTGGATAAGATAAGCTACTGTCATGAGTGTGCCTTGTGCATTATGTAATACATTGCATCTTCTGGTTTCTGTCAACTAGATGTCAGTAGCAATCGTGATAATCCGAGATGCTTGCAGTATTGCTCAGCTTCTTCCCCTAGAAAAGAAAGGTAAAACTCTTTCCCAGTCGAGAACCACTATAGCATCACATCTTTGAAGCCATGGACAGCGTGCACAAGAGTTGCTGGTCTAGATACCATCAATGAACTCATGTGGATTTCACCAGAAAGGTGAAAGTGGATGTGTTATTAGAACAAAGGCTACTTTTGGCAGACCTAAGTAACACCATATTCCTTATATCTGTTACTTCACAATACAAAATCCAGGGTAATATGCTATAAAGTCGAAGGTCCTGAGCAGGAAACACGTGAAAATGCTCTATGCTAAAATAGAACGAAGTATACAGTCCTGTAGAAACTTAAAGAAAGGTTCTATCTACCAACCAAAGAGCATACATGGGCTGGCCAGAGACTCCCAGCACATATGTAGCAGAGGCCTGTCTTGTCTGGCCTCAGTAGGAGAGGGTGAACCTAATCCTGTAGAGACTTGATACCCCAGACTGGGGGGGGTATGGGGGATTCTCTCTCAGAGGTGAAGGGGAGGGAGGATGGGGGAAGAACTCTGTGAGGGGGGAACAGGATGGAAGCAACATTTGGAATGTAAAAAAATAAAATAATTAATAAAAATATAATAATTAATTCTTTAAAAAAGTCTCTAACAAGAAGCCAGTTTAATTTTACACAGAACTCATCTACTTATTTGTTTCTCAAAGACCTGGGGAATAATTCTTTTAAGTAGAACAATGGATCAATATTAAAGAGCAAAATCAGATTTTCCTCCTGATTTTGAAGCAGAACAAGATTGTCAAGGCTTATGGAATTGATAATCTGCGGAAAGAAAGGTGTTGGGAAAGGTTACAGCAGAAGGATCAATGCTCCCCAGCTCCTGGGATCACAGGCAGTGGGGAGCTGGCAGTTTACAAAAGCCATCTCTATAGACCAAGAGCGGACAGTGAGCTGAAATGCTGTAAGAGACAAGTCCACAGACCCAGTTTCTGTATAGCTACGAGGCAGGGGTGGTGCTGGGGAATGGGGTGGGGAGGAGGAAGAGCAAATGACTAATTCTCTGAATAGGGAAGGAAGTCTGTGCCCTTATCAAACACATGGTCATGTCAGCATGTTAGAAATATAGACCTATGGGTTTCAACAGCGCTAGGTATGAACGAGGCTCACTTCCACTTGCCTAGAAACTGTCAGGGATATCATTGATAGACTATGGAAGTTTTAGGATCCCAGAAACATCTCTATAGTCCCTTTGTTAGGAAAAGCATTGGTCTCTGTTCTCTGCCCACCCACTATCTAGAAGGCTTCTCAGAAATGAGGTTCAAAGGTTGTCATTTCAGATCATTGGCATATACTGAACATTCTCCAGGGAAACCAGAAACACAATTTTCACTCAGCTGGAACCAAATGATCTTTTCTGTGGTGCTTCAAATTGTACTAAGATCTACTTACTGAAAGCCCAAGATTTCTTGCGATAACTATTTTTGGTCCAAAGGCTGAGATTATTTTGAAAATTTGGAGCATAATTCTGGGTTTAAAAATGCCTTATATGATTGCTTGACTTCTAGGGCTTTTAAAAAGGTAGAGTTCTCAAGACAGATCTGATATTGAAATAGCTTAACTTTATCAGCTCTGAAAGAATTCTATCCACATCCATAAATATAAGAAAAGCCCAAGATGATCTATTGAAAGGACCCCTGGCAAATCAGCTGCATAAGGAATGTCTGCTTGAGGACACCTGAAGCCTGCTATTGAACTTCAATTTTTGTGTGACTAATATGGGGAGGGTTTTATAATACTCAAATTATACTGCTGCAGATATTTTTTAAATCAGCTATTTAGACACATTGCATAACTTCTGGGGAACTATTTTTACTCTGAGTGTCATTTTATTTCCTACTTTGATTTCATCTATTTGAAACTAGATCACATTGCTTTTATTACTTTCCCTGTTTCTTCCATAGTTTCTTGACTCCATAGGAGCGACCAACTTTGGTTATTCAGCCCCTTTCTCCCCAGTGTAAGCTACCCATTCTGTTACCCTTGTGGTAACTTATCTTTGCCTATGCATCTGTGTCTAGTATTGGGAAAGTGGACAGTTCAGATTCCCAGCATGTCTATGGTAGTATCCAAGTGGTTCTATTTCCTCAAGACCTGACAGGAAAGTGACTTAGAGGGACAATTCTATCAGAACAGCATGCTGGGTGAAAGTGAGAAATTTAAACTTCAGCAACACTAAAGAATGGTCACCTTTGATGGCCATAGAGTTGACAGGTGGCATCGCAGACCTCCTGATGTCAGGTCATGTAAATCCACCAGCCTCTTCTAGATGGATCTTTTCAAGAATCTCCCATAAGGCTCTTTTATACTGTGGTCCTTTACATCCAAGGACACCATAGGTATTGATATCCAACACTGATGTTCAAACGTTTCCAGTGGTTTATTTTAGTTGGTCAATCCAAAAAAGGCACAGGGGAAGAAAGATCAAGAATGCTTTTACATTGTTACTTTCTCTAAGTCCTCCCTCTAATTATATTCTTATTCCTGAGAGATTAATTCTTCTACCTTGTACAATGTCACCATTCAATAACACATTTACAATTTTTAAATGGTGATCAAGAAAAAAAGTGATTTTAAGTTCCATTCAGCAGTGAATATCCCTTTAGGAAGATAAAATATTTAATCTGCTTATTGTGAAATTAAGTTATTAAAAGAAGCTTAATATGTATGTATCTTTCTAAAGTGTCAAGCCGTGTTTTATGAAAGGCAAGCATCTGTTTTAAATGCCTACTAGGGGCCTGATAGTATTGTAGGTTCTGAGGACACAGTTGTGAAAAAGAGCAAACTAAAATCACATCACAGTAAACTATGGTGTCTATGAAAACAACAGGGCCCTTAAAGAAAGGCCAGCAGCACTGACCTCACATGGAATTTCCCCAGGAAGCACTAGTACCCGAGGCACAGATGGTCTCAGAGATGCTAGGACGTCAGTTCCCTTCTGTCCACTTGTGTCCTCAGGATACTTGGCTCTTGAGTCTGTTGGAATGCTGACCTCAAGGTAGTCTTCAGGACCTGGAGAAAAATTGCATGAATACAATTAATTATCATTCCATCCACTACTAAAAGGCCAATTTCATCAGTACAGGAAATGAATCTTGGATAGTTGAAATAATAATCTTTATCATTAAAATAATAGTTCTTGATTAAATACTATTATAATACTTATGTCTCAGCCATACTAGTTATATGATTATATGTTCATCAGCTTGTCAAATGTTCACAAAACTTCCAAATATCACAGTTTTCTGTTGCTATTAATAAACTAGTAGAATATTAGAAAATTCATTTTGCATGACAACTATGAAGAAAAAGTTCCATTAGAACATTTAAACCAAAGTACTAACTTGTATGTACATATTCTAATTTTTAAGTACTAATTATAAGCCAGCAATGGCTATTACACCCACAATGCCAGAATTTGCAAGAGGGAAAACTCAAGTTCAGTTCCAACCCCAGATCTGGCAGCTCACAACTGCCTGTAACTCTAGCTCCAGGGGATCTTACAATTTCTTCTGGCCTCCTTAGACACTCACACATATCTGCATATACTTACATACATACATATGCACACACATAAATAAAAATAATGAAATATGAGTATTCATCAAAATATTTAAGTATTTAATGAAAATAAGTGATTAAATTCAAGTGAGTTCTTTATGGCAATTCTAGGAATAATGAAATATATTACTTTGTATTTCAGAGCCTAAAGAGGGGTAGAGTGACTGGTGTTTGTCTTGTTTAACATGTAGCAGCAGCAGTGAGTCTCAATTATCCAAATATTGTTCTCAGTTGAAAGAAAGAAATAAAAACATGATGAATAATAAACCTATGTAGAAAAAACTATTCAGTGTCTCAAAACCCAAAGTGTGTTTATTCAGACCATATGGCTTAAATTAGGATTTTCAGAATAAGCTCACATCTGTAACTTTTAGGATCACCTCAAAGTATCACTCATATCCCCAAAGAAGGGAATGGCAAAAGAAAAAGGAATCTCTACACATATGGCCTGGGCAAGTAAAAAGAGCTTGCCTTTTCAGGATGCTCTCTCGCTGCTATGTTGAGGAATGCTTCCATGTTACCAGATAGTGCTATTCTGTCATTTTAAAGCCATGTTGCAAACATGAACAGTGGCAGGTAATGTTCAGTGGAATAGAACTAAAGACCCAGAAATGAACCCATACACCTATAGTCACTTATCTTTGGCAAAGGAGCTAAAGCCATCCAGTGGGAAAAAAGACAGTGTTTTCAGCAAATGGTGCTGGCTCAACAGGTGGTTATCTTGTAGAAGAAGGCAAATCGATCCATTCTTATCTCCTTGTACAAAGCTCAAGTTCAAGTGGATCAAGGACCTCCACATAAAACCAGATACACTGAAACTAATAGAAGTGGGGAAGATCCTTGAACACATGAGCACTGGAAAAAAGTTCCTGAACAGAAAACAATTGAATACACTAGTAGCTTATGCTCTGAGGTCAACAATTGACAAATAGGACCTCATAAAATTGCAAAGCTACTGTAAGACAAAGGACACTGTCAACAGGACAAAATGGCAACCAACAGTTTGGAAAAAGATCTTTACCAATCCTACATCTGATAAAGGGCTAATAGCCAATATATACAAAGAACTCAAGAGGTTAGACTCCAGAGAACCAAATAACCCTATTAGAAATTTGGGTACAGAGCTAAACAATGAATTCTCAACTGAGGAATGTCAAATGGCTGAGAAGCACCTAAAGAAATGTTCAACATTCTTAGTCATCAGGAAAATGTAAATCACAACAACCCTGAGATTCTACCTCACACAGTGAGAATGGCTAAGATCAAAAACTCAGGTGACAGCAGGTACTGATGAGGTGTGGAGAGGACACTCCTCCATTGCTGGCAAGCTGATACAACCACTCTGGAAATCAGTTTGGTGGTTCCTGAGAAATTGGACAGAGTACTACCCGAGGACCTAGCAATACCACTCTTGGGCATATACCCAGAAGATGCTCCAACATGTAATAAGGTCACATGGTCCTCTATGCTCATAGCAGCCTTATTTATAATAGCCAGAAGCTGGAAACAACCCAGATGGCCCTCAACAGAGGAATGGATACAGAAAATGTGGTACATTTACATAATGGAGTACTACTCAGTTATTAAAAACAGTTAATTTATGAAATTCTTAGGCAAATGTATGGATCTGAGGATATCATCCTCAGTGAGGTAACCCAATCACAAAAGAACTCACATGATATCCACTCACTGATATGTGGATTTTAGCCCAGAAGCTCAGAATACCCAAGATACAATTCACAAACCACATGAAACTCAAGAAGGAGGAAGACCAAAGTGTGGATACTTCGATCCTTCTAAGAAGGGGTAACAAAATACCCAAAGAAGAAGTTACATAGACAAAGTGTGGGGCATGGGGTCCCCAATGGAGGAGTTAGATAAAGGACTGAAGGAATAGAAAGGGTTTGCAACCGCATAGAAAGATCAACAATATCAACCAACCAGACCCCTCAGAGCCCCCAGGGACTAATCCACCAACCAAGGAGTACACATAGAAGGACCCATGGCTCTAGTTGCATATATAGCAGAGGATGGCCTTGTTGGTCATCGATGGGAGGAGATGCCCTTGGTTCTGTAAAGGCTTGATACCCCAGTAGGGGAATGCCAGGGTGGAGATACAGGGAGTGGGTGGGTGGGTGGGTGGGTGGGTGGGTGAACACCCTCATAGAAACAGGGGGATGGGGTATGGGATAGGGGGTTTCTGAGTGTGGGGGAGAACCGGGAAAGGGAATAGCATTTGAAATGTAAATAAGGAAAATACCCAATAAAAAATACAAGACATGACATCAGTCATACATAAATACTCCAGCCTTCAGTGGATATAAAGCTTATCTTTATGTTTAGCAAGCACTGCTGACCACTAGATGATGTCATCTGCAGCTGCTCCAATGTTTCCTAGCCCTCGCTGCTCTGGATCATGTCATAGCATGACATGCCCTAGTTAGGTAAGGAAGATGGAGAGTACCTTTGTGAATCAGCAAACAGTATATGATAAGTCAGAAAAAAAAAGTTTGTTTCTATATGAGGTCTGTGATTGGTCTGTGAGGATTAACGTGTAAGATATGCAATGATTGGTGGGATTATAAGACTAGCACCGGTATTTCCTGGGTCTTTCCTAGCTGTATTAGGAGCCTGTTTGCTACTCTTAGGGAGTTAGTTTTGGATGCTTCTTATTTATATACTGATGTCACCCTATCTCCAGTGTTGGAATCATACGTCCCATTATAAGCACCTCTGAAATCAGGGTTTTTCAATCTTCCTAATGCTGCAACCCTGTAATACAGTTCTTCATGATATGGTGAACCCCAAACATAAAATTATTTTCATTCCTACTTCACATCTGTAAGTCTGTCACTGTTATGAATTGTTGCATAAATATCTGTGTTTTCCAATGGTCTTAGGCAACCCCCGTGAATGGGTAGTTTGATTCCATAAGTAGCACTACCCACAGACAGAGAACCGCTTTCCTAACTGGTCTTTTGTGCCCACTTGTTGTCTTATCACAGGCAGTGCAGAGAAGATCCTAGTCAGAGCTTCCGTCCCCAGAATTGGCAGCATTGGTGAGGAAAAAGAATGTTTCAGTGAAGACCATAAGATACCCAGATCTCAGAGAAGCAGAAAGCACCATAAGAGAGTCTAAGAGTGGCAAAGGACAAAAGGACAGAATCTAAGACTACTAAGAATGTGATAGTATTGAGACACAGAGACCATGAGCATCCAAGGGCAGGATCTGAGACACAGTCTCCAAAGCTGGAAAGAACCCAGATATCTCTCAAGGGTGGAATAGATACAGAAAATGTGGTACATTTACACAATGGAGTACTACTGAGCTATTAGAAACAGTGAATTTATGAAATTCTTAGGCAAATGGATGGATCTGGATGATATCATCCTGAGTGAGGTAGCCCAATCACAAGAGAACACACATGATATGCACTGATAAGCAGATATTAGCCCAGAAACTTAGAATATCCAAGATACAATTGGCAAAACACATGAAACTCAAGAAGAAGGAAGACCAAAATGTGGTCTCTTAGAATAGGGAACAAAATACCCATGGAAGGATTTACAGACACAAAGTTTAGAGCTAAGACGGAAGGAAAGACCATCCAGAGACTGCCCCACCCAGGGATCCATCCCATATGCAACCACCAAACCCAGACACTATTGCATATTCCAGAAAGATTTTGCTGACAGGACCCTGACATAGCTCTCTCTTGTGAGTCTATGCCAATGCCTGGCAAATACAGGAGTGAATGCTCACAGTCATCTATTGGGTGGAACACAGGGTCCTCAATGAAGGCGCTAGAGAAAGTACCCAAGGAGCTAAAGGAGTCTGCAACCCTATAGGAGGAACAATGATATGAACTAACCAGTACCCCCCCCCCCCAGAGCTGTGTCTCTAGTTGCATATGTAGCAGAGGATGGCCTAGTCTGCCATCAATGGGAGGAGAGGCCCTTGGTCTTGCGAAGATAATATGCCCCAGTACAGGGGAATGCCAGGACCAGGAAGTGGGAGTGGGCGGGTTGGGTAGCAGGGTAGGGGAGTGTAGAGGGGGCTTTGGGGATAGCATTTGAAATATAAATGAAGAAAATATCTAATAAAAAAGGATATCATTATATAGGCATCAACAGAAGTTAAAAAACAGAAGTTTAAAAAAAAAAAGCTGCAATTGCAACTAACAGTTGACAATGATTTTCAAGAAAAGTATTTTCTGTCACTAAAACTAATCACTTCCTGGATCAATAATCTATGACAGAAGAGTCACCAAAATCAATACAAAGAACATTAACACTGGCAAAAATTAGTTTTAGTCAACGGAACATTTCAGAAAACTTGTTAGTCATTGTGTTAGTTAACTTTCTATCAACATGATAAAATACCAAAGATAATACTTAAAATAGCTTGGTTCAGAGAATGCTTGAATAGAATGCACAAAGCCCTGGGTTCTAGCCCAAGTAATTCAGGCATGGGAGCAGATGGACTTGGGAGGATCAGGAGTTCAAGACCACCTGTGGCTACATAATGAGTATTAGGCCAGTGTGGACTATAGCACCTTTACACTGATACTTCCTACACTGTGATTCTTTCCAGTTTATCACTATACGCTGGATTTTATTTTGAATATACACAAAATGAATCTCTTCAATGTTGGATTGTTGAATTTCAGTTCACCCTTCAGAGTGATTTGTAGATAATTTTTAAAAGTACAACTCACAAACACCCTCCCCCATAAACTGTTGAGACAAACAGAAAGTTCTCTTCCTTTCCTAAAACTTTTCCAAATTCTAAAGGAAAGAGAACTTTTAGCCATGATGTTAAGACTCAAAGAAGCAGATAAAATTAGTCTAAAGCCATAAGTAATGCATAACAGAAGAATTTTTTACAAAATAAATGAAAAATTATAGATTTTTCTTCACTGAGAAAAAAATTAAAACTTCAACATTGTTTAAGAAATGGTCTTATTTATTTGTTTCCATATAAACTTTATATACCTAGGGGAGATTTACAAAAATGTAATCTTTGGCATGTAAAAACAAATTATTGTAAATAATTTTTTATTAGATATTTTCTTCATTTACATTTCAAATGCTATCCTGAAAGTCCCCTATACCACCTCCCCACCCCGCCCTGATCCCCAACCCATCCACTCCTGCTTCCTGGCCCTGGCGTCCCTTTGTACTACCACTACCACTTTACCTTAGACATTAGTATTAGATTCCAGGTTGGTTTCCTCAACAGAACAATGACTGGCAGAGAAAAACCTTAAGAGCATTTGTGTACATTTTTCTCACTACTTCTTACTCTATTCTCTAAAACATAAAAAAATTTACTATTTTGTTCCATGTTGAACTTGATAGATACTCAATAATTATCAGTAAAAACAAAAAACTGAGTTATCCTCAATATATGGTTGTAAGTTAACTCCCATTCAGTGGTAGCATAAAATGTTTGATTTAAAAAATATTCATTTTTTTTAGTTTAAAATACCTAGTGTGTTCCTAATTGAAGAATAAAATAAAAAATGCAAGTCTCCTTCTTTGCTCTACATATGAAGTATAAAAGTATAGTATGTCTGTCTCCAGTACATTCTTTAGAACCTAGCTTTTAGCTTTGTTATAGTCCTTTATCTTCTAGCACAAAATGGTAGGGTAGAGTAAATATTACTAACATTTAGAAAATACTGTTCAAATGTCTTTCCAGGAAAGTAATTACTGTGACCAGCAAGTGTTTGATTACTAGCTAGAGAAGAACATGTCTAAATAAAACATAAATCATGGATTATGAGTAAACATTCAATTCTGATGGCTCAATCATAAGGGGTCCTTTTATTCCTAATTTACAGTTCTGTGAACCTCAAACTTCCCAGTATCTTGATGTATAGGTTGTAGCTTTGTATTATATTGAGTTATCAGAGATTAAAAGTCTACCTTTCTATGGGCTCTATGCTAGTGGTCCTCTGCTGCTGCAGGTTTTGAATCTACAGATTCAATCAAACACTGATTGAAAGTAATTTATAAAACTATGCCTGCACTAGATGTAGACAGACATTTCTGTCACCATTATTTCCTAAATAATACAGTACTTATGATATTATATTGCATTAAGTTAATTTAAAGATTGAAAGTACTTGGGTATACATGCACAGGCCATATGCAAATACAAGTGATTTACATAAGGGGTGCGGAGATCATCTGATTATAATAGCCCTGGCATTCTGGAGTCAACTCCCTGAAGGTACCAAGCTCTGCACCTTTAGCGTTTCTTCACTTTGATATTTAAGCTGATGTTCAGGGAAGCCTGGGAATAATGCCTTTACTACTGCAGATGACTGCTTCATTTTAAATATACATAAAAATGGCCAAAAAGAAACAAACAAATGTATACAATAAAATAAAACCAAACAAGAACTCATCATGATTCAAAGAAAAATCTTTAAAAGAATTAGAATATGCATCATAAACTCAGGACCTTGAAACCTGAGCCTCTACAGCCTCAGAAAAATTCATCTATTTAATAAATTATGTAAAGCAGAGAAGTACTTTAGGACGAAAGACATTCCTTTGTAAAGTATCAGATACCTGATCTCACATCCATAATTCAGACTTTTTGAGTAATATACATTTCAAACAATCCATCATTTTAATTGGAATTCTGAAGTAATAATGAACCATTAGTTTCAAGGCAGATATCCAATTCCTAAATGTTAAAGTTGTCACATAATAATTTTTCAGAACTTAATAAATTCTAAAAGGTACAAAACAGCAGTACTGGCTTTTCTCTTAAGTGTACCAAGCTATTATTATACCTTTTCTGTTGGAATCAACTAATTATTGTTTAAATTAGGAAAAATGTAGGGTATCTTAGGGTTTTCATTGCTACGAAGAGACACCATGACCACAGCAACTCTTATAAAGGACAACATGTAATTGGACTGACTTATAGTTTCAGAGGTTCAGTCCGTTATCATTGTGGTGGGAAGTATGACAGCATCTAGGCAGTCAGTCATGGCACTGGAAGAGCAGAGGGTTCTACCTCTTGTTCCAAAGGTGGCTAGGAGAAGACTAGCTTTCAGGAAGCTAGGTTGTGGGTCTTAAAGCCCATAGTGACCTATTTCCTCCAGGAAGGCCATACCTACTCCAACAAGGCCACGCCTTCTCCAAGCAGCCCACATCTCCTAATAGTGCCACTCTTTCAGCCAAGCATATTCAAACCACCACACAGGGTCTCTGAATCCTGTTGGTAATTTAAAAACGTCCAGGTAAAATTAGATGCTAAAGGGAATTTTCTTACTGATCTAGAGGATTTTCAGTATATTTTATAGGCAGTGCAGAGTCCACTGACCTAGTGAGCATCTGAGGAGAGAGGGGAGACAAAGGCCACTGGCTAGGAAATACAGATCCTGGAAAGACAGATGCTGATCTCTGCCAACAGATGAGAGGACAGACACTTATCTGGCAGAGGTACAATGAAATGGGAGAGAGAATAGTCCTTGTGATACCTTAGAGTCATGGCACAATGGCACAGTTTTTAAAATGGAGCACAGGAATAGGACTCATCTCTTCTTATAGAAGCAAGAGAGGAGAAAACGATGAATTATCAGACCCTGAGAAGGAAGATAGTCAATATGAAGCCTACTAGGGAAAGTGTGCGTTTGAACAGTGACCAAGGGTTCTATAAGGATAAGACAATTCTCCCAACACGCCAAGCTACAAATAACTATACTATGGTGCAGAAACAAAGGGAGGTAAAGCAACTGCCACTCAGCGTCCACAAAGTCAGGGATACCAAACACTAATCACAATGCAACTAGAATTTAAAACAGGATAAACTCTCATTTCCCCTGAAATTTTGTACAGTTTCAGAGTTATTTATTGATATGAGTTTTATCTATTGATCTATCTATCTATCTATCTATCTATCTATCTATCTATCTATCATCTATCTATCTATCTACCTATCATCTATAGTGATTATATATACATACATATATACTTATATGAGAATTTATACATCTATGTGTATATACATTTATCTTCTCATGGATACATATGCCCATTTTATCTGTTTAATAAAGCATTCCTATGAATATTTGTGGACACATATCCATTCATTTTTTTTCTTAGGTAAACAGTAGGAAGATGGCTGGAAAATACTGCAAGTTTGTGTTTGAGTAGCTAAGAAACTACAAAACTTTTCCCAAAGTGGCAGTATCATAATAGCGGCCCATAAGCAGTACCAGGAGCTCCAGCTGCTAAACAACAGCCTTGCCAATTTCAGCCACAATAGTGGCTATGTATGGCTTACAGTGATTTTAATTTTCATTTCCCTGATGAATCACAGCATTGATAATGATTTCCTTGCTTCCTTGCATTCTGGGTGTTTTCTTTGATGGCACATCTATTTAAATCTCTTGCTGAAATTTTTAGTTATATCACTTGATTTCTTACTGTGCTTTCTGGATGTCTACACATAGTGGATTCGAGTCCCTTACAACAGATGTTCCTCCTGTTTATGGAGGAAAAGCTCCTTCTTCGCACGCTAGGTCATTTTTAATGTGCTGCCAGACGTAAACTCTAACTTATGTGTTTATTTCTATAGTTATTCTTAGGTCTTCTTGCAGCTGATGTTTTATTATGCCAAAACAGCTTGATTCCTTTTTAAAAGTTATTATTAAGTGTGTGCGGAAGAACCAGTATAGTTCATTATGCAAGGATGATTCTGCCTCCAGTACCCAGATACCTGATGCTCTGGGAGCAATGAAGCTTTACTACCCTTGCTAGAAGAGACACAAACTACACTCTGCCTCGAGTGAACCCAGGTGCTCCTTGCATTGGTTTTGAGTAGATTCTATACACACATGAATGATCTGTATGGACAGAATCCTACTTAAGTGCATCCTGCATAGCCCTCTGCATCGGCTTCTTTCCATCACCTGCCTCCAAACTCCAATCACCGTATCACTATAGAGATATCCTTGCCATCTCTTAAACTCTGTGAAGCCACAAGACAACTCCATTCTCTTTCCTGCTGAGACTTGGGAAGCTTCACTTTGCAAGTAACAATGGAAGCCACTTCAGCACTAACCCAACCACTGTCTCCCTCTTAAGCACAGGGTCCCCAATGGAGGACCTAGAGAAAGGACCCAAGGAGCTGAAGGGGTTTGCAGCCCCATAGGAAGAACAGCAATATGAACTAACCAGTACCTCTAGAGCTCCCTGGGACTCATGGCTCTAGCTGCATATGTAGCAGAGGACGGCCTTGTCGGTCATCAATGGGAGGAGAGGCCCTTGGTCCTGTGAAGGTTCTATGCCCCAGTACAGGGGAACACCAGGGTCAGGAAGCAGAAGTGGGTGGGTTGGGGAGCAGGGGGAGGTGGGAGGAGATATGGGATTTTCAGAGGGGAAACTAGGAAAGGGGATAACATTTGGAATATAAATAAAGAAAATATCTGTTAAAAAGTAAATAAAAACAAACAAACAAAAGGATAACATCCCCGTGCTGCCTGTTGTCCAGTATTTTAACACAGTTGCTTCATATCTGTCAAGTTCTGTTGGATCTATTTACTCCAATTTGATAAACAGAAGTCCCATGTGACCTTTTCACATTCTGTGTGTCAGCATGCATAAGATATGTTTACTGTTTAAGGTCAATAGTTTGAAACCAGGTCGGTTTCAAGGCTTGAATAACAACTGAACAGTGAGCAGGCACATCTGTGGTCAGTCAGACTTGAGGTATGACGGATTTCCTTGAGAAAGATTAAAATTGCATTTGTCATTTTAAGTAAGACAAGTAATACTCTTAATTGCTATTGCGAATCCTTGCATTTTGCCTGAATTGGTAGGATGTTGGAAGAATCGTATGACGACTATGAGCTGGAACACTTCCAAAGACTTTCCTGACGAGAGCAATAAAGAGATTCATCACTGCGGTTTTGGGGTGCTGTGTGATGCAGCATGTCAGTATTTAGAAGATGGATGTAATCTATTACACCAGAATTTTCTAAGGGGCCACTGTATGTAGGCAATCATGAATGAACGAGAAAGATCAACCCAAAGTGAAAGATGTTGGGATAGTAGGATCCCGAGATTTTAGAAATGTTGCTTGTAAGGCCTGGGTGTGACCCTGAAGAACCGTCTCCCTTACTCACTGTAAATGAGGTAAGAAAGGAATTCATACATTTACCAGAGATTGCTCAAGCAAGCATAGGAAGCCAACCGACTTCCATTAAACTGAACACTAAACATTTGAAAAATGGAAGAAGACGCTACTTTTCCCATTGAGTTTTGTCTTTGAAACTATGTAATTTCTGTTAACATGTTTTTTTTCCTTTGTCAGCAGTTTTTTTTTTAAATTAGGTATTTTCTTCATTTACATTTCAAATGCTATCCCAGAAGTCCCCCAGACCCTCCCACCCCCACTCTCCTACCCACCCACTCCCACTTCTTGGCCCTGGCATTCCCTTGTACTGAGGCATATAAAGTTTGCAAGACCAAAGGGCCTGTCTTCCCAATGATGGCCGACTAGGCCATCTTCTGCTACATATGCAGCTAGAGACACGAGCTCTGGGGTTACTGGTTAGTTCGTATTGTTGTTCCACCTATAGGGTTGAAGACCCCTTTAGCTCCTTGGGTACTTTCTCTAGCTCCTCCATTGGAAGCCCTGTGATCCATCCAATAGCTGACTGTGAGCATCCACTTCTGTGTTTGCCAGGCCCTGGCATAGCCTTACAAGAGACAGCTATATCAGGGTCCTTTCAGCAAAACCATTGCATACACCAGCAAGATTTTGCTGAAAGGACCCTGATATAGTTAACATGGGTTTTAAACTTTACTGTGAATTAACATTTTTAAATTTTATATGTTTGTTTATTTTTCTTAAGGCAAAAGTAACAAAAAAATTAATGTGGTTGATTTAAAAAAATCAATGGAAGACTAAGGATGATTAAGAACAAATACACACGCACTTTATAACTTGTTCATATATGTATGTGTGTTCATGTATATAATACACATTATAATAAATTTATTATTTTAACATAAAACAAATTTGTTTGTTTGTTTGTTTATGTGTCCACACATACTACTGTATTCAGACAAATGCACACTTGCACAGAAATCAAAGGACAGCTTGAGAGAGTTGGCTCTTTCCTTCCACCATGGGGAGGCCTAGGATGTTAGGGTCATCAGGCTTGGAAGTCAGTTCCTTTACCCCTGAACTATCTCACCAGCATATTAAAGCACACATTTAACTAATATTACAATAACCTTTTTGAGGATCTCATCGCTCTTTAGAAAGTCATGTTTAGGACACACTACTTGAGAATCACTAGGCTAAAATGGTCCATCCAGTGTTCGTTCAGCACAGAGATGACTTAAACCATACATTGTACAAGGCTTTCACTCTGAAACAGGATTCCCTTTGGTCCTCTCGACAGTTTTCTAATATGTCATTCATAATTTATCTTGTCAATTCTTTCATTGAGGTCCACATCACTTCTTCCAAGTCATTATAGCATCTAATTCTCCCCAGACACTGTAGCAAGGATCATTATATCACGGTGGTGGAATAATTACATCTGATTTTATTTTATTCACATTTAAAAGGACTTTGAACTCAGTAATTCATAGGCAAAATTCAAACTCCACAAGAGAAAGTGTTTCAGACAGCCACCTACCACAGTGGAACTCTCTGGCCCCTTTCATACAAAAAAACAAAAAAACAAAAAAAAACACACACACACACACACACAAAAACAACTAAACTAAACAAAAACAAACAAACAAACAAAACAACAACAAAACAAAAAAACCCACATGTAAATCTTACATTGTTTTCCTTCAAAACTACACAAGTCATACAATGCATTCATTCCTACCACACTTCAGAACTTAAGTAGTTGAAATAAATAAGAGCAAATAATCCCATCAAGGAATTTTCACACACACACACACATATATATATGAAAATTCATATACTCATATATTCATATATATGTTTGTTTATTTGGTCTGTGGTTTGTGTATGTATGATTTATGTGAACATATGAATCATGAGTCATGTTAGGAGATCAGAGAACAACTTTTGGGGTCTGTTCTCTCTGTCCATGTGTATGTAGGTTGTAGAGATTTCACTCGGGTTTCTAATTGCCTAGAAAGTGTCCTTACCCACTGAGCCACCTCTTCGATGACTTTTAATCACTGCCGGTAGCTGACTAGCAGGCTTTACTAACACGTTGGAACTACATAATAATTACTAAAATTACTAAAAAAAAATCTTTCCAATCTGATATATAATTATGTTTCAATATCATTGGCCAGGAATGATCCAAACAGTATGTCTTCTGTTGTTGGAAAACACCTTCTTTTTGCTCTATGATGTCTTCAATTTAGAGGATTTCTGCTCACTGCAATTGCTTAGAGATTCAACAAAAGTTTTAATGGGTTGTAATAATGAGGATTTTTGTTGTTAATTAGTTTATAAATAAATTTAAAGTTATTGCAGATTTTTTTATTCTCTCTGATGCTACTGTCGTCTTTCAAAACATCCAAGCAATGGCCTGGGCACAGGTTTAGAGCAGTTAGTAGACTACACTCCTAAGAGAGTTCCTTAGTGGGAATACAGGCTGCTTCAGTTTACACTAATGGGGTCCTCCAAAGATGCTCCAAGGAGTACAATCTGTGGAACAGCCATGATGTTACTGTTATAGTTTAATTAATGTCCCATTGGAAGGTTATTGGAATCTCACATAATACAAATAAGTGAATTAGTGTTCTTGTACTTTCACTGCTAAAAAATAAGTAATTTTGACCTGCTTCTGAACCTAGCTTGTTAATATCATACACATCAACAGAATATGAAACCTAATTATTTCACATCTTGCCTACAATGAAATGAAGTACTTATTATCTTTGATAACTGATGAAGGATGAGAAGGTAGAATGCAGGCTGTATACATTTAAATAGACCTGTAAAGAACCATGGATGCTTTATTCTGAAAAAGTGGCAACATCTCAGTGGCTAAGGAGTAACTATTCCTTATCAAGTTAGGCCCAAAATGTTTTCTTTCAGTACTTTAAAAATGAATATTTATTTAAAGTATTTTAAAGTTGCTTTAAAAGGTTTTTCTCTTTTAAATTAGAACATCTATAGATTGTGCACTACCATTCCACTAAAGCATTTGATATGTTCTGTTTCATAAATGGACTGTGACAGGGAAAAGCGGATTAAGGAGAGATGAAACAAAGGGAAAAGCAAATTTTGTTGTGTAGCATAAGGGCTCACAAAAGTTGCCATGCAGTGTTTTGGAGATCTTGATTAATTGAAATGTCTAATTATTTAAAGTCCTGGCACATTCTGGACTGGAAAAGAATCGTTTCTTGATTTTATGTAGGTTTTTCAATAATGCATTTATAGAAATGTGACAAAGAGGAGACTTAGGGCATCTAGTTTCTTGACATCAAAACTATGGTATTAATAATAACATCAATTATAACAATACCTGCACACATCAGTGAACTAAAAGAAGGGAAACTTCGCTTGACCCCTATAAGAAATCATCCCCCTAACCCTGCTGTTTAGTGTACTTCTGTGACTGACTGCTAGCTCTTGGCTCTTGGCTGACTCCAGTATGTGGGGTTTGTGGAGTTCCTGACCCACTGTACAGAGAGACTTGGTACATGAGCAAAGAACTTTCCCTACATATCCTGGATATCCTGGGCACTCAACTTGGAAAAAAAGGTTGGTTTTCTTTTTCTTTCTTTCTTTCCTTTTTTTTTCCTGCTTGCCTACTCTATCTTGGGATTCCCTAGAGATGAAACCCATGAAGATTTAGGATCTGGGTAGACTCTAACAAATATACAATCTCAAAGTGCAAGTCCAAACAGAGTTTAAAGTGATCTCAGGTGTAAATTCAATTTCATGTAAAGAAAGACCTAAATGGTTTCTTTAGCAAACATGTTGAAATTAGGCCTCTGGGTCTTTCCACTGATTGTTTCCTGTTACATTGATTACAGTGGAAAATGCTAAAACAACCAAAAAAAATCCTCAGAGACCCACGTCAGCAATTGAAATTTACTACTTCTAGAAAAATAGACTGTAATTTAGTGCTAAGTTCATGGAGAAATAAGAGGAGAATATCAAGGATGGGCCTTTTATAGGGCATCCAAAGGGAACTCTTAGAGACAAACAGTGAGGTAGCACTTGATAAGTGGGATTAGAAACAGTGACATTCAATGTCATATGGGAAACAACTAAGTCTGTCATCTAAGAGGTAGACTGAAGAGATTAATTACAATGACTGGACAGAACATGAAAGGCCAGCATAAAACAGTCAACAGGAGAGGGGAGAGAGGAAGGAGAATATCGCTGGTCAAGTCTTTACTGGAGGGGAGATGTCTTACTTATGGTTTCTATTGCTATAAGACATCATGACTAAAATCAACTTGAGGAGGAAGGGGTTCAAATTGTGTATACTTTCATACCACAGTCCATCCTCAAAGAAAATCAGGGCAGGAATTTGAGGGAGGGATCTAGAGGCAGGACTCCTTCCTGCATCTAAACTGTGTCTAGACCTCTTTGGAAAACCTCTATCTCCAGAAATTCTTTTATATTTTGAGACATAACAGTAGGAACATTACAGTTATGAAGTGGCAACAAAAAATAACTTTATGATTGGGAGTCACCACAATATGAGACAGGGTACTCAAGAGTCATAACATTAGGAAGATTGAGAAACACTAACCTACAAGCTTGCCAATGGGCAAAATTTATGGACTCAACACTTGATAGTATGCTTTGTCATATGTTTCTAGCTTGTTTCAAGTTGACACAGAAGAAGCCAGGACACAGAAAAATAGACCACAGTAATTGTAATGACAAGTTTTCAGATCATTAAGTCATGATTCCTCAGATCAAAAATTGAATGATCATATAGTGGATGACTCCAGATACTAATACTACACATACCATTACAACACTGCTGAACTGCAAACACCACAGGACAGAGGAACTGGAAAGCATGCAGAGGAATGCTCATGAGTATATTTATCCTTAGTAACAGCAAGTGAGAAGACAACGAAATGTTCTCCAGGACTGAGGATTAAAACCAGACTTCCATTAATACCATTGCAAATACCAACACGACACCTATCAAAGTGGACCCAGAAAGTGACTATCAATGGAGTTCACTCAAGAAGAGAAACAATCCTAGGAGAAACATTTGAAATCCAAGAGAAGTATAACCAGTGTTTAAGCTCAGCAAACATTGTGTTTGTAATGAACAAAAACAAGAATTGTATAAGATGGAATAGTTGTCTTAGGAAGTAGGAAAAGGAAGTGATTAATTAAAGCAAAATAGGACCTTCAAAATTTTCAGAGGAAAATAAAGTAACAACAATAAAGGTGAAATTGTTGAACTTAATATGTAATTCTAGATGGTAACTGAAAAAACCCATTAGAGGATGTAAATGTAGTCATAATCCAAATAAGGACTCCTCCACATCCCCACCCCCACCCATGTCTCCCTGCCGGAAAACACAGTAAATAGAACATATTGACATCAACAAAAAGTATCATGGATTCAAACATACATTTATAGTGTCATAGTCAATATAAGTTATATTTTATATGTAAAATAGTAAAATCTTTACAATAAATTCTTAAAATCAAGCTATCAGCCACTTATAAGGTTTAGTAAAAAATAAAGACTATAAAGATAATAAAATAAAAATATAGTAAATAAAAGCTTAATGTTATAAGCATGAATAATCATATACCTTGAACAAGGAGAATAAGTATGATCTTGAAGAACACATATACCATTTACTAATGATAAAATATCAGGTCATAAAAGAGCTCTATTAGTTTCAGAACAACTAAATAATATAAATAACCTTCATTGACCATCAAACAAAATTAAATATTAACAACCAAAAGATAAGCTAAGTCCCAATGCTTCTTTTTCTTACCATGATGAAATAAGATATATAGACAATTTTCAAAACTGAAAAGGAGTAATACTTTTCAGATGGAATATTTATAAAGAAATTATAGTATTATTGTATAATGGGAAATAATGTGGTTATGTTTCTAAGAATCAAGCATTTTAAAGTTCAAGGACTAAAGAGGAAATATATTAATCAAGGAATCAAAATTGAAAAGTTAGAAAAATATGATTCTTCAAATATTCAAAAGGTCATTACTTGAGAACATAAATGAGATTTGTAACAAAGCTCCATAAAATTAATCATTTTTTTAAAAAAGTCTAAAAGAAAGGGTTTAATATTTCATTATGAGTAGAAAAGAGTTTATATCAATTTTATGACAGAAAGATAATAAAGTAAACAAGCACTCAGAAAATTAAATTAATAAAAAATAGCCTAAATAGAAAACATGAATAGTTCTAAAAATCGTAAGAAATTTTCCAAACAGGTAATACAAAACAGAAGAACAACTCCAACTGTTTCATATCTGGAATGGACTCATTATAGCCATCAGACAAATCAGGAGGCCTTTCTACCCACTTCTCAGGAGTCTCAGACACCCAGGTCTCTGATTGTAATACACAGACCAAGAGAAGGAAAACCGCTTCTACAGGGATTGTTTCTGTATTATTGCTTGCATCATCATTTTTTTCATATCCCCAGTAAATCCATTGCTATACTACACTGCTACTTATCACGTTAAGCTGCATTTTTGAAATCAGAAGCTGAACTATATAGGCTTGGCAATAGGAAAATAAAACTGCCTTGATCAATTTCTTCATGAAAATATTAGGATCCCCCTCTATAATTTCCCATGAAGACAACTGAATCAGACCAATGACTGAGACATTTGGCAGGATTGAGATTAAACTATCCAGAAGCCAAAGGTGAATGAATGAACAAAGAGAAAGACGAGTCATAGGTAGAGTGAGCTCTTCTCAGAGAAACAGATCATTACTGAAAAGAAGGACCCCAGCTTTCGAGGTGATAAACAAGAGTACTAGCCAGACACTCACAAGCTTCTTAGGACCCCAGCTTTCGAGGTGATAAACAAGAGTACTAGCCAGACACTCACAAGCTTCTTAGGACCCCAGCTTTCGAGGTGATAAACAAGAGTACTAGCCAGACACTCACAAGCTTCTTAGGACCCCAGCTTTCGAGCTGATAAACAAGAGTACTAGCCAGACACTCACAAGCTTCTGGTGATTCTTTTCAGAGCCAATCCCACACTGTCCTCACACTCCACTGAGTAACTCCAGCACCCCTCCCAAAAAAGAGACACACATTCACACTTTAAGCATAGAATGAAGGAGAATTCAGTTGAATGGCATAGAATAGATTTTCAACAAGAGCATAAAAGAACCTCCCCTCCCCCTGCCCCCAAAGAAAGCAAGACAAGGTCATATGCATGGGAAAAGCCTGAGGTATTTCTAAAATCAAACATCAGACAGACACTAAGGGGAATAAAAAGGACAGAACTCCACATGATCAGGTCACATCACAAAACTACAAATGGTAAAAATGGGCAGCCGCAAACTCAAAATCCAAGTCGTCTTATAGAAATTTTTTTTATAAGAATTGCCCAGATGAATTCAAGGGCACTAAATTTAAAAGAACAACCATAAATTTTATCAGAGAATTCAAGGACTTAAAAGGGATGAAAATCAGCTCAAAGAACTTAAATAAAATAGAAATAAGTGCCTCAGTGATGTTCAAGGAAACACAAATATGCAGTTGAATGAAAGATGTCAACAATCTAGAATTCATAAACTTATTCAAACATATTATAGAAATAGTGCAGAAAACTCAAGAACAAATAAAACTGCAACTGAAAAACAAAACAAAAACAAAAACAAAAGCAAACAAACAACCCGCATCAACACACAATTAGAAAACCCAGAGGGACTGCTTTATAAGTAGGGTAGACCAAGTAGAAGATATTGGGAATTAAAAATAAGGTAGAGAAATTGAACTATTCAAGAGAAGAATATAGAAATATCTTTATAAGCTAAAGGTACCAGTAGCATTTTAAAAATGCTAAAGTTTGTGACACACACAAAAGCACTATATAATTCTTTTTGTGTTGGCCATCTTCTGCTTGAGAACCGGACCTGCTCTATGGTTGGTTTATATACTCAGTAAGAGTTCACTGGAGTAAACTATATTTTCTCATTTTTTAAAAAACCTGAAAAAGGAATATATAAGAATTATTGGACACAACGAAAACATCAATCTTCATGTAATAGGCATAGATGGAGAAGAATTCCAAGTGTAGAAAAGATCTTCAACAATAGCATAGAAGAAAACTTCCCCCCAAATTAAGGAAAGACAAACATAGATAAAAGATGCCTAGAGACTACCAAAGAAACAGAATCAAAAGAAAACCTTCCCCATGGCATTTTTGTAGCTAATAATGTGTGTGTGTGTGTGTGTGTGTGTGTGTGTGTGTGTGTGTGTGTGTGTGTGTCTGTGTGTGTGTGTGTCTGTGTGTGTGTGTAAAATTTCATTAGGATAACAGCTGATCTATCAATGAACATTTTGAAAGTCAGAAAATCCTGGATCAATGTACTTCAAATTCTAAAAGAATAAGACTGCTGTGGTCTACTATGCCAAACAAAACTATCTACAATCATTGTAGGAGAAAGAAAATCTTTCCATGACAAAAACAAGCCAAAAGGCAGCACAGAGAATTGGGAAGCAATAAGTTAGACTGAATAGAAAAATGAGCACAGCCAAGAGACAACATAACTTAGACTATGGCAGAAACACAAAATAGAACTAGGTATAAAACAGGAAAACAAAAAGAAATATAATAGCAACTAATGCACATGTTTCAATAATAACATTAAATGTCAATGACTGCAACTCCACAAACAAAAGACAAGGGTTATTTTAAAGGATTAAGAAACAAAATTCTCTTTCTGTTGTTTACAAGAAACTCATTTTACTTACAAAGACAGACACCACCTCAAAGTAAAGATGGAAAATGTATCCCAAGCAAACAGGACTAGGAAGCAAGCAGAGTCAATCTCATTATAGCTGACACAGGACTTGAGAGACAAACCAATCAGAGATAAAGAAGGACACCTCATTATAATCATGAAAACAAATAACCAAGAAGAAATTACTATCATAAACAACAAACTATGGCACATACAATTTCATAAAAAGCACTCTACTGAACTTAAAAATACAGATTAATTCTAATTCAGTAATAGGTCATTGCAACACTCCACTTTCTTCAACAGACAAGTCTTGACAAAAACTTCATATCAAATGCACCTAACAGATATCTATAGAATGTTTCATACAAACAGTAAAAATAATTCACTTTTTTTTTTGGTAAAATTGGAACTAAATTAACAAATTTAATACCCTAAAGATACTTCCTTTTCTAAAATAGGACACATACTGGGGCACAAAACAATTTTTTTGTTTGTTTGTTTTTGGTTTTGGTTTTTTTCTTGTTTGTTTGTTTGTTTGTTTTCGAGACAGGTTTTCTCTGTGTAGCCCTGGCTGTCCTGGAACTTACTCTGTAGACCAGGCTGGCCTTGAACTCAGAAATCCACCTGACTCTGCCTCCCAAGTGCTGGGATTAAAGATGTGTGCCACCACCGCCTGGCTACAAAACAATTTCAAACAGAAAAATTTAAATAACTCTATGTGTCCTATCTATCTACATTACAAAAATAAGCAATAAAATCAACAGCAAACTAAGCTCTAGAAAATAGACACACTCAAGATTAAACAATAAATTAGTTAATAATGAGTGAATCAAGGAAGAAATTAAGAATGAACATTTAAAATTCCTGGGAGCAAATTAATAATTCAACCCAACAGATGGAACACATTAAAAGCAGCAATCAGCAAGAGGCAGATTTATACATCTAAGTCCCTGCATCAACAGATCAGAAAGATGTAACTCAAAAATTTGAAAAAAATTAACAGATTAGAATCAAATCCAGCAGACAGGAAAAATAATAAAAGTCAGCACAGAAATTAATGAAATACAAACAAAGAAAGGAGTACAGAAAAGCAGTGAATCTAAATAGTGCTTCTTTGAGAAGATAGACAATATCAGTTGACAGACTCTTGGCCTAACCAATCTAAAGAAATAAAGAGATCACTCTCAAATTAACAGAATTATATATGAACAGAGAAGCATTACAATAGCTGCCAAAGAAATTCAGGATAGTATAAGAAATTTTTTATCCAATCTCTACTCCATTGAAATAGAAAATTAAAAAAAGAGAGACCAGACAAACTTTTATATTTGTGTAAAACCACTAAAGTTAAACCAAGAACACATCAACAACTTACACAGGCCTTTAACAGATAAATAGATTGAAGCAATAATAAAAGGCTCTGTCTAATAAAGCCCAGGTCCAAACTGTTTCACTGTGGAATTCTACAATACTTTCAAAGAAGATATTCAGCTAGTATTACTTAAATTATTATTATTACCATTACTATTATTGACAGGGTTTCTCCATGTAACCTTGCCTGTACTAGAACTCACTCTGTAGACCAGGCTTGTCTTGAACTCATAGAGATCTGCTTTCCTTTGCTTCCAAATGTTGGGATTGAAGGCATGCACCACCACCACCCTGCTTCTTAAATTATTAAAAAAAAAAAAAAGCAGAAGGAGTGTTTCAGAACTCTTTCTATAAAGGCAGCATTCATTTAATACCAAAGCCAGGTAAAAACACAACAACAAAAGAGGAAACTACTCAGGAAAGTCCCTGAGGAGCGTAGAATCAAATACTTAGTAAAATACTTGTAAACAAAGTCACAAACAACAAAGGCTATTCAGGATCATCAAGTTGGCTTTCATAGAAATACTATAAGAGCCAGAAGACCAAGAATTCTGTATGAGGTAGTATTTCCTACTGATAATAGGAAACAAGAAAAATAAAATCTAAACAAACTGGTAGCCTAAAGAAGAACAGCACAATGTCAATACCAGTTGATATATCAATGTGAATAAAAGGAATGCCACAAGCCCCTTCCCCTACATGAAGCGATTAATAACTGCTGTGAGCAAGAGATTCACACTTTTCCAGGGACAAGTTCCCTGATTGTTTATCTATTCCCAGGTGGTCAGTTCTAAACACATTTTATTTAAGAATACATATGAAATACATACAAGTGCATGCATATGTGCAAATGTATGTGTAATGTTTGTGCTTATGAAGAATCCCTAAATGGATTCAGCAGGCTGTATTAATGTGTGACTATATATCTGTATATGTGACTGTGTATGCAAGAATGCTGATTAAAGAAGAGGTCATTTATTTCAGAGTAAGAAACAGGGGCAAGGGAGGAGTTGGAGAGAGGAATGGGGATAAAAATTTTGTAAATATAGAATTCATGTGAAATTCTCAAAAATTAAAAGTATAAAAAAGAATGCTGGATAATTTATATATAATTCACATATATTTGAATACATGAATGATAAACAGTGCTGTAGGAAACTTAGATGGAAATGTTAAACAATTATGTCTAGAGCCAAAGTCAAATGAACAGGAAGAAGGGCAAAATGCTATCCATGAGTGCTGTGAAGCAGTAAGGAGAAAGATCACATGGATTTGTGTTAGTCTTCTTTTGAGAATTAGGGAGACAGGAAATTTAGTTTTCTTAATTTCTTAAAAGGAAATAAAATACTCAGATGAAACATGAATCACTACTTAAACTTTTTAATATCATAAACTTTGCCTGAGTATTATAATTATTAAAAATCTTTCTTTCATTAAATTTTGTAAAATTTCCTGTGATTTTTCTTTGTCTGTGTGAATATATTAAACATTTAATTATTTTCATGACTTCCTTGGCATTTTTATTATCCTCTTTATCACAGCATGTTTCCGAATAAAAGGTTCTTTCTTATACTAGTGTAATTTCTCCACTGGGTGAGGAGAGGTGAAATGGATAGGAAGAATTGAATTCCACATCTCTGCCCTGTTGTATCTATTTTTTACTGTTTATGTTTTGACATATTTAATCTGAATGACAATATAAAGCATAAAACAACATAGTGGACCACTGAAGAGTTTATCAAAGCAAATGAATCATTAAACAGACCGTAGTGATTAGTAGAACAACTTGTTGTATAACAATTGTGTATGCCAAAAACTGCTCAACTTTCTGGTTCCATCCCTGTATCTCTGATGGATATGTCATATTTCAACAGCATTTTAAATACACATGTAACTCTTTGAGAATTTCATATGTATATAAATGTATCTTGATTATTTTTCCCCACTCCTCCCACTACTTCCTCCCATACCCACTCCAATCCCCTTACCCTCTCTCATCTTCTTCTCATGTTTTACTTCTTTGTTTTAAATTACTAGTCTGATGTGGGATTGTGTGGTCAGTTCAGGCTGGACCACAGCCTGAAAAGCTGAGTCTTCCTCCCTCAGAAGTTATCAACTGAAAATAGTTCAGCAGCCTTCTTTACAGAGCAGTTTCCATCTCTCCTACGACTTTTCCAATATTTCCATTTGGTATACCCATATTACTCTAAAAATTTCAAAATCTAAAACTTGAATGTAGGAAAATCAGTTTTAATAGTAACTTCAAATTATTGATGTGTTATCTGTAAGTAGAGGGTTTTATCCTATACAATACAAATAACTTAATTTTTTTACCCCTAAGAGTTGTCCTCTGACCTCTGCATACTCACCATGGTATGCATGGACCTACATAGACAGACTGTACACAAACAGACTGAGAGACAGAGAGACACAGCCCAATGAGAGTTATTCAGAGAAAGTGGAAATTATGGGTATGAGGAATCATAATTTGACACCAATATTTATTACTCTGCTTCAGGGGAAGGAGTATTTTGTGATATTCATAATTATAAAGCACTTTATTTTGATTTTCTCATAACTTTCCAATTATAATATTTTTTTTCTACAAAATTAAAAAAAAAACTCCAATGGGGCCTTAATTTTTAAGAGTAGTAATCTGCCTGAGCTGGACAAATCGTTATATGCTGAGATAGAGACATTTGTCCTATTAAAGAACTAAAGTGGAGACATGCCCTGTGACTGAGTGCTTCCCTGGAGATTGCCGATGTATGTCCCAAGACAAAGATCCAACTTGGACATCTGAAAGGCCAACTGAAATAATAATTCCACCCTTCTCCTGTAAGAGGTAAAACCATCACTACGAAGCTGGGTGTTGAAGGCCACGTGGAAGGTGAGACAGCAAGGATGGAACTGAATATAGCACACTCTGACACAGCAGAGACCTGCAGACAGAGGTCCTTACGGCAAAGACCTGTGTTGGTGGCAGAACCTGACTGTTGCACAGGAATGCAATTAGCTGATGAACAAGAACTCGTGTCCTGTTATTTCTATCATGACTCTATGCTTAAAATCAAATTTGCAACAATGAAAATAGTAGCTTTTCATTCTGTAATAGTAAATATGGTGCAATTATAAGAACAACGGAATTCTGCACTAAATCCATCTGGTCCTGGGCTTTTTTTGGTTGGGAGGTTTTAATGAATTCTTCTATTTCCTTATGGAATATGCACTTGTTTAGATGGTTTTTGGTATGTGGCACCTGTTTAGAAAACCGTTCATTTCATCTAGATTTTCCAGTTTTGTTGAATATAGGCTTCTGTAGTAGGAGCTGATGACTTTTGAATTTCCTCACTTTCTGTTATTATGTTTCCTTTTTCTCTTCCAATTTTGTTAATTTGAATACTGCCTCTGGGCTCTTTAGTTAGTTTGGCTAGGGGTTTATATATCTTGTTCATTCTCTCAAAGGACCAGTTTTTAGTTTGGTTGATTCTTTGTATTGTTCTCTTTGTTTCTATTTGATTTTGGCCCTGAGTTTTTGACTATTTCTTGCCTTCTATTCCTCTTGGGTGAGTTTGCTTCTTTTTGTTCTAGAGCTTTCTGGTGTGCTGTTAAGTTGCTAGTGGACAATCTCTCCAGTTTCTCTACCAGGGCACTTAGTGCTATGAATTTTCCTCTAAATACTGCTTTGATTGTATTCTGTAAGTTTGTGTATGATGTATCAACAATGTTATCAGACCTTCAAAGAAGACCTAATATCAATATTTCTTGAACTATTTCATAAAACAGAAAGAGAAGAACCACTATCTAATTCATTCTATGAAGCCACAATTACTCTGATACCTAAACCACATAAGGACCCAACCAAAAAAGAGAACATCAGACCAATCTCATTTATGAATATCTACACAAAAATACTCAATAAAATTCTTGCAAACCGAATCCAAGAACATATCAAAACCATCATTTACCACGATCAAGTAGGCTTCATCCCAGAGATGCAGGGGTAGTTCAATATATGAAAATCCATCAACGTAATCCAGTATATAAACAAACTCAAAGAAAAAAAAACCACGTGATCATTTAATTAGATGCTGAGAAAGGATTTAACAAAATCCAACACCCATTCATGATAAAAGTCTTGGAAAGATCAGGAATTCAAGGCCCATACCTAAACAAAGTAAAAGCAATATATAGCAAACTAATAGCCAACACCAAACTAAATGGAGAGAAACTTGAAGCAATCCACTAAAATCAGGGACTAGACAAGGCTGCCCACTTTCTTCCTATCTACTCAATATAGTACTCAGTCCTAGCCAGAGCAATTAGACAACAAAAGGACTTCAACAAGATATAAATTGGAAAGGAAGAAATCAAAATATCACTATTTTCACATGGTTATGATAGTATACTTGTGACCCCAAAAATTCCAACAGAGAACTCCTACAGCTTATAAACAGGTTCAGTAAAGTAGCTGAATATAAAATTAACTCAAACAAATCAGTGGCCTTCCTCTACTCAAAGGATAAACCGACTGAGGAAGAAATTAGGGAGACAATACCCTTCACAATAATCACAAATAATATGAAATAACTTGGTGTGACTCTAACCAAGCAAGTGAAAGATCTGTATGATATGAACTTCAAGTCTCTGAAGAAAGAAATCAAAGATCTCAGAAGATGGAAAGACCTCCCATGCTCATGGATTGGCAGGATCAATATAATAAAAATGGCTATCTTGCCAAAAGCAGTCTACAGATTCAATGCAATCCCCATGAAAATTCCAACTCAATTTTCATCGAGTTAGAAAGGGAAATTTGCACATTCATCTGGAATAATAAAAATCCTAAGATAGCAAAAGCTATTCTCAACAATAAAAGAACCTCTGGTGGAATCACTATGCCTGACCTCAAGCTGTACTACAGAGCAATTGTGATAAAAACTGCATGGTACTGGTACAGCGACAGACAGGTAGATCAATGGAACAAAACTGAAGATCCAGAAATGAACCCACATACCTATGGTCACTTGATCTTTGACAAAGGAGCTAAAACCATCCAGTGGAAATAAGATAGCATCTTTAACAAATGGTGCTAGCTCAACTGGTGGTTAGCATGTAGAAGAATGCTAATTGATCCATTCTTATCTCCTTGTACAAAGCTCAAGTCTAAGTTGATCAAAGAACTACACATAAAACCAGAGATACTGAAACTAATAGAGGAGAAAGTGATGAAGAGCCTCAAAGATATGGACACAGGGGAAAGATTCCTGAACAAAACAGCAATGGCTTGTGCTGTAAGATCAAAAATTGACAAATGGGACCTCATAAAATTGCAAAGCTTCTGAAAGGCAAAGGACACTGTCAATAGGACAAAATAGGAACCAACAGGTTGGGAAAAGATCTTTACCAACTCTACATCTGATAGAGGACTAATATCCAATATAAACAAAGAACTCAAAAAGTTAGACTCCAGAGAACCAAATAACCCTAATAAAAATGGGGTACAGAGCTAAACAATGAATTCTCAACTGAGGAATATCAAATGGCTGAGAAGCACCCAAAGGAATGTTCAAAATCCTTAGTCATCAGGGAAATGCAAATCAAAAGGTCCCTGAGATTACACCTTACACTAATCAGAATGGCTAAGATCAAAGCCTCAGGTGACAATACATGTTGGTGAGGATGGAACATTTCTCCATTGCTGGTGGTATTAAAAACTGGTAAAACCGCTCTGGAAATCAATCTGGAGGTTCTTCAGAAAATTAGAAATAGGTCTACCTGAAGACCTAGCGATACCATACCACTCTTGGGAATATACTCAAATGTTGCCTCTCCATGGTAAAAGGACACATGTTCCACTATGTTCATAGTGGCTTTGTTTGTGATAGCCAGAAGCTAGAAACAACACAGATGTCTCACAACAGGAGAATGGATATAGAAAATTTGGTTCGTTTATACAATGAAATACTTCTCAGCTATTAAGGATGAGGACATCCTGAGTTTTGCATGAAAATAGATAGAACTAGAAGATATATCATCCAGATTGAGGTAACTCAGACCCAAAAGGACATGCATGGTATGTACTCATGAGTTCTTTGTTATATTGGATATTAGTACACCCTGTTTTTAAATTAGGGAAAAGTGGATATTAGCCAAAAAAACCAAACCAAACCAAAACAAAAGCAAGTAAACAAACAAACAAAATACAGAATACCCAAGATACAGCCCACAGAACTCAAAGAGTTGAACAAGCTGAAGTCCTGAAATGAGGATGCCTCAATCCCACTTGGGAGGAAAAAAAAGCAATCACAAGGAGGGAGAGAGGGACATAGGAGGGAAATAGGACAGGGATTGGAGGTTGAAGGGGGGAAGAGGGTAACATGATATGCTATTGGGTGGGGAAAAAGGACTGAAACCCTGAGGGACAGCAAAAAGACTGGACACAGACAACCTCAGGATGTAGGAAGTGGGGAGACCATCCAGAATGCGTCAGAAATCTTAGATGAAATGTCCTACAGTGGGGAGATGGAACTTGTAGGGCCTACTTCCAGCAGAAAGACAGGGCATCAAGTAAGGTATGGGATTGCCATCCTACAGTCAAAACTCTGATTCATAATTATTCCTATCTAAAAGAACTGCAGAAATGGAAATGGAGAGGATGCTGAGGAAAAGAAGGTCCAATGTCAGGCCCAAAGTGGGATCCAGCTCAAGGGGAGGCCCCAGGGCCTAGCATGACTGCCCTCCAAGACCCAAAACACAGATGAAAGAGTTACATACAGATATTTACATCCAACCAATGAATAGAAGCTGCTTACCCCTGTGTTTGAATTAGGGAAAAACTGAAAGAAGCTGAGGAGGAGGGTGACCCTGTAGGAGGACCATCAGTCTCAATTAACCTTGACCCCTGAGATCTCTCAAACACTGGACCACCAAATAGGCAGCATGCACCAGCTGATATGAGACCCCAAATACACATACATCAGAGGACTGCCTGGTCTGTGTTTATCCAGAGATGACGCACCTAACCCTCAAGAGACTGAAGGCCCCATGGAGTTTAGATGTCTGGTGGGATGGGAAGTGGGGTGGTGGTGGGGTCATCTTCGTGGAGACAGGGGTTGGGGAGGAGGTATGGAATGTGGAAAAGTTAGAGGGTGGCCTGGGAGAAGAATAAAATCTGGAGTGTAAAAAAAAATGTTTAAATAAATGGAAGGATATAGATAGATAGATAGATAGATAGATAGATAGATAGATAGATAGATAGATAGACAGACAGACAGACAGACACACACACACACACACACACACACACACACACACACACACACAAAACAACAGAATCTCTATGATTGTAATGCAAGCCTTCAGACTTTGGACCGTTCTTGGCTGGTAACAGCATGAGTGAAGACAGCAGCACTTCAGATTTACCAGTTGTGCCAGATGTTATCTTTTAGAAACAAACTGGCACACAGCACAACAGAGCTTTCTTGTAGCAGTATAGTGGCATTCAAGTTGCCTGAAGAAATATATGAATGCATTAACCATTTTTAGAGCCAATGATAAGCTTTGACTGGAATGAAGGTAAAAATGAAGAACAATAATGCATTTCTTGGACAAGACAGAACATTGTTAGGTGAAGTTGGCATCTCTGTTCTAATCTTATCTTGACACTACTGTTTATGGGCTTAAATGAAACTTTAAAAATTTGAATTGCAAAACTTAAGGAAAAAATGGTTATTTTCTGTATATAGGTATTTTGCATGTGTAACTATACCATGAGTGTGCCTGGTGCCTAGGGAGACCAGAAGAGGGTGTTTGATCCCCTGAAATTGGAATTGTTGCCATGTGGGTGTTGGGAATTGAGCTTGAGTCCTCTGAAAAAGCAGGTAGCCACTGTTCTTAACCACTGGGCTATCTCTCCAGCCATTACATTGCAAAATATAAGTAAATCAACATTTGTAAATCCAGCCAAAAACATGTGGCATTCCTACCTTGGTCTAAGATCTGTCTGATGACAGAGATGTAACCATCCGGATCCTGCTCTGTTGAGATCTCCCATCTCTTTCTGGGGATACTTAATAACTGATAGAAAGGATCTGAGCTCTCCATCCCACAAAGCAAAGTCACTACATTTCCTGTTGAGTGAAGTATCTTCTCCAGAAACTGACACTTCTTTGGCGTCAGGTCTTTAAGTAGACTATTGGATATTATCAGAAGTTTACATTTGTAAGCATAGAAGTTTAGCATTTCCAAATGTGAAGAAGAAAAACTGTGCAAGGGATATAACAGGATTGCTTCTCTTTCTACAACACGCATAAATATTTCTCTCAAGTATAGAGCCCATTCCTCAGCATCTTCTTCATATAGCAACAGGATATCTTTTGCATTTCCTGGAAAAATAGAGGGGGAAAGGTTTCAATTTTCTTATAGTGGAAAAGCTAACAGCAAGTTATTATACTTGAAACTTGTAATATACCATTTGGAAACATGGTAATTTGCTTATAGCAGACACCAATATTGTAAAACAGTACTGTCCTTGTTATAATCATGCAGAGTATAATACTGGTAAGAAATAATCAAGTCCACACGCTGCTAGAGACTTCTTTGTACCCACTGCATGAATGTGACTCCTCAAAATGCATTTACATGAAGAAACTCAACAGTGAAAACCAAAAAGGATGCAGGTAATGATGTGTCATAGATTAACAAGTCGTGGACTGGTTAGACTGCTTATTAGGTAAAATGCTTGCTAACAACCCAAGCATCCAAGTTGAATTTCTGTGCCCAACATCATGAAAGACAGAACTGTGTCCCATATATTGTTCTCAAACTTCCATACATCTGATGTGGCCTATGCACATCATATACAATCCATACACAATAAAAATGTATTAATATTAAAAAAATAATAAAAAGTTAATATTGAAATACACAGGGGGCTCTTACAGAAAAATACAGAACTAAAAACTATCTCCCACTCAGAACCAAGATTCTTAGGATCCTCAGGCATCTCTTTCCCACCTGACACCACATCACAGCGTATCCATGTTAAGATGCTGCAAAACAGGCTCAAAACTGGGTCTGAGAAATAAGTCAAGTCCACAAATTCAACCTCTCTATCGGAATAGAGTGGAGGACTTTGCAGAAGACATTACAAGGACCATGCAAGACCTTCACTGCAGAAGTTTACAAACTACCCCGTCTTCCCCCTTTCCCTCAGTCTGTATGAGCAGGCATAAAAAGCCAGCTATTCAATAGTAACAAATACAAGAAGGAAGAAAAAGTAGGGATATATTCCTGGCCATACTAAAAAGTCTAACATTCATTTAGATAAATATGAAGAGAGTAAATATTAGGAGTACCAATTGCTATTTTTTTAATCTGATGGGACCATGCCAAATGAAAATAAAAATAACAATGATCACCACAAGAAAAATACAATTCAGCATACAAGGGCTAGTGAAAATAATTAAGGGAGAGACTGACAGGCCTTCAGAGTATAAAATCTACTGGGCTTTGAGTAAAACAAGAGTTAAAAATTTAAAAATAAAATCTACATCATCCAGGTAAAGTTTTAAACGTAGTACCTAGATTAGAAATTTGGAATATTTAATTTCCAACCTGAAACAACGCTAGATGCTTCAAAACGGGCTCAGAACTGAACAAAGAATTCTCACCTGAGGAATACCGAATGGCAGAGAAGCACCTGAAAAAATGTTCAACATCCTTAATCATCAGGGAAATGCAAATCAAAACAACCCTGAGATTCCACCTCACACCAGTCAGAATGTCTAAGATCAAAAATTCAGGTGACAGCAGATGCTGGCGAGGATGTGGAGAAAGAGGAACACTCTTCCATTGTTGGTGGGATTGCAGGCTTGTACAACCACTCTGGAAATCAGTCTGGCGGTTCCTCAGAAAATTGGACATAGTACTACCGGAGGATCCAGCAATACCTCTCCTGGGCATATATCCAGAAGATGCCCCAACTGGTAAGAAGGACACATGCTCCACTATGTTCATAGCAGCCTTATTTATAATAGCCAGAAGCTGGAAAGAACCCAGATGCCCCTCAACAGAGGAATGGATACAGAAAATGTGGTACATCTACACAATGGAGTACTACTCAGCTATTAAAAAGAATGAATTTATGAAATTCCTAGCCAAATGGATGGACCTGGAGGGCATCATCCTGAGTGAGGTAACACATTCACAAAGGAACTCACACAATATGTACTCACTGATAAGTGGATATTAGCCCCAAACCTAGGATACCCAAGATATAAGATACAATTTCCTAAACACATGAAACTCAAGAAAAATGAAGACTGAAGTGTGGACACTATGCCCCTCCTTAGAAGTGGGAACAAAACACCCTTGGAAGGAGTTACAGAGACAAAGTTTGGAGCTGAGATGAAAGGATGGACCATGTAGAGACTGCCTTATCCAGGGATCCACTCCATAATCAGCATCCAAACGCTGACACCATTGCATACACTAGCAAGATTTTATCGAAAGGACCCAGATGTAGCTGTCTCTTGTGAGACTATGCCGGGGCCTAGCAAACACAGAAGTGGATGCCCACAGTCAGCTAATGGATGGATCACAGGGCTCCCAATGGAGGAGCTAGAGAAAGTACCCAAGGAGCTAAACGGATCTGCAACCCTATAGGTGGATCAACATTATGAACTAACCAGTACCCCGGAGCTCTTGACTCTAGCTGCATATGTATCAAAAGATGGCCTAGTCGGCCATCACTGGAAAGAGAGGCCCATTGGACACACAAACTTTATATGCCCCAGAACAGGGGAACGCCAGGGCCAAAAAGGGGGAGTGGGCGGGTAGGGGAGTGGGGGTGGGTGGGTATGGGGGACTTTTGGTATAGCATTGGAAATGTAAATGAGCTAAATACCTAATAAAAAATGGAAAGGAAAAAAAAAAAAAGAAAAAGGATGAAATGAAAGCATTGCAGGAAGAATATGATAGAGTGGATTAAAATAATAGAGAAAAGGGTTAGACACATGAATAACACAATATCTTGAGGTCAAGAAGGGAAAAGTCTCCACTGAATCACGGTAAAGGGATTTCGGAGCCAAATCAGTTGATAAAGAGCATGCAGACCTGAGCTCCAAAACCCACAGAGGGAGAAAGAAAGAAAGAAAGAAAGAAAGAAAGAAAGAAAGAAAGAAAGAAAGAAAGAAAGAAAGAAAGAAGGAAGGAAGGAAGGAAGGAAGGAAGGAAGGAAGGAAGGAAGGAAGGAAGGAAGGAAGGAAGAAGTTAAGAAGAAAGAGGGAGGGAAGGAGAGAGAGAGAGAGAGAGAGAGAGAGAGAGAGAGAGAGAGAGAGAGAGAGAGAGAGAAGACATTGGACAATCAGAAGTCAGTTCTCTCATTCTATCAGAGATCTGGGATCCTGAATCAAAGTCAGTCCTATGTGGAAATTTTTTTTACCCACTGAGCCGTCTCACCTGTCCAAGATTTTTACTATTTTTTTTTAACTCCTAGACTCATGGATATAAGGTGCCATATGCATCAATAGGGGCACAACTGGAAAATAAACTTCTTCTAAAATAAATGAAACCTTGATTAAACTGACCTTAGTTTAATGGTTATTATAAAACTTTCTATATCAAGAAAGAAAAAGTGAGTCAACCACAAGGGGAAACGGAACATTTGGTGTAATTTCTTCAGAAAAATTCCAACAGATTACAGTGAATTATAGGTTACTTCTCAAAAGGCAAATTCTTCTAAGGTACTGATTCTATACAACACTGTACTGTGCAGCAATGAAAAGGAGTAGGCTGTGGCTACATGTATAAATATATATAAATCAAAAGCTAATACTGAGAGAAATGAGCAAGCACACAGAGCCAAAGTATGGAATCTGCTAGACACAGTTAAGGTTATTTGAGACAAGGGTTAGTAGGTCAGGCTGTTGAAGCCTGCTGTAGCTCAAGAATTACTCTCTATCTTAGTTTCGGTAGGGGTCGTGTGTGTGTGTGTGTGTGTGTGTGTGTGTGTGTGTGTACACATGTATTCATTTGTCTACCTTTGACTCCAGCTCTTGAAACTCTGTGTCAGGCCCCTATGAGAGAGGGTTGCAACAAAATAGTAAGAGTTACAAGATTTCTAAACTCCTGGCAACCAACATTCAATTCCACATCAAATACGTATTGAAACTTGGGTGTTTACTACAGACTTGGTTCTGAACACGTGTCAGGCATATTTGCATGGTGCACACTGTCATGCCATTCAAAGCCAATGCTTTGAATACTACTTGGAACACTACAGCTCAGATTTGAGACTACAGTATGCTATGACCTCCTGTGTTAGTACTGTCCATACAAAGTTCTCTGCTCCTATAGAAACATAGGATTTAATTATAGGAATCAGCCTTTTAATATTTAACAGTTATTCCTCAGTGTGCACATCAAAATTAATACACCTTTGAATTGTACTGCATTAAGATGATAATTTTTAAAAAAAAAATCACTATTTGAGCAGATGACGTCTATTTCATGAAATGCCACTTGGTAAATTTTAGCTTGACACTAGAAAAATATTTCCATGTTTTAAAATTTTCTCTAAATATTATTTTGTCATTTTTTTCTTGTGATGTTTTCAAGATTGGTGATTATAGAGCATCAACAGAGTTGATAACACACTAAGATGCAGTGTGTCTCAAGTATCAAATATTCAGCTGATATTTATTTCTTTATGTAAAAAGAAACAGTGATTTGCATGCAGATTTGGTTGTCTTTAATAAATGATAAAAATCATATATATATATATCAAAGAATTTTTAAAAAGACACATCCTTATGATTTATCATGAACAAATGTTTAACTTGTATACTATTTTATAGACCTTTATACTGGATATCTGAGGTAATATAAAGCAATCTTAGGTAAAAAGTAATCACAAGCAGAAAAATTTAGGATGTCCTGTTTTATAATGCATATAAACTAAAGTGTTATGAACCTGAACATTAAAGAATTGTAGCCAAAGTAGGTTTGGGGATGGAGCTACTCAGCAGTCCCTGAGTCTGATAAAGCTGACAGCAGGTGGGTTTGCACATAAAGTAAGATGATTGTGTCACTGATATTTAAAAACCTGAGTGAATACTAACTATAGAAGCATGACAGATCTGAAAGGATTTCATTAAACTTAAAGGCAGGTGCATTATAAGATTTTGCACACGCAATAAAGAGTTATATAAAATTAATTTCATAAGTACAAAGCAAAGCATAAGTTATAATAAAAAGTAGGGTAATTATCTATCATTTGGGCCAATGGTGTTGATATATAAGATCATAATAATGTGAAAATTGACTAGTAATTTGCCGCTGACCCTCTGGGCCCCTTGTCTGCGTGGAACGGGATCTCTTAAGCAGATGGGCAAAGAGTCAGATGGAGTGACAAACAGACGAACATGCAAGAGTGGTGTTGGATCTGAATGTAATGTTCCAGTCGAACCTCAGACTTTTATAATACAGAGTAAATTGCAAATCATAGCAGAATAAGGCACATTGAATTTTTCCAGGTGCAAAAGGAGTGACTTCAAAAGGAACCAGATAAATGTTTAACACTAGAGATTAGCACAGATGCAAGGGGAGTGACTTCAAAGGGAATTTGTAGGGACCAGATAAATGTTTACACTAGAGATTAGCACCTTCTGCCAGGCAAGAGTTTTACACTTAGTGTTAATAGCACCAGGGTTGTTAACTCTTGACATGCCTCGAGAATAATGTAGTGTCACTGACCCCAAAATTCTCTAGGCCTTGTTAAATTATCTTGTCTGAACGATCCTCATTATTAGGATAGTGTATTAACTTACTCTTGGTATGGAATGTAGTCTGTAATGAAATTTTTATCTTAGTGAGAATTTTAGTCTCTTACTGTAGACAACTGAGTTAATGGGTAGTGCTTTATTGTTTTATGGTAGTGCTTAATTAGTTACTGAATAGGGTAAACTCCTTGCTGCTATCTGGAATCTAACACTGGGAAAAGGCTTTAGCTATGTTCAGGATACAATCTTAAAAGGCATTTACAATAAGGTAATACTAAATAGAGAGCACATGAATCCATACACTAGACTAATGTGGGAATGGAAAAATTAATTTTATGGTTTATATAGATTAGGGAGAAAATGCCAGGCCCCCGGGAAGGGAGTTTCCTTGAAACTCTTTGCTTCATGAACCAGCTTCCCAGCTTTCGATTTGTCAAGCTGACTCCACCAGAGTGCCGTGACAGTAATTAATTGAAAGTTGAGATTAAACTATCCTAGAGAATAAGTCAGATGCACTAAGTGATATAAATTCATACATAGCTTCACAGTACATCCCAGTACACAGTACATGTAGCTGTGTACATCAGGGTACACAGCTTGTGACTGTTCTACATGAAACATAAAGGAAAACAAGATCAGTGCCAGACAAAAATCCAGCCCAAATGCAGCACGACCGAAGAGAAGACATGGCAATGTAGAGACCTAGAACAAGAACAGAGGTGAGCTGAATACTGTCACTGTAGAGCCCAGACCCATACTGAGGTCGTTTGGATTACATCATTGGGCAACAGCTAACAAGGCAGCTCTCTGGCAAACACATAGTAAATAAGCCGAGACGCTTCAACGAAATACGGTTAAGAATAACACTTGCAGAACCAGCACTGTTTCTTCATTCATCATTGAAGCTCAAAGAGTAAGCACCAAAGGCATGTGTAATAATACAATATGGTAGCTAAACTTACTGCCTAGCATCTTACCCCAAAAGTAATACAACCTTTATTCTTATTCAATACTATGGACCTTGGTCATGTTCACTTAGGTTGATTAGTCCTTTGTCAATAGCCTCTTTATGCTAATTTTCAAAAGTGAACATTAGCACTAGTATCATTTCTTTCTTCCTGATAGATGAAGTCCGGCAAGTCATTTGATCTTTAATTTTCTCAATTACTATTTATGAAGAATTTTTGAATCCTCAATATGCCACTAAATAACGTCCCCTACTGTCACCAGGTCTCCCCTGGGATGCCCTGTGGCCTCTGTGGAAACAACTCAGACAAGTCATCCCAAACATAGTTTATTCTAGATAACACTCTTAAGGGGCAAGAATGGACGATGGCTGAAGTCAGCATTTAGTCAGGCTTGATGCGATTTTTAAAGTCTCTAGAATAAGCAGCTATTCCTGAGAAACTCTTTCCTGTCCAGGTGATTTATAGACGTGTTTAAAATGAGTCTGTAAGATGGGGACAGTGGTATAAAGTCTCCTGATGGACAGTGTTTAGCACTCTTAAAACCAGATTAGGTATTTACTAATGACCTGGACAACCCAGGATGCCTGAATACAGCCAGAGGTAAGACCCATTCTTCAGACCAGGAGCGGCAGCTCAAAGGACCAGTTCCTGGTTTGTCAGAACAGAATCCAAATAATGACACATGGTGAACAATGTCTTGGAAAAATGTGAGAGATGTTCAAGGAAAAAAGGCAGAGGGCCTTTTACCTCAAGTGCATTTTGTTCCCTGGGTTGTTCTTGGATATACTATCATGCCTCCTGTGTTCAATATTTACATTTAATTTCTAAACCATGTTTATTCTTGTTGAATGTTGGGACATAACTATAGAACCCAATCTGGTGAAAGGACGGGATGAGTGCTGTTCTGCATTGCTCTCATGCTTTCCCAGACAGAATCTATACCATGTGCCATGATGCAATTGTCTTTACGTTGGTCTGTTCAGAGAAAGTTCTGGGACAGGGCTGCTCTGTTAATATTTAGTACGTGTTTTCTGGTATTGATTTACATGTTTTTCTGAGCTCAAAAAACTTTCCTAGAATCATTGCTTTCTTTGTTATATTAATGTATGCAAGTATACTGAAACTGAAGTTACCTACAACATTAGACAATAACCCCATTCTTTAAGGTCTTCAAATCTCAGGTCTCACAGACAGATCTGCATAAATTGATGAAAGTCAACAATGGTTTTATAGGCTATTGAGAGAGGGGTTCAGTTTCGGTATCCTCCAACCCTGCTGGCATTGAACTATCTCCTGAACTCATTCATTTCACTCATAAGCTGAGCAGGGACAGTCTTTTCCACTCACTGATGATCACTCTCAGAAGGGAACTTGTCAGAGCCACAAAGGCGATCAGGGACCTTTGTATTCCCTTTGATTCTTTTCATAGGAAACTGAGTTGAGTCCAAAACCAAAAGTTAATAGAAGCTGTGCTCATATCTATGGCACTCTTGTTCTTTGTCCTAAAGCAGAGAAGATTGTACTACAGTGATATATAGGCTGCAAATCCAACAGGAAGTATCCCTGAGTTATCCCGAGTAGTCAGGAGGCAATGCACTTCATTTTACACACTTGAACTAAATCAAGTATAAATTATTATTTTTCTATTTAAGGATGGGTGCTATTGTGAAGATCAGCCAACTGTTTTTGGTTGGGAAATTGAATAATAAATGATGAACCCAGTTCATAGAAATATAAAAAATTCATTTCTGGAAATATATAACATAATCAAAGAACATTACTATTGGAGATGCAATTAAAGTCACAAACTGGTTATTCAAAATGTATGTCTCAAATCTAACAACATAAAAGTAATGAAAGAATGGTACATCAGTGTCATACGACTTGCTGGGGAGTTATGAACAAGCCTATACAATCATTGAAGTATGGCACAGATAAAAGGTAGTAGTAATCGTCCATCCAAACCTAGCTTAGTGAACCAATGAGTTATTGGTGACTGGTCACAAATGGCATGGATGAGCTGTTACTTACAGGAAAAAATATGACTCAAGATCAGTTGCATCACCAAAAAGCCCCATGACAGTGACCCCAGAGAGGTTGCATTTAGAGTCCATCCTTTAGACAAGCTTCTACTTTTTATATATAACAGCACCACCCACCACGTGGAGCAACTATAAGCAAGGGATTGACTAGAAAATCTCAGGTGAACCTGCTAAGACTCTACCTCTCTTTGCCTACTGGGAAATGGTATAAGACTAATTCCTATCACATTAGATGTAGTCATCACTGCCTAACTTATTTCTGCCATCACTAAAGGATCCAGCAATCTCACTGTTTCAACCTGTACTACAAGGTAGATAAAAGCCATGTGATACTCCTGCCTGGAGACTGTTTCTTTATCCTAACAAATTGGTTTTCCAGAATAAAATAAAGCGGTATTAACTTTTTTAAACTTCTGTCAGATTCAATAATGTCTCATTTGTCTTATAAATTACTATAATGAATTCTTAATCTGAAAGGAACTTTGTATCAATAATTTATATTGACAATCATTTTCATACAGAAAATTATGTATATTTTCAAAAGAACAAGGCTAAACATAAATCAAAATTATTTTCTAGAATCTTAGCTTCAAATAAGCACCTTTCTTCCTGTTGAATAAGATCCAATCTCAACCCAAGATTTCATTATACATAATGGGAAAATATTGCAAGATTCTAATTTCCAAAATCACACATTTTTATTGACAAAAAGAGAAAGAATATAAGGTCTAGATGTTGTCCAATAATTGGGTGCTTGCCTGCCATAAACAAGGCCATTTTAGATCCTAGAAAAAGTTAGAACATGATATAATAAAAGCTATAGTCATGATACTTCATCTTGTTATAATCATACACATTAATGAAAAACACAGTTCTTATTTCAAGAGTGTAAGAGGTAGTTTGTTCTGAGTGAAATATGGATTACCAGGACCTGAGAACATGGATTCAGGTTGCCTGAATGACATGTTCCAACAAAGCACTTAATTATAGAGTATTTTATCATCACAGAGCAGGAAAAAAGTTGTAAGGCAAGGAAATGACTAAGTAAATCAGTGCTGGCAGCAGATAGGCAGATTACAGTAAAGCAGAGAAGTCACAGGCTCTAGCTATCTGCTCACATTTTGACATTTGGTATTGGTGAACACTAATAATCCACTGAGAATGTACTCAAGAGTATAGATGCACTCCAGTGCACTGATGATCTGAGCTCCATCTTGGCATTCTCCAAGGTGCCTGGGTACCCTAAGCCCTAAGCATTGTCCTCTGATCATTGCACACACACACACACACACACACACACACACACACACACACACACATCACACAAAAACACATCCCACATATCATACACATGCAGCCACATACAAAATCATCACACACATACACACACATCATACACATGCACACACACACACACACACATTATACATATCACACACATGTGGCCCCATATGCACCACACAAATGCACACACACACAAACACACATATCACACACCACACATATATGACACACACACACATACACACACATCATACACACACATCATACACATGCACACACACACACACATCACACATATCATACACATGCAGCCACACACAAAATTATCACACACATACACACATATCATACACATGCGTGCACACACACACATATCACACAAAAACACATCCCACATATCATACACATGCAGCCACACACAAAATCATCACACACATACACACACATCATACACATGCGTGCACACACACACATCACACATATCACACACATGTGGCCCCATATGCACACACACACAAACACACATATCACACACCACACATATATGATACACACACACATCACACATATAAGCAGCTACATACAAGCACACACATACACCACACACACACCACATACACATATCACACACACACCATACACATGCGCACACACACACACACACACACTTTTATAAAAGAAGATGACTATGGATAGCTCTCAAGGAGACTAATGATAATTTTGTCGCTAAATTTGTAACCTTCCAGCTTTCTACAATCATGAAATTCTAATCTGGGAAGTTCAGTACCTGTGCACATACCTTTATTTCAGTCATTCAGTAAATACAGTTGAGTCAGTTTTATATTTCAACTCTGTAAAGATATTTTCTGTATGAAAGGAGACAAAAACAGGGACTTTCTAATAGTGTTTAGATGGTGAAACACTTGCTCATATTTCTCCTCCATGAAAATTGGTTTGGATCAATTATTCACAGAGGCAAAAGTGCCTCATGTTTCCTATATAATTTACATAAGTCTATGCAGTCAACACTACAGCCCCCATGCATTCATGTATGTATGTATGTATGTATGTATGTATGTATGTATGTATGCATGCATGCATGTATATATGTATATATATATTTATTTATGTATATATTTCACAACCTTCTGGACCACCAGCCACAGCCATTGGTTTTCAGTTCTTCAGTACATCACTTCTTCCTCTGCCTTCCCGGCTCTGGGACTTTCTCTGATGCTACACACCTGCTCACATGGAAGCTATGCTACAAAAATTACCTGATACTCAGTAATTACTCCTGACTTCCACAATGTAAGAGTCTGAAAAAGTATTTTGGGGGGTGACTTTTTAAGGGTTATTAGAATGAAAAGGCAATTTACAACCTGAATATCTGGATATATCAATAGGGTTGTACTCCTACGGTATTCAAGAGCTAATGCATTATTTCAAGTACACAGATGGCATGAACAGCCTGTTAACACCACTGAATCTGAAATGCCAGAAATTTCCTGTTATGACAAGCACAGTAATCAGCAGGCAGACTTCCTATAAAGGGTGAGATGGTAAATACTTTGGGCTTTGTGAACTGCGTACAGTAGCTCCTCTTTACTTTTCCCATTCTTCCTTCTACCCTTCCTCTCTTTAATACTTTCAAGGTGTAAAAAGAATTCTTATCTCACAAGTAAAGCAGAAATGGGATACTGGTTGGTCAGTATCTTTGCCTATAGTTAGCTAACCTCCTGTCTAGAATGTTCTAACTCTCTCTTCACGAAGCATTAAGATGTCTATTCATGAAAGTACTGTGTTGTTTGTCCTCTGAAACACAACTACCAGGGTTATGGTTAGACCCTTGCATTGGTGTGCATAGGGAATAAGGGAGTCTACCTTAGAGACAACAAATGACACCATTAATAATTAGAGACTGGATATCAAAGTTTCTTACCCCCAATAATTATTGTGGTAATTTGATGGTCTATGAAATGGAAAAAAATGCGTATGCCCATAAGGTTTCTATTTCTTCTTTATAAATAAAATAATTCTAGATTTGAAGGTAGAAAACAGAATGGAATGCCTGAACTTAGTGAAAGAAATTTTAGAAACTTGTAGAAGAGCAGCTTATGTTCAAAACAACTAAGTCATCTCACCAACCTCCAGAGACTCTTAAACCAATGTTTAGACTCAGCGGGCATTAACTGATGGAAGGTCATGCCCCTTTGGCAAGCAACTACTCTATCTATGGATCTCTTGAGCATCTACTAAGCCTTCCTATACTAAATGTCATCTCTGTACACAGTAGAAAGAATAGCCTCAGCAAAATTCCCATAAACATTTTCTAGTGATAGTTACTCATGGCTGCAATGGACGCACATTCTCAAAGACACAAAATAACACAGTGGTAGGAATGAGAATGTCTGTAATCTATCTTAATGATAAATGACAGATTCTCTATTGTAATAATGGCTTCACTGGGGCTCATGAAGATGTCCTCTGAGTATCTTAATTTACTTTTTTGTAGTGATACAACTTAGGACCTCATTCATGGTATGCAATGTATACACTCAAACAATTACATTTTATAATGTTAATAAGATAAAATGATAAAATAAAATTTCAATGACCTGACCAGCAAATATATACATATATATTTGTTTTTCATACATACATATAATATACATAATATATTATATATATTTGCTTGTCATACATGTGTACATATATAATATATAGTCCATACAAATATCAACTATGTTGATACATAATAATAAAGTAAATATTATATCATATAAGATACAAAACATATAATTGACAAAATTAAGTATACACAGCATAATTATAGAGTTAGCTCTTGAAATATCATGATATACGATACATTAATGCTACAACAGATGTGTAAACCATGTTGAAATTTGAAGTTCCTCCATATCAGAAAGCCTTCTAGAAGCCACAAACTTGATATGTAGACTAATGTGCCAAAAGACAATATGGCAGATGGACACATAAGCTTAGCAGTTGTGAGTAAGATCTATAGTCACAAGGTCCACACAGACCATATTACAGACTAGCCCATCATTGGATAATGTGGGATTTCTTCTTCCAACACTGCTTTATAAAGTTTTCAGCAACTTTTACCAGGTGTTCAGCAACAGTTATTTCTCAGATTCTAAAGGAACATGTGCCTTAGTTTCCTGAAGACGTCTTCCTTTTTGAAAATGAACGTATGAATTCCTATTGCATCCTCATTAAGATTAATCTCTAACTACAGGAGTTATGTAGTCTAGCTAGTCACTAGAGAAATAAATAATTGATCTAGTTATGAATAACTATATTTTATTACAAAATAGAATATAATAAAATGTGGGCAGTCTTGATGGGAAATGTTTGTTTCATGAATGGGTAGTTCACATTCCCATGACATTAACCCTTACTACCTCTGCACCATTTTTCCCTCAACACTGCCGGCAAGAAGAAAATTCTGGACTCACAGGAACTGTGCCAAAGTCTCTGCCTTTCTGGCTACCCACTCATGAGTGCCTGCCCAGGGGCTCAGCTTTTTTTTTTTTTTACCTCATAAGGACATAATCCCAACTCCTAGCTCACATTTCATCACCCCATGCCCCAAACTCATAAATCCCACTTGCTTTAGCCCTGAGGGTATAAATTCACTGACCTCCACCTGTGAGATCAGTGAACTCACCAGAAAGCTGCCTCTTAATAAACTTGCTTTTATACGTCTGATGTGGCTTCAATTGGTTCATTTTATAGGTAAAGAAACCAATTAATGCTTGGCTTTAGTTTCTGGAGAAAAATGAAAAAGTGAGTATTCCCCCTACATTACACACCTACCCATAATGCCTCTGAAAGAGAATCATGGAAGGAAAATAGTTAACAGCATTTTGGATGCTTTGATCTATTCTCTTTGCTTTGAAGAAAATATGGCCTGGCTTGAGTTATGGATCTCCACTGAACAAAAGAAGGTAAAGAGTGGTCAGGATATACCTATTTAATCTCAGAATTAAATACCCAAATGAAGTTATTAAATGAGAAACCAGCTGAGAAGCACAAGTCTTTACATTATATTCTTCTCTATAATGGCTTTCTTATGTGCTTTGTGGTTTATAAAAAGGCAGATTTGATGTGAACTCTTGTTTCCTAGTTTCTTTTGTGAGCAACTGAACCTGTACAAGCCTCTGACCACACTGTTGATCAGAAACTGCTTCCGGAAAATGTGTTAATGTTACAGCAGACACTGCAATGGGATCAGAGTTACATAGGTTTTATATGGTCTTAAGAAAATTCATCTCACAACGACCTTGTTCCATGGAAAAGTCCATCCCATAATCCAAATTTGATTTTAAGAAAAGCATATAATTACACTGATTATAGGGCTGGTGTTCTGAAGACATTTAACAGAAATACTATCTTATTTAAACTTATGCGACTATTAGTTTGTAAACATACAGATTTCTAAAGTCCTCTTTATAGGTATACATTAGAGTCAATTTTATTTGTAAAGATTGTATTCTAACATTTTTGGCTATAAAACCAAGTCTTATAAAAATTAATAGAAAACATAAGATTTTTAAAAATCCATCTTTAGTGGTTCTAATACAAACCTTAACAAGGAACTATAGAGTAAAGTATATTTATATTTTATTAATTTTTAAGTATCCATATTATCCTACTATACATGTCTCTGAAGTCTGAACTTGACATCAGAGAAATGAATTGTTTTAATGTTTTAGTGGATATTTACTTATATAATTGAAAAATCAAAAATCATGCTTGGAAATTCCAACAGGAAAGTCTGACCAATGATCAATGTAAAGTCTAGTATCTGTGCCTCAAACGGATGCCCCATAAGGATCCTGTATCATGCTTACATTTTTATTCTGTAGTTCAGACAACTTACTATTCAAAATCATTTATCTGTAGTTTTACTATGCTGATAAAACTATGGGACATATATCATGATCCAGTTAGGCCATATTTTCTTCAAACCAAAGAGATAAAACAGATCAAAGCATTCTAAACAGGATCCCATTCCTATTATATTTGTCTCATTATATTTCTATAGCAGGTGTGGGCATACTTTCATAATAGCCATTGGCCTGTGGTCAAAAGTCCCTAGATGTATAGGTATTTTTGTCCAATTTTAAGGCCTCTTTTCATAGATACCATTTTCTGAAATATAAAATATAAATGTAAACACACACACACACACACACACACACACACACACACACACATATATATATATATATATTTGTTTTGTTTTCCCTTTCTACCATATTATTTTGAATTATTTCTTCATGTTACTAATTAACTCAAGATATATTTCAGCCTTGTCACCACTGCAGTCATCTGAGTTCATTTCATTCAGTGAGAAAGTCTTAAGATTTGGTTGTAATGGAGTCATATTTCAAAATAACTACATTGAAATCTACTCAATGATAATAATATGCAATGTACATCTACATGAACATTATGGTATGCTTTTAGAGGATTCAGGTATTACAGGCTATGACTCAAACATAAAATTTTAAACTTGAAAATAAATCAGCTAGAAAGCTTAAAAAACATATCCAAGGCCATACCAAGAAGAAACCGTTAATCTTAAATATTCTAGTGTCAAACTATCAAAGAACAGTACAAAGCAATGTTAATATAAAGTAAAATAAAACTTCAGTTCTTTCCATGGTATGATCCCAGCAGACAGCAGCACAGGATCATTTGCTGAGATTAAAAAGAAAAATCTTAACTCTAGCTGCATATGTATCAAAAGATGGCCTAGTCGGCCATCATTGCAAAGAGAGGCCCATTGGACTTGCAAACTTTATATGCCCCAGTACAGGGGAACGCCAGGGCCAAAAAGGGGGAGTGGGTGGTAGGGGATTGGGGGGGTGGGTATGGGGGACCTTTGGGAATGCATTGAAAATGTAAACGAGGAAAATACCTAATAATAAAAAAAAAAGAAAAGAAAAAAAAAGAAAAATATGGCACACAGCGAATTCCTTCTCTGCAATGTTCTTTCTGAGCTAGAGAAAACTGTTGGCTGTCTCCTGCTTTACCTTCCCTTCATGCTCAATTCATTCAGTTTAAAAACAAAACAAAACAAAACAAAACAAAACAAAACAAAACAAAGCAAAGCAAAGCAAAGCAAAGCAAAGCAAAGCAAAACAAAACAAAACAAAACAAAACAAAACAAAAAGAAGAAAAAGAAAAACCCACAAGACAGTGAAAGTAGTGGAAAGTAAGAGAGAAGGGTAGGAGTGGGGAGGTTAATTATGACTTCAGAACAATGACCAAATCACTATTCCTCCTTCCTGAAATCCTTCCATGAACTTGGCTTATCTAGCATGCAAAACAATACACATAAACTAAGCTTTCATTGCTAACATGTAATACCCTTCACATGACCTGAAACTCTCAAAAGAGCTTGAAGTTACATAAGCAAACTTTCAATTACTGCTTTGATAGTGATGTCTTCCAAGAGTTTTGCTATGTGCAGATTTGCATATGACATATTATAAATACATTATGGATCAAGAACAAACATTTAAAAACCTGAAAAAAATTTAATCTCCAATTATATAAATCAGAGATTTGAGTCAATGGTGAAGACTGGTGAATACTTTGGAACATAAGTTATATACTAGAAAACAAGTACATATGGAAACAAAGTGTGGGTGAACATCTATGCATTTGATGCATGTAAATCCAGCAGACGAGAATCATCTAATGTATGGAAGCCCTTCATAATTTTTTTTTCTTTTTTTAAATAATTTTTATTATTATGTATTTTCCTCAATTACATTTAGAATGCTATCCCAAAAGTCCCCCATACCCTCCCCCCAACTTCCCTACCCACCCATTCCCATTTTTTGGCCCTGGCATTCCTGTACTGGGGCATATAAAGTTTGCGTGTCCAATGGGCCTCTCTTTCCAGTGATGGCTGACTAGGCCATCTTTTGATACACATGCAGCTAGAGTCAAGAGCTCCGGGGTACTTACTAGAACAGAAATGGCAAACCAGCAAAGTGTGTCTCCTGCCACCCACAGAATTTCCCTAAGAGCCCCCCTGGGGCTCATGTTCACAGTAAACAAGACTTCTGGGAAGCAAGGGATCCAAATACTAAAAATCTCTAGAAAATCCTTTTGGCCTGGGACAGCAGTTGACAGCAACTACTTCAGTGTCACTTTTAAACCCATTTTCTTCTAAAAGTAAGGGGATAATCCTTTAAAAATACTCAGGATAGCTAGAACAATCCTGTACAATAAATTAACTTCTAGAGTTATCACTTATCAGTGATGTCAAACTGTACTACAGAGCAATAATAATAAAAAAACAGCAGGTATTGTCACAAAAACAGACAGGTTGATCAATGGAATAGAATCTAAGACCAGAAAAAAAAAATCCACACACCTATGGACGCTTGATATTTGACAAAGAAGCCAAGACCATATAATGGGAAAATGAAATCATCTTCTACAAAGGTCACTGGTTTAATTGGATGTCTGTACGAAAGAGGCAAATAGATCTGTATATATCACCTGGCACAAAATTCAACTCCAAGTGGAACAAAAACCTCAAAGTAAAACTGGACCTGCTAAATTTAATAGAAGAGAAAATGGGGAACTGTCTTGAATTGGTTGGCACAGAAGGCAACTCTCTGAATAGGACACCAATAGCTCGGGCATGAAGATCAACAATTGACAAATGGGACCTCATGAAACTGAAAAGCTTTTGCAAGGCTAAGAACAGAATCAATAGAAATAACAGCAGCCTACAGAATGGGAAAAGATCTTCACCAACCCTATATCTGACATGTGGACTAATATCCAAAATATATAAAGAACTCAAGAAATTAGACATCAACAAACCAAATAATACAATTTAAAATGGGGTATAGAGCCAAACAGAGAATCTTGGATGCCCAAGAAGTACTTTAAAAAAAATTCAATACCCTTAGTCATCAGGTAAATGCAAATCAAAATAACTCCAAGGTTTCATCTTACTGCTGTCAGAATGGCTAAAATCAAAATCTCAAGTGATTACACATGCTGGTTAGGAAGTGGAGCAAGGGGAACACTCCTCCATTGCTGGTGGGAGTTCAATCTTGTAAAACCACCCTGGAAATAATTTTGGTGTTTTCTCAAAAAAAAAACAAAAAGAGTTTTCAGGACTCAAAGGGAGGAAACTTAGATGAAATGCATGACAGTAGGGAGAGGGAACTTGTAGAGCCCACCTTCAGCAGGAAGGCAGGGCATCAAATGAGGGATGGGGTTGCCATTCCACAGTCACATCTCTGACCCATAATTGTTCCCATCTTAAAGAACTGCAGGGATGGAAATGGAGAGGAGCCTGAAGAAAAGAAGGTCCAGCAACAGGCACAAAGTGAGATACAGCTCAAGGGGACATCCCAAGGCCTGACACTATTACTGAGGCTATGGAGCACTCACAAAAAGGAGCCTATCATGACTGCCCTCCAAAAGACCCAATAAGTAGCTGAAAGAGTCAGATGCAGATATTTCTACGCAACCAATGGATAGAAGCAGCTGACCCCTGTTGTTGAATTAGGGAAGGCTGAAAGAAGCTGAGGAGAAAAGTGTTCCTGTAAGAGGACCAGGGGCCTCATTTAATCTGGACCCCTAAGATCTCTCAAACACTTGACCACCAAACAGACAGTATACATCAGCTGATATGAGGCCCCCAACACACATACAGTAGAGGACTTCCTGGTCTGTGTTCATTCAGTGATGATGCACCTAACCCTCAAGAGACTAGAGGCCCCAGGGAGTTTAGTGGGTGGGGTTGAGGGTGGGGGCATCCACGTGGAAATGGGGTGGGGTGGGGTGGAGGTGTGGGATATGGAGCAGTTGGAGGGTGGATTGGGTGCAGGGAATGGAATATGGAGTGTAAAAAATAATTAAAAAACAAAACAAAACAAAACTGGGGACTAGTTCTACCTCAAAACAGAAATTCTCTACACTACACCACAAGCACAGTTGTTCAACTATGATCATAGACGCTTTATTCATAATAGCCACAAACCAGAAACAACCTACATGTCCCTCAGCTGAAGAACAGATAAAGAAAATGTGTTTAATTTACACAATGGAATACTACTCAGGTATTAAAAACATAGATCCACTGTGAAAGCCACTTAAGAACTGAATTTTACAGGAAGAGAGTCCAGAAAACAATGAAAGCAAGTACCTGGGTAGTTCTAAGTCCTGTGACAAATAAGAAGAACCATAGATACTTTAATATAATATTTCTCATTCAATGTGCCATGCTGAATTATTTTACCCATGGTAATTAATTCCTCAAATGTTGTTGATCGGGAAAAAAAAAACTTAGTCTTTCCTATGTGAAATGGAGAAATCCATCCAGCTTATACTATTTATTAGAAGATGCAATGCATATTTTTATTCAGTTTATTTAATCATTTTCTTTAGTCAAACTCTACCTCAATTCAATAATGTGCTTTTGTCAAATGAAGACCAAATTACCTATGTGTGTAGGATATCAAATTGGAAACTATGCCCTTAAACATCTAGATCAGAATTCTCAAGTGCATCATATGTATTTATAGTGTCTATCAAAAGCTATAAAAGGTAAGAGAGAGGGTGAGTGAGCGGAAAAGATGTTATGGTCTAGTCAGTATGTGACTTAGTGAGAAGTAATTACAAATGAATGACCTCAGACTAACAACTGTAAAGATGTGTTTTTTTGTTACTAAAAATACCTACACTCCGTGCATCACATTAATCAAACTATAAGAGACAAGAATATGATAACAAACCTGGTCACAACCTACAGCGTAAGAACTAAAGTTGTTCTTTTGGGTATTATTTTGTATGTGATTTTTGAATACTAAACTTTCTAGTACTAAAATGATCAAGCATTGGAAAATCCTGATGGGCCTGTTTGCATTAACATCTGATATTTGCATATTTATAATATAATGAGATCTATGTATAGTTATTTAAAAAGTAAACTTCCAAACAAAGTAATATTTTATTAATAGGAAAAACCAGAAACGAATATTACAAATATTTGTAATTTTCTTCTTTCTACTAAAGCATATAGGATGGTGTTCTTCAGCTATGAAAGCTTTCTCTCCTATAAAACCTTTCAGGACAAATTACTATGAACATATGAAAATAAATGCTTCCAAGTTACTTTTTGCTTGCTTGTTTGCTTCCTTTGATTTGTGAAACAGGTTCACTGTATGAGCCTGTATGAGTCCAAGATAGTCTGAAAATAGTGATCTTCTTTTCTCTACCAACCCTAAATGCTGGGATTTCAGATGTGTGCCACCAAGCCATGACTAGATTAATTTATAGGTGACTTTAATAATTCACTTTAGTTTTTAAATACGATTGCCTAATTGATAATATTTCCATACAACATAAATAGCTGTCTAATTACAACATTGAATATTTTTCCTAGGTATACACTTATATTTTAGTTTATAAGAATAAGATAATTTAGTATTTAAATTTTATCATGTAAAATTACACATATTAATATAGTTTGTAGTTCTAATCAAAGTTAAGAGTCATCAAGAAACTAAAAATGATAGCGCACATGAATAATCTAGTGCTTAGGAGAATGAGGGAGAAAAATCTATACGAGTTTGGGGCTATCCTCGACTACACTGTAATTTGTAAAAAGCCAGGGTAGAGAATGAGACTCTATAGCAACACACACATGCACATGCACAAACATGCCCACACTCACCTATAGGTGCATGCTTCCCCACCTATTTTAAGACATGTATGAGCTGGCAAGATGGTTCAGTAGGTTAGACCACATGATGCTTTACCAGAGAACCTGATTCTGACCTCAGTTTCCAGCGCCTTCATTCAGGGCTCACAATCACCTGTAACTAGAGCTCCAGGGCAATGTGGGTACCTGCACACACTTAAGCATATGAACACACATGTAAGTAAGTAAAATACACTATTTTAAAAGATCTACATATGATTACCTAGAAATGTAAAGAATGAAGCGTTGCAGTGTATATGAGTTCCTAAACAGTGTCATTCTTCACACAATGACTCTTAGGTGTCTAATTTGTCTTCCTCTCTTCTCTAGCCCTCACCCTCATTGCTCTAACACTATATGGTCCTTGCTTCTCATCTGAATTTTCAGATCAAGTAGTTTGAAATGAAGCAGGGTAAATTATCATAAATGTCCATAGGTACTACAATAATAAAATATTTATCAATTCAATTTATGGTTTTACTTAATATTTAATTTACTTATAAAAAAGACCACTTGCAGGCTTGAGAGATAAAGGGATAATAAACTACAATTCTTGCCTTTAAAGGAAGTTATATATTATAAACAAGGAACAAGTTGATAAGCATACTATACTACTCTAGGTCATTTTAATCCATAATGACATGTGTCTGAGGGAAGCAGGAACTGTGTTCAATGCCTATATATAGTCAGTGCTCCAGAATCTGATGCAGGGAGACGACAAACTCAAGGAAATCCTAGGGGACATAGTGGGAACTCCTCTCAAAAATGAAAGGAGGAAAAAAAAAAACTTGTGGCTAAGGAAAATTCTCACCTTAGTCAACCTACTTTTAGTATAGATTTGCCTTGGGAAAAAAGATATTGTTAAGTCCTCACATATCAAAAAAATCTGAATTGAACTATTACCAAATCAAAAATACTTAAATGTTATAAATACTATTCTTGACAAATATCCCTAGACTTATAAGTGTTGACATTTAAGAATTACTCTGAAAATATATAATGAGTTAAAATGTAAATTGAAGATTAGAAACCTAGACATAATATGACATTTATAAGAATATATAAGAGAATATATGTATATATATATATATATATGCATACTTAAAATTCCTGACAATGTTATCAATATTTATTTTTGAGTAGATTACTATGATATATTATAATCTTATATTTACCCTTATAAACATGTATTGCTTTTATTATATATCCTAAAATGTTAGATCATGTAGTTTTATACATTATGAATCAGCCAGGATAATAATCCTTTCTTTTTATTTGAACATAAAGACACTGAATTTCACAAAAATCTTTCTGTAATAAATCTGGCCATAGTGACTCTAAGAGATTCATTGATCTGTTCTTTCTACCTTATCAAAGCTTAGTTTTTCATGTTTCGGTTTTGTAGCTAGACTGGAATGTGAATGCGTGATTGCCAGGTTATGTCTGTGATTCATACTAGCTCCACCCTCTTCGTAGCATTCAAGGATCTGAGAGATTTGCTTCAGCTTCCTGCTGCCGCCACACAAGCTTCTAAATATGGAGTAGTTACACAAATGTTAAAAGCTGTTATACTAAGTGAAAAGGGGTCGTGTGGCCTATTATCAGCAATGGGTAGAGTTAAGTTCTTTCTGGCAGCCTTACGAAAGAATACAGTTAATTACATCTCCTGACTTCTAGAAGACATCATCATTTGCAGCTCTGGGCCCCAACTTCAACCTTCAAGCCAGAGATATTTGTGCAAGCCCATTCTAGGCAGCCAGTCCTCGGGTTCTTCTGTTGTACTCCTAAGGACATTGTGATTACACTGGCCCCTTCTAGACTGTGCCTGTGCGGTCTGCAACTCCAAAGGCAGCTATTTGCTTTCTTATTCCATCTGCAGCCTTCATCTTTCTTCGCCACTTACCCTGACATATTTACAGGGCCAGGAACAGAATTCTCTGCTTAGCATAGCATTAGATTTGAGGGATCTCTGTCTAGCACACTATCTGAAGCCTTCTTTAGCTCTAGTTCCTTCTGCCCCTGCCCTGAAGCCTTCTGACTAACACAGACACATACCCAGCATGCCTGCTGCTGTTCCTCAGTGTTTGTAGGAGAACGCTGATTAAATAGCTTAAATGATCATTGTTTAGATTTCCCATTGAGTCAAAGCAAATGATACATTAGAAGGATTTTCTAAGAGTCAATTAGTAGGGGTTTGGAAATTCCTTTGAGGATGCCAAACATTAGGCAGATGCAAATTAGAAACAGTGGGTTTCTAAAGGACTCTTTATTGCTAACATTTTACAGCGTGTTTTAATCACATCTGTATTACAGCTCTGATGATTTTAAATACCCTAACGGCCATCATTAAAAACACGTTTTTCTAGCATTACATTGTAGCTCTTTCTGCTACCTCATTCACTTACAAGCACTTTGAGAAAACAAAACTTTCCTTTTTGCAATAATCATTTGGAAGCTATGTTTATTGGTTCTTGTAAAGCGGGTCCCTGTGATAATGTTCATTTAGTTAACAATATCATCTTGGACAGCAAACACTTGCCTAGTACAACAAGCACTAATTACTAGAAAAATTGAGAAGTCCAGATGGGCAGAGTAACTTCCTGGTATAGACATGGGTATGTATATGTGTGAGAATGAAATAAGTATATTTCAGAGACAAACTGATAATCAGGTCAAAGGCTTGGATTTAGGCTTCCTAGTTTCTAGGCCAGCTCTATTATAGCAAACCTATGTGACATGAAGCAAACACGAACCTCCTGTACCTAGATCCCTCAACTACAAAATCTCATAACTGTAAGTCCTAGAAAAGATAAAACCATTAGAGCATCAGTGTTTGTGGTGTGGTGTGTGTGTGTGTGTGTGTGTGTGTGTGTGTGTGTGTGTGTGTGATGTGATGTGTAGGCACTAACTGAAGACAGAGCTACATTCCCTGGAGAGGGAAATCTGCTTTTGAAAAACATTTGTGGATGAGGTACAAACCTCTAGAGACACAGTGACAGGGAGTCATAGAAGGGGAAAGTCCATTGCCTTAGAGTATATCTCCAATCCTGAGCCCTACAGGGACTATCTATAATCTAGACTTTCTCCTGTGACCGTAAGAACTCCAGTGCCACTGAGGAAAGAAACAGCTAACACACTCACAGCCAGTCTTTAACCACAATGCTTTCAACCACATTTGATTTCCAATCTGCACACTTGAATGTTCCAAACATGAAGTTATGCCATTTGGGGGAAAATAGACACAACTGGTTATAATAATTATTATGTTCAACTAGTCTCAAGAAGACAAATATCAAATGCTTTCTCTTGTATGTGAGTCTGGATTTCAAATAGACACATGAAATCATGTGTGTAAGTATAGCTTGGAAGTAGAAGTGAAGCCGATTTAGGGAGCAAGGGACTAACTGGAGGGGAGAAGGAAAGAAAAAAGCAAATGAGGTGGTGGTAGGGTTGTTCAATGGGCAACATGTACTTACATGGAAATGACTTTATCACATAGTACCATATATATGATATATATACATATATATATATATATATATATATGTGTGTGTGTGTGTGTATACATACATATAATGTGTATGTATAATTTAAAGTTATATATAAGTATACGTAACAAATACGTAATAAAAATATTTAAAAAATAAAATAAAATCAATTGATGGATATTGCTCATTACTCTTTCCTTTCTCCTGGAGGGAGGTACACATGTGGACATCAAGGGTAACTTGCAGGAGGTTGCTCTTTTCCTCCACAGTTGGGACCCAGGGACCAATTTCAGGTCATCAGATGCTAAGCCAAGGTCATTGGCATTGGTTACGAGTGCCTTTATTCATTTCACTATTGCACAGATGCTCTTCTTCTTAAGAGGAAGCCCATGACTAAGAAGAAAAGGGCTGATTAAACCAAATCTAGCAAAGGGAGTCATGAAATGATGGAGGCTGGTAAAGTATGGCCCTCAGGGGATGGTGCTGGCAGCTGCCCTTAGAAAGGAGTGGTGACTTTCTCAGAAGAGCAGCCATGCATCAGAATTTATGCCCAGGCTTAGGAGAAAACACTCAGCTGCAACTTGTCCCTCATAACCAGTTCTCACCATTGAATAACCATGACCTCTGAAAGCATAGGACTGTGAGCAATCTGAGTTATGGTGATGATAAAGTAAACCAGAACTGCTTCATGTAAGAATGGCACGCGATGATCATGGTCCAACATAGAAGAATAAAAAATAAAGTAAATAGATAGGTCCTTGAAGAATAAAGGCACAATGCATAAGCATCCCATATGAGACTATATAGTCTTTAGTGCACTTGTTCTCCTAGATATCAGTTCCACAAATCTACTGAAGTCCACTTCACTTTTATACCGATCTCCTTTAAGAGGTATCGATTCAATCACTAACTTGAATCAAGCATCATCATGGACAACTACTGTGATCCTCAGCACATCCTCCTTGGAGTCAGAGAGGATTTATGGTTGCAAGAGGTTACCTCAGTGAGTGATGGAGTCAGTATTGATCAAATGCCAAGCATGTTCCCTATATTAATTAGGATTCCATCATCTTTAGATTAATGAATCTTAATTTTATATGAAGTGTGGGGAGGGCTAAGCTGTTGTGGATTTTCTGCTTTTGGATGACATTTCACCAAATCACCACACAAAGGAAACTGGAAAGTATCTAAGCAAACAAATATTAATTAGATTAAAGCTACAAAGCTGAACCTATTAAAACAAACAAGAGAGACTGAGATTTAGCTCAAGGCTACAGCATGTGCCTAGCATAAGCAAGCTTCTAACTTTTATTTACAGGACCAGCAGAATAAAGACATCATTTAAATTGAAAATAAAAGACATGAACAACACAGAGTATAGGTGTTGCATAACATATTCTGTGATTGCATGTTTTCTGTTATGCTTCTGTTTCATATCTTTTAGAAAAATAAAAGCAAAACAGGTGACTAGATTTTATTTGCTTTCCAAGTCCACCCTTTTGGTATTGATTTACCCTGGAACAGTTCCCAATTGATAAAAAATTGTGTTATATTAGAAGGTTATGCATATTTTAGTCAAAATAACTAAAATATTATCATATTGTGTTAATTTACTCTTGAGAAATGGCTTAAATTATCTTGCTACTAAAGGCATTGTGACATTCTTTTTTTTCTTTCTTCTAAGTTCTTTTCATAATGAAAGGAAGATTTTGTGTATAAGGAAACACTTTTAAAAAGATTAGCCAACTGAGGAAATACCAGAATTCTGAAAATATTTAAAAATGTGGAACTCAAACAAACAAACAAACAAACAAAAGAGGTTCAGAAAATGATTCCAACTGTATCCATTTTCAAAAATGTAATTAGCTCTGTCACCCTTCCTGGCTGACTGACCAGCATCTGCGAATGTGGTTATCTTTACAGAATGGGAGCCAGAACCCCCTGCCTCCTTGAAGGAAAATCTACTCTATTTATTTGAAGTAATAAAAGTTATTGTGGTATTATGTTGCTTCTACATGGCCTGTTAAGTTAACCTACAGAACATAAAATGTATTATCTTCCTCAATCTATTGCAGTGATTAGTTGTAACTATTTTAGGTAGGAAAAGATTGCAAGAATAATAGACTTGAGAGGAACTTCATGGCCCGTATAGTCTCCTCAAATGCGGGGTTTAGCGATGAACATGTCTAACAAGGAAACAAGCTGCTTCTGGCCACTCTAATCAGATTGTCCTTAGTTCCAGAATGTGTTAGGGAATGAAGTCACATGTTTAGATGATGATATGCTACAGATCATATATGATTATGGACAAGGCAACAGGTTTTTACAGTTTAATGTGAAAAATCCCTGCAAAATCCAATTCATGATGGGGTTTAGGTACGTGTGTGCTATTTAAATACCACCTACATTAACATATATCCCTAAATGCTTTTTGTACTCAGGATTGCTGATGTACTTCTCTTGTTTCCTCTCATTCTCAGACCTCTTTTCCTTAGCACACCATTGTCTTCTGATTCTCCTCTTTGTCCCTAGCACATCCCACTGCCATCCCGAGTGGTTGGACCTCATCACTAAGGTCTTAGCCCTAAAATAGTGTGTGTGCCCTACTCAGCCAGTCAACCTGCCTCCCCTACCCCGGCATCACTCTGGCTTTCATTTCTATTTTAAGCATCCTTTCACTCAAAATGTGACAGACAAGAAGGGATCAGAACTGTCCTTATATCACCGTGGGCACAGTGCTGAAGAAAACAGCAGCAGCAGAGGCTGAAAGAAGCCGCCACTAAAGAACTATTTGCCTTTTAATAAAGATGATAACTATGCAGAAAACAGAGTATTTCTATACTAGTGGCTAGTAACAATGCATCTATAACAAAATATGAGCCTGACTCACTGCCTTAGAGGAAACTGTGGAAGCATCATTAGTCACAGAATTTCTTAGATCACAGTGTCCTAACATACATATATTTAAGATTTAGTACACCACAGCATCCTTGTTAGAGGAATCATATCTGTTACAGAATACAGTTTAGAGGGCAGAGTCATGAAGGAATAAAGTCCTGGAAATCTGAGTTCAAATGCTTCAGGCCTTCACCATCAGAGATGAAAATATAGGTTACCTTTTGGATTGTCCTACATAGCTGTTCACTACTCATCTACTCACTGCATATCAATTACACAGTACCAGTTATGCTCCAAGGCTTGAAATATCTTCCTATATATATATATATATATATATATATATATATATAGAGAGAGAGAGAGAGAGAGAGAGAGAGAGAGAGAGAGAAGATAGACAGACAGAGAACTAATGTTCTTACACTGGGGTTATTAAGTGTCCAGCAACTCCGAAGGGTGCACTCATGCCATGCACTAAAAGATTAATGATGGCGAGGACTTGTGAAATAATGAAACTCTGAAAATCAACATAACAGGAACTTTGACAGATTTTCTGCTTTCCCCCAGCAGAGCAGAAATAATGTATTCTTTTTTTTTCTTTTTTCTTTTTTATTCTTTTCTTTATTAGATATTTTCTTTATTTACATTTCAAATGCTATCCCGAAAGTTCCCTATACCCTCCCTCTGCCCTGCTTCTAATTGGGAACTTTTCAACAGTCTTGTTCTCACTGCTGAAATAGCAGAGATGGCCTGGTTTCTCCTCAAAATTGTAATCCTTTCTAATTTGTTATATGTTACTCAAAAAAGAGAATTGCCTTAAGGAACATTCTTATTACTCTTTTGCTTTTCAAAGATCTAATTTATGTTTTTATATACATATATTTTAAATTAACCATTTTATTTTTTATTAGATATTTTCTTTATTTACATTTCAAATGCTATCCCAAAAGTTCCCTGTACCCTCTCCCCGCCCTGCTCCCCTTCCCACCCACTCCCACTTCTTGGCCCTGGTGTTCCCCTGTACTGGGGCATATAAAGTTTGGGTCTCTCTTTCCAATGATGGCCGACTAGGCCATCTTCTGCTACATATGCATCTAGAGACATGGGCTCTGGGGTACTGGTTAGTTCATATTGTTGGAATAGATTGCTTTGGGTATTATCTGACCAATCTGAACTTACCTGTACACCTCTATCAGCATTTGCTTTTACTTAAAGCTTGACATTAGGAATATATTGGTTCCAATGTTTTTAAATTCTAAATCAACTTCTACCACCCCATTGATTTCAACATAGCAGTGGATGACAAATATACAGTATAGTCCATTTTCTCCAAAAATAACAAGTGAAAACTGCATTATTTTTAAAAATTGTGTCTAAATATAATTGTATTACCAAACAAGAGACTTTAAATGTCCACTATTTTCTTTGAGCATAAACCACAGTACTGCACAATATGTTTTAGTGGCAGATCATAGGCTTTACAAAGTTCAATTTTTAGTGAATAGTTGATCTGTATATGTTTTAGAAATTATTTGCTCAACAAAATAATAAGAAAATTAATAGGGAGAACAAGAAAAACAATTCTATAAGGACCTCAGTCTTCAGACTCATGTGCACATGGCACCAAAGTACTGAGAATGAGCTAGATACAACGTTCCTTGTAGTAAACGAGCTGATTACTATCCCACAATCAAAGAAATATTTGTCATTTGCTAAGCAACTGCTATGCATGCTGTAGACAATTTGCATACAGAGTTGTTTTTAATTATTGTGACATTTCTATAAAATATGTTGTAACCATTTCGGGTGTAAAAAGAATTTCATTTTAAACTAGGTAAAAACCTTGCTCAGTCAAGTGTGTGCAGATCCCATATTTGAATCAATAAATAAATACAGACGTCAGCATAATCATCCCAAACATATGAATATAGAGGGCTTAATTATCACTTAAAATGAATGAGCTTTCTTTTTAAGAACATGTTAAATAATGTATAGGGAGGGAAGGATCTAAATTAGATGAATTGCTCGATATGTTTATTTAAACCAATCAATTCAATGTGTGATTCTAACATGTAAAAATTGGTGGGAGAGTATACCTTTTATTTTTGTATTGCTTTTGAAAGCTTTTATCTAATATTATGACATATTCCAACTTAAGAAAGCAACATTTCAAGTTCTTCATGGCTCCAAATATAGTGATTATGGTGTTGAGCCACATAGCAGAGAGTTTGGTACCCAATAGGTAAGGAGTGAATAAGGCTATATTATTCTGAGTTGCAGGAAAACAGCAATATAATTCCTTCTGAAGGAATACAATTTTGTTCTGTCTTTTATTATCATCTCTTATCAAGCATGTAACAAGATTTACCTAAACACATCATCACTAACTTCACCATAATAGGTCTGAGGCAACACTATCCACCTCTTGGATTCAGACACAGTAATTGAGTGTAGTTGGATGGAGTTATTCAGAACTATAAATCTGATCAAGTGATTGTGATAGAAAACAAGTGTTGAGGAGATGAAGCCTATGAGGTGAAGAGATAAAAATGATGAGGCATGGACTCCAATCTTGTTATCCAATGGATAAAAAGAGATTATCTATAGTAAAGGCAGCTGGGAGCAATTTAACAGTCTGCCCAAGTTACGTTCACCCCCCTACACACAGACTCACACACACACACACAAACACACACACATATACACAGTCACACACACTCATGGTCATACACACACACACAGACACAACACACATTCATACACACAGTCTCATACACATACACACACACATACAGCCACAAACACATACATTATACATACATACATACACACTCACACAGTCACATATACTCACACAGTCATACACACACACAAGTCATACACACATTCATATATACAAACTTACATTCACACATACATACATAGACACAGTCACACACACATACATACATAAATACGTACACATGCACATACACACTCACATATGCATACACATACACAGTCACACATACAGTCACACACATACATACACAGTCACACAGTCACACACACATACATACACACACATACACACACAATCACCCACATATTCATATGCACAGTCTCACACATATACTCACCACTCATATATACATACACACACACACACAGCAAACCTTCAGCAGTAGATTCCTATTCATGGCCTGTGACCTCCTTTGCCACATAGTCACCTTAATTTTTATGAAGATGACCAAACAAAGAAACAAGCACCCATACTCAAGAAAAGACAGCATCTTCAACACATGTGAATACTATATATCTACATGAAGAGGAATGGAAATTAGATCCTTATTTATGACTTTTAAAAAAACAAATTTTAAATGGATTAAGGAACTCAACATAAGACTTGAAACTCTGAAATCACAAGAGGAAAAAGGAGGGAACACACTACAGGATGTAGGCAGTGGATCCAACCATATATGGATAGAGCCTTTGGAACTATGAGTCAAAATAAACTTTTTTCTCCTTTGAAGTTTTCTCTCTTGAATATTGGCCACGGTGATAACAAGTTGACAAACACAAACATTGTACTTTCTTAATTTTCCTGTCTCTAGCTTCAGCTACCTTTCTGATATCTGTGATCATAATATGAAACCAGTTATTTTACATCTCAACCTAAGGACTACTCAAGCTTCAGTCTTGAAGTTTGCTCATACATGCTGTGTTGATTCTTTCCATTGGAGTGAGTGATACTCTCAGGATTCCTTTAGTTTCTTACTGCATGAGACTTGGAATTTTCTTGTTATAGTTTCATTTTTGCTTCAAAGCAAGTTGAAGATGAAAAGAGGTTTATATTGGCTTATAATTCTGGGTCACAGTGAATTATTCGGAAAGCCAAGGTAGGAACTTCAGATGGCCATATTAAGAGCAGAGAGAAATGAATGTATACATGTTCTTTTGCTTGCTGGTGCTTGGCTTGCTCACTCTACTTATAGAGTTGAGAATTTCACACTAGGGCCACACAGAGTTGGCTGGGTCATCCCACATCAACTTAAGGCAATCTCCCACAGGCAGGTTCACAGACCAACCCAATTTAGATAAATCCTCACTGCGAGTCTTCCCAGTAAATTCTAGGTTGTGTCAAGTTGACAAAGCTCGGCATCACAGTTCTTTCTTTTCTTCGTGACTATTTATTGGCCTTTGGGGATTATAATTTAATCACAATATTTCTTTCTCTTCATTTTTCTTTCCAAACCTTCCTGATATATTCCTTCTTGCTCTCTTTCAAATTCATTACAATTTCTGTCCACTAACTGTTATTATATAAACATTTGTATATAATATATACATATATATACATATATGTATGTATTTTATATTTCTAAATATAACCTATTTTATCACTATAATGTTACTTGTATTTCTTTTTTCAGGGATGAGTGTTTGGCACTGAACAACTGACTGGTGCATCTACAAAATGTCTCACACAAATGATCAGTACTAATAAACAGGATCAAGAGGCAAAGAGGCTCTGAACCTTGCTCTGGGAGATGGGGGATGGGGTTGTCACTTTTCTGAATTGGGTACCCAGTGATAAGTTATAGTCATCAAGGATAACTTCAAACTCAGAGGTACATGGGACCTGATTAATCTTGTGGGTCACAAAATGAAAGCAGCAGACATGAACATAAAAATCAGATTATTGTGGAGGGGGTAAGATAGTCCAGGTGGTGGAGAGGAAGAAGATAGTCTGGGCCATAAGTGTTGTGTACATTTATGAAACTCCACAAAACTGCTTTGTCTTTAGAGCAGCATATCAAGGCATAAAGAAGAAAGAAAAGAAATGGGGAAGAAGAAAAGAATGAGGAAGAGGATACTAAGAAGGAGAAAAATAGAAAGGGGGAATAGGAGGAGGATGAAGAAAAGGAAGGGAAGTAGGACAGGTAGAATCACTAGTCAGGAACAGCTCTTGTATGTTTTTGCTCAGAACATAAAAAAAAAAAAAAATAGAGCAATGGGAACTGCCAGTGTGCGAGCAAGCAAACATGGCAGAAGAGCTTAAAAGAAAGGAAGCTATAATGCATCAGTAAAACAATCAAAGAAAATGCAAAATTCAAAAAGATCCTAACTCAAAACATCCAGAAAATCCAGGACACAATGAGAAGACAAAACCTACGGATAATAGGAGTAGGTAAGAATGACGATTTTCAACTTAAAGGGCCAGCAAATATCTTCAACAAAATTATAGAAGAAAACTCCCCAAACCTAAAGAAAGAGATGACCATGAACATGCAAGAAGCCTACAGAACTCCAAATAGACTGGACCAGAAAAGAAATTCCTCCCGACACATAATAATCAGAACAACAAATGCACTAACTAAAGACAGAATATTAAAAGCAGTAAGGGAAAAAGGTCAAGTAACATATAAAGGCAGGCCTATCAGAATTACACCAGACTTTTCACCAGAGACTATGAAAGCCAGAAGAGCCTGGACAGATGTTATACAGACACTAAGAGAACACAAATGCCAGCCCAGGCTACTATACCCAGTCAAACTTTCAAATACCATAGATGGAGAAACCAAAGTATTCCATGACAAAACCAAATTCACACATTATCTTTCCACAAATCCAGCCCTTCAAAGGATAATAACAGAAAAAAAACAAATACAAGGACAGAAAACACATCCTAGAAAAAGCAAAAAAGTAATCCCTCAACAAACCTAAAAGAAGACAGACACAAGAACAGGAAGCCAACTCTAACAACAAAAATAATAGGAAGCAACAATTACTTTTCCTTAATATCTCTTAATATCAATGGACTCAATTCCCCAATAAAAAGACATAGACTAACAGACTAGCTACACAAACAGGACCCAACATTTTTCTGCTTACAGGAAACTCATCTCAGGGAAAAAGACAGACACTACCTCAGAGTGAAAGACTGGAAAACAATTTTCCAAGCATATGGTCTGAAGAAACTAGCTGGAGTAGCCATTCTAATATCGAATAAAATGGACTTCCAACCCAAAGTTATCAAAAAAAATAAGGAGGGGCAATTCATACTCATCAAAGGTAAAATCCTCCAAGAGGAACTCTCAATTCTGAATATCTATGCTTCAAATGCAAGGGCAGCCACATTCATTAAAGAGAATTTAGTAAAGCTCAAACTACACATTGCACCTCACACAATAATAGTGGGAGACTGCAACACATCACTCTCATCAATGAACAGATCGTGGAAACAGAAACTAAACAGGGAAATAGAGAAACTAACAAAAGTTATGAAACAAATGGATTTACAGATATCTATAGAACATTTTATCCTAAAACAAAAGGATATACCTTCTTCTCAGCACCTCATGGTACATTCTCCAAAATTGACCATATAATTGGTCACAAAACAGGCCTCAACAGATACAAAAATAGTGAAATTGTCCCATGCATCCTAACAGATCACCATGGACTAAGGCTGATATTCAATAACAAGATAAATAATAGAAACCCAACAATCATGTGGAAACTGAACAACACTCTTCTCAATGATACCGTGGTCAAGGATGGAATAAAGAAAGAAATTAAAGACTTTTTAGAGTTTAATGAAAATGAAGCCACAATGTATCCAAACTTATGGGACACAATGAAAGCATTTCTACGAGGAAAACTCATAGCTCTGAGTGCCTCCAAAAAGAAACTAGAGAGAGCATACACTAGCAGCTTGACAACACATCTAAAAGCCCTAGAAAAAAAGGAAGCAAATTCATCCAAGAGGAGTAGACAGAAGGAAATAATAAAAATCAGGGGCAAAATCCACCAAGTGGAAACAAGAAGAACTATTCAAAGGAGCTGGTTCTTTGAGAAAATCAATAAGATAGATAAACCCTTAGCCAGACTCACTAGAGGGCACAGGGATCACATCCTAATTAACAAAATCAGAAATGAAAAGGGAGACATAACAACAGATCCTGAAGAAATCCAAAACACCATCAGATCCTTCTAAAAAAGGCTATATTCAACAAAACTGAAAAACCTGGATGAAATGGACAAATTTCTAGACAGATACCAGGTACCAAAGTTAAATCAGGAGCAGGTTAATGATCTAAACTGCCCTATATTCCCTAAAGAAATAGAAGCAGTCATTAATAGTTTCCCAACCAAAAAAAGCCCAGGACCAAATGGGTTTAGTGCAGAGTTCTATCAGACCTTCAAAGAAGATCTAATTCCAGTTCTTCACAAATTATTCCACAAAATAGAAGCAGAAGGTACTCTACCCAATTCATTCTATGAAGCCACAATTACTCTGATACCTAAACCACAAAAAGACCCAACAAATAGAACCTCAGACCAATTTCCCTTCTGAATATCGAAGCAAAAATCCTCAATAAAGTTCTCCTTAACAGAATCCAAGAACACATCAAAACAATCATCCATCCTGACCAAGTAGGTTTCATCCCAGGGATGCAGGGTTGGTTCAATATACGGAAATCCATCAACATAATCCATTATATAAACAAACTCAAAGACAAAAACCACATAATCATCTCCTTAGATGTGGAGAAAGCATTTGACAAAATCCAACACCCATTCATGATAAAAGACTTGGACAGATCAAGAATTCAAGGCCCATACCTAAACATGATAAAAGCAATCTACAGCAAACCAGTAGCCAGCATCAAAGTAAATGGTGAGAAGCTGGAAGCAATCCCACTAAAATCAGGGACTAGACAAGACTGTCCACTTTCTTTCTACCTATTCAACATTGTATTGAAGTCCTAGCCATAGAAAGTAGACAACAAAAGGAGATCAAGAGGTTACAAATTGAAATAAAGAAGTCAAAATATCACTTTTTGCAGATGATATGATAGTATGTATAAATGACCCTAAAAATCCCACCAGAGAACTCCTAAACCTGATAAACAGCTTTCGTGAAGTAGCTGGATATAAAATTAACTCAAACAAGTCAGTGGCCTTTCTCTACACAAAGGATAAATAGGCTGAGAGAGAAATTAGGGAAACAACACCCTTCTCAATAGTCACAAATAATATAAAATACCTTGGCGTGATTCTAACTAAGGAAGTGAAAGATCTGTGTGATAAAAACTTCAAGTCTCTGAAGAAAGAAATTAAAGATCTCAGAAGATAGAAAGATCTCGATCCATGCTCATGGATTGGCAGGATCAATATAGTAAAAATGGCTATCTTGCTAAAAGCAATCTACAGATTCAATGTAATCCCCATCAAAATTCCAACTCAATTCTTCAATGAATTAGAAAGGGCAATCTGAAAATTCATCTGGAATAACAAAAAACCTAGTATAGCAAAAACTCTCCTTACGGATAAAAGCACCTCTGATGGAATCACCATGCCTGACCTAAAGCGGTACTACAGAGCAATAGTGATAAAAACTACATGGTACTGGTATAGAGACAGACAAGTAGACCAATGGAATAGAATTGAAGACCCAGAAATAAACCCACACACCTATGGTCACTTGATCTTTGACAAGGGAGCTAAAACCATCCAGTGGAAAAAGACAACATTTTCAACAAATGGTGCTGGCACAACTGATAGATATCATGTAGAAGAATGCTAAGTGATCCATTCCTATCTCCTTGTACTAAAGTCAAATCTAAGTGGATCAAGGAACTCCACATAAAACCAGAGACATTGAAACTTATAGAGGAGAAAGTGGGGAAAAGCCTCGAAGATATTGGCACAGGGGAAAAATTCCTGAATAGAACAGCAATGGCTTGTGCAGTAAGATCTAGAATCAACAAATGTGACCTCATAAAATTGCAAAGCTTCTGTAAGGCAAAAGACACCATCAATAAGAAAAAAGGCCACCAACAGATTGGGAAAGGATCTTTTCCTATCCTAAATCAGATAGGGGACTAATATCCAATATATATAAAGAACTCAAGAAGGTGGACTCCAGAAAATCAAATAACCCCATTAAAAATGGGGCTCAGAGCTAAACAAAGAATTCTCAGCTGAGGAATACTGAATGTCTGAGAAGCACCTGAAAAAATGTTCAGCATCCTTAATCATCAGGGAAATGCAAATCAAAATAACCCTGAGATTCCACCTCACACCAGCCAGAATGGCTAAGATCAAAAATTCAGGTGATAGCAGATTCTGGGGAGGATGTGGAAAAAGAGTAACACTAGTCCATTTTTGGTGGAATTGCAAGCTTCTACAACCACTCTAGAAATCAGTCTGGCAGTTCCTCAGAAAATTGGACATAGTACAACCTGAGGATCCCACAATACCTCTCCTGGGCATATATCCAGAAGATGTTCCAATCCGTAAGAACGACACATGCTCCACTATGTTCATAGCAGCCTTATTTATAATAGCCAGAAGCTGGAAATAACCCAGATGCCCCTCAACAGAGGAATGGATACAGAAAATGTGGTACATTTACACAATGGAGTACTACTCAGTTATTAAAAAGAATGAATTTATGAAATTCCTAGGCAAATTGATGGACCTGGGGGGCATCAGCCTGCGTGAGGTAACCCAATCACAAAAGAACTCACATGATATATACTCACTGATAAGTGGATATTATCCCAGAAACTTAGAATACCCAAGATACATGATACAATTTGCAAAACACATGAAACTCGAGAAGAATGAAGACCAAAGTGCAGACACTTTGCTCCTTCTTAGAATTAGGAACAAAACACCCATGGAAGGAGTTACAGAGACAAAGATTGGAGCTGAGATAAAATGATGGACCATCTAGAGACTGCCATACCTGGGGATCCATCCTATAATCAGCCCCCAAATGCTGACACCATTGCACACACTAGCAAGATGTTGCTGAAAGGACCCTGATATAGCTGTCTCATGTGAGGCTATGCCGGGGCCTAGCAAACACATAAGTTGAGGCTTACAGTCAGCTATTGGATGGATCACAGGGCCCCCAATGGAGGAGCTAGAGAAAGTATCCAAGGCGCTAAAGGGGTCTGCAACCCTATAGGTGGGACAACAATATGAACTAACCAGTAACCCTGGAGCTCGTGTCTCTAGCTGCATATGTATCAGAAGATGGCCTAGTCGGCTATCAGTGGGAAGAGAGGCCCATTGGTCTTGTAAATTGTATATGCCTCAGTACAGGGGAACACCAGGGCCAAGAAGTGGCAGTGGGGGGTGGGAAGGGGTTGGGAGACTTACGGGGTAGCATTTGAAATGTAAATGAAGAAAATACCTAATTAATAAAAAAAAGAAGTTAAATACATATAATGTCAAATAACAACTTGTGTCTCAACAAGGATACCTAAACAATATGTTCTCTCTCTATTCTTATTTCATAGCTGTTTCCAAAATCATTGTAAGACACTTGAAAACCTAAAAACAAGGTAATAAAATAACAAATGCAACTCAGAGGATTAGGTCACAACCAAGTAAACCTTCAGCATATGCAACATTTACAATTTTTGTTTGGCCACAATGACTTTTTTTACTTTCTAATTTTTTTAGACATATACTGTGTCTCTGCATATGTACACTGTTGTATGTGTCATGACACATGTGTATGGAGAACGGAGGATAACTGTTGGAGTCAGTTCTATGTGGATTCTAGATACTACTAAGGTCAGTATGTTTGGTAGCAAGTGACTTTACCCACTGAGACCAGAGTCTCACTGTGTCATCCTAACTGTCCTGGATCTCACTAAGTTGATCAGGCTGGCCATGAATTCAGATTGACCTGTCTGCCTCTATCCTCCTCCCATTGGGATCAAAAGGCCTATGCTACCAATTCCTGGATTAAATTGGAAGTGCTTTTAAACCAGCAGTAAATACCTTGAGAAAGCAGATTATTCCTCTTCAAACAGTTTAAAATATCCCACAGTATTTGAGACTTAACTTTCCCCTATATTATATATGAACTAAACTAGGTCACAACTGGCACCGTGAGCAAGGAAAGTGGATCGTGCACTCTTTTTGACCTATTAAATCCTTGTTTGAATTCTGTGAAAACTGCTCCAGTTTCATACTCTTTGAATACATCTGCACTTGGTTCTTCTCACTCTGGGTACCTCTGCTTCTTTTCCTAGAAGTGCTAACCACGCATTTTCCCACAGACATGGCAGTATCTCACACAGGAAGTCATGCCTTCTAAATTTCCCATCTTGAAAGTTGCTTAGTCATGAAGTTGTCTACCAATCCACAGGAGAAAGTTTCTCAATGTAAACTTTTTGTTTCTCTATTTGTTTGAGACAGGGATTCATCATTAACTTAGGTGCCCTGGAATCTCTTATGTAGCCCAGGCTTATCCCTTACCTTAGCCTACCGTGGGATGGTACTAACAGCCTGAACCCTGATGCCCAGCAAGAACATATCTTTTAAATAGGCAAACACAGCACTATCACATGACTATCTACGAATTAAATAGACATCCACGGCACCTGAGTGAGGATGTCACCTGCATGTTCTCGTTTACTTCTCAAAAACAACTTCCAAGCATGTATTGCTGTTTCTCTGGATTTTGCTTTTTAATAAAGGACTGACATGGGTTACCCATGATCACAGTGAAGGTAAATCAGAAGTTGGGTGTGAGACAGTCTGCATCTGGAAGCATCCCAGGTGGGCAGTGCTCATTAAAGTATGGGCAGTAGAAAAGTCCCTCTTCTATTCCAGGGTCACCCTGTCATCCTGACGCTTAGGCCTCACCTCTTAGTGATTACACATTACTGAATTATTTCACACTTCAGTGAAAACTGTCTAAAGTGGCTTCCTTCTTTAATTCTCAGATCACGTGACCTAATCGGAATCCTTACTTTAACGAAATCAAGTTTTTCCTGGTACCAGGGTGGGACCAGGGGTTTGCTGGGTAGGATAAACCTGGATTAGAGTTTGTGAAAGAGCTGTGAATCCATTGAATGCAGAGGGAGAGACTTGGGCAGCTGTGCTCCACAAAAGTTGTGGCTACAAACAGAGCACACTGTGAGTAAGAACACACATTGATTCTAATCTTTAATGTTTTCTGCTTTCACATGGATCACAAAACCAATAATGCCAATGAAAACTGTTTAAGGTATGGGACAAATAATTTGAACTTTAATGAATAGATCCAAAGGAAGGTAGTAGATTTTTGGTCTTTTGTTTTGGTTTGGGTTGGCTTGGTTTTGGTTTGTTGTGTTGTTTTTATTTTTATTTATTTATTTTTTTGTATCTTGGTTTGTTTTTCAATATAGGGTTTGTTTGTGCAGCCATAGTTGTCCTGAAACCTTTCTGTAGACCTGTCTGGCCTTAAACTCAGACTGCACCACCATACCTGGCATTAGCAGTTAAAAAATAATAATAAGAAGAAACATTTGTTTTAGGATGAAACAGAGGCAAGATCCCCTTTTGACATTTTTCAACCATATCTAGTTAAATATAAATCAAAAGACATATTCTTAACCCAATTCCTATTCACTGCACATTTTGTCTACTGATTAGACTGTTGCCCTAGCCCTGGTTATTAAAATTTGCCATCTGCCACTGAAGGGGTAACAGATACATAATGGTGACTTTAACTCCAATGGCAGGATGTGTGGATGTGTTCATTACTAGTAATGCCTTCATGGGTGTCAAAGCATGCTTACTACTTCATACTGCTTGATACACAGCTCTAGTGAGGAGACACATAGTGGCTGCGGAGCTACTGACCTTCTGATACCGCTTGTGTGGGAAGTAGCTCCTATGCAGCAGTTTTCTCTTCTCAGAAGGGATGCAGTTGACCTAACTGAGCCCCCTCATCCATGTAGCACATTAAGCTAAAGTCAACCCTGTGCTGAGAAAAATGTCTCACGTAATCTCCACTTCATAAACAGAGTCAAGAGACTAGGACGCCCTGTGAGCCCTTCCTCTTCCTGAGAGACGGGAGTCACCATCTTGAATTGGCTACCTACTACTGAGTGACCAGCCACCAAGGATAGCTTCAAACTCATGGTTACATGGGACCTGATTAATCTCTGAGGTTCACAAAATGAAAGAAGCAGACATGAACACAAGAGTGAGATTTGGGGTGGGGGGGACATGAAAAAGATGGGTTCAGGGAGAGGCAGAGGATGAAACTGGGCCCTAAGTGTTGCATACACTTACAAAACTGTAGAATAACAAATTTAACTAATAAGAAGAGAATCTGTTGACTTAAAAGACAACTTGCATTAATGAATTGGGCTTGGGTTAAATCTTGTGGGGGAGGGGGATGACTTTCCAGTCCATAAGAAAGAAGCTGAAGCAAGTGCTAATTACTGTATTGAGAAGGACCAAAGAGAGGACACGGAGGAGCAAGAATACTCAGCAAGACATGAATGTTTCCTCATCTTACCCATGTTGCTCAAAATAACCACTGTCTCTAGACACTAACACAAGGTTCATTGACACAAAAGGCATATTCCAACATGTTCTATTAAACTCAGCTGTTAAATAGAAATTACAAAAGAGGTCTCTTGTTCAAGGTCCAAAAGATGAGTTGTTTCTGCCTGTTTGCTTGCAAAGGCTACTTTGCCACAGATCCTGAGCTATGCAGTGGTGACAAAAGCCATGGTCCGGAATTTAAAATGGTACAGTTTTCCCACATCACTGGTACCAGAGGGTCTCAGGCCATCTTCCATTGTTATAGATACATTCCCCATTTTAATGGAAAAAAAACAACCGTTCACATTTATTAAAAGTGTATCTCAGACACTATTGCGTATGCCAGCAAGATTTTGCTGAACGGACCCTGATATAGCTGTCTCGTATGAGGCTATGCCAGTGCATGGCAAATACAGAAGTGGATGCTCACAGTCATCTATAGGATGGAACACAGGGCCCCCAATGGAGAAACTAGAGAATGCACCAAAGGAGCTGAAAGGGGTCTGCAACCCTATAGGTGGAACAACAATATGTACTAACCAGTACACCCCGGAGCTCATGTCTCTAGCTGCATATGTAGCAGAAGATGGCCTAGTCGGTCATCATTGGGAAGAGAGGCCCATTAGTATTGCAAACTTTATATGCCTCAGTACAGGGGAATGCCAGAGCCAAGAAATGGGAGTGGGTGGGTAGGGGAGCAGGGCAGGGGGAGGGTATAGGGAACTTTCGGGATAGAATTGGAAATGTAAATAAAGAAAATATCTAATAAAATAAGTGTATCAGACCCTAAAAACAACTAAAGCCAAAAGATCCTACCTAAAATAAAGTTAATAAAATACAATAAAAATAAAAATGTTATGAGAATTTTAATTCTGATTAGTAAATTAAAATAATTTCAGGCTACAATTTCTTGCTGTATAACTCACCAGGAACACCTCCTATAATCATGTTAATATTCTGGTGAAATCTCTTTACCAAAGCTAAGTTTTTAATGCTTATTCTGGAACTTCACATGCATTTAAAAATAAAACCAAAAGGAACTCAAACCAAGCACCTCAGCAGTCATTTGAAAATGTAAACTATCTGACATAGTCAACCAAGTTGACTCCGTTCCTTTTTCTCATTTAGGAGCTCATGGTTCCAGGGAGTTGGTTTTATACAGACTGATCCGGGGCAGGGGAATGGGCAAGGATGCTTCAAACGAGGCATTTTGCTCCATGTATATACATTTCAGATGAGATCTAGCATTAAAGCTGGGTGCAAAGTGATTTTCAAAAGTAGAGAAGCCCCCACCCCACCCCCAGGTTTAAAGACACCCAGGTCTTGGTAGCTCCCAGGGCAAACTGTCTACTGGTGGCCCTTAGTCTCAGAAGGACTCCAGGGTCATCATGTACCCTCCACCCAAAGCCCTGACAAACATGAGACCACCCACCTGGAGGTGCTAGGCCAACCTGGAACAGATCCTGGGTGCTACCCCTAGTGCCAGAAGCCACAGGAAGCATTGCGGGAGGTTGGAGCCTGGGAGCTGCAGTGGCCAGCCCTGCCTGCAACTTCCCCTGCAGACCTTTAGTTCCGATGGTCTGTGGCCCTGCAGCTTGCTTCCTACTCTGGGGATTGTGGCCCGAGGTTGCCGGAAATGCAGCCCAGGGGCTCAGGCCGCAAGGCTAGGGTTAGGCCTTGCTGGGGGAAGTGAAATTGCTCAGGCTTGCTTTTACTTAGTTTGAGAGAGCTGTCTTAGGTTCCCTTTCTCCCAGGCTATCTTTAAGCTCAGGTGACCTAGAGCTTATAGCTTTTCTTATTCTGTTCTGTATTTCTCTGCTATGCTAACCCTTCCTTCTGCAAGACAGAAAGTAGACTTTTATAAAAGGAACTACTTGACAGAGGCATAGATAGAGATACCGTGACAGAGATATAAAGGTATGAAATTTTAGTATTTCATCTTACCCAGGCTCCAGGCTAAGTCTGTGTGTTATAGAGTGATTTTCATTCCCACATGAGAAGTTTTTCCTAGATCTGCTCTAATTTTGAAATGGGCCAGGTCAGAGACATACACATACCCTATACCCTTCTCCTCAAACATGAATTATGGCTGTGTTCTTGCTTGTTTGAAAGAATAAGAAATACCCAAAGAGTTATCCCAGAGCCTAACAATGAGCAAATATCAAAAATCACTAGACTACAACCTAACCAAAGTTGGAGATCGTTTGACAATCAAATTCAAAGTGTGTGTGTTGGGGGAGGAGGACTGGAAAAAGGGATAACATTTGAAATGTAAATAAAGAAAATATTCAATAAAAAAAAGTGTGCAAGTAACACACAGTTGCCATGGACCACTTTTCCTTCTTCGAAAAGAACCAGAAAGTTCTACTCTAAGTGTTTTTGGAATACTGTAACTATCAAGTGTCACAGAAAGTCATTAACTTTCCACACATGCTAGATAAAATTCATAAAGCAAAATGTGAGGAAGCTTTGAAAAGCATTAGATATACATTTATCTTCTACATGGTACTTCTTATTTGATCATCTTGAGTAACTCTTCCAAATTTGGAACAATAAAGCCAGTATATGAAATGATACCCTGACGTGTGAGCGGCTGCTTATGAAGGACAGCTTACCCAGAAATGTCAGCAGAGTTTACAGGGACATGGGTGTCACTCCGGTCAATGTTTTCAGAAATGCAATACTTAGGAAAGATTAAGTCTTCATAGGGGAGAAAGAAAGGGTGTGGTGTATTAAAAGGAAATTTAGTGTATTTATATATATATATATATATTTTTTTTTAAATTAGGTATTTTCCTCATTTACATTTCCAATGCTATCCCAAAAGTCCCCCACACCGTCCCCCCCCCCACTTCCCTACCCACCCACTCCCATTTTTTGGCCCTGGCATTCCCCTGTACTGGGGCATATAAAGTTTGCAAGTCCAATGGGCCTCTCTTTCCAGTGATGGCCGACTAGGCCATCTTCTGCTACATATGCAGCTAGAGTCAAGAGCTCAGGAGTACTGGTTAGTTCATAATGTTGTTCCTCCTATAGGGTTGCAGATCCCTTTAGCTCCTTGGGTACATTCTCTAGCTCCTCCATTGGGGGCCCTGTGCTCCATCCAATAGCTGATTGTGAGCATCCACTTCTGTGTTTGCTAGGTAAGCAACGGCATTGGAAGGAGGGCATGGAGAGGCAAATGATATATGTAAGCCTGGGTGTGGGAATCTCATAAGAGAATCACCACAAACTTCTTTTTTTTTCTGTCATAATCCATAAATGTATTTATGTAGATTTTCTTTTTATTAGGTATTTTCTTCATTTACATTTCCAATGCTATACCAAAAGTCCCCCATACCCTCCCCCCACCCACTCCCCTACCCACCCACTCCCACTTCTTGGCCCTGGCGTTCCCCTGTACTGAGGCATATAAAGTTTGCAAGACCAATGGGCCTCTCTTTGCAGTGATGGCCGACTAGGCCATCTTCTGCTACATATGCAGCTAGAGTCACGAGCTCCGGGATACTGGTTAGTTCATAATGTTGTTCCACCTATAGGGTTGCAGATCCCTTCAGCTCCTTGGGTGCTTTCTCTAGCTCCTCCCTGTGCTCCATCCAAGTGAGCTCACTGGGAAGATTATCTTCACTGGTACCTGTGCTACTGAAGGGATTTCTAACTGCAACTTAGACCAACTGAAGGCTCTATTTTTTCCACACAGTTAAATGCCTGTGTCTTCAAAGTTATGCATTTATGCATGTGTAACGCAATGCAGAGCTATCTATTTTAATTAAAGTCTTATTTCTAGGGCTGCTGCTGCTGCTGGCTCTGGCTTTTGTTGTTGATGGTGACATCATCATTTAAAAAAAAACATATGCTGATCACTGTATGAAAGTTCAACAATGTTAGTGGCAGTTGACTTCAAAACAGAGGTGCTTTCACCCCATTAAACAAATGAGGAATTTGGGTTTTAAAACTCTTAAAGGGCGAAGGTGGTATTTAGTCTTTTCTCAGAAGATCACTGAAGGCCATTTTTGAAGATTGCATAGACATCATATACAAATATATATCATATAATTATATATTATAGTAGCCCCTTCTAATCCATGAAAATAAATTATAAAACCTCTATTAAAACCATAGAGAATACCACATCGTATATCTACTATATGTTTTACATATACCCACTTACATAAATTTGGCTCATAAATTATAAAAAATACCAACTAGCAATTACATAGAAGGACTATAATAATACATTTTCCTTTTGATATTTTCTATATTGTGCTAGTGATCTCAGAGATAAGAAACTGTAGCTAGGGAGGACCAGTGAGTGTATTTTAAACCTGCTTTTGTTTTTTTTTTTTTGTTTGTTTGTTTGTTTTTATCCACTTCTTTGCAGAGATTTAGTCCTAGAAAACCTACAATTCCTCCTAGTTTTGGCACTGTTTTGTTGAGGGGACACACACACAAAGTCTCACCTGTATTCTATCTAACTTTGCCAACACATTTACAAAGACATATTGTAGGGTAAGAAAGTTTTCACTCCTTCTGGTCTTATTTCTGAGTAATCAAACATGATACCCACCCCATTCCCCACCACTATTTCCTTAAAGAAAGACAACTGTCTGAAAGGTTGGCTTAGCACTTGGTTTGCATTTATTCTCAGGGAAGAGGCACTTAGTAACTGTCACAGTTAGAGGCCTTTTCAGTTAGAATGCCCCCAGCAGCGTGTAATTGCAAGTTTCTGATTTTTACCTCTGCTGGACAATGACAGAAGTGCTCGGCGCAGTTGGTTCCTTGTTTCTCAATATATCAAACGCCTGGATCCATTGACTTCTTCCCTTGCAGCAAATTCTTTCCCCTAGCAGCAAATAGACGGCCTCAATATCATCACCCCCATCTCTGGAGATTACAAGAGCCTCACACTGACACTGCCTTCCCATGATTGGATGGCTGGAGTTGCTCACAGTTGCCCCGTAGCAGGTGTCATGGCTCATTCCCTGTGCCCTTTACAGAATGGATGCTTTTGCACTTGCTGTTGAGTTTATCCCTACTTGCAGATTCCCTGCACTTCAAACAGAGCCAGCTCTTAAAGCAACAGCTTGTTCAAAAAGTGAAATCTTTTGGATCTTCCTGGCTGTTCACTAGTTGCAGAACTTTCTTCTTCAGGAACAAGTCTGGAGTTTTAGACCTTAAATTAGATTATTCATCTGAGCTCCATTGTCTGTCTTGTTATCTAGGTCAAAACTAGAATGTCAGGAAAGTGAAGAAACTTTCTAACAACAGCATTTTTTTTCCATCACTAGTGAGTTGCTTTCTTCCTTCCTTAACTTTTCTCATATTTAACCATGTTTTGTAATATTAATCTGAGAAATAACCCTTGATTTTATATAGATATTGCTTACATAGAGTATAGAATGAAAATTAGCAGTAAGACATAGGAATACAAGCCAGAATTAAGGAAGTAGAATGTCGTCAATCATGAGAGGCAGAGTTAGGAGATGCACTAAGGAAACAGATTGGAGTGATGTAGTCTTAAGAGGGAAGAAGCAGAAATATGTTATAGAATACAGGAGACCTGGGAAAAGGCAGGATATGGAATGTTCCCAAAGCTTCCTGAAGGAACTGGTCTCTCTCCATACCATTTTGACTTTTGGCTCAATGGGACTGATTTTTCTATCATAATCTCCAGATATAAGCTTAAAAAACACACTAATAAGGAAAATCTGCCTATAATTGTTTTCTAAATCAGCATGTGTTCACATGTTCAGTTTCCTTGGTGGTTGATTTGCTAAGACTCTATGGGACATTTCTGTCTTGCACTGCACTCCAGTGGACACAGTGTTAGCCATCTCTTTTCAGATACATCAAGAATGGCTTGAAGAATAAGCATGGTTCTGTTTTTACTGTGACTTCTATCACCACTTCTACCCATCAATCCCTGACTAGACACAGAGTGAAAGTAAGATTGCCAGAAAGATGCTTGATGAGTAGAACAAAGTTTTATCAATCAATTAAATCAAATATTTGTATGTCAAGAGTTCTCCTTGTATTCAAATTGCTGATTAAATTAGACTTTCAGTCCCTCTCTCTATAACCACCAGAATAATGTATGCCTTAGCATATTAAATAAGCATGAATAGTTGTAATTCATCATAGCATGGGTACTGTTTATTTAATAATTCAAACACACACACACACACACACACACACACACACACACACACACACCATGGGTAGGGGGATATAAGCCTTACATGAATTCAGACTTTATCATAAATTTATAAAAATGTACTTCAGAAAAAATATCTTTTGTTTTACTTTTTCAGTGTCAAACATATCTTTAATCAAAGTCAATGTTTCTGCAACCCCCCTCTCTCCCTCCAAATGGGATACTGTAAATAGAAATGGGTTTTTTATCATTGGAATCTTTTTAGCTTCAGTCATTCATAATACTGCTAATCAAAACATTGTTTTCATCATTTATCAATTAATTTAAAAAGTGTTTCCTATGTGTGAGACATAATAGTAGTTCCTATGGAAATATATGGCTTTTACTCCTCCCCCTCAAGGTATTTTTCATTCATTCTCTCTCAGTTTTTGTGGATTATTCTGTTCTAAAAATATTAAATGATTTCACATTATTAAACATATTTTGAGATGATTAGATGTTCCAGAATTTTCTTGCATGTAATACGGTTGTCAAAGGAGATTTGATTATAAATAAGAATAAAGAAGTGCTGACCTTGAGAATGTTTGAAGAAGGAGAAGTAGCTGGGCAAGAGCTTCCACGGGAAGCAAAGCAAAGATAATATGCTTTAGTCAGTGATGTAACTAGCTTTCAGTGTGTGTGTGTGTGTGTGTGTGTGTGTGTGTGTGTGTGTGTAGCAGTGGGTGGCACTTTCTAGACCCATGACCATGACTTTTGACCTGAGTCAAGAAAAGGAAGTAATTACTCTTGAGTAATCCTTGCACAGTATAGGCTTGGCATGCATATCTGATGTGGTCCTGGTCCACTCTTCTCTGAACTAATTTTTCCTTCTCTGAACTTGTCTTTCCTGTTAAGATGCCCGAGGAAGTGTGCCATATAGAGGAAGAGGTGGAGACCTTTGCCTTTCAGGCAGAAATTGCTCAGCTCATGTCCCTTATCATCAATAATTTCTATTCACACAAGGAAATTTCCCTTGGAGAGTGGATCTCTAGTGCTTCTGATGTCTTAAATGAGATTCCCTTTGAGACCCTCACATACTCCTCCAAGTAAGACAAGGTTGAAGCTGAAAATTGACATCCGAGACGCTCAGAAGCACATGCTGACTTTGATAGACACAGCAATCGGCATGACCAAGGCAGACCTCATACAGAACTTAGGAACCATTTCTATCTCTAGCACAAAAGCATTCATGGAGGCCCTCCATGCTGGTCAAGGTGTCTCTATAATTGGCAGTTTGGTGTTGGATTCTATTCAGCCTATCTAGTGGCTTATCATGTGTTTATCATGGACATCTGTGATAAACTGATACTTGAATACTTCAACTTTATCTGTGGCATGGTTGACTTTAAGAATATACCCTTGAACATCTAACATGAAATGCTCTAACAGAGCGAGATCCTAAAAGTTATCAGGAAAAATATTGTGAAGAAGTGCCTTGAGCTCTTCTCTGAGTTGGCTGAAGACAAAGAGAACTACAAGAAATTTTATGAGGTATTCTCCCCAAATTAAAAGCTTAGAATCTAGTCCATGGATATTCTATTTACCATCAGAGCATCTCTGCGCTTCTCCAATAGCACACCTCTCAGTTTGGAGATGAGATGATTTACCTGTTAGAGTACGTGTCTCACTTGAAGAAAACAGTCCATCTGTTATATCACTGGTGAGAGCAAAGAGCAGGGGGCTAACTCTGTCTTCGTGGAGCATGTACACAAGCAGGCCTGTGAGGTGGTGTATATGACTGAACCTGTTAATGCTGCATGCAGCAGCTCAAGGAATTTGATAGAAAAAGATTGGTCTTGGTGACTAAAGTGGGCCTGGAGCTATGAGAAGACAAGGATGCAAAGAAGAAATAGAAGAGGACAAGCCAAAGTCTGAGAATCTCTTCAAGTTCATGAAGGAGATCTTGGATAGAAGATTAAAAAGGTAAGAATCTCCAAGAGGCTTCTGTCTTCACCATGTTGCATTGTGACAAGCACCTATGACTGGACAGCCAAAATGGAATGAATCATGAAGGCCCAGGCACTTCAAGGCTACTCTACAATGGGCTACATGATGACCAAATACCACCTAGAGATCAATCCTGACCACGCCATTGTAGAGACCCTGTGGCAGAAGGCTGACACAGACAAAAATGTCAAAGCTGCCAAGGACGTGGTGATGCTTCTGTTTGAAACTGCTCTATTCTCTCTGGTTTCTCATTTGAGGATCCCCAATCCCACTCTTGCATCTACTGCATGATCATAGATCTGGGCACCAAGGAAGATGAGGTGACAGCAGAGGAGCTTGGTGCTGCCATTCCTGATGGAATTTCCCTTACACTTGAGAAAGATGAGGATGTATCCGGCATGGAAGAAGTAGATTAGAGAGCACCTAGGAAGCCCATGTTCTCTAGGTACTCTCCCTTGGCTCCCCCAAGAGCCTGTCTGGCCCTGAACTTCATGGCTCTCTTCTCATGTCTACAGGCTTTCCTCTATCCAGTTTTGTGTGTTAAGGCAGACAATTACCCTACTGCAGGAAAGCAGGGTTGGGTGTTATGTTTTATAGGTTGTGTTTGTTTGTTTTGAAATTAAGGTAAAGAAAAAAAGGAAAAAGAGTATAGAAGAGAATGCTTTCAATATAAACGATACAGTAGGATAGGGTGGTAAGTAGCCTATTCACTGTTTAGAGAAGAAAATAAAGGGTTTACTTTGGCTGGGCAGTGGTGGCACACGCCTTTAATACCAGCACTTGGGAGGCAGAGGCAGTCAGGTTTCTGAGTTCGAGGCCAGCCTGGTCTACAGAGTGAGTTCCAGGACAGCCAGGGCTATACAGAGAAACCCTGTCTCGAAAAAAAGGGGTTTACTTTGAAGCTGAAGCCCAGAGCACTTTAAACTATTACCTGAAAGTAAGTTATTTTAGTCAAAAACAGAATCATTCATTCGAAGAAGAAACAGCATATGACTCTGTATGCAAGAGTTGAAAATGAGGAGGCACATGGCAAATATGAAATTTTAATTGTAAAACTGTCATTAAGATTTTAAAATTTCATTTTTCAAAATCAGATAGCAGAAATGTTTGAAGCATACAGTCAATGGTAACAGAACAGCATCTCTTATATACCTTGTGATTGTTTCTTTGCTGAATCTTTGGATTCATCACCATGAGAGGGACTGAGTGGGTGATATCATGGTTTTGAAGATGACAGTCGAAGGATCTACACTGCCCTAGTGAATCTGTGAGATTTCAGGATAGAGGGTTCTTTACTCCTTAGTTCTTCATTGCTATAATGAAAGGCTTGAATCTCTACCAAGGCAAGGATTGTTTGTCACAAGGTTTAGTAGGAAGTTTTAGAGGCTCAAATCTCAAACAGCACCGGTTCAGCTCTGGCAAGGGTACACTTTTTCTGCATTCTCTTATGAAGGATCACATCATGGTGAGAGTATTCATGAAAAGAGGTTCAAATGCTAAGACACAGTCAGAACATGAAACCAGCAAAATGTCATCAATCCCTTAGCAGGAAACAGTCCTGTGACCTAAGATCTTGGCAGCAGGCCTTTTAAAGGTTCTGCTATCTCTTGACATCCACACAACAGAGATCAAGTGCCAGTTCATTAGTCTTGGTACTTCCATTCAAGACATAGGAAGCTCTCAATTGCTCAGGCTCTACATTTGTGGCAACAATTCATTGGCCATGAGTCTTTGCTGAATATCGAGAAATCACAGGGCATCATTAATGAAACAAAGAGATAGAGATAGAGACAGAGACAGAGACAGAGACAGAGACATAGATATTACTTATGAAGTTCCCTTGGTCTTTGATACCATGTATGTTCTTGAATAAAAGAAAATACATCATTGAAAGGCAATTTCTTTTTGGGTCTAAGACAAAGACACAGGAGAAAAAGAAGTTTAAAATTGTATTGAAGAATAACTAAGGGTTTAACACATACATGTATGTACCTAATGTAAAGTAGCTGTAATAGACACACAAACTTGAGTCTGGGAACTTTATTGATAAGAGATCAAGGACACAGGGTAAATATGAGATATAGCAGAAAGAAAGGATATGGTGAATTTGTCTGATGTCTGTAAATATAAGTAGAAAGCTCTTTGAAAAAATGTTTTACTTGGCATTTAATTATTGGGTATCAACGGAAAGAGTTTACATGAATTTTAGTCTATTTCTTCACTACTAACAAAATTTGGTGAGATATTAAAAGAGCTATTGATTAATAATAATAATAATAATAATAATAATAATAATAATAAGTCCCCTGAGACTACACCAGGAGGACTGAGCATTAAGGATCAGCCTATCTTAAAAACCCTTAAGATTTTGAAATTTTTTAGAGACATGTTGTAGCATGGAAATATAAAGCAACTTGAAGATGCTCTTACATCCCCTGCATTGTGTGATTCCATTCGCATGAAGTGTCCTCTTAGGGCAAATCTTTAAAGGTGAAAAGCAGATAAGTGATTATCCAGGCCTGAGAATGAAGGATTCACAGAGAGTGATCCATGAGAGAAGACTTCTTTGTGGGGAGGGTAATAGAAATTGTATCAATTAGATAAAAATGACTATTGTAGACCTGTAAGCATATATTGATATCTACTTCCAACGAGTTTTATGCTATTTAAATTGTCTTTGTAAAACTGTTACAAAAACCCCACAACCAACCAAAATGCAGAGTTGTGGAGCTCTGATCCCAAATAAGGCACCTAAAAGACAACTCCTGCACCCAAGGCATGATCATTGTGGAAGAGGGGCTAAAAGGCTTCTATGAGCCAGAGGACAAAGGGTTTACTGTGTGACCATCTTCTAGGAATGTTAAAAACTACAAGCATGAGATCTCAACCTCATGGCTGCCTAAACATGAGCTGAACAAAAACTACAGCAATCGACATGCTAATGTCAAAGAGGAAAAAAATCACAAGGCAGTTTACAGGGACAAAGAGTGGAGCAGAGACTAAAGGAACAGCCATCCAGAGACTGTCCAACCTAGGAATCCATCCCATCTGCAGTCACCACACCCAGACACTATCGCTGATGCGAAGAAGCACTTGCTGACAGGAGCCTGGTATAGCTGTCCCTTGAGAGGCTCTGCCAGAATCTGACCAATACAGATATGGATGCTTGCAGTCAACCATCGGAGTGAGCATGGGAACCCCAATGAAAGAGTTAGAGGAGGACTAGAGGAGCTGAAGGGGATTGCAACCCCATAGGAAGAACAATATCAACTAACCAGACCCCCAGAGCTCCCAGGGACTAAACCACCAACCTAAGAGTATACATGGAGGGACCCATGGCTCCAGTTGCAATGTAGCAGAGGATTGCCTAATCTGGCATCAGTGGAAGGGGAGGTCCTTGGTCCTGTGGAGGTTTAATGCCCTGATATAGGGGGATGCTAGGACAGTGAAGCAGGAGTGGGTAGGTGGGTGGGTGGGGGAGCACCCTCATAGAGGCAGGGGGAGGGGGAAGTGATAGGGGTTTTCAGAGGGGAAACTTGGAAGGGGAGCAACATTTAAAATGTAATTAAATAAAGTAACCAATAATTAAGAAAAAAAGAATTGATAAAAAAAAAGACATTCATTGACCTAGGCTGATTATAGAACCAATCTTTTCAGGTAGGAAGGAAAAATATGAAGATTTATCTTATTTGCTATCATGGGACCAAAATTTGAAAGCTTAACATTGGAAGAAAACCATTTTTAAGCAAAATGTGATATTGTTCTTAGAGAGAGAAAGAATAGGTGTGGGTCAATTAAAAGCATAGATGTTAGGGACTAGGCAGATAGCACAACAGAAGAAGCACTTGTCAAGCAAGCATGAGGACCCAAATTCCCAGAAGCCACATAAATGCCAGTTCACCTGGATGCTCTCCTGTACATTCAACCTCAGAGAGTAGAGATACAATTTCAAGAGCAAGGTGCATAGTGAGATTAGATGTGATGGTGAGCTCTGGGTTTGATTGACAGCACCTGCCTAAATTAGTAAGGTAGATGGGCAATAGAAGATGATTCCTACAACAACTTTCAGGTTTCCTTTGAAAAAAACTTACACATACATGTCCCCACACATATACAAATTTACACATACAAAGAATTAGAAAAAGAAAAATAATAAAAATTAAAAAAAAAAAAGTGATGTCAGACGGTTAGAAGCATGGGTCAGAGAATATTGATGCTTGCCACCAAGTCTGATGTTCTGAATTGATCCGCAAGATCCATATGCTGGAAAGAGAATCATATCTGACTTGTCTGGCTTGTCCTCTTGCTTCTGTATGCACTGCAACCTAATCACATGTACACACTACATACATATACAGAAAGAGATACATTAATGTAATTAGTATTATAAGATAAGTGTCAAATCTAAGACATAAGCTAGAAAATAAATTTCTAACAGTAATCAATCATGAGTATGATACCAGTATATAAAGAATAAATAGGTCTTAATTTCTCATATCTAGATGTCAGAGAAAGCTAAATACAAGCCTTGGACATCATGACTACCGTAGCTCGATTCTCATTTAATTTTCAACTCAACACATTCACAAAACAAGTTTAATCCCCAATGGTAAGAGTTTGAAAACTAAGCTTGTTATGGATACTGAAACTTGCAATGGTAATCTCTACACTCCAGATGCATGAAAAAAAAAGTTTAGTCTCTAGATTTTTCCAAAATCTCTGTGCCCTAATATGACATGTGATTAGAGGTTACACTTTCCTCCCTTCTTTCACATGACATCAAGGCATAAGCTGATAACTTACACAAACACCTTTACCTCTATCCATGGTGTCCAATCTCTTCTAGCTTCAATATGGCCAGTAAAAGAGCCAGGTGTCCTCAAGGAAAGGGTTCTATACATTGAAGAAGCAAAGACCTCTAGTCAGCATATTCTATAAGCTCTGGAAAGTATTAAGTGGGAATATGTTTTGAAAGAGATGGCTTACATTAAGAGAAACAAAAGATTGGACAAGAGAGGGTTTATCTAACTGGTGGCTTTCCTGTGACACGCCCTATCTGAAGATGTAGACAGTGGTAGCAACACATTGCATAGGAGGTACTTAATATCCTGGAGCCTAGAAAAGTTGAAATCCCTTTTTACACAAAGCAGAGCTATTCTGATGAATCACAAAATAAGAAAGAGTGTTTAGATGAGCTTTGATAAGGTATATCATAGAAGATGAAAACTGAGATAGCTGTGTTTTATGCTGCATCATTAGAAGAGAACCTCAAAATGTAGATTTGTCTGTTAAGGAATGAAAACACACACCTGCCTCTTGTATTAATTTTACTGAGCGATTTGCACTTTCAAATTCTCTCCCCGTTTTCTTTATCTGTAGACTATGGTCACTAGCCTATCTGCAATCATTTCATTGTTTGAATCTTTGCCCTATCAGTTATGCCTGCACCTCTGTGTTCTGTGACAAAGGACTGTTCTCTATTTGTTGAACAGAACAGAAAACATGGCACAAGTAAGGATAAGGAATTCTTTACAGAATTCTTTAACAGACTTTTATAAGAAAAGAAATATTACTGACCCCAAATGAGTCACAATTAGCACTCAGTGCTGAAGAGACTTAAGCAACTTTTTTCCACATTTGCAATATTTCTGGTGGATATTTTTCTTAACGTTACTTCCAACCTGTTGGCTGCTTTTAGATAGTGATTACCACAGCACATATACATACATGCATACATACATACATAATTCTGGGCTGTGCATGAGAAAATACATAAATTAAATTTAAAGTTATGCATTGACTTAGATTCTAAACGATGCATAAGAAATCCAAGGCTCTGTTATATTGTTCTCTTAAAGTCAGGTTAAACATCAACAGTCAGAGTATACAGTATTTTTCTCAGGGTTAGTTAATTGAATAAAGTCAAGACAGGAACTCAGTAGCACAAGATTCTGGAGGCAGGAACTGACACAGATGGTATTCTTATTAGCTTTCTCCTATGGCTTGTTGAAACTTCTTATAGAACCCGGGAGAGCCAGCCTAGGGGCAGCAACACCAACAATGGGCTCTGCCCATCTACAACAGTTACTAATGAAGAAAATGCTTGAAGGGTTGCCCACAGACCCATCTTCCAAGGCATTTTTTTCAGTTGAGGTTTTCCTCTCTCAGATGACTATAGCTTAGGTCAAGTTGATATAAAACTATCCATCACAGTAGGACAGCAGGTTAAGTCTATAGTGTTAAATGGTCTCAAGACATAGTATTAACTTTACTGTAAGCCCTGCCCAGTTACAGCTTTTTGAAATATATATATATATATATATATATATATATATATATATATATATATATGGAAGCCTAGAGAATGCAGTGTTTATCAGTATGACAAAGCCTGTAACAGTGAGAACACAATCAGGATACAGAAGAAGAGGTAGTTTAAAAGTCAGGGCTTTCTATAACGAGGATCTCAGACATCAAAGGGAATGAGCTCCCAACATAATCTACCCACCACTTAAGCCAAGAGGAACAGTATTGGATAGTTCCTACTAAGGCCAACGCTGGCACGATAGCAAAGGGGGCATTCTGTAGAGGTAGCTATGGATGATGGGAAATGAAAACAGTACTCAACACGAGATTGCTAGGCAACTAACAGAGGAAACAGTTTGATCTGCATATGCTCCTACTATACTACATGAAAAAAAATCATGTTTAAATTTAGCTATTTTCAAGATCTGGACCCTACAAACTTAAGATCCCTAGCAGGCAGAAGCAGCTCTATCACATCAGGTATGTGATATATGGTATATATGGTCATGATTCGTTTAGCCCTTTATCCACATTGTCCTGTGACCAATTGTAAAGGCTTGTATACTCAAATTCCTTGGCATTTTGTCAAGTTCATAGTAAGTATGATGGATGTTCATAAGAAAAATAGGATTTCCTTGAATTCAAGAGTAGATTTTATTTTACATTTCAGAAGAAGCAGAACTCAGAAATATGTCCCACCACCTTTCAGAACTACTATGAGCGCAGGCTGTTGCTCCTCACAGGTGTACCTAGTTAATGATTTTGATTGTATATGATTGCTGTATGTTGGATTGTAGAGGAGGGCAGGGGACGGGTGACTTGACCCTTAGAGCACAGTTCTCTGTATGAAGGAAAATGCATCTGAGTCAATTTAAGCAACAGTACAGACAGGAGTGCCACAGAACGTAGAACTTTCACAAAGGCTTGGGTGTTAAGGTTCTCACTTGTAATTCTCTCTTGAAACTTGGACTTATTGCTACTTACAGAGAGAGGTGCAGCCATCCGGACAGGCCACATGAATTAAGAGTATCTCTTTATATTCCCATTTATTTGTTCCATCCTAGCTAATGAATGAGGCATACCTATAAAGTCATTTTCAATTTTAAAGAAATAGATACCATGTGAAACAAAAAGGACACTCAGCCAGGCAAAGCTCAGAAAAAAAACATATCCGGAGGCTGGGAAGATGATTCATCTGTAAATTGCTTGCAATGCAAGTAGGAAGATCTGAGTCCAGCTCTCCAGCACCCATGGAAAAGTGGGGATCTGTACTACTACATATTTACAGTCTCAGACCTGAGCAGGATGGAGACTGAGATTCCCTGGAGAGCATTGGATTACCAGCTTACCCGAGTCAGAGTACTTTAGGGTCACTGAGAGACCTTGTCTTCCAAAAAGTGTGACAAGCAATTGGAGAAGATATCTGATATCAAATTCTAGCCTCTACACACATTTACACACACATGAATGCATGAACGTACATTCATACATACTCATACACACTCACAGACACCCACACACACACACACACAGAGAGAGAGAGAGAGAGAGAGAGAGAGAGAGAGAGAGACTACATATAGTGAGCACACACACACACACACACACACACACACACACAGGAACAAAATTACATCTTCCCTAGTTTGGTTTCTGTTGCTGTGATAAATACTGACCAAAACCAACTATGGGGAGGAAAGAGTTAATTGGCTTACCAATTCACAGCACAGTCCATCACCAAGACAAGCCAGGACAGTAGCTCAAAGTAGGAACCAGCAGGCAGCAAAGCAGAGTTCATAGGGGAATGCTGCTTCCCTGCTCATTCCATTTCCAGGCTCCTGTTTATGTAGCCCAGGCCCAAATGCCTAGGTATTGCTCAAGTTGTCTGGGCCCTCCTACAACAATTAGCAACTAAGCACCCAACAGATGTGCCAGAGGCCAATTTGGTAGGGGCAAATCCTCACCTCCTTTCCTCTTCTCAGATGATGCTAGGTTTGTGTCAACTTCACAGCATAAGCTGACTATAAGATCATCTCACCAGAGTTCAGAACCCTGTTTCCAGATGCAGAGTAGATTTGGGGTCACCCCCTGCCAGAGGTCCCTGTTGATTATCTTCTCCTAGTACTCTGCTTCTTAAATTTTTTGTTTGTTTGTTTTTGTATTTCCTGAGACAGGGTTTCTCTGTATAGCCCTGGCTGTCCTGAAAATCACTCTGTAGACCAGGCTGGCCTCAAACTCGGAAATCCTCCTGCCTCTGCCTCTGCCTCTCAAGTACTGGATTAAAGGAGTGCACCACCACACCCAGCTTGTACCTTAATTTTTAAATAATATTTGCATTGATTATTTGGGAATTTCACATCATTAACCTTGAGTATACTCATTGTCCAGTCCTCCCAGGTCTGTCCCCCAACCCTTGGGACAAAGAAGGAAGAGGAAGAGGAAGAAGAGGAGAAGGAGAAAGAGGAGGAGAAGGGGAAGTAGAGGGAGAAGGGGTGGGAGAGGGAGAGGGGAAAGGAAAAGGGAGGGGGAGGAGAAAGAAACAATTCCAATTTATGTTGCCCATGTATTCACTGGAGTAGGGTCATACTCTTGGTGGGTAGCCACTTGAAGAAAACTGAGCCCTTCCCCACCAGCACTGCCATGAGGAGTCATCAATAGTGAAGAGCTACACTTCAGGATCTTTATCACATTTTAAAGAGTTCTCTTTGATGGCTTTCTGTCTAGGCTATTTCATTTGGGGTAGGGCTGGGTGAAGGTAGGGATTGTCACCAAAGCCTTCTCTGTCTCTCTTGCTCAACTGTGTGTCTACAGTCATCAATACAATGGCAGAAGTAGCTTCCTTGTCCTTTATACTCAATGGGCACACTGGGTTTCCACATGGTTTCTGGTGACAGCACAGAACACATATATCCGTATGGACTGTAGCATCAGCACATGCCACGGAGTTCTGCATGGTTTCTAGAGACCAGGAACATCAACACAGGCCTTTGGCCCTGCCCTGACCAAGGACACCATCACAGCCCTCAGTGGCAAAACCTCTCACAAAGGTCAACCTGGCTTCAGGCTGCAGTGGGACCATGAACCTTGACTCTTATTTATTTTATCTTACTTATTTTTTGACCAGGGTCTTTCACTGAACCTTGAGCTCTCCAACTGAATGACATTTGTCTAGTGAGCTACAGTGATTTGTCTGTCTCTGCCTCATGAGCACTAGCATGACAGGCACATGACTGTCACACCTGGCTTGTTACACAGGTGCAAGTGATACAAACTCAGGGGCTCATGCATGAGAGCCAAGCACTTCAAGGAAAGATACGGGGTCGCTTTATTAGTAATAATCTAGATGTAATTAGTGACTGACAGACTAGAGTAGTTAGGCTGATCTGTAATTTATAAGTCTCATTTAAAATGCAGCATAGGCCTGCAGGGGGTCAGTTTTCTTGAATAAAGTGGGTTAATAGAAAATGTGATATGAATCTTGTATGCTAGGTAAAATAGCCATTAGAACTCGGTCAAGTTCTTGTAGATAAGAATATCACAGACAGCATGCATTAGGTTGTAAAGTGAAATCATTTCTTTGTGTAAATGCCTTTAATACAGGTAATATAATCATTTAAAATTAATTAGAAAGATACCTCAATGGTTAAAAGCACATACAGCTCGTGTATATGACTTGGATTCAAGTCTCCAAATCTAAGTAGATGAATACCATCCATCAGTTTAGTTCCAGGGTATTCAAAACCCACTTCGGGTGTCTACAGGCACGTAGCATGATGGGATACACAAGCACGCAATCAGGTAATGAGAGAATGAATTTTTAATCTGGAATGCTAGATAAAATACCCATGAATAACAATAAAATAATAAAGGAGAATTATTTGTATAGTCCAATGAATTAATGCACATAGGCACACATAAATATTTTTTCTCTTAACTGCAGAGACCTTGAGTGTTTCATTTTGCTATATTTTTTGTTTTCATTTTGGGGGCTTCACCCTTTAATGTTAAATGCACCTGCTAATAACCACAATGTTAGTGATGCTCACAGAATCAGATAGGTTCACTGAGACAAACTCTGCCTTGTTCAACTATGGAGTAGTCTGGAATAAGACCTGCGTGTTTCATTAGTCTGCTTATTGCTGGGTTGATTCAGCTACAGCATTAAGCATAGCTGCTCTAGTTGGGTATAGCAGAGACTACAGGGCATGAATAACTGTCCAGAGAGTCTGAGACTGTACAGCAGAATGGAGTCAGATGTCTGTTGTCCCTTTGAGTTGGATAGACCTTCAGGACCCAGACTAAGCAACTTGAGCACTATTCACCAAGGGTTGTGTATAAACACCTAGCATCTCCAAACTTCTAAACAATTTCCTTTTGTGGGGGCAAGCATTTTTGTGGTCAACATGCTCCACAAATAAACACATAGCCAAGGGGATCTCATGGTGGCCTTATACAAGGCAAGTTGTCAAATACTAGTAGGCTTGCTGTGGAGACTTTGTTGGTATTTATACACAGATTTGTATGCATAGAAACATATGTAGTATTGTTCTTTGTGGTGGTTTGAATGGGTATGGACCCCATAGACTCCTGTATTTGAATGCTTGGCCATAGAGAGTGGCACTATTAAAAGATATGGCCATTGTTGGAGTGGGTGTGTGCTTTCTTAGCGGAAGTGTGTCACTACAGGGTGGGCTTCAAGGTCTCAGAAGCTCAAGCTGTGCGCAGTGTGACATTTCCCTCCTTTTACCTGCAGATCCAGATGTCAAACTCTCAGCTCCTTCTCCAGCATCATGCCTGCTGGCATGTCACCATGTTTCCTTCCATGATGACAATGGACTAAACCTCTGAAACAGTAAGCCAGCCCTTCTGACTCTAGTTTGTGTCAAATTAAGGAAAAGTAGCCCCCCCACACAATTGCTATGCATCCCAAGGATTAGTATCTTTTCATGCTAGAAGACCTTAAACACTGCTAAAGCTCTACGAAAACTGTCTTAGTTAGAGTTTCTTTTTTGTGAGGAGACAGCATGATCACAGCTGTCATCTGGGAAGAGGTAATCTCAGCTGAGGAACTTCCTCCATCAGATTAGCTGGCAGGCAAGTCTCTAGGGACACTTTCTTGATTAATGACTTATGTGGAGGGTTCAGGCCTTTCTGGGTGGTGCCACTGCTGGACAAGTGGTCCTGCATGGCATAAGCAAGCAAGTTAAGCAAACCAAAGGGAGCAAGCCAGTAAGCAGCATTCTTCCATGTGTTGGCTTTAGTTCCTGCCTTGAACTTCTGCCTCAACTTCCTTAGGTGATGAACTCTAATGTAAGATGAATAAACCCTTTCTTCTGCAAGTCATATCTGGTTATGGTGTTTATCACAGCAACAGAAAGCAACCCAAGACAGTAGTCATCGGATTCATAAGATTGAGGGTCATGTGTTATGGAGCCATTTGTAGCAGGGAGATTCTGATAAGGTTGATAGTTGGTCATATTTGGACAATGGGAGTCCTGGTCCTTACCATATTCATCTCAAGAAATAAAATCAAAATCTTATCAGATAGCTACTCTAGGCTACTACCCTGGCAATGTTAACTGTTGCATATTATCTATTGTACATACCTTCTATAGAGGTTCTAAAGGAAAAAGGGGACACACACACACACACACACACACACACACACACACACACACACACGGCAGGTTTGGGGAATTCATCTACCAGAGTCTCCCAAATTCTTTCTGCACTCTGTAGTCTGGGGGTTTCCTAGGTGTTCTGTACTTTCTGGCTGTTTGGCATTGTGTATCCCACCTGCTTCTGTGAATACCCACATATTACATCATGATTATAAAGACCCACTGAGTGAATAACATGATGTCAACCCTGCAACTGCTCCCACGGTGTGAGTTTTTTAGCACCTGTGGTGAGGGATGCCTTTATCCCTGCATCCATAGATCCTTTCTTATGATGTAGAGACACTCTTGAGGGGTCCTTTCAAGCAACATAAATTCTAGATTAGCTACAATTGACTGCATGGTGTTCTGCAAGGTGGGTACAAAATGTTATAGGCTTCCTTTTGGTTTCAGAGGGAATACAGGAAGAAATGAAGACAGTGAGTGTGGGTAATGTGACTTATGTTTGGATAGAACCTGGTCCTTCACCACTGATATTAAAAACAAATGATTTGTTGACCCCATACTTTATGCTGAGTTTTTAGCATGTTCTGCAGTAGCTCCCAATATAGTTATTTCACGTGGCATTTCCTACTTTGTATCAGGCTCATGGTAATGAAGGTTTGCTATGTTTACTTATTTCTGTAGGATGCTGCTTATTGTTGGGTGGAGTTCACAATGAAGGGTACTGATTTTTCTGGTCAAATGATATGACATCGACATGATCCACTATATAGTAGCAAAGCTTCTTCTTAGCCAAGAGAGTGGTTCCAGAATCTACACACGTTCTGGGATAGCCAGGCTTTCAATTTTGAATGAATGAGTTTGTTAAATATATATATCAAGAAAAAGTCAAAGAGCAGCGAGTAGAAAATAAATAGAAGCAGCAGATAGAAAAGTACAACCATTCAACAGAGACACTGGGATAACCTAACAGAGAAAAGAGGAAAGATGGCATCATCAAGTTGTGGGCTTATAAACATCCATTTAAAAAGTACTGCAATTTCCGCTGGGGATGCTGGCAGAAAGTCCTGAGGTAGAGTCTTGGGTGGAGAAGAACATTCCCTCAGGCGAGGCTTTCAAATAAAAGAGCAAGTAAGAATGATAAAAATATGATCAAATTGTGCACTTAAAATCATCTAGCAGAAAATACTAAGAAATCCCCGCTGAGAGCATCATGCTGGAGTTCCTGTCAAGAGTATGCGCTAGAACATTCTCTTTCCTCCTGAAGGCACGTTTATACTATGGAATTGACAATAGTAACCTTGGTTGGAAACTGTGTACATGATACAGCAGTATTGTAAGTCTTGGGCTATTTTATGGCTAATCCTTCTTCTGGATACAGAATTAGAGGGTTCTGGCAATGGGTCTTGGAGGACTGGAAATAAACTGTTGCAGTCTGGGACAGGAGATTCTTCCTTGCTTCCAGAGTCTGCTTTCATAAAGCTGAAACACTGTACAAAACTTTACCAATATAATGTACATTGCTGTGCAATAAACCAAGTTTCCCTTCCAAAGGTTTAGTATGCATCTAACACTATGAAATGTTAGTTCACCAGTTGTGATTGCATCCAAAGGTAATCACAAGTTTGAGGCCAACTTGGCTACACATCTTTTTTCTCTTCCTGTCTCAGACACTGCAGCATCCATGGACTAATCTGCAGACATGGCCAAGACCACCAACCACAGCATACACAACTAGTCCCACAAATGGCACAGGAATGACTTCAAGAAACCTGAGTCACAAAGATTTGAATCTCTTAAGGGGGTTGATCCCAAGTTCCTGAGGAACATGTGCTTTGCCAAGAATCAGAACTGGAAAGGATGAAGAAGGCCTGAAGAAGATGCAGGCCAACAATGCAAAGGCACCGAGTGCACACACAGAGACCATCAAGGCCCTTATATGTGACTTCAACTGGATTTTTCATAAAGTAGACTCTGACATAGGACTCTGACTCTATGCCAAGTAATTTCTAATTTTGCACAGGGCTGATCTCAAGACACCCTGGAAGAAACTGAGGACCGGAAGAAGTCAAAGAAATTGTCATTAAAGGTATGTCAGTACTTGGCAGGCACCTGGGGCGCAATCCTCTGGGGAGAGTGCAGAGCAAGCACTAGATCATCTTCAGCAAGGACTAGAAGAGCAGGTGCCCTTACCTGCCACCACCCACTTGGGAGTATTGGCTAGGGACTAGTTTCCCAAAACAGCTGGCAGCTGCTCTTTGCCAACAGATCAGAAAAACAGCCTTCAGGCCAAGGGTAACGCGTCCTTGCTGTGGAGATGCAGGTAAACAAGAAGTGCTCAACAGATGTGGTCAGGGCAACAGAGGCAGCATTGTATACCTGAACAGTGTCATTGCAGATGTGTGTGAACTTGCAAAATGTCTTGATTTATGGGACTTATGATTCAAGAGATATCACTGACTGTTCATTTCAGACCATAAATTTAATAGTGCAGATATTAAAAAATATAATATAATAGACTGTTTTAGACTAGGGAGCATAGGAAAGGAAGAAGGGACACGAAAATTTCACCCTTGTTAATAATGGTTCAATGGCAGTATAAAGTACATTCATAAAAGTGTTATATAAACCTTGAGTACTGTATAAATGTTCTCATTTTGAAAATGAAATAGAAATTGACTGCAGAGTGAAAGTCTAAAGAAAAACAGCATTTTAAAATATGTGGAAAAACATAAAAAACTAAGAATAAATCTTTTGACATATCAATGAAGGTAAGTGATGAAGGCTTAACTAATATTTAAAGTCAATAAAATATATTTGTGGGATGTACATAGACACACTAAAGTTGAAGATGATGTGGAATAATGGAAACTTTACCAGAGTAAAAAGAAGGTGATCCAACTGTGAAATAGCAACCTCAAGAAGTAGGAAGGAAGAAAAAAAAGAACCACAACCATGTCGGAAATGAAGAAAAAAATGGTGATAGCAGAAGAAGTCAATGAAGTAAAAACAAAATTACAGAACAGAAACTTCTCCAATTTGAGAAGTTCCCCACAGAAAAAAAAATCTGGTAAAATTGATAGATTACTGGCAAGAGGATGCAAATAGACAGAGAACATAAATTACCCTTCAGGCAATGGAGTGAAGATTGTGCCAATGGCAGGATAACTATATTAGAAAAAAAAATATATATATATATATTTCCCAGGCAATATCACCAAGTTGGTAAAAGATGAAGTCATTAGGGTGTTGGTGCATGGTCTCAGAGAAGGTGCTTAGGTTGGTGGAGTTTAGAAGAAACATGAAGGTAGCCCATAGGATGAGATTACTTTCATGGGAGAGGAGAGATAGGGTAGTAATATGTAAAATATGCAAATAACTAAGCAGATGTCTCAGTTCAAAGTTGCCTCTTCTTGACTTCTGTTTCCTCCATGAGTACACTAGAAGGTGGAATTACAGGGAGCTTAGAAAACCTTTGAAATAGTCATATATATATATATATATATATATATATATATATATATATATATATAAATGTGTGTGTGTGTGTGTGTGTGTGTTTGTGTATGTGTCACAGTTTAACAGGGCAAAGGCACACACAAAAATCTAACAGAACCTATAAAAGGCAACACAGAGATTTCTGCTCATTTCTGTGTTTTTGATATTTTCTAATTTTTTTTTTTGGAGGAGAAGGGTGATACATAGTACTTCACTAGTGAATGAAAGGTGCCACTTTGATTGAATATGTTAAATTCATGCTCATTCCTGCTGGAAAGGTGTCACAAATGTTAAGCATGATGGTATATTAAATTTGGCAAGTTTCTTTCTTCAGAAAACCTGAGAGAACATTTCTACCTGATCCATACGAGATCACATACATAGCCTACTGCTCTCAGCAGACTAATCTACACACATGCTGCCAAGCAGCTAACATAGGCATCTGTAATGCTGCAATGCAGTGGTATTAATGTATCTGCATTCCTCCAGATAGAAAAAGTGCAATGAACATATAGTGCAAAGGAGGAAACTCTGTACTGTTAAAAGCATGGATTAGAGGAAAAGTCTTCAATCAATAGTCTAAGCTATCATCTCAAGAACTGAGAAAAGCAAGAGCAAAATAAACTCAGAGCACATACAAAGAAAGAATAATAGGTTATGGCATTTGCTCCCTGCAAGCCTAGTAATACTCATAGCAACCTTGCTTACACTCAGTGGCTGGATGGTTAATCAAAGTATATCAGCACCATAGCAAGAGTCCTATTCAGGAATAAATGGGGCCAGTTATCTGGACAAGCAATTATTTGGATGAATTTCAAATGAATACTTGTGGTAAAGCCAAAAATCCCCAGATGGTTATATGGTGTGTGATTCTAGTTACACAATGTTCTTAAAATGACAAAATCACAAAAATAGATAACATATTAGTGGCTACTACCATTTTAGGAGGCAAAGGAGGTGGGAAAGGTTAAGGGAGGGATCAGAGGAGGCGGGAGGGAGGAGGGGGTAGTGTGAGAGCAAAGCATGGGGCATCCTAGAGGTGAGGAATTGCTCTTGACACTGGTTTTATAGGTTATCCTGCTCTATAGTTTTGAAGATTGCTACAACTGGTACATGTCACCACTCTGTTATGTCTGTAACTTCCTGCTAACATTAAATTATTTCAAAAATTTAAAAATAACATAGCTGATGTGGGGGTGTGGAGGGGAATAGCATACCTATATAACACCTAATATAAATGAAGGTTGCAGAAACGAAACCTTCTCTGGGTAGGGCAGTGGGTGAGATAAGAGGACTAAAACCAAGGGACCCAACCTTGCATTGCTGCACAGCTTATAAAACCATGTTACACTTGGGCTACAATGAACTTGAAAAGAACTCTTTAAACAATAAGTTAACCTTATAGTAATGTAGCTTGTTTTACATTAGGAGACTTTAGAAGCTTTTAATTTTGACTCTTTTATAGTAAGACATAGCATCAAGCACACGTTGATACTATTGTAAAAATATACTTTTATATCCCTTTTCTGGTCCTAATTTTCTCTTACCTCTTATGCTTGCTTTGTGTGTGACAGACTTAGGCATAAGCAGACACATCACCTTCAGTCTACTCAGAGGACCATGAATAACTAAGTCTTACACAGCCACACATTTCCTCAGAAGCTGTCACCATATGAGAGCAGAACCTCTTCGTTGGCTCCTGAAGGTTCTCTCCAAGGCTTCAAGGCTGTTTTAAACTTAATTTTAATAAGCAGAAGTAAACTCTAAAATAACAGTAACATAGAAAACACATAGGAGGGCACAGGGTCATTTACTGTCAGGTGAAGTACGCTGTGCAACCAAAAGCGCTGTGCTGACTCACATGACGACACTGGAGTGTGTTTGCTCCAGCATCACCCCAAACACTTCAGTAGTTGCCTTAGTTACTTGTCTATTACCATGACAGAACACCACGACCAAGGCAACTTATAAACAAAAGCATTTCATTCAGAAACTCACGCTTCTAGAGGGGAGAGACCTTGGCCAGCATAGCAGTTAACATGGCAGTCGACAGGGAGGCAGGGAGTTGGAGCAGTAGCTGAGTATTCACACCAGATTCACAAGCATGAAAAACAGAAGGAGCCAACTGAGAACGGTGTGGGAATCTGAAACCTCTAAGCCAGGCACCAGCAGTGACATACCTCCTGTAACAAGGCCATGCCTTCAAATCCTTCACCAACTGGACATAAATGAGCCTATGGGAGCCATTTTTATTCAAACCACCAAAGAAATGTATCAGGATAGGACATGGCAATATCTCTAGGCACCAAGAACTCCCTAGGAGTCTTACGGGACCATTGGCATACCTGCGGTTAATCACTGAATGAACACTAAGTAGCATGTGACTTTACCACTCTTGCATTTATTTGAATAGAAATATCTGAATCACAAACTGAGAGTTCACAGTTTAAATTTGACTCAGGGTGTTTATAGAGCTAGGACTAAAGACAAGGCTAAGATAGTTACCTAAGCACTCTATACTTGTTAGTGTTGTTGTAACAAGACATCCCATAAAATTTCATCTTAGTTATTTTCACTAGCCTTAGAAAAGTGTAAAATACAAAGGTGAATCTTAAGTGCCCGGAAGAGTAACTTGTCTAGGGTTGAGTTATAAAGAGGGAGAAATGAGGTCATTCCAGTCTTGTATAGATTGGTGCCTGCTTGAAACATTCATCCATCTCTCGGCATCCGTTCTCCACACTTGGTCCCTGCCATTCAGAGTTACATGTGCTCCAGATTTAAGTAATCATTTCTAGTGAGGAGTTTCACTAAGAAATTAATGTCACTACCACATGTTTGTTGTTTAGATGAAAGTTGTAAGTTATTAGAGGACCTGGCAGAGCCTTGCTCTGTGTACTGACACAACTGAATGAAGTACTTGAGCCTTTCAGTGCTGGAGGACATGATCTAAATTGACTTGGCATAGTCTGTCTTGATAAAAGCTTTGTTTATAAGCACACAATGCTTAGATAATCACATTAGTCTTCACTGGAAAAACTACATGAAATACTTAAAGATAAATAATTTTTTTAAAAAAATCTGTCTTCAGTTTCTCTAGATGTAGTTCTTGTTTCTAGCTCCAAATGGAGACATGGTACACTCTCTTTCTTTTGACTAAGAACTTTCAACAGTCTGAAAGTTCATTTTGAACTGCTTGATTGCTGTCCTTTTTCAGCATGCATGGCACGCAAAAACCCAGAACTGTGGATTTCAGCACACCTATTTTCCCTTACATGATAACATCTTAGTGTAATTTCTATTGAAAAGTAACTTCAAATAAAATAAGATGAATTTTCTGTCTGAATATATAATGCATGAATAGCTCTTTCAAAGAAATAATAAATAATAGATCAGCTCTCAGATATTTCTGCCATGTATTATTAATTAAAAAATAAAGATCAGATCTACACTGAAAAATGTATCGTGGTGTCTAGTATTCAATATCTCTTAACAGCAGGGATTAAATTTTATAGTCAATGAAGTGGCCTTTGTCATATTCATGAAGGCTCAAAGTCTTTGCATGTTAGAATGTTACATTGCTTTTTGCTTTGAGTGTGTGTGTGTGTGTGTGTGTGTGTGTGTGTGTGTATATATATATATATATATTCTCTCTCTCTTTCTCTCTCTCAAAACTTGCAAATTCTGATAACATTCGACTCATCATGTCTTGTAAAACTCCTACAATAAGCTGAAACCCTAATTGAGACACAAAGTCAAGCCACAAGATACCAAAGAGGGGAATGAAGCTCACCAAAGGACTTTATATCTACATCTGGAGAAATAAGCCCTATGTTTTCCAAGACATAGAAGAATTTTTTATGAAGCCACAGGCCCTGTGAATTTATCTGAGCATAATAATTAGTGACCATGATATGCTTGATGACCAGTGGTGAGAAAAACTTCCTGTGAGCATGAAGGTGGCATTTCTGATCCTGTAGAGGCTGCCTAATCCCTGGGCAACTCTTCTGCCCTCATCCATGAGCATGACAACCACTCTGTGTCCAAGGATTTCTCTCACCCATGGGGTGTTTCGGATTTCCAGCTGTGTCTCTTCTCACAATTTTTTCTTATAAAATCTACTTGCACCAACTACTCACCATAGCTGTTAAATCCTCTCTTCATTTCTCTTCCCAGTTCTTTCATCTTTCTAGAATGTGAAGTTGGCTTCAATTTCCTATTTTACATATGCAGACAAATGCCATTGTATTTATATTTTATCACATAGTTGCAGATTTTACCAATAAGAAAGGTAAATGACTCTGCAAAGCCAAAAAATACAGTGAAATAGCCAGGAAAAGGAAATTCCGAAAACATACGTTTGGATTTGAGTTTTGTCTCAGGTCCTTCTTCATGGTGCAGATGTTTCTAGAAAGAAGTTGAGTTGAGGGCACTTAAGAATTTAAGATTCCAACAGTTCAAATTCTGGAAGTTAAAAAAAAATTCCAAGTAAGAATAAAAGATCTGAAATCAGAGCATGCATACTATAAAGACAAGAATTTGTCTTTGCCAGTTTAAAATGTACATCATATTAACAAGTTGGTGTTGTAGTGCTTCTAACATATGGAACAATATTATAATGTAGCCATGTTCAAACCAAGTTTAAAAGCATTAATTCAACACACAAATGATACATTAATGCAAGGCACTGCAAACAGTGATCTTAGACAAATATGCCTTAGTCCTGAGCTCCACAAAAACCAGGATATATAAAAGGTTAGATAACAAGTTTGTATTTAAAGTTTTAATAAAAGAGGGACAGTAGGGGCTGGGAGAGAAGGGGTGATAAACAAGTATACATGGTGGGTGATAACAGCCAGACTACAGGTTGGGCAAGCATGACTTGTTTCCTCATAGCTAAATGGAAACATATTCACGTGGATACATGGCAGGAATGCTTGGAAGTTTCAATTAAGTGTGTAGTCAAGAAGATAGGGTAGTTAGGTGAAAAGTAGTGATCTTTGTCAGAACTTCAGCAAATAGAATCTGAGATTGTTTTTCTTTATTTAAAATATATTCACATTGTCCTGAAGGGAGATACCTCTAATTCCCATCAAGACAAATTTTCAGGTCATGATATAAACTTCATTACATTCTTATAGAATTTTTGGACTCATAATGACAGAGTATGGAGGATGGACATTATGCAGTTCTCAAGAGAATGATGAACCACACACATGGGTCATGTCTTCACATCTGTAATATATATAAGATATATATGTAAGATATATACATGTAAGATATATACATGTAAGATAGATATATACATGTAAGATATGTATGTAAGATATAGGTATGGAAAACAGAAGAAGCCCAGAGTGAGTAAAGTACTGTATGAATGTATGCTGTTGACATGGGCCCAGCAAGGTCACAGACACCCCAGGACCTTAGCCACAAGAGAAATGGCAAAACCTTCCCTCCTAGGGAGTGGAAGTGTTGATAGTGTGTGCAGAACATGTCTGCTATTTTTTTCTACCTTGGATAGTTACAGCCTGAAGTGCTCCCCTACAGAGACCTCCCTTACCAACATTAATTAAACCTGTCTCTTTGTTCAACTGTTCATAATAACCCTGATTTCATTTTTATCTGTAAAAGTGGGGGGGGGGTTGCTCCCATTTTCAAGAATAATGAATAATTTATTATTTCCAGAATAATCAGCTTTATTTGACAGGTGGAGCTTCCATACAGACAGAAGAGTTTCCTTCTACGTTTCCCCCCTTCAGTTCAATAAAAGGTTTTTTTCTCTTATGATAATAAATTATATATAATAATTAAAATTATGAAACAGTTATGAAAACCATTGATCAGAATTATATTTATAAAGTCCAGTCTATATTTTTGTTTGGTAATTTTGGAGAATGTATTATATTATCTGTCCTATCTTGGCGGGTTTCAAGTTCTTTACCTAAATTATTGTCTATCATAACTTGCATTACTAACCCTAAACCACCTTCTTAGACCTAAAAACATTTCCCTAAATCCTGAACAACTTAAGCTTAAATGTGAATGTATAATAATCTAGTCTTCAATCCCATCATAGACCTTAGAAGGAATAAATATTACCTGAGTATGTAAGAGGTGTAGGCAAGCAGCTTCCAAAACTATAGAAATGACAGAGAAAGCTGGCTTCCTAGACAACCCTCCAAAATTGTTTCTATAATGTTGGAGCATCTATCTTCATCTTTCTGGTCCAGCATATCTGTCAAATGTTTTGTGATGCAGGAATTATGAAGAGCTTTCCTAATTTGCCCTTGCAAAGTTGACAGTAGACCTCCCTGTGTTCGATTTTTTAAAATATTTTTTATTATTACGCATTTTCCTCAATTACATTTAGAATGCTATCCCAAAAGTCCCCCATACCCCCCCCCCCACTTCCCTACCCACCCATTCCCATTTTTTGGCCCTGGCATTCCCCTGTACTGGGGCATATAAAGTTTACCTGTCCAATGGGCATCTCTTTCCAGTGATGGCCGACTAGACCATCTTTTGATACATATGCAGCTAGAGTCAAGAGCTCCGAGGTACTGGTTAGTTCATAATGTTGTTGCACCTACAAGGTTGCAGATCTCTTTAGCTCCTTGGATACTTTCTCTAGCTCCTCCATTGGGGGCCCTGTGCTCCATCCAATAGCTGACTGTGAGCATCCACTTCTGTGTTTGCTAGGCCCAGGCCTAGTCTCACAAGAGACAGCTATATCAGGGTCCTTTCAGCCAACGCTTGTTAGTGTATGCAATGGTGTCATCGTTTGGAGGCTAATTATGGGATGGATCCTTGGATATGGCAGTCTCTAGATGGTCCATCCTTTTGTCTCAGCTCCAAACTTTGTCTCTGTAAGTCCTTCCATGGGTGATTCTGACTGCAGTTGAGACATGGGAATCCCTCCCTCCCCAGTGGCAACTTGACATATATAAAGCAAACTCCCTAAGGAGATTCCTCTGTTACCAGAAGCACACCTGTCTTGTTGTAAAAGAAAGCCCCCAATTAATAAAATAGTTTTAAATGCCATATTCTATAGATCTCTGAGGTTTATGAAGGCATCTATCTATAGTATGTCTGAATAGGCAAAAGTTGTTTGTTTTTAGCTAGTTACTATCTGTTCAATCTAGGAAACATATTTCTGTCATAAACATACAATGGTTTCAATAAACTAGGTTAGTATCTAACATAACCATGACTTTCATTAACAAGCTATTAAGTTGTATTACTTCATTATTCTAAAGAGTTTGTGATAGCACCATTGCGCGGCAAAGGAAAGAAAGAACAGGGAGACTTGCGTACGGAAAGGTCTCCTGTAAAGCACGGGGCTATAACTACTGGAGGCTGACAGATTTGTGCAGAAAAGCAAAGGTGAACATGGTTTGGGTGGTGATCCTGTTCTCAGCTAAAAAAATTAACCATCAAGACAGTGAAAAATCTCTGAGCCCTTCTTCCCTGTACCTTTATTTGTTTGTGTGTTTGTTGAACTCATGGCTCTTTGATCTACATCTGAGAAAATCCCTATTGTAGATCTCATAGCTGCTTTCCTCCATGGACAAAGCATACAGCCACAGTCCTGGGACTGCCTGGAACCAAGGCATCATTCCTCACTTTGCTCCTCAGGGGCAGACTTGGGTTCACCTTGCTTTCTTTCTCTGTTATTTTTGGTCCAGGACTAAAGCTTTTGTTTCAATTCTAGGAAATACTAGGTATGAGACTCAAGCTCTTCTTCACAAGTCCGTTTTGCTCAGGATACAGTGGTTTCAGTGTAGTTCCATGGTGAAATGAATCCACCCACGCACCTGAGAGCCCACAGTTTTGTCCCAGAGAAGAAGCTTATTTCAAGCTCTATAGTCATTCTTTCAACTTTTTTAAACTAACAAGTAAAAGTTACATATTTATGGTAAATAGCTTGATGCTTCAATATGTATATACATTGTGAGATGCTTGTCACAAGGTAATATGCATTAACTCATCTTCTGTGTTTCTTTTGTAGGAAGAACACTTAATGTCTACTATCTTAACAGTCTTCGAGTGTATATAATAATATTAACTGAAGTTACACTCTGCAACAGATCTCTCAAATGAGTCCTCTGTGTTTCTGAATGTTAATACACTTTGACTACACTCTTTAGTTGCCCAAGCCCTTGGTGACCGTGCTTTTCTTCTAAGGGTCAATGACAATCTATAAACAAGTGTGGTATTCAGTAACTGTCTTTCTCTGTATGAATGAAAATACAGAACTAATCTAAGTTCTCATCAGTAGGAGAAAGGGAACGTCAAAGAGTGCATACGTAATGGAAAGCTATTTAGCCTTTAAGAAGGTAAATATTCTCCTTTACGGCAATATGAATGAAACTGAAGAACATATTAAGTCCCTCTCAATCTGTATCATCCATACACTTTTAGAAAATCTGAAATTAATTTTCTTTATATGACCAATTTTGAAGTTGGATAAAAAACATTTTCTCTATAATTTCATCTCTTATTAGAAGTTGATGACAGAATTATACGTGATGAGTTCAACCTTGAAAACTAGGATCAACAAAATATTCATTGTGCCAATCATCTTCCTGAACTTTCCTGAAGTTTCTGAGGACATAAAATTTAAAGTCGTTTGAAAACAAGCTATAAGGATATACACATTACACCTTTTGGGGTTTTGTAAGCACTTTTCTCTATGTAGAATTGAAGACTCCTGTCATTCAAGAGCTCAGCAGAAACCTGTCATACAGACTACTGAAATTATGGGACTGTTTCAGGGATTCTTTTCAGTTTTTGCTCAATATTTTTATTGAATAGATGTTGTGGCAGAGTCATATTTTGTAACACATGCTGGCCTGGAACTTACTACCTAGCTCAAGATAGCCTCAGACTCATGGTTATTCTCCTGAAACACCATGCTCACAAATCCAAGAATGCTTAAGCCACATTCTAGGGGCTATCATATCCCACTGAGAATTAAAAGGCATAGCTGGCAAGATGATTGTGTGGTCAAATCAACGTGAAGCAGGATTTCTATTAAGGCAGTCTTTCAGAAGCATGTATATTAGCGTTTGAAAGTCACCAACTATTTTTTCTATTCGTGAAAATACAAAATTTGAAATCAATTTATCTTGCCTCTATGTGCTATGTAAAAAGTTACCTGTTTTGTGGAAAATTGATCACATGGATTTGCCATAAATTGAAAGCACAGTAAGCCAGACTGATGAGGCCCTATTAGTTCCATGAAGCAGACGAGTACACTTGTACGTCCAACAATGCTGCATAGCCGGACATGTGACGAATTGGTATCTTGCAACCTAGTGGAGAAAATCCCTGCAGTGTATGGGTTCCATGACTGGGTCATGCATCCTAGGTCAGTTGTCATTTATGCTCCTTGCACTTTTTCCCCATTTATATCCTAATGCAAAAATGATTTTTCTTCTGAAAAAGTAGACTATGGCTTTATTTGCCTAGCAATGCACAATTTTGTTTCTAGAGCTGATTTTTATAGTTGCGAATAACTAATGGTTAAAACCAAGAGATATGCATGATCTCATGAACTCCCCTTGCTCCAAAGTTTGCTCCATCTGGGCCCCCAGCCCAATGAGCTGTGCCTCCTATATTCAGGGCAGGTCTTTTCTCCTTTAGGCCATCAATCTGCATGCCAATCTCTGTAAATGCCCACACAAACACAACTAAAATGTGCTTTGCAATATTCCATGTGTTTGTATAGTCAAGTTGGCTACTAGGATTTCCCACCATAGGAAGAGAATGGAGAAGCCACAACTGTTCAGCGGAGCAAATGAAATAGATAGTTATAGCTAACCATACTGTAATGTGGAAAAATGCAAGTCAGAAAGGTAAGTTAAGGGTGCAGGTTCAAGCACTGCGCAGAGTGGGTACCCTGGGCCCATTTCATCATGTCTACCCAGATGGGAAATGAGCCTCACTAGGGAACCAGGTGGAAGTCTTGCCATTCTGGGCCAGGGATTCTCATCCTTAGCACTATTGACAGTTTAAGGGAGATGATAACTGCTGGTGATGGCTTGTATATAGTTAGATGCTAAACTGTGCTTGGGGCGACTAGCTACTGAATACCAACAGTAGATTTCTCTTCCAGGTTGAATTATCTTATGCTTTTAGCTGTCAAGCATTCACTGGGAAACAAAATATCTCCTGGATAATGACTGCTATATACCAACCAAGAAGTGTTAAATATGTAAACAGTGGCTCAGAAGCTAGTTCATGTGGAAGAGTGACTAACTAGTTATGTGCACAAGCCTTGCTTCAATTCCCAACACTGAAAAAAAGAATATACTAAAAATACATCAGCTCTTTGTATACATCTACTAAGGTGTTATCTCAGTGGATATCATTGTTCAGTTTATTAGCTGCATGGCCAAGGTCATATTTGTTGATATCTCTCTGCTTTTATTTCCTTATTTATAGGAGAAAGAAGGAGTGGTTGTGTTTAAATTGAAGGTTGAAGATGATATATATAACCCTTCTAAATCACATCAATCAATTATTGCTTGGAACATAATGTTTTATTAAAAATTTTAATTAATTATTATTACTATTCATTACAGTTGTCTAGTGCTGTCTGACAGACAACTCATTCTTTCTAGTCTACTAGTCAGTTGCTTCTCTGTATTAATTAAAACAATGATCACTTTCTAGTGGAGTCTTCTGTAATTTGGTAGGCTTAATCCCAGAGCTTTAAATAGTCAGATTCCCCATTCTTTCTATGCTGATACCCTGAGAAGCTGAAAAGTCAGTTAATTAAAACGGAATATTTGCCAGGTATGAAGGAGATCTCTGGGAAGCCATTATTTTAGATTTCTCTGGGTACAGGTAGTTTTGATCTTATTTTCACTCTTTCAACAAGTTATTGTTTAATAATATATGTAGCAATTCTAGTTATAGGAACAACAGCCATGACCTTCTCTCCTGCAGTTACATGAAATTGTGTAGGCACATCCATGACAGGAAAATATGTTGCTAAAGTTTATCTGATCTCCCCCAGAGCACCAATGGAACCATGAATAGTAACTTGCATGAATGATTTTATCCATAGTCCTACATAAAAGTTGGGTTTGTTCTCAGACCAGAATATGCTGAAATCCTTGTGGCTGGGTGTGAAATAAGTGCCTGTGTGATTTTGTTAGGTCCAACTTTCAATATTGACATGATAGGGACCTTTAAAGCTAAAGAAATTGCTTTTGTTAAAGGATATTTACCCATTTCTTTTTCTAAAGCTAACAGGAACAGAGATGCCTGGACTCATTGATGGCATCCACCAATGGTCATCAGCCTTTCTAGGTTAGGATGCATCTTCTGCTAAGATGTCAGAGACTTCTTTAGGTGAAATAAACTGTTCAGAAAGAGAAAATTCAAAGTCTCCAGCCTTGCTAGGATCCTTCCACACTAGAAGATACTAGAAGCAACAAGCCAGCATCATTATCTTCCTTGTTTTTTCACATTCGTCCGAAGTACATTCACCACCTCACAAGTAGTGAACAAGGATCATTAAATGTATTTATATCAGTAAGTTCATTAAATAATTCACACCATGAAGTTCCAGCACCTCTTGCTGCCAAGGGGATCCTTTAGTAATTGTAGATATCTTTAAGATGGAGAACCCAGATCCAGATATCACCGAGTCCACTGAAGAAATTAATTCTTAAAATTCTGTTTCTCTAGGACAACCCATAGTACTTCAAGCTGGATTACACAGAATTGACCAAGGGAACATACCTAAATATATATCGCCATATTAAACGATCTCACCTGATATGGTTCAGGTAGTGTGTGTAAGAGTTTATGAGTTGCTTAATCCGTGTAGCTGAATGTTTCAGTGTTCCCAGTCTGGTGCTGTAGGCCTGGTTGATTCTTAGAGAGCTATTGGTCTTCTGTGTCTGAAGGAAACATGAAGAAGTTGATTGTCATATCGTGGGGAAAAAAAAATCCATAGTAACATGATAGATGGTCATGCCAGCAAGACTAAGGACAAGCTGGTGAAATGTAGAGCTTCCTCTTTCCATATTCTTTTATCTGGGTTGTCACCAGAAGGCATGGCCCACATCTAGTGAGAATCTTTTCACATCAAATAATCTGACCAAGAAAAGCACTTGGAGGAGGAGGAACGGGGCCCTTGTATTTCACTTGATATTAAATGTAGGCAAGTTGACAGCCAAGATCAGCCATCTCATGGCATTTTGTTTCTCATAGCTGCGCACCACTCCTCAAAGTTTCTAAGCAAAGAAGAGCAATATGTGTCACAGACACCACCTCTGTTGATTTGTCCCTGCACAATGTACTCCCTCTGCATGATCCCTATAAGTGCAACATAGGCTGTGTTACCTGCTCCACAATCCTAGTTACATGACTGTAACATACTTATTGGGGGGGGGGGTCAGGGAGGGCCATGTATGCACACTTACCTGTGCAAAAACACATGTGGAGGTCAGAGATAGATATCTGTCAGGAGTCCTTCTGTATATCCTATATTGTTTTCCACCTTATTTTTTTTAATACAGAAGCTCCCACTGAACCCTGGAATTCACCTGTCTTTGCTTCACACTCACCTAGCTCTGGCAATACACATTTTTTAGTTTATTTTTCATTTATTTGAAAGGCTCTCAACTATATAGTAACCTGGCTAAACTGGAACTCAGTATGTTAATCATGCTTGCTTCAAACTCACAGAGTTCCACCTGCCTCTCCCACTACACCTTGCTACTTATAAAATATTCTATTTACTTTTTATATGGTTTTGCATCTCTGTGTGCAGATCTGGGTATTCACTGGGTCCAAAAGAGGGTAGGAGATCTCTTGGAGCTTCTAGGCAATTGTGAGCTCCTGGTGTGGATACTGAGAACCAAAATGAACTCCCTGGAATAGTAGCAGTTGCTCCTGAAACACTGAGGTGCCATTCAGCTCCTCCATACACCATTCATTATGCAGGTTTCCATCAAGGTTTAAATAGAATGAACTAATAGACTAATGAATATCCCTGATGGAAAAGGAGGTAGTATCATTTAAAACTATAGGCACATCCCTTGCTTAAGGCAAAAATGATGCTTTTTGTCACATGTGGGGCGACTCCAGCTTTGGCTGAAAAACACTGTGAAATATTGTAAACAAATATAAAAGTTGTTGGGAATATTGAGCTATCTGGGTGTTATAAAGTGAGCATTAAAAACTAAAAAAAAAAAAAAACTAGTAACAACAATTAATGAAAAAGAGGCCATGGATTTGAAAGAGAGAAAGGAGGGGTACATGGGAGGGTTGGAAAGAGAGAATTATAATCTCAAAAAAAAATTAAACCAAAAGAGAATAAAACAAGACAAAGCAACAGCAAACTGGTTCACTCCCGCACACAGCCCAAGCTTTCCTTGGGGGGTTCAGGGTAGCACAACCTATGCTCACTTTATCTGACATTAGAGTTGTACTCCAAGGACTTGTCTTTCCAAATTCTAGTTATGTAGAATAATCTTAGGGGAAAATGTCTACACTTCAAAATTAAATGGATCTAAGCTGGACCTAAGCACCAGAAATTTGACATTTGAAAAAAACTAAAACTTCAGTATTTTTTTTTCTCATAGGTCATCCTGAGTGAGGTAACTCAGACCCAAAGGATATGAATGGTGTGTACTCACTGGCAAGTGGATATTAGCAAAAAACAAAAGCATAGAATACCCAGGACAAAACCTACAGAACTCAAGAAGGTTAATAAGCCAAAGGACACAAGTGAGGATGCTTCAATCTCACTTGGGAGGGAGAAGAAAGCATAGGGCACAGGAAGGGAGGGACTAAGGTAGGAGAGGGGAGGGGGAAGGGAAAAGGGGAAGAATAAAACAGTAATTGTGTTTCAAGTGATATCCTCCCCAAAGTCCAGAAATTAATACACAAACTCATACACACCCGCACATCATATACACATGACACACACTATGCACACCACATCCAGACTACACATATACACACAAACTACACACACAAACACATACCTATACAATATAAAATACACAACACACACAATTCATGCACACACAATACACACTCCCCAATTAAGATTGTCACTGGAAAACGTCAGTCCCACTGGCTGATCTGATTTGAAGGCATCTTCAGCGCTTAAAGTAAAATGTGACAAGAACAAACATTTTACATTTTTAATTTTCTTAAAACAAAGTCAGTGGTAACTCTTTCAAATATTATGAATTTATTATAAATGTGTCTATCAGAGGAGAAAAGGTAAAGACTTAGCGATGCTCATATTGCATGGAGACATGAGTGTAATCAGGTGATTAGTAGTAAAAGTAAATTAAAGTTATCCTGCAGAGTGCTCTGATCTGAGCGATAAAACAGCAGGATGCACGGGACACTGATGTCAGCCGTGCCTGATGGGCACAGGCCACTCAAGCCATAACAATGAAATCCAAGTTTTGTAAATACCCAACTGTTTTTTCTGGGAGAATCCCTCTTGCCACATAAAGACAAGTGAATAAAAATTTGATTAACATTCTAAGGGCAGACTGTTTCCCCATGGAAAAGGAATGATGTATGATGAATTTGTATAGAATATGTCCATTCTGGGCACAGGTTACCTATGATACACATGCATGCACCTTTTGAGTCGATCAGAGGTGCAATGGGTTGCACATAACTTTGAGCTGTGAGCTATGAAATAAGAGACACTTTTTCAGAAGTCAGATTTTGTAGACTTATAGATGTGTGTATGCTTATACAGTATGTGCTAATTGCTATGTGTAACTTATAGATCATGACATTTCCATGTATTTGATCATTTTATTTTGCAGGAAGTTTCTGAGTGGGCAGTATTGTTCTGTTTTTATTTTGTTCAAATGAGGAACTGGGGCCAGGAGTGGAGGGTAATTAAATTTCCCAAGGTCAAAATGTTAGTAAGCAACAGACCCAGGAAAATTCCATAACCACATTTTTTTATCTAATTATGTTGATTTCTGTTTCACAAATAGTTATCTTGGTGCACAATCCAAGATATAGTATCTTTCAAATCAAGTTAAAGTTATGCTTTATAGAAAAGAAATTTTATAGTTTTCTGAGATAAACACATTGCAAAATGAGATACCATCTGATCAAACTAAAATTATTTTTATTATTTTTTAAGAGTGACGTAGACATCTAAAAAGTGTTGTCAATGTAAAAGTGAATATTACTGAATGTACAACAATAAATGGATATGTTCAAAAACCACAAAGTGAGAATATATGCCTGTAATAATGGTAGGTGTTGATTTGAATGAACAGCTTCACAGGTAGCAGTGATAAGTACATACATTCATGCAGGTATACATACATACATACATACATACATACATACATACATACATACATAAATACACACATGAAAATATACTAGCAAACATACATGCTCTGTTGTAGATATAATGCTGATTCTGTGAGAACTCATGCGTATTTGTGCGGTAGGAAATCTAGTGCAGAAGCGTGGAGGTCTCACAGCTTTTCTGTGACGGAAAAATGTTAAATATTTTGGTTAAGAATGGGATTGAAATAAGAGCAACGCATGTTTCCTAAGTACTCTCACTGATGCGCTCCTGAGAAACACCAGAGAAGGATGAAGAGCACCCAAGGATTATGAGAAAAAGATTCTGCCACAAGCTGAAAGGTCTGTGTGCATTTTTTGATGCTCTACAAAAGAGAGGTTAATTTCATATTTTGAGGCATGTGCATATGTATATATGTATGCATATATGTATATGTGTGTGCATGTGTTTAAAAATAGTGAAAACACATAACATACACACACACACACACACACACATGACCCATAAAACACAAACCAGGAAGTAATAATGTATATTCAAAGACCAGTGAGCTAAAAGATGCCAAAACAAAATAATATGAGACAAAAATTATTCTATAAAAACACCACTGGGTTTGTTTCATGTTGCTAAGCATGGAATCCTCCCTTTACATGCGGTTTATATAGCCAGTGAGACAACATTGGGGGGGGGGGGGAACTGATTGTTTTTCTTTGCAAGCAGTTGCCAGCTGGGGATAGCTTCTTGGTTTATGATAGCAGTCCAGGTCCACTTTGTGGCTCAGCACTGGGATCCTTTCTGGCTTGAACCTGTGCAGGTGGCCTTTGTCTCCTTGAGTTTTTATGTGCATCATTTCTATTTTGTCTGAAAGATACTGCTTTCTTGGTTCATCCATCCCTTCTGGCTCTTACAATCATTTTACCTCCTCTTTTCCATAGCTCCCTGAGTCCAGAGAAGAGGAAGTTAAGGAAGACATCATCTTTAGCACTGAGAGTTCCAAAGTCTCTCTTGTCTGCACACATGGGTCTTAGTGATTGTTCAATTGCTGTGAAGAGACACAATGGCCACGGTAACTCTTATAAAAAGAAGAAATTAATGGAAGCAGGTTGTAGAGAGTAGTACAGTTTTATAGGGGCGGTCCATAATCATCATTGTGGGAAGAAGATGGACATAATCCTGATTCCCAGGCACCAAGGGGAGAGAAAGAGAGAGAGAGAGAGAGAGAGAGAGAGAGAGAGAGAGAGAGAGAGAGAGAGAGACTTGACTTAGCGTGGACTATTATAATTTCAAAGCTCATTCCTAGTGACACACCTTCTTCAACAAGATCACATCTCTTAATTCTTCCCAAATATTTCTACTACCAGGTGACTAAGCATTCAAAATGTAAGCCAATTCTCATCTAAACCACCCATCACAGGGTCTCTTAGTTCCCACCTAGAGTCAGAGGAAATTTCTCTGATGATGGACAGGTGAGACACTGATCATGAGTAGAGCAGAATATTGTTAGGAGTTATTTTGTTGCTAGGTTCCTATAACAAAACAGTAGTATTTGGTTTCTCCTGGGCCCATTACCTATCTAGTCTTAGGTGCTTGTCCAGTCCACCCAGGCAGTGTCTGAAATACATTCCATCTCATGGAGATACCTTAAATACAATCAACTAAAGGGTGGTTACTCCTACAACATCTGGGCCACTATTGTATTGGAGTATCATCCAGGTAGGTCACCATTGTAGACTGCAGAGTTTGTACTTGGGTTAGTGACTACACTTCTCCCCTGATAGTGTACAGTGTACCTTATAATACAATGAACACTACTCAGTAGAAAATGTTAATAAGGTACCAGCACAAATTCTCTGTATTCCATGAGGTATGTAAGTATTGTCTTCATCCACAGGGCCTTACATATGCTTGTAGAGAGCAAACAATAAGCAAATAACATTATATTGCATAAATATAGCATTTGTTTTATCCATTCATCTGTTGATGGACATCTGGTCTGTTTCCAATTTCTGGTTATTATAAGTAGAGCAGCAGTGAACATTGATGAGTAGGTATCTCTGAATACATATATTGCCAGCTTCCTGGGGAATCACCACACTGATTTCCATGATGGCTGTTCATGTTTGCACTCCCATCCTCAGTGGATGAGTGTTTCCCTCTTCCCACATCCTCACCAGCACAAACCATCATTTTTTTGTATTAATGTTGGTCACTCTGACCAGATTTCTCTAAACATTTTATTGTGAGATAGAGACTCAGGGCACACTAAATGAAGGTTACAATGGCCTTCGCTCATTCAGACAAATAAAGCCTTATTTTATACCAGCTATGTGGACTAGGTCTGCTACCTCAACCCCTCTATGTCTCAGAACTCTGTGGCAAATAAGTCAGTTACAAGACTTGCTCTCCTAGCTCTCTCCGCAGACCTGTGTTTATTGTCTTGCCCTGCAGAGTAACGCAAGGAGCCTATTGGGAGATGGTCCTCCGGAACTCTTGTTCATGCATCTATTTCGAGTAGACCACTGGGGGCACTATTTATTATTCAAACAGTGATCTCTTTATGATGAAGTTCAAGAGAAAACTTAGCCTGTTGTTAGGAGCAAGAACAGATATCTGCTATTGCCCCCCGGAAATAAAAATGCTGTTGTATAAACAACAAGGTCACTTTCTGGTAGTTTCAGAAAATTAGGGCACGATTTTAGGCCTAATTTAGGTTGCGGATAGGCTCTCAAAGTTTTCATGATCATCCTGTTTCTTTTCCTTCATGCTGGTGTTTTATTCATCTTTCATGAGGTTCCGATGTCTGCCTTCATTTCTATTTTATGTACCACTGTAAGTCACAGTCCTGCCTTGGAAGAGAGTTGATAGTGAATATCAGTTGTCTTATTGTAAGCATGTTACTTTATCAGCATTCAATGGTCAATCACATTTTCCCTTAGGGAATATAATATATGCTAGGCTTTTTCAACTAGTAAAATAATGATATAGTTTCAGTATCTTCTAAGAACAGCCCTATAGTGAGAAAATGGAATGTCATAGATGTGGGGACTTGCCCTAAAATTTTACCTCCTTGTTTGATTCAATCATTTTAGCCTTCTTAGTTGCCTATACAATAGTTCTTAGAAAGACTGATTTGGGATGTCCAGTGGTGAAGAACTTTGGGTCATTCCATGTACACAGTTGACTAACTAACTAGAAAGCTGGAAATTGCTGGGATCCCATTTTATGGCACTTTCAGAAAGAAACCAGTAAATCTTATCAAATAAACTGCACAATAGGCTAAAAGCCTGAATTTTAAAAATTAAATTTAGGACATATTTGAATGAAGTATATGGAAAACAATTACAGAATGTCTAAGCAGACATAGCCTTCTCGGGTACGTGGAGAATGTTACCAAGAAGGAGAAATAGAGAGACTCAACCCTGCCAGACAGAAAAAAAAAGTGTAGGAAGAAAGGCATAAGACATTTTATGAAGAAAAATAAAAACAATTTCTTAAAACCATAAACCTTTGTACAAAGATGTGAGGGAAGCAGAAACCTCACACCATTTTCTTCATGGGAAGAAAGAGTATGCTAGAGGATTCTATGAATAGCAAAACAGAAATTCAGGAAAGATGAAGAGCAGCAGAAGCAGATGGCACTGTAATCTACCGGAGCAGAGATCAGAAAATGCAAACACAATAGGCTTAGGCACCCTGCTCCACGGAGATTGGTGAGGGAGAAGCTGCAAAGAGGAAGGCTGGCAAAGCTGCGGATCCCTTTGTGAAATAGAATTCAGCAAAGTCTTTCTGGCATGTGCAATAGTGTCTGGGTTTGGTCGTTTTATATTGAATGGATCCCTGGGTGGGGCAGTCTCTGGGTGGTCTTTCCTTCAGGCTCTGCTCCAAACTTTGTAACTCCTTCCATGGGTATTTTGTTCCCCACTCTATTTGATCTTCCTTCTTCTTGAGTTTCATGCATTTTGCAAATTGTATCTTGGATATTCTAAGTTTCTGGGTTAATAACCGCTTATCAGTGAGTGCATACCATGTGTGTTATTTTGTGATTGGGTTACCTCACTCAGGATGATATCCTCCAGATGCATCCATTTGCCTAAGAATTTCATGAATTCATTGTTTTTAATTGCTGAGTAGTACTCCATTGTGTAAATGTACCACATTTTCTGTATCCATTCCTCTGTTGAGGGACATCTGGGTTCTTTCCAGCTTCTGGCTATTATAAATAAGGCTGCTATATAGAATACAGGGCCCCCAATGGAGGAGCTAGAGAAAGTACCCAAGGAGCTGAAGGAGTCTGCAACCCTATAGGTGGAACAACATTATGAACTAATCAGTATTCCCAGAGCTCATGACTCTAGCTGCATATGTAGCAGGAGATGGCCTAGTTGGCCATCAGTGGGAAGAGAGGCCCCTTGGTCTTGCAAACTTTATATGCCTCGCTACAGGGGAACGCCAGGGCCAAGAAGTGGGGGAGTGGTGGGTAGGGGAGCGGGCGGGGGGACTTTCTGGATAGCATTTGAAATGTAAATGAAGAAAATATCTAATAAAAAATTGAAAATAAAAAGAAATCAGTTAGCACATGCTAATTGATATGACCTTTTGAAATGTATCCTAAACTAACTTCTGAAAAGCACTAAGACATTGAATAAGCAGTTTCCCTTTGGAATCTGTCCTCACAAGAGAGAAATGTGTTTAAGGGTGTTTACACAAGATATTTTATTCATCTGTAAGAGAACATTAAAATAAAGGAATGTATGAAAATGTATTGTGCCTAAGCTCAAAGCATGGTCATGATGGAAAATCAAGTCAAAATATAATATGCTGATATAAATCCTGATTTATATGATAGTATGAACAGTGTGATCTAACCATGGAGAAACAGGAAATCTGGCTTCTGCTTGGAAATGATGAGAGAATTAGAAAGAGTCAGCTTGGACTTTGTACTTATATTTAGAACATTTTATTGAGATCTATGTGGCATGAGAGGTTGTGGATTTGTATTTAATACAGTTTGGAAATGAAGATCCAGCAAACCAGTTACAACGATTTTCTGTGCTGTATACCCAGGACACGCCACCAAAAGTTTTCTCTGTCATCTCTAAGATTATTAGGTTTGGTCTCTTGTTACTTAGTCCAGATACTGGGAGATTATCAATGCTTCTCTCCTTTTATTTTTATGGAGAAATTATACTATTCTCAAATTTTAAAAAATGAAAAAGAAGTTCTGGATAGGGGCTTTTAAATGGAGATGTGATGTGGAAAAGAGGAAGCTGTCGATACTTCACAAGAAAAAGTGGCAATAATAAATCTGTATAGATCAAATATTTACCACCCAGATACTCCGGCCCAGATATTTCATAACTCAGAATGTTTCCCCATATTTATAAAGATAATAAGATGTGTTTATCTCAGAAGCTTTATGTGAAGTTCAAAGGCATTACACCAAAGATTGTATTTCAGCAAGAAAAACAACACAGTATTGCCCAACACAAACAAAACATGACTTCTCTTTTTTTACTTTTCGTTCTCTTTTTTGCATTTTATTTTATTGTTTATTTTTTATACTCCACATTTCATTCCCTGCCCCTCCACATCCACCCTCCATCTGCTCCACATCCCACACCTCCACCCCACCCCACCCCGTCTCCACATGGATGCCCCATTCTGACCCCACCTGACCACTAAACTCCCTGGAACCTTCAGTCTCTTGAGGGTTAGGTGCAGCATCTCTGAATGAACACAGACCTGGAAGTCCTTTACTGTGTGTGTGTTAGGGGTCTCATATCAGCTAGTGTATGCTGTCTGTTTGGTGGTACAGTGTTTGAGAGATCTTGAGGGTCCAGATTAATTGAAATTGCTGGTCCTCCTACAGGATGGCCCTTCTCTTCAGCTTCTTTCAGCCTTCCCTAATTCAACAACAGTGGTCACCTGCTTCTGTCCATTGGTTGGGTGTAAATATTTGCATCTGATGTCACTGAAGCTGGTGGGGAGATGGAAGAAGTGGGGTAAATGGGACAGAGACACCAGACACGGGAGTTATGCACAGTCCTGGAGACATTGCAGCACCATATGAGGCACAGGAGTTATCCACAGTCACCGGGACATCAGCAGCTCGAAGGTGAGAGGAAGGGTACTGGGTGAGAGAAACCGGGAACCAGCAAAGTTTCTTCATCTGCTTCAAGGGATTGCTGTGTCGAAGTGGCATTGCTCTGGTTTGCCATAGTTCAGAGTGACGACGAGGCCAGGAATGATTTCTGTTCCACCCGTGGCTATATTTCAATATTGTGTGGCAGTTTCTCATCTTAATTAGCCTCTGATTGGAGGACAGCTTGGCTGAAACTCACCCAGGAGGCTCGTGGGCAACCCACTTACACCCCTGCATCCCAGCGGATGCCACTCACAGATGGCCAATTTCCCCCACGGAGTGATTATTTTCATCATCGGTGAATAAAGTCCAGGGATTTTATTATGAAACCTTTGTCCTGAAGTAACTTGCTCAGAAGCACACAGTAAGTACAAAATCTCTCAGTAAAGCTTCAGCTCTTTTTTTTCTCCTACCAAACAGCTCATTTATCCTTAAAAGAGAGTAGGCACAACGGAAATACGCTGTAATAAAATCAACTAGGTTCTAAGAGCACTTTGTATTTTATTCCTTTAAAAATGTTTTCCTCTGTCTAGGTCTCCTTTGAATCAACAATATAAAAGCAAATCAATGCTCCTCAGCTGACATTCAGTACATCCCACGCTGGTAACGTGGGGGATGGATGAGTGCAGGGGCGTACTCACAGTGCGGAAAGTGAGCATAAAGTGTGAGCTGTCCGCATAAGACTGAAGAGACATCACTGTCACTTCCTGGTGAAGTTCCAAACCTGTCCTTCGGATCAGTATCGCTTTACATATGACTTGGTGTTTAATGAAGCCTCGGGAAAAGATCAGAGACAGACCATTCAGTCTAAAAGGAGGAGCCATCAGGCAGACGCTATAAGTATTCCTATTCATTCTTCTACAGTCGAAGTGTTTTCAGATTCCTAGAACATTGTGAGTTTTTCCTGCTTTTCTTTATTATTATTATTATATATTTTCTTTATTTATATTTCAAATGCTATCCCGAAAGTTCCCTATACACTCCCCCGCCCTGCTCCCCTTTTCAAAACATCCAAAAGAACACTTTATAAAATTACAACTGCAAAATACGATTTACACTGAGTGACGGTAACATCAGTTACGTAATTTAGGCTAATCTTGAGGAACGCTAGGCTACACTTGTTTGTTTTTTAAGGACTATTAGGAGACTAGACAGAATCTATCATAGTTTAGACATGTCTTGAGACAATTCCACTGCTCAAACTCCTGCTTATTTAATTCTGTAGGGGTTCTTTCATACCTCCCACTTTTCCTGATCTGTCTCAAAATGTTGTGATGGCAGAAGTAGGGAAACAATGATAATTTTATGGAGAATTTATTTTATTTTATTTTGTTTTATTTTATTGAAAATAGATTTTATTTTGGTATATTCTGGTTATAGTCTCCCCGCTACTCCCCCAAGTTGCTCCCCATTCACATTGACATCCTTTCTGTGTCAGAAAACAAATCAGCATTTAAGGAATCATAATAAAATAAGATTAAAAAAATAGGAATCCGACCAAACATCCAACCACAAAGAGACTGCAGGAAAAGCACAAGGCATGCATATAGATGCAGTGACACTCCCACTCACACACACAGGACTCCTACCAAAAACACAAAAGTGGAAGCCTTAATATATACACAAAGGACATCTATGGAAGTAAAACAAACAACAACATGGAGAAATCTGCCTGGTGGTCAACTGAAAGCCTCATCCCTTCTGCATATTGTTCATAATGACAGAAGGAGTCATGGATGCTGCCAGAAAGGAGATCCCCAGTCACACATGGCTATGGATTGCAAGCTGCAGCAATAACCTGCCTGGCCATATGTGTCCGTAAGTGCAATAGTGGCACGCATGTTAGAAAAGTAGTCAACGACTTTTGAAAATATTGGATTAAGGTCTTAATTATGGAATGGAACACATACTTGACTGTGTCTAGAAAGGTCAATGCCATTAAGGGGGAGTCTACTACTACTATTCTGTTACATGGATATAACAATATAAAGGTTCCTAATCATACATTATACCCATAAAGCATCAACCATCATTCAGCTTTGATAAGAAAAGCATTTTCTTGCAGTAAACAGCAATGAACACCAAGACTTAGGAGTGCTCAGCTATAAATGGGTGCCTACAACATACCCCGCTTCCACCTCAAGGCTCATGGATCTATGTTGAAATGTGTATGAGAGTCAGAGGTGATGGATGGCTCCATGGAAACAGTGTCTTCTAGATACAACATGGTGGATACACATATGAAGTCACAGGAACAGTGACAATATGAACGAAACCAATCTACCCAAACTCAAGCTATATAAAATGGCAGCCTGGAGGAGGAAACAGGGGGATAAAGTCAGACCCCTAGGTGAGGAACTTTGATATTTTATTGCTGCTGGAAGAGCACAAGTCAGTTTTGTTCAATAGAGTATCACCTGGCTTACACCACACTCCAAGACACGCTCCATGCCCACAAGTAGGACAACGCAAACTAGACTTGAGGGACCAGACTGTGGGATGTGTGTGTGTGTGTGTGTGTGTGTGTGTGTGCTGAGAGAAAGAGAGTACATGAAGTTGGATAGGTAGAGATGTGAAGGAGCATCCAGGATAACTGGAGGGATTAGGATGAATATGATCAAACTATATTGTATTAAAATTTCAAAGAATAATAAAGTCATCATTTTATAAAGCGATATGTGTGGTTGTAAGTTTCTGATTCTTATACTTGGGAGGTGGACAGAGAAAACTATCTGGGGCTCATTAGCTAGCAAGTTTCAGATCACTGATTGAACCTGTGTCACAGGCACTTGTGCACATACACACCTCCCCCAGTCCCCACCCCCACATATACACACACGTAAAGACGTGAATAATAACTGAGGAATATTATCAGAGGTTGTTCTTCTGGCTTTCACATGCACACATTTGCAAGAGTAAATGTGTGCCTCAACACGTGTGTACCTGCACATACATGAACTATACACATTTTTACACATATGTGTGTGTGCATACACATGCACACAAACATATTCATATCCCTCTCACTCCATAAATCTTATTCCATTAATGGCTAGAAAAATGTGGATGAAAAATCTCTACTTTATGTCTCTGGATTTCTCAAAACATCTTTGATCCCTATCTCGTCAGCAGACTTTAATTTTTACAGGGAGTGGGCTTCTCTTTGCATGTGACAGAGGAGAATGGGTACAGAGTTCTCTGGATTAGACTGCCTCTCAAAGCTGCAATAGGGTGGAGTTTGTCATCGAAATCAAAATTTATGGAGAACCGGGGTTATAGCTCACTGTACAGCATATGCTTGCTATGCGTGATACTTGGATTTTAATACACAGAATTATAAGTAAATAGATTAATAAAATTTTGCATATGATTAACTGTCCTAAGAACTATAATCAGAATTAAAATGGATGGACTATGAAAGGGGATGTCACTTAGATCATTTAATATATACTCTAGAATGAATCTATACATTCTCCTACAAACAAACTCATTCTGCTTTCAGTACAAGCAGTTCCAGGGATGAACTCACCTGATGTTATACAACTGATGCTCAAGATGGTCCATAATGCTGCCCATGCCTGACACTCAGGTTCTGTTGTTAGCCTTACCCTTGAACATAGAGGTAGAAACTGATGGTGTCTAGCAACTTGGCAGCAACAAAGTTGGGTCTGCTGCATCCATAATGATATCACGAGTTTATAATGTGCCTTTAACCAGTCTTTTATTAATTGCTTTCTTGATTCATACAACTTATTGAGAATACAACTTACTGGTTGTAGAGGGATCCTTTCTCACACTGTGATAATACAGCTCAGTTAGGAGCTGTTTTAAAATAGAGGTTCATTCATTTTCATTCCCATTTAGTCCTTAGACACAATGGTGGATTTCATAAAGACATGTTCGTGTGTGTGTGTGTGTGTGTGTGTGTGTGTGTGTGTGTGTGTGTGTCACTGTATTGTCACTTCTAGCCATTCCCTTCTCCATCTATCTCTCTATTATCATATTAAAGAAAACATGTATTATTACTTGCTTTTCTGAATCTGACCTAATTCCCTTTATATGATGTTCTCTTGTATTACATATTTTCTTGTAAGTGATATAACGACATTAGACCTTATGGCTAAGAATACTTATTTATGTATAGGTGTTAGACTTTCTTTATCCTCTCATCTACTCATTAGAGGCTATTGTGAATGCTTAGGCTATTGTGGATGGTGCTCTAGGAAGTATAGTGATACAGGTGTCTCCATAGTCCTCTGACTTAGAATCCATGAGGCATATTCTGAGGACTATTACAGCTGGATTACATAGGAGCTCAAGTGTTAATTTTGGGGAAACACACATACTGATTCTCCCAGTGGCTGATTTCCTACATCCCCACCAGCAGTTTCTAAGGCTCTCTTTTGTCCACATGCTCCTTAATAGTTGTTATTTGCTTTCTTAGTGATAACTATTCTAAGTGGAGAGAATGGACTTTCAATGTCTGTTTTATTAGTATGTCCACAATGTTAATTTTATGTAATTCCATTTGTCATTTCTGGGGATTCTTTTTAGAGATATTAGCACTTCCTTCGGCAGTCTATGCATGTCTTGATAGGCTATCTCTGTGTATTCCTTTAACAGTTTTGGAGATTTGAGTCCTACAATATGGTCTTTCATCCACTTGGACCTGAGTTTTTTATATGATGAGAGTTAGGGATCTATTTTATCCTCCTACATGCGAATGTGTAGTTTTCCCTGCAACATTTGATAAAGTGTTTTCTCTCTAATGCATGTTTTTGGCTTCTTTGTCAAAATTTTGGTGGCTGTAACTATATGGGTTTATTTTGGTGTCATCTATCTATTCATCTGATCTCTGCATGTGTTGTTGTGAGGGCAAAATATTGTTTTTTTTACTATGGCTCTGTGGTTGAAGTTGGAATCAGGCACTGTGATACCTTGAGCTTTGTTCTTTTGTTCTTTTGTCTGTAAATATCTAGGTTATTTGGGTCTGTGTGACTTCTACAAAAATTTTAGGACTGTTCTATTCTGTTTTATTCATTACACACATATATATGGATATATATCCTACATATATAAGTCCATATATATATATATATATATATATATATATATATATATATATATATATATATGGAATTTACAGAAATGATTCTTGCAAGCTAACCCAACAATAGCTAGCTGTGAACAAAAAGTCCAAGATTTTGTAGTAGTTGCTCAGTCCCACAAATCAGAGAGTCTCATCTCAACTTCTGTATATGCTGGAATCCTGAAGAAATAAGTTTCATCCAATATCATTGAAGGAATTGCTGGCAAGGCAAGGGCAAGTAGGCAAAGAGTGAAAGCTTCCTTCTCCTATGTCCTTATAGAGACTTTGAGCAGAAGATGGGACTCATATTAAAGGTGTATCTTCCTGCCCCAAGATGTGTATTAAAGATCTGTGTCTTTTAGCCTTAAGATCAAAGGTATCTGTGCTACTACCTCAAAGGTCCAGACTAGACATAGATTCACCCACTTCAAATCAAGCAGAAAATCTCCTATGGGTGTGTCCTTCATTTCTGGATTGAAGTTCATTTCAAATATAGTCAAGTTGACAACCAATAATAGCCATTACAAATATATAGATATTTTTAGAGCATTAATTCTTCCTACTATTCAATTTTTTTCCTTCATTATTTGTATATTTGTTGTGGAGATCTCTTAATGAACTGGCTTATTTTTATTGCACAGTAGCTTTTTTGAACTATTGTGAATGAAACTTATTATTTTCTTTCTTAGCATGCTTGTCACTGGCACATAAGAAAGCTACCGATTTTTGCAGATTGATTTTGTATATTGAAGCTTTGATAAAAGTATTTTTTCAGTTTCAATAGTTTTCTGATGGAGTCTGTAGGACTTCTGAGGTATTTATGGAATATTGTATGCAAATAGAGAGCTTGACTTCTTTCTCTCTGTGGTAGTGGGAATGATTAATGTCCTCCATGTTCTCTGACATTTGAACACTCAGTCCCAATTTGGTGGCCCTGGTTTAGAGAGCATGCCTTTTCTGGAGGAAGAATATCTCTGGGAAGTGGGCTTTGACTGTTTAAAGACTCATACTGGTTTTACTTTGTTCTCTTTGCTTAATGTTTGTAGTTGAGGCTGTGAGCCCTCAGCTTCCAACTCCTGGCACCAGGCACCCTGCAGCCACACTTCCTCGCCATGATGGGCTCTTATTACTCTGGAACCTTAAGCCAAATAAACTCTTCATTCTGTAACTCAACTTGGTCATGTCATTATATTACAGCAACAGGACAGGAACTAATACACTTTTCTGTTTGTATTTTAAAGATTATGTTTCCTCTTGTCTTAAGACAAGTCTTCCTCTCTGTAAGACTTAAAGGAGTACATTAAGTAAGATCAGGGTATGGTCTCTGTCTTCAATTTATTTTAGAGGAAACACTGTGAGTTTTTCTCCATTATAATGATGGCTCTAGATGTGTTGTACATAGTGTTCATTACATTGAGATAGATTCCTGTTTCCCTCGGGGCTTTGATCACAAAGCATGTTAGACGTTGTCAAAGGCCTTTTCTTCGTTTATTGTGATGATAACATGACTTCTGACACTGACTCCATTTATATGATTTTTATTATTTTATAACTTGTGTACCACAGAGGCTATGGAATTGCAAATGTGTATAGTGTTAAGTTGCAACAATAGATTACTGACATAGATATCATACCTGAGCCGTGGGGTCTTTACACTGAAAATGTCCTCATTCCAAGCATCACAAGACCAATAACTGCTTGTTCATTCAAATGTGGTACTTTGGATCCACTTTGCTTCCACACTATAACCTCATTCTTTCTCTGACTTGATCTTTACTTAGGAAGTCTGTGTGGCTTCTCAGATCATCCACTTAACTTACTTAACAAATGTTTATTATGAACCTGCCAGGATGTGAGCACCCCACTGTGTGCCTGTAATACCAATACATGGGAAGCTGAGGCAGGGGATTAGCTCAAAGCCAGCCTGAGCTACTAAGTTAGAGGCCAGCTTGATTTACAGTAGACCCTGTCTCAAAGATAAATGAGCCATAAGGAAGAAGGTCTTACCTTCATGGACTCGTTCTAACCACCTGGGTTAGGCCAGCAGACAAAATGTGCAAACACCATTGCCATTAGGAATTTACATCCTGGCATGGGGAGGCAGAGACAAAAACAAATCTGGACAAGATAAAGATGCCTTTCTCTATGTTCTACATGGATTTTCCTTCACATTTTCACAATTATATAATTATATGCATCTAATAATTGATAGAATGTCATGATCAGATTGATGTCTTCCTTTGATTTTAGTTGTTCATAAAATAAGCATATGTGTTAAAATGGCCAACTCCTGATTTCCTGAAATTCTGTAAGTCAATTACGTATTGTACCAGAGACATAAGTGATATGGACAAAAGGTAAATAAGCTGAGGGGAATCGGAGACGAAGACAAATTGGGGGAAGATAGATTATATTAAATCGTGTTAGGTTGGGCCTTCTGCTGACTCATTCCTAGGGTGGGGCTGGAACAGAGTGAGGCCATCATTCAGAGTGCAGAGGAGGAGGAGTGCCATCCAGAGAGAGCAGCTGGGGAGGAAGCCCTCAGGCAAAACCACACCTGGCGCTTCAGAGGGGGCAGTGCACCAGCCACTTGGCTAGAGCATGCTTATTGCATAAGGAGTAGAGGCAGGAAGGAAGGCAGCAGCTCACTGGGAAGTCAGTTAGGTGGGACAGAGTCCAGATGGAGGGCTCTGAAGTTTACTTTTGAAGGAGTAAAAAAAAGCCACCAAAGGAATTGAGGAGGGGAGAAATAGGAGGTGACCCACTTTTTCTTTCCAAGAGTCATTCTGGCTAAGGAGTTTAGCTCGGACTAGACTGAAGCTATCGTTCTACTATTTTAATATTTTATGAATAGTATTGAAAAGTAAAAATACATTAAGAGGATCTCCTTTTTCCTTTGCCTCATTTCAGTCTAGTCTTCATGGGATCTTTTAAAAAGTCACACTTCCTGTTTATGGTTTATGTAAATAGACCTAGGTCTTATTTTGATTCTGTTTATTTGTCTATAATATACATGTGTGTGTCTTATATCTATGTATAATACATGTATTGTACATGTAACTGTAATGGAGTCAGTGGTGTTAAGGTCTTCTATTCATTGGATATGATGATAAATACCCATGTCTTTTCCTTCATTAGCTATGTTACTGGAATAATAGAACCATGCAATACACTTATAGTATAGGAACGGCAAACTAGTACAGCACTCTGTGGCTGCCTACATTTTATGTGTATTATTATTTGTCAGTTGTTCTATATGAAAACATAAAATCTAATATATACTCCTGCAGAACTCGGATTTTTATTTTTCTTCCCACACTTCTCAATAGTCTTGCAATTGAATTTATGGGTTTTAGCACCATTTAGACGCTGAATCCTCCCCTTAAAATCTCCTAAACGTTAATTTACATTTCTAGTGGAAAAAAAAAACTAAACCAACCACCATCAACAACCCCCCCTCCCAAAAATGTGTTTACCATTAAGTTTCATGGAAACCACAAGTATGCATTTATAGTTCACTGATGCCCCTGACCCTAAGCTCAGCCAGTCTAAGCCTTGGTTGGGTAAATTTCCTGCCTCTCCCTCCTCTGGTCTCACTAGTCACTAATGGTTCCTTCTGGCCACTGAGAAGTGCTTCTCCCACCATTTGACCTGTCTTTGATGAGTCTATGGAAGGAGAATCATATGGTCTTTTTATCAGTTCAGGCCTCAATTCTAGATTTACTTTTACTTTAGAGAGTAGAGTAAATCTTTTATTTATTCTTCATTTGCCGAACAGAAGTTGCTATCTACTTCATGGATTATTTAAAAGCAATTTACATTACATTTTGTTTCAAAAACCTCAAAAATATCACTATAATATAGATTGCCATCTTTTTAAATGAAAGTAAATTAAAAATTGTTGTCTTTAAATTACATAAATGGAAGAGTTTATCTTTTGGCTTGACAAAATGAGTTTATTTCAGTTTCATTTCTTTTTCTTTTCTCTTTTGTTTGTGATGTTAATTTAATCTAGGGCTTCATTCGTACTTTGCAATCTACCACTGAGCAATAGCCTAGGCCTTGCTAGAAATCTTGAGAAGTTCCAACTGCTTGCCTTTGCACTTATTAAAATGAATGTTCTTAATAATCGGACAAAGAATAGACATAAAGAAAAATATTTGCTTCTCTTGGTTACCACTACAGTAAATAGCCTTTAAATGCTTTTTCAAAAAATATTAGTGGTCAACTACTTAACAAAATATGACAGAAGAATCACACAGTCTCTGTTACCCTATGTAAGTATTCTTGAATACACTGGTATTTCCTAGTGTTTAAGATGTGCTCTGGAATTGACTTGAGCCTTAGAACTCATAACGATCAGTTTCTATATGATAGAAAAGCAAATGAAACACAAAGTATCATCTGTGGGAGAAATACATGGAAGGGCTAAGAATTTAGAGTCCAGTCACAAAATCTAGGTTAAAAATCACCTTATTCGACTAGGAGAACCTAGATAAGTTAATTTACCTCTGAGTAGGTAGTGTCATGATCCGAGGACAGACTATTATGAATACTAAATGTAATAACAGTGCTAAAAAACTTTAGAATAGGGCCCCATACTCAATAACTAATTGATTGATTTGCACACACATTCACATACACACACATACATATACAAACATACACAAACTTACACACACATATACTAAGGCCTCATGCTTAATAACCAATTGCAACATTGTTTAATAATCGCTGAGGAATCTAAAGACTATTAACACAATGAAAACTCAAATTCCTACAGTGAAAAGCAATTTTTTGGTGCGTGTGTTTACACACACACACATACATACACACACACAAATCACACTCAAATTTAATCATCTCATTTGAACATATTGCTTTAATATCCTTTAATTATACCTTTATAATGCACTTAAACATGTCAAGTCATCTTGGCATATCTTAAATTCATGTGTAAATTTTTCTATATAAAAAAGCATTATGGGCCTCCAGAAAGAAGGGTGTTGTTTTGTTCCCTACATGAGTACATATGCTTCTACTCTTTTGCAAGTTGAAACAGACACTTAGATCCTCAATAAATACAACAGTAACTCAGGGCACTGCTGTAATTTAAATGGTGTCACAGTTGATCACAGAGCCTTCTACCTAGCCACAAGTAAATAGGCTCTTCCTTCCATTATTCCTCTAACCATGCACTCATCAAGAGATACACTGGGAGGAACAGCGATCAACTTGCAAGAGTGGAGAGAAAAGGACTCCAGTGTTTAATAAGTCAAACTATCATCTAGGGTTCTTTCCAACTCACGACATACTGGGAACCTGTGATTCTAATTTCAGAACTATGTAGGTGGGGAAGATTGCTCCCTGGGCCCCCACACCAGATGCTAGCCAGTGCTAGAGACTTGAAGCAGACCTAGCTTATGATGCAAGAATGTTGAAGTGTGATTTGATAAGCATTACTTCTTAGATGGCTAACCCTGGCCTGAATTCTAATAATCTTCAAAGCAGAGTGATGAAGGGGCGTCTGGCTGTATACCGTCATGGCTAGGAGTTACAGATGTGAGTCAGGCTGTGTGAGAACAAGCGTTAGTTTCTGTCTTCTTGAATTCTCATCTCTGTGAGAGTTCCAGCTCCGAGAAAGGAGATAAGGCTTGAGATAAGTCTTTGTGGCTCTGTCCCAGTTTCTATACATACACTTCTTAGAGCTTCTCTCTTTCTACACATTTTCTCTTTCTAGGCCATCTTCTCTTAGCAGTTGGAACAGGAAATATCAGCTTAGAAGAGACACAAGCTGATTTGAAGGAATTTAGTGTCCTGTTAAAAGTGTCTATATCAAAGCAAAAAGAAGGAGCCATGTCGTACATGCTTGCGTTTTGGCAAATTAAATTAGTTCAGGTTAAAGACCCGTCATTTAATGGAATGTTCTACGTGAGCTCTGGTCTTATTGTTGTTATCTATCATCTTGGCTGCAGGAGCTTCAACTCTGGGACTCCACATGAGTTATAGCTAATCCAGCAGGATTCAGGTGCTCTCTTTCTTGATTTCCAGTAAACACTGACAGGAAACACAGCAGTTCCTGGCATAGACCATTCTATCCTGACACCACGTGTCTCAGGATAACAAACTCCAGAAATAGAGGAAATGAAGATCAAACTTCCGAATTAGTTGGATGAATTGTAGCAGGAGAGTTGTGTTCGTGAGCCTGTTCGGATGGCAGCTCCACTGTGAGCTCTCTACCTCACACAGGCTTCCAAGAACAGGTGCAGAGAAGATTAGGAGTTCCCTTAAAACCACTTGCATCTGGGGACTGCAAGGGGAAGGATTAAACTGCACGGCCAGCTGGGCTAATATCCGTTTATGGTCTCTCTTGAGATTTCTCTTTACTCCCGTTTACTCTTTCTACAGTGCTGTGCTTAATATTTCAATAAATGGTTAATCTTATTCTCAATTAGAGTGAGTCCTATTTGAAGTACACTGTAGTACATCAGCCAACAGTAATGCTTCATCCAAACGCCCTCCCCCAACCGACTGATCTTGCAATTGGATTATGTGTGTGTTCTCTACGCTGTACTGCACTATCCATTCTGACCTCAGAGAAGCTATAGCTAAATTGACAACTTAGTATACTATTCTTCAGCTTTTCAAATTCATACATCCAAGTAGGAGAATACCACCAGAGAAGATCACTTCCATAGTGATCATGTCTATAGCAAAAGTCCTGAACACTTCAGGTGAATCAAAGGAAGAGATGATGAGGGCAGGTGAGTGAGTATATCCCACTTCTTAAACATAAAGGCAAAGTCAAGCTTATAATTGTAATCATAATTGCATTGACACTATCAGCAAAATAAGGTTTAAAAAACTGTATAAAATGTGCACACTCATGGGACTGAGAATGGCATGTCTATCCAGGCATGTTCTGGGAACTAATCAGATAGTCTGCATTTCTCTACTCCTGCCTGCCCTTTCATTTCTAATTTCTGGCAATCACTATTTTTTTTAAAAATGGCTGTTTGTGTTTTGCTTCCATATCTGCAACAGAGCACGGCATGCTTGTGTGTGTGAACACATGTGTATATGTGTATATATGTGTGCATTTGCTTGTTTTCCCTCACACAATGTCCTTCTGTTCCATTGATTTTTCTGCAGCTAGCGAATAACAGGATTTGCTTCTCCTTCGTGTCTGAATAACATGCCGTAGTGCACACGGGCACGTCTTCATCCATTAGTTTATTGCTACTAGGGTAATTCCAACTCTCATCCGCCACGACTGCTACCATAATATATGCCGTATGAGTATCCTCCTTTTTGTTTTGTTTTGTCTCATCTGCTTGTCTCTGCATGCTGGTTTCATTTTCTTTGTAAATATACCCATAACCAGGATACCTGGACCATGTGGTAGATCTCTCTTGGGTTTGGTTTTGCCTTTTTTTTTTTTAAATAATCTATGTGGTTGTGCTGATTTGTATTTCCCCCAAGAGTCTATAAAAGTTCTTGTCCTCCATGCCTTCACCAGGACGCATTGATGTGTTGGTCATTACAAGCAGGATGAGGTTGTACTTCATTGGAGATTGATTTGCCACAGGTCAATCTGGAAAATGACACTGATAAACATAGAGCCTCAGATTTGTTTCTGTCTATAAAATGAGAAATTGGATCATGAAATATTTTTTCCTATTTCTATGATTTTTAAGGTACACATTCTGTTAAAATCAGAAGCAATACATGAATGGTTATTCTGAACATTTCTATATCAACTGTAGATAAAATATATTTTTTTCTTTCAGAGCTTCCTTTTCTCACATTTCCACCTACAGTGCATATTACACATGACAATTCATATCCCAGTGTTGCCATTCTCTCACGGTGAGACGGCCTCAAATCTGATTATCAAAAACACAGTGTGGAAGCCCCAGCTTCTGCACTCATTGTCCAAACCCTGGTCCTAGGAAGAGCTTCTTTATCTCCTTCTGCTCTCGCATTTGCTCTCCCAGCATTTGGCCCTCTCATTAGTATCATCTTCATTCTGCTCTCCCTTCCACCTTTGCCCGGATACCTCTAACTCGTGGTCCATTACTCCTTTCACGTCAGAAAGCACAACCTTCCAGTTTCCCTTGTGTCTCTCTCTAGAGCACACTGTAAAAACTTGTCATGTTTCCACTTCCCATGTCATCATCAGCTTTATAAGGATGCAGACCAAATTATCTTTTTTTATTTAATTTTTCTTGTTGGTGCTCAGTACAGTGCCAAAACCAAATCCTTCTGAATGTATGTTACATAAAGATGAAATACTAGAATGCAGGGGTGGGGCATATCAGAAAATGAAGGCAAGGACGATTAAAACATCTTCAGACCAGTATATTATAAAAGTATATTGAAGTATATTATAAAAGGCATAATGAGACCCGGTGCTTTGTACAATCAGCATATAATCCTTATGAAGAGGACATTTTTAAAAAATGTTAAAAACAACAAAGGCACTTTTTGCCAGACACTGGCATGCATTTCTGTGGTTGTATCAGCTCACAGGTCATGGTCAATAAACAATTACATCTGAGGCTGGTGATTGCTTAGCAAGTGGTCCTTACATCAGGAGCAGGAACAGAACATTACTCACCTCAGTGCAGCTTAAGAAATCAGAGCAAATGCAAATCAGGGCTGCATTCTCTCACACCGTAATTACACATTTAGTTCTTCAAGGAGGGAGGGTAGGGAGAGACAAATATTTATACTGTCTATCTTTTAAAAGGAAAGATAAACCATCTTTTCATCTCACTGTCATGTTAATGTTGCTATAGAATCCATGGTACAGTCCTAAGGAAGCAGCCTGTGAGATGGAGGTTAAATTTGGGTGAATTCTCTGGGGAGCTTTGATTGGGTGTTGCGAACACCTGACAAGAAAACTGTAGCTGTCTCGATTTAGTGGGGCGGGTGGGGTGGCAGCCAAGAGAGTGTATTCAGAAGGTGGGAGGGTGCATCACATGTGAGTCAAAGCAGAAACGAAATGGACCAGAGCAGCTCATTCACAGCTTGAGCAAGGACCTGCTGGTTTACTGAAATAATCATCTGTAGAAAAACAAAATAGATGATAAGAGCAAAAATATACTCTCCCAGGTGCTGCACGCGCACCTGTTAACAGGAATAACCCTTCCCAGGTGGGAAGTATGATGAGAACGGGGGAGCCATACTTGCCCTCCGGAGAAGCCACCTGTCCGTGAATAGCTAGCTATTCCAGCTCAGTGATGATAACGAAAGAAGGTTCATCTTATTTGCTTTTAATCTGACTGCCTCTGGCGATTTGAAACAGATATACTAAAAAGCTAGCTAGTGGCTAAAGATAGGAAGATGCTCTGAACACCTTCCTTTAAGACACCGCATCAACAGCTATTTATCCTCTTCGGATGGTTAATTTATCTTTGATTTCTCAAGTGTTAGCCTATGGATTTGACGGAACTACTGATACCGTTTGATCAGTTCGATGAACTGATTCCAAACCAAGCATAAAAGGTTTTAAACGGACAAGCGAATTAAATAAAGGTAAATATGCAAAGATATCGATGCACAATAGTTTTGCATAAAACTTTCTAAGATTGAGCAATAGCAAATATGAGTTTTTGAGATTTTTTTTATGACAAAGAATGAGTTATCCTTACACAGCATACTTTGACAAGATCATAAAGAAAAAGTTCAATGCTGTCGGTAAGGTTAAAGATTTTTAAAAAATTCAATAATTCAGAAATTAACATGGGCTATCATAGAGTATCTTTCTAACCACTACTATTTTATAAACTATAATTATTTAAGTTACCAATAGGAACATATTTCCTGGAAGGATGGGGTTATAACATGACAGTTTCTGTGTTAGACAATACCATAGATGTCCCTCTCTCCCACATACATGGAGACATCCTCACAGTACCTTTTAGTACTATGAAAGCTAGCTAGCAGAAAGGTCCCTGGACAGTTTCAGGTAGTTTTCTCTGAGTTCTATCAGCAAATCATGTGGCATATTCAGCAATATATTCTTTTCATATAGTTATGGGAGGCAACCAAACACAATGGAAATGGTCTGTCTAGTTTGGGGTACAGCTGGGGCCTCCCTGATCAATAACTCACCGGGACATAATCCATGCTGCTCCCTGATATTTTCATTTAATAACATGTCTTTTGGGAACAACACTGTACACTAGTATGCAGTACATATACTCAAACTCCCCATTTAAACTATATTTTTAACTAGCTTATAAATAGGAATTCATGCCTGGTCCTATAAGCAAGGGTCAAAATCCAGAACTAGGGAACTCATAGGCCCTAGAAGAAAACATTTGGTACTTTTTTTTAATGGTCTAAATATTTCTGAATATATATAGAAATCTATGCTCCTCCCAACCTTGGTAAGAGAAGCTCCTTATCATTGTGGGTAATAGTTAAAGCAGAGACTCATTACTGTACAAAATACTGATGGGAAATAACTAGGAGTACTCACTACAAACAGGACATCAAATACCCACCTCCAAGACTCAGTGAAAGTTGCAGAATAAGGGCCAGTGAGAGGGGGATGATGAGGCATATGAGGAAATGCTATTCTCTGTGTATACCCAGCCTGTTATACATGGTAACTCACATGTAAAGCTAGATTAGAGATCCAGTATGACTAGGGAAGGGACTCCCAAATCTCATCCCTAGCTGACAAGCTACTGACAGTTGATGGCCAATGGAGTGAGACAGTCATTGATTTGGGGAAGGTGCCTACTGGTAGGTTACTCATGTCCTAGTGGATGACCTCATACCCATGTGCCTATGGCGAGCAGTAGCTAGACTCCGTGTGTTAAACAAGCAAGCAAACAAATAATTGTAAAGAGAAGACATGAGGTTGGTAGGAAGAAGTGGCAGTTGTTTGTGGGGGTGAATTTGAGATGGATAATAAGGGGTGGATATGGATCAAGATGCACTGTCTATATTGTTGAATTTTCAAAGAATAATAAAATATCAAAAACACATTTCATAGTGGACTATACATTTTAACTAAAAACAAGATAGAATAAAAGTAATTGCCTTGGCAACAATGGTTCAAAAGCTTTTCAGTTTCGCGAGTGCTTTCTACACTGCACACCACAGGTAAGCAGGTAGTGCCAGTAACAAGGTCAAGGATAAAATGATCAGAGATATAAGAGAAGATTGAAGTCCCTAAATGCACAGTGTGGTTAAAAATTGAGCAAACTGTGAGTTGAATAACAGGTTATATTTTATAGATGTTTTAACAAAGTTGAAATACAGAGGAAGTGAATTATTTAGCTTTTTTTTTCCAAGGGAATACAGCTAGGTATGAATATCAGAAAAGAAAATGTAGCCTGCAAGGAAGAATATTCCATAGACTCAAAACTTAGTTAGGAGTTTGTCTCTGTGATTCAGAGAAGCCACTGTGAAGAAGTCAACCAGGTCCTATACTCTAAAGAAATAGGAAAGTGGGAACATTAGAGGTGATCGAGAAGGTTACACTTGCCAACAAATAAATCCTACTGTACCTTCAAGACTGTTTCAGGAATGAGATGGTCTAAGCTATACATGCAAAAGTTTCCACAGAAAGTTCTGTGTGCTCTGGAGTGGGGGGTATTGGACATTTTCACCTCTAGTTCAACTGTCTCCACTTTCCTATTTGCCTAAATTTACCAATTTAGAATTGGATTGCTGCTCAGAAATACTAGGTTTTTTTTTATTGTGTACTAGCTTTTTGTTTGCTTGTTTTTGTTTGTTTATTTGATCTAATCTTAAGTAGTAAAATGGTAAAGCAACATTGAGATCAGACACGCCCCTCTCCAGGGCTCTGCGTTATTTTCTTATCCTCCTGAGATTCATTGTCTGACATTTAAGTTCTTCACAATCTGAACCCCATAAATATTTGCTTGCCTTATTTGGATTTTTCCCACTCTTTATGACCCTCATGTAAAATAAAATGAATCTCACTATTCAACAGATGTTTTGCATTACTCACCTCTCTGGATATGCTAACCTTTATTAACCAGTTACCCTATGTAAATTCTTGTTGTTTTAAAATACCTGCTCATATCAGTGTCTTGAGTCCTCTGTAAAGAAATACCCTCTACTTTTCTGTGTGGCAGCATATTACTTCTTTTATAAATATCACCTCCCACTGTCTAACTAACAGTCATCATATTTCTGAGATTAGCCTCCACTAACTCCAGTATTCAGTGATTTAATTTAGTTTTCCACCAGACACTGCTAATGAAGACATTTCTGTTAAGTGGCCTAATTAATGAATACACCCCAAATGATCAGTGTTGAAGACAGTCTTGACATCTTCTTGTAAATATTTAATTTATGTATGTCTGTATATAGGCATTTGAGTGTGGATGCCTATGGAGCACAGAAGATGGAGGCCAGAAGATGAAGGCCAGAAGATGGACAGTGAACTAACTGGATCATGAGTTACAGGCAGTTCTGAGTCACTCATCATAGGTGTTGGAAACTGAACTCAGGGCCCTGAGAAAAGAACCCAGCACTCTTTTATGCTGAGCCACCTCTTAAGCCCCTGGTGTTTTCTTTTACAATTGCATCATTACAGAAAGGTTTATACACCATAAATTTCTTGAGATCCTATACCCTGTAGATGATTAAAATATTTCTCCAAATATTATTAATACTGTTTCCTTTCCAAGAATCTCTTGAATTTTGTTCCTATAAGAGAACACTTCTTTTTTGTTTAATTAATTTCTTGAGAATTTCCTATGACATATTTTGAACATATTACATCTATCTCCTAACTGCTCCCAGATCCCCCTCTCTTCCCAACCACATAGTTTTGTGTGTTCACTAAAAATCAACAAGAACAAAACCTAGTTAAATTTGTGCTATGATACAAAATGTACTTTTGGTTGTATGGGTATCAGTTCAGGGAAATTAATGAGGGGCTATGGAAGGAGGGAAGTTTCAAGAGAGGCGAGATGGGATGCATTGGTATACAAGGGTAAAGAATTATGGGGCAGAAAACAGTAAATAAATTGGGAGATAGGAGGATAAAAATAACAAGAAATTAATGCAGAGGGCATTATTAACATCACATACATGCGCACACACACACACACACACAATTTTAAAATGGAATTACTCTATTATAGGGCAACAAGACCCTACTATTGACCACAGGTTATGAACAGCCTAGTACCAGGAATTGGCTACCTCTTTTGGAGTTCTTGACTAATAACAGCTCATAAACTTTTTCGAGCCAAAGCATACAGGCTGTTAACAATGCTGTTATCGATCCTCTAGAACTCCACAGTAAAATTCTATTCCTGAAGACACCACACAGTCAAGTCATAGAACATGAAAAAAGTCGAGCTGCCAGTAGGCAGAGCCGCACCCCCTCCTTCCTTGTTTTCACACTGCTGGAAGGTGTTGTGCATGGTACTGTAAGAGCAAAGCGATCATCAACCTCTGGAGACTGCCAACCCTACGAACTACAATAATGATCAGGAACTGATGTAACCGTGAATGAATATGGTGACAGTAGCCAAATACCATATGATTGCATTTAAGGGCCATTCCTTGAGAATCTTACCTGGATCTATTATCAGGGACAAAAACTGTTACTAGGTCACAGAACCTATGAGAGAACATGTTACTTTTATTCTACTAGATATAGTATTAAGCCAACTCCTAGTGATTATTTTTATATCCACAGATAAGCTTGTTTCTATAGTAGATGGTGATTAATACAGAGATTCATACTTAGTCAAGGTATGATTATTACAAGACTCTGAAATACTAAGCCCTCAAGGGGTTACCTCTATCACATGTCCTCTACCTCTAGACTCATTGTGGTAGAGGTGTGGAAAGGGTGAAAAACAATGGATGGCTAATAACTATACATTTTCTGAACACAAAAGGGTAGCTGAATATATGACCTTAGAGCAGTTTTGACAGAATGCCCAAGATCTATGAAACCTCAAGCCAAACTAGTTCCCACTATGAAGTGCAGTGATGGGAATGAAGTCCCACCCCTAGTTGAAGAGCCATTGGCAACTGATAGCTGCTGGGAATAAGAGTCTGTTTCCTTTAAGAAGGTGGCCACTGATAGGTGGAGACAGCACAACTTACTAAACTAGTCAAAGAGTTGATAACTTCCAGAAACAGTGATATCTGATGGTTCATAACAAGATTGATCTAACAAGAGGACAGAGTTAGCAAAGAGTGTTTTATTTTGGAAATCTCAGGAACTGATTATTACATCAACAAGAAAGTACCTAAAATAATGAACAGAGAACATCTACATTTGTATGTATTAATGCATTTATCTTTAAAAACATAAACGTTAATTATCATTTTTGTTCCAACCTGGAGATGAGAAAATTAGTTCAGAACTTGTTCTGAGAAGGGTCCAGCAAAGATTCTTCACAGTGATCTTATTTGTGCTCTCAAAACTATCTTCAGTGTTTCTACCGATAAAATATCTCTTCTTTCCAGTTTCAGAATTATGTTTAATATTATGTATTAAGAATATTTAAAGTATGCCTAAGTATGATTATATCTTTGCAAGTGTGAGATTTGCCTGTTTCCCTTTTAACCTATATCGATGATAGCTATGCCTGTGTCCTAAGAGAACACAACCCTCTGCAGTATCATGCTTTCCAGTCTCTAGTCTCAGGTTGATATCCCTCAGGACTTGACACAATGCAATCAATCCACAGGATAGCAGTCAGCCAGGTGGAGTCCTTGCCATTCTAGCCACAAAGAGGTTGAGCATAGGCAGAAAGAAAGAAGGCTTGAAGTCCTGGTCCATGACAATTTGTTTTGCCTTAATGTTTTAATTTGGCCACAACAAAGGGCTACAGAAGCCAAATCACAGACACAGTAAATCTATGCTACAACCCTGTACAAACCCTATGAATTGGAATCCTTTATCACATAAGCTTTATGGATCTCTGATGTAGCTGGTGTTACAGCACAATGATGGGCCTACGTATCTAGATTCTGTAGCCTGATGCAGCTATTGTGCATGATCAGGACGTAGGGATTCCTTAGCCCTTAATACCAGTCAGCATTAAAGTTCTTAGGCTGGAGTCTGAGTATCTAGGCCCTATAGATTTCATGGCTCTCTGAAACTCTTCTGGGGACCAGGAAATTCAAGTCCTTTTCCATGGATTCCCTACAACCTTATTTCTTTCTTATATTGACTTCTTTTTCCTTTCTTGATATACCTTTACTTCTACTGTATTCTTTATCCTGCCCTGACCACTCCAAAACCATTCAGTCACTGCTGCTACCTTGACTGTCAGGCTGTCTTGCCCTTTCTACAACCACCCTAAGTGCTCAGAAGTTGCTACAGCTGGTGTCTCCTTGCCTCTTCATTAGCCACTACTTTGTCATCTCTACTCCTTTCTTCTCTTTATTATCAGCACAGTCTATCCTACTAACAGGAAATGAACAAGCAGACAAGAAAGAGAAAATGGAGAGGTACTTCTTATTGGGTCTAATGTTTCAGTGCCATGGGATGCAATATAGGAGAGTGCTGGCCCGCTGAATTCTGGGAGCCTGAGTAGCCTGTTCATGTAGCCAAAAAAAAAAAAAAAAAAAAAAAAAAAAAGGGATAATGGCCCAGTCAGAGCCTTGAGTCATTATCAACAATTGCAGCCCTGGAGACTTGTGAATACACCAATCAGAAGCTCTGTTCTTTTTTGTTGTTGTTGTTTTTATTTTTGTTTTTGTTTTATTTTATTGGGTATTTATTTCATTTACATTTCCAATGCTATCCCAAAAGTCCCCCACACGCTTCCCCACCCACCCACTCCCATTTCTTGGCCCTGTCGTTCCCCTGTACTGGGGCATATAAAGTTTGCACTACCAATGGGCCTCTCTTTCCACTGATGGCCAAGTAGGCCATCTTCTGATTCATATGAAGCTAGAGACATGAGCTCCGGGGGGTACTGGTTAGTTCATATTGTTGTTCCACCTATAGGATTGCAGATCCCTTTAGCTCCTTGGGTACTTTCTCTAGCTCCTCCATTGGGGGCCCTGTGATCCATCCAATAGCTGACTGTGAGCATCCACTTCTGTGTTTGCTAGGCCCTGGCATAGTCTCACAAGAGACAGCTCTATCTGGGTCCTTTCAGCAAAATCTTGCTAGTGTATGCAATGGTGTCAGCGTTTGGAAGCTAATTATGGGATGGATCCCCGGATATGGCAGTCTCTAGATGGTCCATCCTTTCGTCACAGCTCCAAACTTTGTCTCTGTAACTCCTTTCATGGGTGTTTTGTTCCCAATTCTAAGAAGGGGCAAAGTGTCCACACTTTGGTCTTCGTTCTTCTTGAGTTTCATGCGTTTAGCAAATTGTATCATATATCTTGGGTATCCTAAGTTTCTGGGCTAATATCCACTTATCAGTGAGTACATATTGTGTGAGTTCCTTTGTGATTGGGTTACCTCACTCAGGATGATGCCCTCCAGGTCCATCCATTTGCCTAGGAATTTCATAAATTCTTCTTTAGCATCAGACATAGCAGTCCCTCTGTCTTGCTGCTTAGTGAAATCCTCACTTCTAATGAAGTCCTCCTTTCTAGTGAAGTGCTACCCTTCAGTTTAGGTGGCACTGAGTTCATCTACAGTTCGGAGAGGCACAGGCGAGTAAAGTAAGAGTAACTTACTTTAAACAGCTTCAAACAGGTCCAGCTAAAGTGGTGCCTTCAGAAGATGGAACAAGCAGCTGTGATTGCTGCATAGTTTCCTTAGAGTCTCTTGAATGCTCAAAACATGTTCATGATGGCATTAAGGTTGTCTCACTGGCTGTCTGACCTTTGGTCTTTGACTTTATAAAGTAAAGCAGCAAGAGAGTCCTACAGTTGCTAACAATAGGGCCAAATGCCCCATCCACCAACATCTTTGTTTCTTTATCAAAAAATTAAAATGAATGTACAGTAGGAACTTACAGAGCTTATCATTGGGACTAATAATGATGTTAAAATATTTTAATCATGTTTTGCAGTATTGATGCCTGTTCTGTGCCTCGGAAAATGCTATGTCCCATTTTCTGTCTCAAACACACCAAAAGACTAACATAGCTCTTCATTTTCAGCAAAATGAAAACTTTTGATTGGATATGGGGAAAGGGATTTTATTTTTTTTTAGTCAAATAATGACAGAAGGATCATTTATGAGTGTCAAAAGTATACTTTTAGGTGTACATCTATAGGTATTAACAGACAAATAAAGCTACAAAGAATTTGGCATTGAAGCTAATAGTCACAAGCTTGATCAGCCTTCTAGAGGACATGAGAATGTCTTTGTTCCCAGGTAGGAGAATATCTATATTTTATTAAAATTAAATGAAATAAATATAAAGAAAATGCAAATTTAATTATAAGTTTCTTAGTGGGGTTGACTTTGAATTCTGGCTGTTATTTTTTTTATTAGAAATTAACCAGCTAGCATTTTTCCCTACTTTCATTTTGTCTAGTGTAATTCTTTTAAGAATCATTACATTTAGGTAGTCATTTCCAGATTTAATGTTGGGATAGAAATTATCTTTTTAAAAACCAATGTGGAGGGAAGAATTGAGTGATCTGAAGAGGACAGGGACTCTACAGGGAGACCAACAGAGTCAATAAACCTGGACCTATCCACCTATGGTGGCTTCCAGAGACTGCACAACCAATCGAAGAGCAAGCACAGTCTGCACCCAGGCCCCCTGCACATATGTATCAAATGTGCAGCTTGGTCCTCATGTGAGTCCCCGACCAACTGGAGTAGAGGTTGTCCCTGAATCTGTTGCCTGCCTACCTGCCATGGATCCTGTTCCCCTAACTGGGCTGCCTTGTCTGGCCTCAGTGGAAGAGGATGCACCTTATCCTGTAGTGATTTGATGTAAAAAAAAAAAAAAGTGGGGTGATACCCAGGGAGGCTCCCCCTTCTCAAAGGAGAACCTTAGGGAGGAATGGGGGAAGAATCTGGGTGAAGGAGGACTAGGAGGTGGGGAGGGGACTGATATTGGAATGTAAAGTGAATAAATAAATTAATTAATTAAAAAATGTGCGTACTAACTATGCAGAAAAGGACAGAGGTGTGTCCATGGATCTAGAGACAATAAAGAAGGATGGATCTCAAACACAGGTCTTTGAAACCTCAAACCTCTTGCATGTGCTCTCACTTGTTAAAAAAAAAAAAAAAGAAAAAAGAAAAGAAAGATAGGAAGGAAGGAAGAGAGATAGAGAGAGAAGGAAAGAAAGAAAGAAAGAAAGAAAGAAAGAAAGAAAGAAAGAAGGAAAAGAAAGAAAGAAAGAAAGAAAAGAAAAGAAAAGAAAAGAAAAGAAAAGAAAAGAAAGAAAGAAAGAAAGAAAGAAAGAAGAGGAAGTGAGAAGAAAAAGTAATGAGAGTGATACGTCCTTCCTTGGGGAGATGGTACCCTTTGACTATCATATGTATTTGCTGAGAAGAAATCAAACTTAAAGAAATTATGTTAAATGTTATATAGAAGTGTAGGCTTCATCTCTGAGCATTTTATTTCTAAAGATCTTGGAGTGGATTCTAGAAACTGTGTCCACTGAAGAGTAAGAAGCTAAGTCTACGCATAACATCCAATGCGGCACAACTTCAGCCACACTGAACATCATTTGGATCTATTTTTAAATTATGAGATCTCTACGCTATGCCTAAGGAACTTTACAAGCATATGAGAAAGTCTGGAAATGTATTCCATGGTGAATCTATCAAAAAATTTGACACAAATTAATATTCATATTAGTAAACTCTATACGAATATAAATTATAAGTTGTATAAATTAATCAATACGTTAATAATAACTAAGATAAATAAAGCATCAAGTTAACTACATGCCATCTATGTATGAGAGGCAGTGCTTTAAATTATTTTCATTTAATACAACACCCACAGTTAGGCTTGATAGTTTCTTGTGCAGGCAAGGCAATTAAAGTTCCTTGTTGCTCAGATTTTGCAAAGATTACACCAATAGTAAGATTCTAGGTCTCTTTGACACTCAGGCTATCACCCAAATGGTGCCTGCAGCATTTAGAATAAGATAAAATTGTCAACATGTACATAGAACACACATTGTGAACTTCAAAACAACATGGAATATGGTGAAGTAACCGCACACATATTGAGCATACTGCTGAACATCAAAACCAAGTAGGTAGAGCTTGCTTACCCACACTGAAAGTCCAGCTGCCTTTTTTCTTGATAAAATCATTGCCAGCACAATCTGAGACTATGACATGTTCACTTACAAGCCACAGGGACATGAATTATGGTTAACAAGTTGATAGGAAGATCTGAGGTGCCTATTCAAATAAAAATCACACTCTAATTATCGCATATCCCATATACTAAACTGCATATGACATAAAAATGAAAAGTCTCTATTACAATGTGACCAATAAGCACTGATAGGGGTTAGCAGAATGCATGCCTCACATATAGAAAGCCCTGGGCTTATTCCCCAACAATGCATAAGCGGGGCATAGTGGTGTCCACCTGTAACTCTAGAATTCAGAAGATGATGCCACAGTTTATAAATACATGAAATAAACTAAACCAAAAAAGAATGCCAGAATTTCCATTAAAAGTAAAACATGGAAGGCATTCAAGAACGACCATCTCACCAGGAAGGTGGCACCGAATGGCAGAGAAGCACCTGAAAAAATGTTCAACATCCTTAATCATCAGGGAAATGCAAATCAAAACAAAACTGAGATTCCACTTCACTCCAGCCAGAATGGCTAAGATAAAAAAACTCAGGTGACAGCAGATGCTGGCGAGGATGTGGAGAAAAGGGAACACTCCTCCATTGTTGGTGGGATTGCAAGCTTGTACAACCACTCTGGAAATCAGTCTGGCGGTTCTTCAGAAAATTGGACATAGTACTACCGGAGGATCCCGCAATGCCTCTCCTGGGCATATATCCAGAAGATGTCCCAACCGGTAAGAAGAACACATGTTCCACTATGTTCATAGCAGCCTTGTTTATAATAGCCAGAAGCTGGAAAGAACCCAGATGCCCCTCAACAGAGGAATGGATGCAGAAAATGTGGTACATTTACACAATGGAATACTACTCAGCTATTAAAAAAATGAATTTATGAAATTCCTAGGCAAATGGATGGACCTGGAGGGTATCATCCTGAGTGAAGTAACCCAATCACAAAGGAACTCGCACAATATGTACTCACTGATAAGTGGATAATAGCCCAGAAACTTAGGATACCCAAGATATAAGATACAACTTGCCAAACGCATGAAATTCAAGAAGAACGAAGACCAAAGTGTGGACACTTTACCCTTTCTTAGAAATGGGAACAAAACACCCATAGAAGGAGTTACAGAGACAAAATTTGGAGCTGAGATGAAAGGATGGACCATGTAGAGACTGCCATATCCAGGGATCCACCCCATAATCAGCATCCAAACGCTGACACCATTGCATACACTAGCAAGATTTTATCGAAAGGACCCAGATGTAGCTGTCTCTTGTGAGACTATGCCGGGTCCTAGCAAACACAGAAGTGGATGCTCACAGTCAGCTAATGGATGGATCACAGGGCTCCCAATGGAGGAGCTAGAGAAAGTACCCAAGGAGCTAAAGGGATCTGCAACCCTATAGGTGGAACAACATTATGAACTAACCAGTACCCCGGAGCTCTTGACTCTAGCTGCATATGTATCAAAAGATGGCCTAGTCGGCCATCACTGGAAAGAGAGGCCCATTGGACACGCAAACTTTATATGCCCCAGTACAGGGGAACGCCAGGGCCAAAAAGGGGGAGTGGGGGGTAGGGGAGTGGGGGTGGGTGGGTATGGGGGACTTTAGGTATAGCATTGGAAATGTAAATGAGCTAAATACCTAATAAAAAATTAAAAAAAAATTTGGAGCTGTGACGAAAGGATGGACCATCTAGTGATTGCCATATGCAGGGATCCATCCCATAATCAGCTTCCAAATGCTGACACCATTGCATACACTAGCAAGATTTCGCTGAAAGGACCCAGATATAGCTGTCTCTTGTGAGACTATGCCGGGGCCTAGCAAACACAGAAGTGGATGATCACAGTCAGCTATTGGATGGGTCACACGGCCCCTAATGGAGGAGCTAGAGAAATTACCCAAGGAGCTAAAGGGAACTGCAACCCTATAGGTGGAACAACAATATGAACTAAGCAGTACCCGGGAGCTCTTGTCTTTAGCTGCATATGTATCAAAAGATGGCCTAGTCGGCCATAACTGCAAAGAGAGGCCCATTGGACTTGCAAACTTTATATGCCCCAGTACAGGGGAACGCCAGGGCCAAAAAGGGGGAGTGGGTGGGTAGGGGATTGGGGGGGTGGGTATGGGGAACCTTTGGGATAGCATTGAAAATGTAAACGAGGAAAATACCTAATAATAAAAAAAAAGAAAAAAATACCTAAAAAAAAAAAAAAAAAAGAATGACCATCATTCATGTGTTGTCTGAATAACTGAGGCTTCATAACTGGCCATGAAAGCTGAAGAATAAAAACTGTATGGAGTGGGTTATCATGTCTTCCCAAGCAAAAGAATCAGCTGGAAAGGCCTCACTAGGTAGAGGACTAGCCAAGTTGCACCTCCACTAGCAGGTCCCAGCTCAGGCTAATGGTCTCTGCCTTCTTGTAGGGTAAAGAGATGAGATGAGAGAGAGAGAGAGAGGGAGAGAGAGAGGGGGGGGGAGAGAGAGAGAGAGAGAGAGAGAAGCCTGCTATCACAGAGAGAGCCACGGGCACTTTTTCTAGAGCTCTTATGTAATTTTGTTATGCGATTTCAAGACTGAATGTGTCTCTGTGATGGATAAGGACATCTTCTGCTGCTCCTAATGAGTTTGTGCTCAAAGCCAGACCCCTAGGAGACAGGATATGGTGGATCTGAGCCATTTTTAGAAGTTCTGAGTATATTTCTGGACTTTCTGAATGTTTTCCTTTACTAGAACTACCATGTCCCTTCTTTAAGTCCCTATGGTCCCATTGGGTTAAATATAGCTTGAACCTGTGTTGGCATACTCCAGATTCTAGTTTTATATGATCTGACTATGTCAGTTCACAGTTCCCAGGACTTACTCCAAATTGGTACTCCTTACATCATATTTGACTATCTATTGCCTTCATTCCTTGATCAAAAACTATTTGAACTTTGAAAACTGAACAACCTTGTGTGTAGGGAGCAGATAATGACAAAAAAGAAAAGTAAGCTACAGAAACAAATAGAGAGTGTAAAGTACTATGGACAGAGTTTATAGGGTACACTGGACTAGTAGGAAGGTTTCCTCTCACTGCCATATGAGGGATGACAAGAAATTTACCAGGTACAAGAAGAGAAACAATGCGTTTTCACTATGTCACCTCCAATAGACCCAGAGTTAGAGTTCTATCTTGTCTCCAAAGAAGCGCTAAAAGTTTCCCTTTGCCCTTGGGGACCCTCATCAGGCAAAACAAGGATTTATGGCTGTGTTGAAGAATGAATTTCAGGGAAATCCAGTATGAAGCAAAGTTGGATTTACTAAAAGAAAAAAGAAAGAAAGTCTCTCTGTGAGAGTAAAACACACCCAAGAGGGCAAGAGTGGCTCTCTCCAGGGAAAGTTACAGGCTTCCTTATGTGGGTACTGTCTTAGGGAATCTATTACTGCAACATAACACCATGGTCAAAACGCAAATTGAGGATGAAAGGGTTTTTTTCAGTGTATAACTTCCATAGCAATGTTCATCACTGAAATGAAACGGGGCAGGAACTTAACAGGGCAGGATCCTGAAGGCAGAAATTGGTGCAGAGGCCAGGAAGGGGTGCTACCTACTGACTTGGTTCTCATGGCTTGCTCACCTTGCTTTCTTATAGAACCATGAGCTACCAGCCTAGGGATGGCACCACCCACCATGGGCTGGGCTCTCCCCATATCAATAACAAATGAAGAAGATGCCTTAAAGCCAGATCTTATGGAGGTTTTTATTTTATTATTTTCAATTAAGGACCTCTTATTTCAGATACTTCTAATTTGTTTGTCAAGTTGGCATAATAATAGCCAGCACAAGTATGTAAGATCTCATGTTACATCATGAAAAGCTGTGTTTTACAAACCCACCGTTTTAATGATTGATCCATGAGACTGATTTATAGCTAGGATAAAAGTTAAGGAATTTTCTTCTGCATGCAAAGCTCTAAGTTGGACATATGAGGAATTCTGTTTAGATTGAATGATGACTGATGAGAGAAACACTACTCTGTGCTTATGTGTATCTCCACTAAGTTGTACCTGGCTTACTCAAGGCCAATGGCTTATGCAGTTCAACCTCGGACTGCTCGAGGACAGGAATCACTCTCCTCTCATTACTATAGTGCTGAGAAGAGTGCCTTCTGTGTAATGGATAACTCTAAATATTTGTGGACTGAAATTGCATCCTTTTACACATGGTGATTTTTCTATTGTTTCTATATGTTTATTGTCCTTGTAATATGAACTCAAACTCAAATCAGTGTAAATCCCCAGAAGCTCTACTCGGTTAATGTTCATACAAACATTTACAAATAGACCATAATCTTATTCAATGCTTTTGTTTGTATTTTCCATGCACCAGCATGACAAACTCTCAGTATCATGCCAGTGTAGAACTGACAGAGATTATGAGTGGCAGATTATGTCACAAAAAAGTTCATAATTAGAGACAGAAACTGATGGATCAATTTAAGGATAAGCTGAATGATTGGCAATGTGACCTTCAAATACTATTTTCCTGGCTAGAGAACCAGACTGGAATATCATGTGGCAAACAAAATGTAAGAGATAAAGCTGGAGGTACCTGTGGTCTGCAGACAGCCCTCTTGTTCCAATGTCAGGTGCCCGTCATTCGATGCCCCTGCCAGTTCTGTGTCAAACCTGTAAGTAGTTCCTTCAGGCAAAACAGGGAGGGTGAGGAAGGTCCCAATATGAGTTAGGACTTCAGATGGTGAGCAGCCGAACAACCATGTATGACCCAATCAAAACAAAGTGAATGGAAAAGTCTACTGTACCCGTGACAATGAAACCTTCTTGTTCCCCACACACCTCTTGGAATGGTTAGTTTGATGCTTTTGCTTTTTCTAGTACTATTACTCTTCATCATTATCACCCTTCTTCTCCCCACCTCCTCTTCCTGCTGCTGCTGCCACTGCTGCTGCTGCTGTTGTTGCTGCTGCTGCTACTGCTGCTGATGCCATTCTCTGCTGATACCAGACACTGACTTCTCAAATATTTGCATACACATTGAAGACTAGCAACATTTCAGGAATATTCTAAATCTTCTGCACATAACTTGGACAACTGAGTCACCCAACGTCACAAATTGAGCAGTTACAGACTCCATATCCTCTCTAATGTGTGGACAGCTGTTTTCTGACAACCTATCTCAGTTTCTAAGGCAATCTAGTGAATCTCCTTTGAACACACACACACACACACACACACACACACACACACACGTCCTTCTGTTCTGTTCCTCTAGAGAGCACTTCATAGTGAAGTTTATTCCAAAGTAAATCCTGGGCTGAAAAGGAGGGGACAAGATAGCAGATCAGAGTTACTGTATTAGATAATTAATTATTATAATTAGCAGAAAATTTTACAATACAATAATCTTTCTACACATCCATGTACTTTACCTCAGAACAAAGTATGACAATATAGAAAAGGTTAAATTTGTGGCACTAAACAAATGGGATAAGTTAAATTTTAACTGGTTTTAAAAGGCATGCTAACACCCTGCTCATCTGACATCTTGGATTGTTTTAAAATATGAATGATGCTTAGATACAAAAGGTTTCAATTGTTCTCTCCTTGCTTCCATTCATGAATTGTTCATTTTGCATTGTATAAAGTAGTTCATATCTTCCACCTGGTTTTAGTCAAATGAATCTAAGTCATGCTATAATTATTAGTGACATCAATTATAAGTTTTAATGTTAAGAAATTAATTCCATGGTTTTATGGATATTTTCTTTATTTACATTTGAAATGTTTTTCCCTTTCCAGATCTCCCCTTTGCAAACCCCCTATCCCCTCCCCCTGCCTTTATGAGAGTGGCCCCCACCCACCCACTCACCCTCTCCTGTCTTCCCATCCTGCCCTGGCATTCCCCTACACTGAGGCATCAAACATCCCCAGGCCCTAGGGCCTCTCCTCCCACTGATGTCATCCTCTGCCACATATGCAGCCGGAGCCACGGGACTCTGTATGTGTACACTTTGGTTGGTAGTCCAGTTCCCAGGGGGCTCGGGCTGGTTGACATTGTTGCTTCCTGCATGGGGCTGCAAACCCCCTCAGCTCCTTCAGTCCATTAGGGACACCATTCTCAGTCCAATTATTGACATATTTTTTTCTGTAGAGAATTAAATCTCAGTAACTGTCCATCTACACTTAGTCAGTATTCAGTTGACTCCTAAAAGACCCCTGGTATGATCTTGTCTTTTTTGTCTTTATTTCTGATTAATTTAATCATTTTATTTATTTATCTTCACCCCAAACACTCCAAACATTGTTTATGAAGACTATAATTATACATCCTTGGATCTTCTTTAGAAATGATAAGGAAAAGAGCCAAATAATTATAATATGTATTAATGAAGAAAAAACAATGTAGACATACCAAAGACCTAAAAGATCACAACTACAACAAAAGACCTTGTTACATCTTGCCATTCAGGAAAATTCAGTACATTGTAAATACTTTTCCTAAGCATGTTTCTCATGTGCTCAAGCTGAGGACCTGTTTTGTTTGTTTGTTTTTGTTTTTGTTTTTCTTTAGTTTAATTATTCATCCACTTTACATCCCAATCCCTGCCACTCTCTGGTCTCCCCTCACACAGCCCCTCCTCTCTGAGAACAGGGACCCCCCACCCATATTACCCCACCCTTTCACATCTAGTCACTGCAGAACTGGACACATCTTCTCCCACTGAGGCCAGAACTGGCTCTACAGGCAGGTAACAGATTCAGGGTCAGCTCTAGTTGATGGAGGACCAGCATGAAGACCAAGCTGCACATATGTGCATGTGTATATGTATGCACATGTAAATGTGCATGTGTATGTGTGTGTTGTAGAAAGAAACAATTACTTAGTACATGAGAGATTAAGAAGGGGAAATAAAAACCATTCTCCTAAACTATTAGCTAGCACTCTCTGTAGTTATTCAGTATACATCTTTGCATTATGAAATGGGATGGTTTCAATACAGGGAAAAAATGCACAAGCTTAGGTTTAAGTTGCATGGATTTTCACATATATTGTTATCTGAAAAGCAAGCTTACATATATATGCATATATATATATATATGTTTATATATGTATATATGCATTTTATGTATTTATGTATACACATATATAGGTATATATGTATAAAAAATAAATATGCACATGTACATGTACATGTACATACACATATGCACACACATACACACATATTTCAGCATGAGATCTTCTCAATGGCAAAACATGAAAGAAATCCATCAGTCCAGAGAGGAAGTAAGCTCTAAATCTAACATGGATTTCTGTAGTAAAATGGAAGGTTGCTTTGGTGAGGACCTACCCATAAACTCTAGGAGCTCCAATAACTGCTATCTCTGTGACATAATAAGAAGGCAAAGGAAAAAACAGGTAGAGAGAAGGATGGTGAGACACTCAGCAGATAAGTGCACTGGCTGCTTTTGCAGAGTACCTGGGTTCTTTTCCCAGCCCCTACCTACATCAGGATATTCCCAGCTATCTGTAGTTTAAGTTCTAAGGATCACCACCACTCTTCTGGCCTTGCCAAACCACATCAACATGGTACACACACATAAAATTGATTCTTCCCAGTGTTTATTTGAGAAAATTTTGCCTGTCAAGAGAACTCAGAGGAAATTTATCTGCAGATATTGACCTATAGTTTTAAGAGATGATGGATTGCAATGGTTGAAAAATTCTTTAATTTTTTTTAAAAGTGGAAGTTAGTTGTCATGTAGAAATAGTAGATCTGAAATTATAATACATCCATGACCCATTTCAACCAAAAGCATATTAAGAAATGGGACAAGATATCCCAAATGTACAAAGAATTCTAAGTAGCATGTAAATATTAAACATAAATCGTCTCTGTAGTCGTCATACACATAATCCAAACCTTCCAAATTCCAAAAACACCAAAACTTAATCATAAAGGTAATGAAAACCTAAATAGTTCAATAACAAGAAAAATATTCAATCTGAAATGAAAAAAAAAATGTGTTCCTTCAAAGAAAAGGCCAGGATGTGATAATGTAGAGATGAGGCTACAGTAACCATTCAAATAACTAAACAAATCAAAGTCACATAGAAGGAAAAGTGAATCACATGATTTTGGTAAGAATGGGATTCTCTAATAGCAAAATCAGACAAACATATTACCAGAAAAGAAAAATACACATGAAAATACTTGATGAATATATGTGTAGAAGTTTTCAACATAATACTTAAAAGCTTCATTCAGCCTTAGATTGAAAAGTCCACTCACCATGACCATGCAAGTTGTATGACTGATGCAAAAGCAAGCTTCAATATGTGCAAATAAGTAAATGTGGTACCTCACATTAACAAAATCAAGAAGAAAGGCAATCTTGTCAACCCTTGAGATACAGAAAAGATTTTTAAAATTTCAACATCCTTTCTTTTAAAAAAGCGTGACCAATTTTTCACTCATTGGTTATAGAAAGAATATACTTCAGCACAGGAAAGACTACATATGAGTTGCCTGTATCTATTCTTTGATTCCATGGTAAAATATTTCAAAGAATATTTCAACGTTTTCCTCTAAAATATAGATGAGGATTACTACACTCGATTCAGTATTGGATATCCTTATTATAGTAATTAAGCAAGATAAAAGTAAAAGGAGAGGATAGAAAGAAGTTAAATTATTTTTCTTTGCTGGTGGAGTAATAGCACATAATAGCATCCCACAAACTCTACCAAATATTCTTAATAAATAATTGATGCATGCAGTAAAACCACAGGACAAAATACAACATGCAAAATTAGTTAATATTTAAATATACTAACAATGTACCACTCAAATAAAATAAAAATGAAAAAATCTACTTGTAATAGATATAGGAAACAAAATATTTAGGAAACAATTAACTAAGGAAATAAAAGACCTGTATATTGAATATTATCAAAGAGTGATAAAGAAACTAAAGATAGAAGTAAATGGATTACTTAAAGCAATTCATAGATTCAGTAAAATTCTTATTCAAATTCCAGGTTTTTTCCTACAAGAATGTATTCATAGAAACTTCATCAATTCTATCCATTTCTATGAATGTATTTATAGAAATTCTAAAAATATAAAATTCTAAAAATAGAAATGTGGAATCAGTGGGAGGGTAAAATGGTTGTCAAGGTGTTTGTGAGCAAAATAATGAAGATGGAATCATCGCATTGCTTGGTTTCAAACTGTATGCCCAAGCCATAGCAATTAAAACAGCTTGACCCCCACCCCTTAAAACAGATCCATAAACACACGAAACAAAAGAGACCAAAGATAAACCCATGCATGTATAATTGTTAGCAAAGCTAAAAGAGTATATACAAAGGGAGATGGAACCTTCTTCACAAATACTGTTGGGTGAGGTAGACTTATTTTTGAAGAAGAAGGAAATTGGAGCTACCCAACAGCCAACCAAACAGAGATGCTGGCAATTTGTATGTACCAAAAGAATACATTCTCTTACACATTCAAGGAAATCAGAGTTCCATATTATTCTAGAAATTTGAAGGAAAGGAAGCCATCACTCTCATTTATTTAGGCATGCAAGCACCTTATTCAAAGGCTACAATACACAGCTTGGGGAGATGGCTCAATCAGCAACTACCCCACCAGAAGCATGAGAACTAGAGTGGGGATCCCTAGCCTAGCACCCATGTAAAAACCTGCCAGGCACGGAGACTCACATATCCCTAAACCGAGGGCTGGGGTACAGAGAGGTATGGCCAGTACTCAAGCTAACCTGTGATTTCTGAGTTCAGGGAAAGAGCAAAGTGGAGAGAGAGAGAGAGAGAGAAAGACACTTGACATCAGTCTCTGCCCTTCAGACACATATTCATTTGGGCCTGTATTACATGCACATAAACATAAGTACTTACATATGCTATGGACATACACAAAAATAAAATCCCTGGAGTGTGAGGAAACTCTATTAATTAAGGTTGATGTCTACCATTGACCAGATAGCTTTTGGGGGCTCAGAGTGTAATGGTGGACCCCCTTCGTTAGCAAAGTTTCCCAGGGAGTTCTAAGTCCCCATATTCACCTCTACCTGGTGAATGCCATATAAACTTGATTAGTTTATAGGACCAATTTCCTTTCTCCTCACAAAACTCGTTAAGCCAGCACCTGACATTTCTAAAACATTTCTCCATGGTAAGGGGGTATTCCAAGTACAGTGAGCCCCCAGCCAATGACCCTTGCCCATCATGGATTTCTTGACTCTCAGTTCCCCCAAACTCTATAGGCCTTCAATCACCCTAATTAAGTTGATCTGCTTACTGACAGCTGGCCCCTATGTGGTCTTTCACCATAGGTAGTCTCGGGGCTTCTGAACCCCCTGTCTGAAGTCTCTGCAACCTCTGCCCTCATGGACTATGTTGGCCAATAATCTACAACAGTGGGGATACCCACACTGGAGGACAGTATAAGAAACGTTAGACTAATATTATAATCATATGAACAAAACATACTCAGAACCTTATATAAAATATAGAAATTGTTCTGATAAAATTGTTTATTCCAGAAATAAGATTGTCAACATTAGAAAAACATTTACTTCAGAGTAGTGTAACCACATGGTCTGATAAAAGAAAAAAATTATGTCTACAGATATATAAAAAGTATTTAATTCATCAACTGTAGTGGACCTTGTGACATGGTGTGTTGTGATGTAGTATGGTGTGGTGTGTGTGTGTGTGTGTGTGTGTGTGTGTGTGTGTGTGTGTGTGTGTGTAGTATACACCAAGAAGTTCTTCTCTGTGTTTATGCCAACTTTGTGCCTACATAAGCATACCTCTTACGTTACAGAAATTAACACAGAGCGTGCGTGCAGTTTTCCTGAACTCTTGGCTCTGCTTTTTCTTCTGTGTCACCACATTTCTGGCTCCACTCTGGTGTGCACCAACTCACCCTTACTCATTCTCAGAGAGTCACATTGAAACTGTAGACAGACTCTGCTCCAGTTTAGCTCCCTAGCTGATGACATCGCTGTCATCTCTTCTCTGTACACAGTCTGAGTTCCTTTAAACCTCAGTGGAGCTTGGGACCCAGGGCCAACACTCAGCCAGGGGGACGCTTTCTTATGTTTTGCAGGAGCAGGAATCTTGTCAGACTTTAAGCATTTGGTGTTAAGCTTCATTGTTGCATCTATTTCATTTTTGTTGATGAAGCAGGTATCTTTACAAAGTACAACTAGGCAGTACTACTACACAATTAAAATATTTATTAAAAGATATCAGTCCTTTCTATTAGTTTTAAGGCAAAATAGGAGGAACATGGTTACCGGTTACCGTTACCATCATTGCAAATACTATTCTCTGCCAACTCAGGCAATTTTGTTTTGTTTATAACCTGTGAGTTATAGAACATATTCATGGCATAATTTGTTGCATGACCCAATAATTTTTTTTTATTTTGCTCAACCCAATAGAAAATGTATTTCCACGTTTAAGTTCCCCGGGAACAGAGACACTGAGCTCCAGCTGCCTGACTGTATCTTCTTCATCCCAGGTAACTTCCATGTCTAATATATAATTAAAGCGCTAATGGGAAAAAGAACAGCCAAGACGTCGTTTTCTGTGGTAGATGGGTTCCTAGTAACTTCTCCAAGTGCTGGTTGCTATCATTGGTGTTTCCTTCTCATTCTCAGGGTGGAAACCCTAGGAACTACCAGCATATCAAATCTGACCATGCTTCAATAGACCTCACTGACCAGGAAAAGCTACGGCTTTGCTGGATATTAAATCTGTCACATCACAGCTGACAGTCACAAACGTGCTGGAAGATACTGCCTAGTTGAACTGCACTCACTGAACTCTGGCACACCTCTCCCGAGCCATCTTTGAAAGCAGAAGATAAGTGCCCGTGGCACTAATGGGCCTGTAATAGCAGCCATTTCAAGGAAAGGGCAGGACACATTACGTTACTTGGAGTGTTCTCAGCTAAGGCATCCCTAGAGACTCAGGGAAAGGATAACGATCCATTGCTATCACATCCTTGACTTTTACAAGTGTCTGTGCTGCTCATTTGCCCACGGACCATGTGTTGTGCAGTTAGAACACTGTGGTAATTGATAGTCCTATTTTTATCGCATTAAATTCACATTTTCAGGACATGATAAATTTATGCCAGCATATTGACAGAACACAACCTTACATCGAGAGGCAAACATTCTGATTAACTCCTCATTCAAGTGTCTTAAAACTCTTCCAAATTGTTTCACCTAGGAACACATTGATAGGTAATCACACTTAAAATTTTATCTCCGTAAGTTAAGGCATTTTTTAAAAAGGAAATTGGGATTTTATTACAGATGTTACATCAGGGGAGAAAGGTAGAGGGACTTCTGAGTGTTATGTGCTCACTGTAGAATGTATGCAAATAGTTCCTTGAATGAAAAAAAAAATAGACACCGAAAAAAAGGTCTGATGAACTTAGAGTTTTCACTGTGAAGACAAACTAGAAATCCAGTCATTGTCCCCAATGATGATAGAGATCACCACCTTCACCCCAGGTGTAGACTGGCTAACTGACTTGGTAGCAATATTCTGTGGAATCCAAGGTGAAAACCACTGTTGTGTTTTCTACTCTCAGGACATAACATGATGGAATAAAGAGGACTATGCATGCACACAGTCCATTACATTACCCTTACATTCAGATATCAAGACACAAAATTGAGTGTGACATTATTAGCACTTTGTACCACGGAACAAGAATTTTTTTTTAAAATTCAGGATGAGTTTTGAGACTTTTACAACACCACAAAGCCAGACGGTTTCTGGGTAATCAACATAGAAACAACTGCACAGACCCAAAATGAGGGCTAGGAGGGTATCTTCGTTATAACTCCTTAAAAGTAGCTTAAGGAAGGAATGATTTCCTTTTGGATTATAGTTCCAGAAGAATGGCAAGGATACAGGCAAGGGAAACATAGTAGCACAAAAAAAATGAGGCTATTGGTGGTATTGCATAGTTACCCAGGAAGCCAGGAATGAACGGAAAGTAGGGCCAAGTTCTTAAGCTTTAAGGCCTGACTCCAGTAATCCATTCCCTCAAGTGAGGATCCATTTCTTAAAGGTTCTACAGCCTTCTTAAACAGCACCACTATCTTGGGACCAGCTGTTCACATATGTGAGCCCTTTGAAGACTTCCCATTCGAACCGCACCAGAGGAGTGATGGCCTCCCTGTTTTTACAGTAGGATGAAGAAACCTGAGAGACTGCTATAAAAGAGACAAGGTTAAATGGTCCAGTTTATTCTAAGCTGCAATAAATGCACAGTTCTTTCTTTGTAAAGTGATAGAGCTTCTTGAGATGACCCTGATTAAATGTGAAAACCATTACAAATGTTCAAAGCCATCCTTAAGTGTGAGTTAGCTGAGCAAAAAGCTAATAACCACCCCTGCCAATGGATCACTTATACAATGAAAATTCAGTCTTGGTAGTTGGAGAAAGGTCGAAATTAAAATGAAGAGAGGATTCAAGTGACATAAAAGCAAATTCTACCAGATATCAATGAAAGGCTAGACTTCAGTATCACCTGTTGGTCTGGACTCTCAGGTCCCAGGAAATAAGAACTGGCTCCAAGACTCCATAAAGCCAAAGAAATAGACCTGACTTACTGACTTTGGGACTTACTGACGGAGAACTTTCTCAGAAGTAATAAGACCAGGTATATTCTGGGAATTTGGATCAGCTTTAAGCTCCTTAGAAATGTTCAGAACAACAGTGACTCTCTGCCAGCCATACTATACCTGGCCATCACAGAAGGTTGTAGGTACCATCCAGGTGCTGATAGAATCAAGCTCTGGTTCATAAAGTTCCATGTCTGACCCAAATAAGTTTGTTAATTTATACTCCCTGAGAACACTAAGCAGAGGAAACTGACCAGAGCTACTCAGGAACCATTATGGTGATTACAATTCAAGATGGCTACAGTCATGTCAAACTAAATCCTATATCTGATTAGGGATTTTTCCATTTGACGAGTTCAAAATGATGTGTGAGAAATTTCCAACCAGGTTTTTCAATGTTTAAGACTGGGAGATGAGGCAAAGCTTATAGCTTAATTGGTTGAAGGTTGCCAAGGATCCACAAGACCCTGCATTTGATTCCTAGTATATTTAGAGTGCGGTGGTACACACCTATAATCCCTGCTCTTAGGGGGTAGAGGCAGAAGGATCAGGAATTTAAAATAATTCTCATCAGTATAGTAAGTTTGAGGCCAGCTATAAAATGCATATGACCGTGTCTAAAAAAGTACTAATAGAGGGAGGGAGAAAAGGAAGGAGGTATGGAGGGAAGCTACAAAGAAAGGAAGAGAAGGAAAGGAAATGAAAGGAAAAAAGAAGAAAGGAAGGAGATGAAAACAATTTAACTCAACATTTCTAGTGTCTCTCTTCACATATCTTACCATGAGTCTACCAAACTGGCCCACTCTTAGTAAAGGGAAATTAAAGTGATTACTGATACAGTAAAAAGATAAAAAAAAAAGAGTCCAAAATGTTTTCATTTCCATCTCTGAAAATCCCTCCTTTCCTGACTCAGTATCTCTTACTTAGAGAGAAAAATCTCCTCTCCATTCTCACCCGAGTCTTTCAGACAACATTAGGAAGTTCTGCTTATATTGTTTCCCTAATTCTCCATGTAATGTTAGACAGCATCTTCTCCATCTCATATTCCCTCTTGGATCAGAAGACAGAAGTTATCATCTATTACCTGTGGTGCTTTTGGAGATTAGTTATGACATATGGGTGAAGTGTACTGAAGATGAAATGTATGGAATAAATGCTTACACATTAGCGAAGACTGCACATTTAAGAGAATTATTCTAACAGACAACATAGAGATGTACCATTTCATTCTCAATTGCCTCCTTTTGTATGCTTTTACACCCAATTTAAGGTAATAACACATGATTATTCAAAGTGGGAATACATTATCGTACCTGTAATTCTATTTGTTATCAGCTGTTGGAAAAGCTTATTTCTGTCATGTAAGCCTGGCGACATAGCCAAAGGGTTTATACCTGCATAGAACTCGAGTGGTTGAAAAGCATCATTATTGATTAAAATTTATACTATTTAGGTAACAATGTCAGAGATAATAGAGATTTAAATAAAAGGCAATCTTAATATTTTTATTCATAGTTTCACATATTTTCTCTTAAATCTGGATATGAAAAGATGTTGTTCTGTAAGAATGGATATGGTGATTTTCTGATAGTATAGAATTATATAGCTCATGATTAAAGAACTGGCTTTTGTTAAGAAAAATATTTTAGTGACTCTTTGATTATAAGAGAAACCTCTAATGAGTTGTTCTAAAGGAGAACATATATAAAAGAAAAAGAAAGTGGGTGCCAAGATTGGTAAGTGGATGGAGAGCCTAGAAGAACACAAGACTGGTAATGAGATACAAGCAAAAGGAATTAGCAGACACAGAAAGAAAGGTGGCCCAACAACATAGTCTGAAGTGTGGTCCAGAGTCAAGAATCCTTTTAAAATCTTTTACTTTTTTATGATGTTTTTTCTACTCTGTGAGAATACATAAGTTCTCCAATAGCTTCTATTCAACCACCTCCCCTGAGTAATGTCCAAAACCTCCACATCGTATAAGGTATTTCCTGGGTGCTTTGGAAAAATGACACAGAAGGTCTTGCAACCTGTATCTTTGATGACTTTAGCTGGCTCAGTTACAGTGTGCACAATTGAATGGCCTGTTGGCCATGTTGGACTTCAGAATTTCTTTTAAAAAATCTACCATGTACATAATATCATAGTTAAGTGTGATCTCAGGCAAACTGATCAATCAATCAAAGACATCTTACTTAAGAGGAGGAAAAAGGTAATCTTAAATTACCAGAAAGAACAAGTGTTACTATAGAACTCCTTAAATTTTATTGATCCAGGATCAATAAACTTCATAAGAAGGTTGTTAATTTCTCAAAGCTTTGTAGTTAAGAAACTCTGTTGACGGTTATTAGCATACTTTAGAGGACTGCTTGAGTTAACAGACTGTGTATGATTGATAACTGTATAGCCTATGATGGAGAAGAGATTGAATGTTCTGGATATTTGTATGATTGATTCATTTAAGTGGGTAAACAACCAATGTGTTATATACTTCAGATGATTTAATATGTGCCTTCATTCATCAGGATTATATTGAATGCACAATTTAAAATTTATACACATGTTCAATCAAACCTACACAGTCCTCATACATTATTAAATGGGGAAGGCACATAGGGGACAATGTATGTCAGAGTTTAAAGTTTATGCCTACATTCTTAGTACTGACATAGTATTTTTTAAAAGTTCCATTTCTCTCTGTTTGAAAAAATAAAAATTATTTTATGTAAAATTTCAGTGTTGGGTAGTGATGGAACAAAAGACAACTTGATTGAGTGCTCTAGAGAGAACTGCTCTCCATTTTGGTGTCTCCAAAGTCAAAGTAGTTTAATATGCTCCAAGTATTCTTTGCTTAGGATGCTTCTCCATTAAGCTTTATAAATTGCATTAGCATGAGAATAAGCCAATACAGGATGGATAATATTTATCAAATATTAATAAAAGTTTGCCTACTCTTAACATTCAGATTCATATGAGCATGATACTGGGATTTAAAATAAGCCATCGGGAGGGTCAGAATACTAAGCTTCATTATCTAGCTAAATGAACCACTGAGATTACAGCTGTCATTAAGATTAAAACTGTGGGGCCAAAATACCTTCTTCTTTATAAGGCTTACCTCTCTTAGTTGGAATAGGCAAACAAAGTTTCTATCTGACTTGATTGAGATGAGATATCAAGTGGATTTTCTGGTAGGGAAATTGTCTCTGTGTCATAAGGAGTCAGGGTAGTATAGCATTTAGTACTGGAAGCAAAAGTAGAAGACATCCCAGGTAGCTTTAATTGTACACTAAACATGAACCAGGATTTTACACTAATCAAATGAGTCTCTGTGTGGATTACTTCATCCTTTCTCACAGAGAGACAGGAAACCATAATAACTAGGGATGAATAAAAGTGATATGTTGTATGGTGAGAAAACAGATGAGGTGTTTGGCCATTTGATGCCCACCACAGAATACTCAATAAAATTAGTGAAATCATAAGTGGAATGACTGTCAATCAGTTTGTGACTACTGTTGGAACTCACAAAGCCATTTGTTCTCACAATAACATATGGGTCAGAAATGCTGTAGCTACCAGTGAGTAATGTTAATATTATCCATCCTGTATAGGCTTATTCTCATGCTAATGCAATTTATAAAGTTTAATGGAGAAGCTTCCTAAGTGAAGAATACTTGGAGCATATTAAACTACTTTGGGTTTGGAACACCAAAATAGAGAGAAGTTCTTTCTAGACTCAATCAAGATGCCTTTTGTTTCATCACTACCTGTACTGGCTGGTTTTGTGTGTCAACTTGACACAGCTGGAATTATCACAGAGAATGGAGCTTCAGTTGAGGAAATGCGTCCATGAGATCCAACTGTAAGGCATTTCTTCAATTAGTGATCAAGGGTGAAAGGCCCCTTGTGAGTAGGACCATCTCTGAGCTGGTATTCTTGGTTCTATAAGAGAGCAGGCTGAGCAAGCCAGGGGAGGCAAGCCAGTAAAGAACATCCCTCCATGGCCTCTGCATCAGCTCCTGTTTCCTGACCTGCTTGAGTCCCAGTCCTGACTTCCTTGGTGATGAACAGCAGTATGGAAGTGTAAGCTGAATAAATCCTTTCCTCCCCTACTTGTTTCTTGGTCATGATGTTTGTGCAGGAATAGAAACTCTGACTAATACACTACCCAACACTGAAATTTTAAATAAAATAATTTTTATTTTTTTCAATTAGTGAGTAAACTAATTCTAATGTTTCTAATCAGAGTTCTAGAAAAACATACAATTCAAAACATAATGTTCAACTTTTAGGGATTAATAGGCAGGTAAAGAATATGTGTGTTCTAGTAACATAGAAGTATCTGATGCATCTTAACCAATTGGGTAACAGAGAGGAGGACAGTTATTCTATGTGGTGGATTGTCCTGGAATATAATGAACGACTGGCAGATTCCCCACCACAGAGCCAGGCTTTCATTACACTGAAATGTTTGAGCAGCCTGGTAGATCAATGAACAAATGATTGTTAATTTTTATTAAAAGGTGGAATTTTTGACTATTGGTTATTCATATTCTAACAGGCAAAGTACACAGTGGTGACTTTTTGTAACATTATTCCCAGTTAGAGTCTATGTGGAAATTATGAAATACTCTTCTATTAAGTAGGTTTGGTAGGATTTTCTTCAGAATCCTATGTATATTATTTTTACGGCTCACTGCTGGTAGCTATGGAATGGCTAGTTGTGGTGGATTCTTCTATTCTTCTTTACCATCCATAGTGACCTTAATCTGTCAAGAGGATAACTGGTAGTAGTCAGATATTCCACACCAACAGCTACTGAGGAATACACCAAAAATTCTAGAATGTTTAAATTAGCTTTATTGACATCATTATTCATGATTTTTAACATGGGTTATTGGATGGTGTTTTGGATGTTATTGGATAGAGATTATTGTTGACTTTAATCAACATGAATACTTTTTGAGGGGCAAGAGTTTGTCTGTGAAGTTAGCTGGAAGGGAGCTGTCGACTGGTTGTGCCTTGTCAGATTTTGGTAGTAGCTTTAATGTTATTGAGGTTGCTTCCAAAATTGCCAAGTAGAATTAGTATGGGTAGAGTGAGGGAAAAAGAAGCCATATAATTCTAGAAGTCATCTATGGAGATAAGTTTTCAGCAATGAGTCAGAAATGATAATTGTTTCAGAAGGAATGTCTAGTGAAATGGATTCTAGTAAAAGCAGCAGCATGTTTCAGTTGGGTAAATGCTTTGTACATGGTGCTAAGCAGTAAAAACTGTGGGTAGAAACTTAGAAAATGTGCATAAGTATAATGAGGACCTGAGTTTGCAAGTTATGTTTGTAGGATGCGTACTATTGCTTTCCTAAAACCTAAAAGAATCTTGCACACTATAGCCCAGTCTGGGAGGAGATTTAGTAGTGATGTTGGAGATTAAAATAAGCAAAACAGCCAGGCATGGTGCTGCCAGTCTGATATCACAGTATTTCAGTGGCTGAGGCCAGGTCAGAAGATCACAATGTTCACAGCCTTCTTAAACTACAGAGTAAGTTCAGAGCCACCCCAAGCAACTTAGTGAGAATCTTTTGTAAATAAATAAAGGAGAGGTTGAGGTGTAGCTCAGTGGTAGAACACCCATGTGATGCCCTAGATTTAGTCTCTATTACCACAAAAGAGGGAGAAACTTATGAATCCATTCACTTTGGTTAAAAGGGTTGATTTCAAAGATATAGATTAAAGTTGAAAACTAAGATCACATAGTATTATATGAAAAAGCTTTAAGTACAATAGATATCTGTTGGGAGGTAGCGATGAATGTGAATAAGAAGGCATTCATTAGCTGGGCATGGTGGTGCACACCTTTAGTCCCAGCACTCAGGAGGCAGAGGCAGAGGCAGGCAGATTTCTGAGTTCGAGGCCAGCCTGGTCTACAAAGTGAGTTCCAGGACAGTCAGGGCTATACAGAGAAACCCTGTCTCGAAAAACAAACAAACAAACAAAAAGAAGGCATTTGTTTGGGTGTGCTTATAAATTCATTAAATATGTATAGAGCCCTGTAAAGAAAGTCATGCTATGATCATAGGACTTCTAATGATAAGTCGTTGTTATAGTTTAAATAGGCCTACATGTTTTTCAAAACTCTTACTTATTATTAGTTATATTTAATAGATTCAGGGCACAAGGCTTTAAAATGTGTGTGTGTGTGTGTGTGTGTGTGTGTGTGTGTGTGTGTGTGTGTGTGTAAGAGTATGGCATCTATGAGAAAAATGGTCACTATTAGGAGATCATTGTTAGCTTAAACTATCAAGTGCAACAATTTTCATGTCAAACTTGCTAGAGGGCAGATTGTTACAAAGGGAGAAGCAACAGCATACATGCATGCTGACAGTGTTGAGTTATTTGTTTTGAAAGGGTTAAAGTAGATTTGAAGAAAGTTACCGAAGCAAATGTTGTGCTGGGTGTTATAAAGCAGAACCAGGTGCTCTACACTCTGTTGCTGATGGTCATTATGGGCAAAGGTCAAATTGACACTTGTTAACAAAAAAGAACTAAGAGGAGGAGGAGGAGAATGAGGAGGAGGAGAGGAAGGGAGGAGGAAGGGAGGATGGGTGGAAGGAAGAGAGGGAAGGAGGGAGGGAGGGAAATGAGGAAGGAAGGGAGTAAGGAAGTAAGGAAGGAAGGGGAAAGGGAAGGGGAAAAAGGGGAGAAGGGGAAGAAGGGAAGGAGAAGGGGATGAAATTAACACTAGGAATGAAATTATGATAGAGGTGGCAAATAAGTTACTCCTATTTGGAGTCACACAAAGTTTTGCCCTTAAGAGTAGTAAATTACTTTTACCTCTTCAAAATTAAGAGTGTCATATATGGGAGCATGAGTTAGCAGGTCTTTCACATGTCTCAATGAATGAGTTGTAAGTTTGCATTATTAGAATCAATATATTGGTTAACATAAAGTAAATTTAATATAAGTTCCAAAGTAAGATTGGAGCAATGTGATAGATCCAAGAAGTGGGCAGATAAGTATCATTTTCTCCAATGCAGAGCAGGTTAATACTGTTAATGTGAACTGTAAGATTTCCTCATTGCCTTGCAATCAATATGTAGAGAGTACATGGTTATAATTGGCCTATTAAATCCTGCTATAATAAGGGTAAAACTGAATCATGAAATTAAGCTACAATCACAAATCTTCCCCTAAGAAGGTAGTATCTGATGGTGAAGGCTAGATTTGCTAGCCCATACTTACCATGTTATTGAAGAGAGTAATATTTGTTACCTGCAGGGTAATAACATAGGTAGATATGAATTAATTTTTATTAGAGTTTGTGAGGCAGCTGGCTCTTTATAACTTGAGACCCTGGGCACTAATCAGGGCTGTGAGCCTGTGGGACTTCATGGTGTTCAAATAGGAGGCATATTTTCTTAGCCCTTTTTAACTGTTTGTCTCTGTCTTCTGTAAACGTTTCGTTGCAAGTATTCTTCATGGGGATGATATAAGATGGGTACATTGTATGTCCTGTGAGTAGATTTAAAATTACATCTACTCCTAATATACCATCACATTCAGTTTCATACTGTGACTTCGAGGACAACCCATTTGTACATGTGGTTTGGTGGAGGCAGTAAGAGACATCTTAATTTGGATATTTCATCCTGTTTGACTAGGAATATGACAGTATTAGAATTTAGTTGAAAATTGAGAAAAGTGTAGTGAGCTTGTGGTCTTTGTGACATAACTAGATGTTACAGAAGATATAATGGCCACTTCATATATAGAATAGGAAATCATGCTTTTAATCATTCTGTTTGATTGCCTCATTGAGTAATAATTAAGGCTGAGATTGGTAGTTGTTTTTGAAAGAAATGATAAAGTAGCATTTGCTATATGATGGTAAATGCAATTGTTAGCAATTTTCAGGACAGTTAATATTAACACATATTAGTACTTTGAGGTATTTGAATCTTTGGAAAGGGGTGCTGACTTGCTGTGGTTATTAAGGAAAATAATTAGGGCTTCAGTGTTAGAAGGAGCAGTATATTTCAATGAACTCTTTCTCTTTTCTTGCTCTAAGTTGCTTTACCATCTGCACCTTTTTATACATCTTCTGGGCATACTTTCATAGAACATCATATAGTTATATTAGTTTGATGAATTTTAACAGTGTCATGTTGCAGATACAAGTATAACAATAACATTTGAGGAAGATTACATGGTGCACATAGTCCAGGCCATATGTACTAGATACCATTATTATAGTTGTAAGCCTCACAGGCTATAAAACTAATAAAATAACTGGTGTTGAGGTGAATAAGTTAAAGTGGGTATTTAAAATTACAAACACTCCTACAATAAGTAATATTATGCCTTCTAAATGTTGTGAACTTAATAGGTGTGACTGATATTGTCCTATTAAGCATGTTATATAAGCTATAATATTGTTAAAACAAACCAAATACACATTGGGAGTTATTAAATATTAAACTTTAATGAGTTGAAATAATTCGCTTTATTTTTTTCTTGTTTATTTAGGTAGAGAAGACAGTTGTTGCTCCAAGACTCGCCTTAGGAAAACAGAGTAGAGATTTCATCTCAAAGATTTTCCACAGAGAATCTCAGTGGTTATTATGGAATGGTGGGGAACAGCTCCCCTGTTCTCATTCTCATACCTGGCTGAGCTCTTTATCTCCCAGTCCATTTCTTGGATTGATGTTAGGAAAACTGAAAAGAAAGGTAATACTGAGATAATAGATGTGATTTTGGCCTACGAATGGTTAATGGATGCCAAAACTAACGTGACTCTACCAATGAAATATGTGCAGTTTGTGGTCTGCCATATCATTGGTTGATAGTCATACAAACAAGGTAGTGGATTAACCAGGAAGCCTAATGATTTCAATAGTAACATGGGGAGAAATAGAATGAGTGTTTCTTGTAGCAGTAAATTGTCTGAGGGTGCTTTCACTTTGGTCAGAAGGTAATAATGACTATTTCTGCTCATACTGAAAGAGCCTAGCTTTATTGAAAACTGGAAGGTTGACAAAAATGAATAGGATAATAATCATAGTAAATTTATTTACCTAATAAGTAAGAAGAAGGAAGTTAATATTATAAAAGAAGTCCCAGCATTATTATTGCTATTTGTTTTAGTATTAATGGCATAATCATTGAATAAAAGTTAACCAATGTTAGGTGAAAAGAGGTGGAAAGATGATGTTTGGAAATGAAGTGATTAAAACAATTTTTGTTAGTACTATTATCAGTGAGGTCATGATATAGGTAAGGAAATTTTCAGCCATCTTGCTTCTTATTGGGACTTGTGTTCTAATGCTTTGATATTCTTTTATGACAAATTAGAATAAATATACTTTGGAATTGTTAATTGAATAAGATAAATAGTGCTACAGATATTACAATAGTACAAACAGATCACACTGACACTATGAAATTTTTTACTCATTACTACTTAAAGCTTAGTAGTGTTCCAATAACATTGTACTGTTGGTGCTAATTCAATCTCAAACTATTTAATTGGAATTAATTTAAGTATAATCCACATGAGGCTGTAGTTACATCCTTCCATTTCTGAGCATTGCTAGCATCACGGATGTAGTCTCATGAATATTAGAGTTGCCTCTGTCCTGGAATTACACTTGTTTTTAGGCCCAATGATGAACAGCCCAGGAGAGACACTTATTTTGGATAAGATAAATATATGAAGATTTCTATAGGTTTTATTACTTAACTCTTCATTTTCCCGCAGCTCTAGATTTTCTAGGTTAAGGTCAGTTACAGGAATTATGTAGAAATAAATAGGTCATTATAGTCTATATATTTCATGAGTTTAGTAGTATAGATAGTTTGAAGTTTTCACAGTTCAATAAAGAGTTATTAATTTCATATATCATGTAGATCATTTACAGGAAAAAGTCAATTAAGATAAAGCTAATTTCAAAAGAGCTAACCATCCAGTTATGGAGAGCAATCAAGAATTTTTTGTGAACTCTGTGCTCAACCATAACAACCTGTATAACGAGATATGTCATGTCCATCATTGTAGTAGTGGCATAAAGGTTATAAGAATAACCATCTTATTTCTTATTGAATTAAAGCCCTCTCTACAGGAGAAAACAAATGCCTGGTACTGCCACTCAGGCCAAGAACCCATGGTTGGGTAACTCATACAACCTAATGGTAAACTTCCTACCATTATTTTGTTAAATGGACATAGTATCAAACTGCTCTCTAAGTTTAGTAGAGTATCTCCCTACTCATCGATCAGTGCAATTTTAAGACCTCATTAGAAAATTTTCTTTGTGCAGTGGATAACTGTCATTGCAAACATCATAACTGTAAAAAAAAATGCAGATATGTATCAACACCAATGGGCCATCTATGTCACACCCATGACATTTGCAGTTACTATTGCAGAAGAGGAAAGACTGTAAAAACTAGAAGTCAGGGAGGAAAGTAGTTAAATAATATCTCCTGCAAGTGATAAGACAGATACACTCATGAACACAGAGCAGCTGTTGGTGCCTATATAATACCTGCATAAAATCAAAGCAGTCAACATTTTAGCATGCAAGGTGAGAGGGTTCATGATCTTCTGTCACTACTTAAGGAACAAAGAATTGATGGCTATCAGGGGAAAGAGAGTCAGTTTCTTTAAGGGTATGCTATACAATATATTCCATGCTTCAGTGGGTGGTCCACACTCAGAAACATATAGGCAGCACTGATTTGAATCTGGGGGATATAATTAAAAAAGAAATACAAGTTAGGAAGGGATAGAGAAAGGTGACAAATCTTGGACGAAATAAGGGGAGAAATTTGGAGATTAATATGATCAAAATACATTGTATGCATGCATAAAATTTAAATAAAATATACTAAAATAATAATAGCAAATAGAATCATTTATATTATTTCTATTAGATATATGTAGTACTTTGTGAGTTAATTTTATTATTGATATCAACAAAATAACATAATAGACTAAAGAGTTATTAAAGTACATTTATTAATGTTATCATGCAAGTCTGGGAAATTTTTTACTAGATTATATTAAATCTTGAAATCCTAATTGGAATTGATATACCCAAGAACACTAAAACGATTTATAACTATAATTAATTCTGACCAAGTTTCATAATACCTAATGCATAACTTGCGGATAAAATAATGATGCTTATGGGACTGAGTTGGAACCAAATATAGAGGTTTAATCTTGTTCCTCATTTAAGTTTTTCTGTGAGAAAGTTCTTTGAATGTCTGTTGGCTAGAAATAAAATCATTTAAGATTTGTGGTTGAATGTTCTACTGAGACTTCCTGTTTTTCAGCACAAACATTGAAAGTTATAAAGAATTAGTATTACTGCTGTTAGTGAAATGAATAAATTTGTCAGTGAGATGAGACTTTATGAGCTATGGATGTTAGGAATAGCTAGAGACTGAGAAATTACTGATTGGCTTTTATAGAGTATGACCTGAACAGAGGGGGAATCAGTGAACAAACTCTGCAATGGTGAGGACCACACCCACGAATAAGGATAATGGGAATGTGCCACTATAACAATATGGTAGACCCATACAGGAAAGCCATACAAACCAACTGCTATTATGGCCCAGACTATCCCCATGTATCCAATGGCTCTTTGGTTCAAGAATAGTTGTTACACTATGCAAGATCCTTCCTAGTCAGGGTCAGGTGATAATGCCTGTTTCTGGGTCCTAAAACATAAGAATCAAGATTGGCCTAGCAGTGGGTCTTTCTTAGGCTGGACTGAAGAGATGTTAAGAGTAAGGTCTGTGTATAGCATGGTGATGCTGGGTCTTATTATTACGCAAACTAACAGTAAAAGGCCAATTGTAATTAATGCTATTCAGTGGTGCCTGTGCCTACGCTGGTGCTATTATCCTAATGGTTATTATAGTATAATTAGTAGATCCTAAAATTGAAGAAACATTTTCTAAAATTAATATGGAAATGGCCTTAGCCAAAGAAGACTGGATTTCCAGCTAACAGTGAATTTGGCTAGATTCTGGTATGCTGGTTCTGTGTATTCTTGACACAGAGTGTCATTTGATACATAGAATCATTTGGTAAGAGGGAATCTCAATTAAGAAAATGCCCTCATTAGATTGTTCTGGGGGAAAGCATGTGAGGCATTTTCCTGATTGGTAGTTGATGTGGAAGGGTCCAGCCCACTGTGGGCAGTGCCACCTCTGGACTGCTGGATATGAGTACTAAAAGAAAGCAGGCAGAGCAAGCCAAGAGAGCAAGTGAGAAAGCAGTGTCCTCCATGATCTCTGCATCAGTTCTTGCCTCCAGTTTTCTGCCTTGCTTTCCTGCCCTAACTTCCCTGGATGATGGACTAAAAGCTCTAAGCTAAAATAAATCCCTTCCTTCCAAGTTGCTTTGGGTCAAGCCGTTTTATCAAAAGAAACCCTAGCTAACACAACTGGTTTCTCCTATTGAGGAGGCAAAGTTGAAGAAAAACTGATGAAGAAGATAGGCAGAAATTTATTTTTTAGAGTTGAATGAGTGTGCTACCTGGGCCTTCAGTCACTAATAGAATTAATCATTTACAAGTTCTTCACTTGTATCTGTCATGACTATTACAAGAGATTTTTTGAAATGTGTAAACAATGCTAATGGCATTGTGAATTTGATTACCACATACTAATGTGCTGCTTGGCCTAATTTGTCTTGGATTAAAAGCCTTAGGGCAATAACTCCTACTCTGGCTAGAGCACAAAACAATAAATATAATATGTCAATATATGTAAGGTTTGTTGAAAATATCAAAAGGTTAATGAGCCTGGTTAGGAGATACACCAGCTGTGTAAACTGAGTCCTGTAAACATAGACAGACAGCCGTCTCCATCAACATTGGCTGCAGAGGTGATGTTGGTCATGCTGAGGTGGGGACTGGAATAGGCTTCATACATCCTCAGAGTAGCCACCAACCATATATATGCTCCAGTGTTGTATGGAGCAGGACTAAAAATCATTTTTGAATACTGAAGAGTAAATTGCCATAAAACTGAATCCAAGACAGGCATAGAATTATTATAAACATATACATATACTATATAACATATTATATAGTGTAAAAATCCTTTACAGCTAGTATTTCTTATGAAAAGTATAGGTATAAGCAAACAGTATGTATGTACGTGACAAACTCAAGGTTTTACTAAATTCACTTATTTATAGTCTAATAGGTTTTACCTCCTCATGTATAAGATATTTCTAGTTCATTTCATTACTATTTTGAAATTCAAGTTCTCTTGTTTGAAAGTAATGGGACTCAATTTTCTTATTCCTTTAATTCTTAATTTCCACTTTCCCGATCAAACTCATCATCCAAAAGAATAACTAGGGCAGCCTAATTACCTCTCCAGCCTTCTGGGAAGTGCCAGAGTGTCTCCAAAACTATAGGGGACAATCCTCTGCCACTAGAGCTATTTGATTAAAAAGAAATGGCAGGCGCCCCAAGCAGTTAGGGAATTAAAATACTTTATCTCCCAATCCACTCAACTTATTTACTAGGTGACTAAGTACCACATGGTAACAAGGAGTTCCAGTTCCTGACTCAGAACTTTTACATTTCTGGGGCTGTGTGGTATAACTATATTTCCTCCAGCTTCACTTTTCACAAGACGGCAGTGCAGGGTTCTGCCACACACCTACCACACCGCCAGTGTCAGCTTCACGGTGATACCTCAGAGCATAGAGTATTGTGCCAACTGCTCTGGAAACTGCCATTTCAATTAGGAATTGAACGAGTCTCTGAGTGTGACTAAATAACCTCATGCACACTATTAATGGGTTGATTTTAAGGACATTGCCTACCTGTCTGAAGCAGCCAGACTCTATGTATGTTCCTCAGCTTTTCGTGCTAGTCACATGTCTCTCAAAGTGACAAAATGTCTGAAGCAAACATACTGTGTGTGGTTCCAAAATCACCGTCCTGCATGTTTGTATTTACTCAAGTGATCAATAGCTTGCGGTCACACACAATTTACATGCAGTGCTGAAAGCAGCATTATTTGTATTTGCCGAGATCTGCAAAAAAGCAAGATGTCCCTTAATGGGTTAGTTCATATCGGTTGTTAAAAAGATTCTGTTCATATTGCATACCACACAGAATTTAGTCACCCTGTGAGACCCTCCTACCACCTTGCTTCGATGTTCCCTATAATTTAAAGGAACGAAGACAGACGTATTTTGGTGTACGCTTCAGACGTTATAGTCTGTAGTTGCTTGGGCACACTGCTCTGTACATGGTACATGGCAAAACAACATAGTGGAAGTCAGGCATGTGGGCACACATCTGTACTCCTAGAAATCAGGAAGTTGAAGCGGGAGGATCATGATTCCGAAGCTAGCCTGGGTTACATACTGAGACCCTGGGTTACATATTGAGACCCTGTCTCAAATAAACAAGCAACCACCATGGTGAGAAATGAGTAGCGTCATGCCAGGTTCTTGTTATGTTCACACAGGCACACTCAGTGGCCAAACTTCTTCTAGTCTGCCTCACACCCTAAAGGCTCCACCACTCCCCAATAATTCTGTGGGTTGAGGAGGGAGAAGCTCCAAGAGCTGGGCCTGGGCTTACATTAACGATGGAAGCGAAGAGGCTTCTCTTGCTGGTAGTAACAATGCTATTTAGCCCTATCCTCTGCTGTAACAGGATTGGCCTGTGTGGACTAACGGATAAGGCAGAAGTAGTATCTCAAATGTGAGGTTCCCGTAGAAAATACACTGGCTTTCTTCCTGGCAATTGTCTTTTGTACTTTTCCTATTGTTCTTGGACGACTTACTCCAGGAAATTAGTGCACCAGCAGCACTCCGGAGAGGTCCCATCGCAAGGAAATGATGCCTTGCCAATAGCCACTCAGATACACTTCAGGCAGATCCCCCTGTCCTCTTCAGAGCTCCAGAGACAGCAGCCAAGCTGACCGCAAGGGACCTCAACCGCAAGCACAGAGCCAAGGAACCCTGGGATTCCTGACCCTCAGTCAATTCGACATAGTCAAGATTTATTGCTGCAAGCTGCTGAGGGTTTGGATAATCACTAACATAAAAACAAAAAAACCAACCCTCACAAACATACTTTCTTATCTCCCTTGCCAGGTACATGCTTGGACAAAATAAGGCTTTGGCTGGCATGTGATAAATTATAGCCTTTGGCAAGATAGGAACAAGCCTTTGCTAACAAGCCATTGCTAACATGTTTGGCCCAGGAGATGAGAGACCTTAAGAAAGTTCTTTGTGAGAATAATTTAGACAACTTCATGAGAAGTTGAGCTTCCTGAGTGAATGAAGCAAAGAACCAGAGCAAAGGAGGCACTTCCAGAGGAAGTGTGGGAAATGTCATTAATTTATCTGCTTGCTTTCCCGTTGAGAAGGCCATCCTGGAAGCCTTCAATGAGTCACTCTAAGCAGTGGCTCTAAGCCTTTCTTAAGTTTTTGATTAGCACATGTTATTTAAAACACAATACTAGGTTTCATTATAGTTTACATATGTGCCTAATCTACTATCATATAAGAGCAACTTGAACTGTTGGAATATTTGAGTGGCGGGGGGAGGAGGAGGAGGAGGATTTCTTGGTCACATTTTTGAATAAGACTTCCCGAAGCTTGTTTGAAACTCTGTGGTGAGAGCCACTCTTGGCAGAACCTGCTAAGCAGCAACTGGTTATCCTCCTGTCTTCCTTCAACATCTCCTTCCACCTCCAGGAAATACCAATGTTAATTTTTTTCATTTTCAAAACCAAAATTCTTTGAAATATTTTCATATAATGTCTTAATTTGTCTTTCTTCTGGCCACTGTGGAATCTACATATGTAGTAAAACTTACCTGTAACTATGGCTCTTCACTGAATAACAAGAAAAACAGGAAATTATATGCTAAAGACAGGTGAAGTTATAAAAAAGATTTCAATAATAACATCACATAGCTACTTGTTTTTTAAGAATTTATTTTATAAACATTGTATCATAAGGAAATTGTCTAACTTTATCCCCTCCATCACTCTGCTAATACATAAGTTGATTTTTTTTCCTCATGTACATTAAGAGCTACCTCATCAGTATTAAATGAGAGCCTTCTGCAACCAGGACACTTGGCAAGCTTCCTCTGAATAATTGTCTAAGTCATGATGAATTTTGAATAGTTGTGAGTGACCTGGTGTTGATTAAAATTTATTTTCCTTTCATCTACCATATCACAATTTTTACATTCCTGCTTAGATAAATGAATTAAACATATTTCCAGAAAAAAGTTTACAGTATTCAAACTAAAGGCATCAGGAAATAAACCTATCCTGGACTTAATGAGAGTCGATATCAATGCTACAAGAGCCTTTCCTACAATTGCAAGCCATTTCACCTGGAGATTTCCCAAAGGAGATCATTCTTGTGCCCGGAGAAAAGACTGATGCAGCTTTTATTGAATCCCAAAGAAACTAAAATCTTTCCCTTGTAGAGAACTGACTCATGATAATTTATTCACCTCTTAGACATTAGGGTGTGCTTCTGTAGTTCTTCAGCTTCTCTTCATAAACTGGCAAAGACTGGAGTGAAAAATGTTTTGTTCCCAGCCAACCTCTTAGCAGTTTACAATCTTCCATGATGAGGTTTTGGTGGGTTTTATGCAGGGTAATGGGTTTTCTAGGCTAAAGGTCTCTTGTGTGTGAGTTGCTAAAGGCTGCAGTATATATTTGCCTGTAATAATAAGCTGTATAACCTAAGATGTGGGAGCCCAGGGAAGTGTGCATAAGGGCAAGCAAAAACAGAGAAGAAAAGTAAAAAGCTCTTTTTGGCAACTCTTCCTATCTGTCTATGGATTTGAGAAGGGAGCTCTCATTGATATGAAAGCACTCTTTCTCCATTCTTAAAACTATGAATGGCATCATCCTGAGTGAGGTAACACAATCACAAAGGAACTCACACAATATGTACTCACTGATAAGTGGATACTAGCCCAAAACCTAGGATACCCACGATATAAGATACAATTTCCTAAACACATGAAACTCAAGAAAAATGAAGACTGAAGTGTGGACACTATGCCCCTCCTTAGAAGTGGGAACAAAACACCCATGGAAGGAGTTACAGAAACAAAGTTTGGAGCTGAGATGAAAGGATGGACCATGTAGAGACTGCCATATCCAGGGATCCACCCCATAATCAGCATCCAAACGCTGACACCATTGCATATACTAGCAAGATTTTATCGAAAGGACCCAGATGTAGCTGTCTCTTGTGAGACTATGCCGGGGCCTAGCAAACACAGAAGTGGATGCTCACAGTCAGCTAATGGATGGATCACAGGGCTCCCAATGGAGGAGCTAGAGAAAGTACCCAAGGAGCTAAAGGGATCTTCAACCCTATAGGTGGAACAACATTATGAACTAACCAGTACCCCTGAGCTCTTGACTCTAGCTGCATATGTATCAAAAGATGGCCTAGTCGGCCATCACTGGAAAGAGAGGCCCATTGGACACGCAGACTTTGTGTGCCCCGGTACAGGGGAACGCCAGGGCCAAAGGGGGGGAGTGGGTGGGTAGGGGAGTGGGGGTGGGTGGGTAAGGGGGACTTTTGGTATAGCATTGGAAATGTAAATGAGCTAAATACCTAATAAAAAAAAATGAAAAAAAAAAAAAAAAAACTATGAATGAAGATAGGCTGAATCTTTTTAAATGATGATCCAGAGGAGAACAAAGAGCTACATGCCAGGACAAGACCAGAGAGAAAATCAGTTTAACCTGCTAGCAAGAGCTCTCCATAAATACATTGTTACAACTCGAAAATTTGGGGATTTTCCCATGATCAATAGATCATCATTAGTGAGTGTGGATGTGGCTAGGACAAAGAAAGTGAGTACCTTGTCTGAGTTTGATCCCCCAAGTCCACTTAACAATCTTGGTATGATACTATGAGTTTGCAACCCCAGTGCCTGGGAGAGAGAGAGAGAGAAAAAAAAACTTTTGCACCTGCTGGCTAGCCAGCCTAGCCAACTTGGAGAGCCCCAGGTGAGTGAGAGACACTGCCTCATAAACCAACGTGGACAGTACCTAAGGAACAAGAGCCTATGTTGTCCTCTGGCTTCCTCACACATGCACACACACATATGCCGACACATGCATACACACATGAACATACACATGAGTGAGTTTGGACGGGAGATGAAGCATTGAAATCTGGGGTACATGTGGACTGTGTGAATAGAGTGGAGGAGAGAGAGCAGAAGGCAGAAAGGGGCTTCAGCTGCTTGGGTTTTTTTTCTCTCTCTCTTTTGATCTTTTTTGTAAACAAAGGCTTTCCTTGTGAGAAAACACCACAAACCATAAATCCCATTTTCATCATTATGCCTGCTGTTGCTCAGAGCACTCAGCTTTCATTCTGTCCCCAAGCTGTGACTATTCCTTCTGCATTTACCTTTCATACTAAGGGACCAGTTCTGACAAGCCAGGGAGGTACCTAGGACACCCAGTATAGAACCCCTTTTTCCCAGGATCATCTTAGTATCAACTTCTCCTATGCAAGAGCTCATCTTAGAACCAAACCCTTCCTGGGGCTGGTGGCGTGGGGGTTGGGAAATGAGGGGGAGCAGTCGAACACATCTTTAATCCTAGCAACTGGGAGGCAGAGGCATGTGGATCTCTGTGTTTGAGCCAAGCCTGGTGTGCAAAGTGAATTCCAGGTCAGCAAGGATTATACAGAGAAACCCTGTCTCATAAACAGCCAGAAAATAATAGTAATAATAGCTCTTTATTGAAAGATGTGTAACTGACAGGATCACATCTACTCAAGTCTAAAAGCTCTTCTTTCGGTCTCCTCTGCAGCTTTCTCAGATCCATTCCCATAGATAGCATGCCACAGAGTTGTGTAAAAGATGACTCCCGTTAATGTGTTATACATGAAAACTTTCCTGAGAGAGAGAGAGAGAGAGAGAGAGAGAGAGAGAGAGAGAGAAAGTGCATACTTCTTGTTCTGTGCTCTTTTAACAAATGAAAGTCAATAATGGGTTAAGTTCTTGTGGACAAGGAAATTGTATTTAAAAAGCAAAATCAAGTCCACCAAGAGTCCTTGCATGGAACAGAGAGGGGTTAAATTGCAGCCTGAGAAACTGAAAATGAATAAAGTGGCAAGAAAAGCAACACTCCCCCAACACCATATCACAAATGCATGTTAGTGACTTCCAAAGGAGCGGTCACTGCTGGTTGGCTACGTTTGGCTTCCTCTTGATTGCATAACTCTTTTTGCTGACAGTTGTGCAGACTCCCTTCTCTTTCTCACATCCTTCTCTCCTGCCCTGGAGTCACTTCTCCAAAAAAAAAAAAAACCAAAAAAAAAAAAAAATTCGACCACAGTCTCAGGATAGTACTTGATTCCTGTTGCATCCAAGACAGCGGGTGCACTCGTCAGGAATCCCCTCACTTACCCACCTCACTCCTCAGGGTCTAATGCCTGCTGGACCAGCCCCTCCCTTATCTAGAACACTCAGCACCTCCCTCATCTAGAGTGCTTAGTGCCCTGGCTTCAAGCTTCCTCCGTGCAGCCTCCAGTCTTCCCCTGCGCATGCGCTTCTTGCATTTCACACACTCACACTTTCTTCCCATGAGGCAAACATCTTTTTGCACTGCTGGGAAAAAAATAAAGGAAAAAAAATTAGCAAGGCCCCAATTAGAATCTAAGAAATTTCTGCCCAAAGCAGCCCACCACGCAGTTTGTTGTTTGTTTCTTCTTAGCAGTGTGATGTGTGCAGGCTTCTGCGGAATAGATACACACCACCAGGAAAGGAAATTTCCCATTCTCCTATTTATTAAACCTGAAGACTAAAATGTCAGAGAGCTATAGAAATATATTTCAAAATTCAAATATTAACTCGTACATAAATTGTACCAAAAAAGGGGATCTAGGTCAAGCCCTTTAAGCTAACAATGGAGAGAAAATCACCCCCCTACACACACACACACACACACACACACACACACACACACACTTAATTTGTGCATAGGGGAGGTGCTGACTGTACGAATGGCGTAGTTAAATAGTTAGCAAGGCATCAGACCATTAATTTCCACATTTTGTTTTGCCCCCTAGCTTTCACTGACCTCAGTGACTCTCTCCCTTGGGTTGCAGGAACATTCCTAAGTCAGGCTTGTATGAAAGACCTAGCCAGGTTCACAGCCCTTAGCAGGCCACTCCACACAGTCTCTCACTGAGTCTGTCTCTTTCACCTTTGTCTCTCTCAGCATGTCTCCCCAGCTCTGCAGCAGACACACATGCATTCATTCTGCCACAGCTTTGTGCTCTCATGAAGAGAAGTTTCTCTCGGACATACTTGCTTAGACAACCCACTGGAGCCTTTTCCCTCAGGAGTCTCATCTCTTTGGACTTTATGTACCAAAAGGAAGCTCACCAACCCTCTGCTACCATGTATACCAAAATTTCCCAGGCGCCTGTGGTTCGTGCTGCATACCAGTTGGCCTGGACCAGGGCCTGGCTCTCCCTTTCTCAGACAACCTACAGCCAAGACCTTTACTCCTTTGATTGTGTTTCTCCCCAAATCACACACTCAAAGCTTTCAGTCACCAGAAAGTCAATAGAACAATCCAACTTACCTGAACTCCTCTGAGTGCAGGGTTGTGAAAGTCTACTGAACATCTGGGTAACACTCCTTTACTAAATCGATACTGTAATATCAATACTTCATGAAATCAATCAATACTACTAAATCAATCAATACAATCAACACAGTACAGTAATTCATCAATGTTACAAAATATTCTCTGGCCATAGTTCCCTTCCCAATTACTCTAATTCACACTAATATGACACTAAGCTGAGTTTCCTGATGCTTAGAGCTGTCTAGGATAGAGCCCAAGGGCACTGCCATATTTTTTGCCCAGACTTTCTGTAGATACTCCCACCACCTTCGCATGACTTTGTTCTTATTTCAGAAGACTATTGCTCTGTTCTCTGAAATCACTCCAGCCACTGGAAAGCCAGACTTCCCTTGCTGCTCATCATGGTCCTTCAAGATTCCTGATAGAATGGATCCCAAGAAACTCTAATCTTCAGTGTTTCCTACAGGTATCATGATTCTCTCGTTCCAACCTATTGGTGTTCCCACTGGAATGGGGCGTGGGGCACTGGGCCTGTGATAGTCTACCAAGCTAGCCTGGCTCTGTTGAATGACAATTTCTTCTATGGAAGTAATCTCTTCTTACAGAGATTTCCAAACTTTTTTCTCTTAATTCCAGTATGAGTTCCTCTCAAAATTATTCTTGTACAATTCTCTGAGGAAGACAATCAAATATTAGAGCATAATGCTCATCAACTCTGCCTTCCAACGCAATGTGTAATTGGGAATAAAAGCCTAATCCCTTATGATGCTCTGTAAAGTTCTGTGGGCTCTACTTTCCTGTGTTCTCTCCCAACCCCTTCCTTCCTTTTCATCTTGCTTTACTCTCTGTCTTCAACCCTGGCCCTGGAACAGACTTGCATGCTCTCAAAAGTCTTTGTTTTGGGGGTGATTCCTCTCCATAGCACAGTCTCCTCTCTATCTGCCTGGGTACTTCCTTTCCTGCTTCAGTATTGGCTCAAAGGAGACATAGCAGCTGCTGTTTACCTCTCTGGTACCGTTTAATGCCACAGCACCATCTCTTCCTTCCATTCCAGATTAACTCCTCTACTTAACATTCGCTTCTTCTGCACAGAACCCATAGGCTTTTCACTGACCACACTGCAGCTTTGTAAGTTCCATGAAGACAGGGAGAGTTTTACAACTGTCTATGTCCTCCTGTACTTTATGCACAATACAATATACAATAATTCTTGGAAGCTAGTATTAACACAGTAAGTAGTTCTAAAATGAACGAATGAAGAAAGATTATTCATTAGAGCTGAGTGGCAATGTCTGTGTACCTGGCCATATGGTAATAGTATGTCTGTTTCAGAGTCTCCAAAGAGAGCCTCAGCTCTAAGCACTTCATTTGCTTACCAGGCCATTCTTGTTTTACAAATTTATATCCAAAAGAATTCTAAAAATGTTCACCTTCCTTTGTTTTGTAAGGATTTGGGCTTGCTCCAAGGTCCTTTCTGTCTTCGTGGATCACTTATAACATGACTTAATAAGCCAAAAGACTTTCAAGCAAATCAAAACCTTGAGGATTTCCTTGAAAATCCTGGTATTTCTGGATGACTGTGGTCCTTCTAAGAACATTAGAGAAATAACATGAATAGATAGATGTCTTCCATAGAGCACGCCTCTGTCCACTACTGCACTGGGTACTTTAAATATTCCAGATGTGACCGTGCACCACAATACAGTGTGTTCTCCTCACTTGCAAAGAGACACGGCGCTCAGACCCAGATATCATAATACTTGTTCTAAAAACTAAAGTTCTCATTGGTTAACAAACTTATTTCAAAAATGATTTGAGCTTCTACAACCTCCACAAAGTCATAAATTCTGGAGACCCTAAAGCCTCTCTCATCACTCGTTTCAATCCTCTAGTAAGCTCACAAGGATCATGGAGATTTAGATTGTCTTCATAAATCAGCAGACACAGGCCATGTGTTCAGTACTACATTAACTCATTGCAGAGCTAAAACTAAAGTTCCTGTATGAACATATGGCAGGGTTTTATCTATTAAACTATATTTCTATTCTACTCTATTCTATTCTATTCTATTCTATTCTATGATCTATTAAATTCATTTAAAAGTCAGACCCAAACTGTACAAGAAGCAATATTGTACCCAAGTAATCCACAAATACAGTGCAGCCAATCTTTTCATACATGTTAGAATAATACATAATTATAGGTAATTCGTATTCATGTTGGTTCCTAACAGAACATATGAGGAAGGAATGACTTAAGACTTTAGTCTTAAGGAAAGACTTAATGAATTTAGTAGTTTGAGGTATTCCGCTGTGTTATTGTTGATTGTCCATGAACAAGAACTGCAAAAATCCAGCCTGAAACACCAGTCCTCAGGAATAAACTAGAGCACAATATCTCTATGGTAACAAGTCAATAATTCAACCTTTCCCTGCTATTGCTACCAGTGCTCTCTGAAATAATGGACCACTCCAAGGAATATGAATGAAGAATATATTCTGTTGCCATAATGGACTGTGGATTAGTTACCAAGTGTTGGTGTGGTTGGTGTCTTTCATACTAGTGCATTTTGACAACACCTATTTTACAAGACCATTTTCCTGATAATGGAGCACCATAGCATCATATCCCAGTCCTCAGAAGAGGTAGGCAGAGTAGAGATTTTATAATTCTCTGAGTTTTCAGAAAATGATAAAATCCTACCAGATGTTCATTCGTGAACTTTAGTTTTACCTCAACGGTGAGTTAATTGATTTCCCATTCTAGCGCTCTTGAAACACAATAGGATCTCAAGTGGTTTTTAAGTAACACCATCACAGCAGCTAAAACAATATTTCTAGTACCCATTGTCCACTTTTTCATAAAATGAATGTCCTCAATCTAAAACAGACTCTTTGAGCTTCTGCTACCTCCTCTACAATTTCATTGTAATGTATCCCCTTTTTTGTGTCCAAATTGGTAGTGCCTCTCTCTAAGGGAATTGTTTCTGCTGGTTATGTGAGTGGAGGAGCCAGGATTCTGGGGTGACACAGATGTTCCAACATCACCTGAGAAGCATGGCATCTGTGCTATTTTATATTTTCGAGAAGTGTTACGTGTGCATCCGGATGTTTTGTATGTCTCTATAGACTTGGCTGTGGTCACATCCTTCTGTGAGTGTCAGAGGAGAGGCCAGAGGTAAACATTGGTCATTTTCCACTCCTGCTCCCCATCTTACTTTTAGAGATAGAGTCGCTCTACTCACTGTAACTGAATCCACCTATCTCCCCTGGGCCAGTGTTACATATGTATGACCAGACATTGAGCCACTATGACACATGAGCTTCTGCACTGGTGCTAAGAATCCAAACTACCTTAACTATGCTTACTCAGGGAACACGTTAACCTCTGATACATACAGCTACTCACTCCGCCAGTATTGCTTTTGAAGACACTGTATCCTCCTCCCAAGAATCATCGAACAAAGAAGAGGAGTCAGTACTATTTTGAGTCATGTTGGTAGAATAGTCAAATATCCAAATGATGCTAAGCTTGTTCCTTCCTAGAAAGATATAGTGAGGCAGTCATGGAAACTATGAAGAGTGGGTTACTCTCATGATACTTTAAAGTAGAGAGACTTTAACCGACCTGACGTGAAGCTTTAAGTGGCTTGTCATACAGCCATAAGGAACAAAACAACGGGGTGTGGCATTTCCAGAACAAAACATTTCTAGGCTACACATGCTATCTCAAGGGTTAAGATGGTTTTCATTTTATTTGGCTAGTTTTAGAATCAACGTCAGAAGCCTGAATGGGTAGCACAATACTAACTAGGCAAAGAGATGACTTTTAGTCTGGAACATTTTGGAAAGTCGAAAGCATCACTGACAAACATTAACAAAGAAGTCCATTCAAAGCAATATCTCCCCTTTGTGTACAAAGCACTAACATTATATGAGTCAGCCAGAGTTAGCATGATTTGCTTGGCATTCTTAGGTTACCCTAAGGAGACCCTTCTGGAATGTACACTTCCCCTAAGAGGAGGCCAGCCTTGGAGAACCTCGAAAATGAATGCAATGCTGTCTGCTATGAGAGATTTTCAACCAGAGTGTGTCAGAGAGCACATTGGCTTTCTTCCCTAAGAAGCCAACTCTGAGACAAGATTTCTCTCTTGAGGTGATGAAATTTAAGCCTCCCCAAACAGTACACAGAAGTGACTCATCATAAGATGGCAGCATAGAAACCCAGAGCTGTGTGAAGGGATTATTCTCCTGCGGGTCTGTGGTAATGAATCATCGATGTTTTTCCATCCTCTGCTCTTCTTCCCATTTGGGTAGTTCTCCCTGGGTGGAAGCCATTATGACCATTCCATAAACTAGAATTGGGAAATGTTTCCCTTGACGCAGATATTCGACTTAGAAAACTTCAAGAGCCCACACCAACATTTCAAAGTTGACTTCAATATTTTAGCTGCATTGAGCAATTTGGTTTCTCTAAGAAATTTTTACACACATGTCCACACACAAATATGGAGTACTGAAATTTCTTTTAAAAGTTCTCACAAAAACGAGTTAATTCTATGATGACTAAAAGCCTTTCAAAAATATGTTTTGTACGAGATTGGTGACTCGTGGCTGTCATTCCAGCACTTGGGAGAAAGAAGCAGGAGGGCTGAATTGAGAGGCCATCATGGTAATATAGCTAGATGGTGATTCATTCTCTCTCTCTCTCTCTCTCTCTTTCTCTCTCTCTCTCTCCATATCTGTTTGTATGTACAAATATGTACAGGTACATAATTTGATACAAAGACCAATAATAAATTTTGAATGTCAACATTTCCCATTTATTCTAAGTATATAAATTTGGATTTCTCGTAAGTAATTGGTAAGTTTGGGAGTCTGTACTGAAAGTTGAGTTTAAAGTTTCTTTTAAAGAAGAGAGAAAAGAAATGGCTAAACACTCTAAACACTGCCACCAGGGATGGAAAAGAGCTTGGCTAACGTACCTACATCTTTGGGGTCATCAAGTCTGGACATTTTCCTCTTTAAATGTATTCACAAGCTTCAGAAAATGATCTTCTTGGAGTGCAAGACTCACTCGATGCATTTTAGAGACAGTGGAATATTGCGGGGGTGGGGACAGGGGCAGAGAGGAAGATTGCTTTGCGTGAGTGAAGCAAATGCTTAGATTTTTGTCTATTTCATTTTAATATAAAACTGTGTACCTGGACTGAATCAGGAACAGGGTGAACCCAGCAAAACCAGCAGAGGGTCGGCAGATGACTCACAGGAACTGTGCTTCATTGACGGTCTGAAAGCCTGCTCTGAACCTCAGCTCAGCCACTAACTGATCCTGGGAGCTTGGTAGCACTTCTCAGAGGCTTAGCTTTTCATTTCTCATCCCCACAATGAAGAGTTTTGACAAAATGAACTAGGTGCAATGAATTCCCCTATCATATGCAAATTTCTAATGAAAGAAGTTGAAGCTGAGGAGAGAACACACTATGACTGACATTTACCTTCCTAGGAAAGGGAGCCAAGAGATCAGCATTAGGAAAAATAGCCCCAGGAGCTGGCATTTTTAAAATAAGTATCATGAGGTTCCATGGGGCTTCTTGGTACTTGGTAAAGAAGATAAAAGTTCTAAGGTTTATTCAAACAAAAATAATTCACCACTAGGCAGGAGCATTCACACACACACGCACACACACACACATGTACACACATGTACACACATGCACACACACACAGAGTGGTTGGTAAGAGAAAATTTGACTCAAGAATTGCAAATAACAATGCCAAGAAGTATATATTTTGAAAGATACTTGAATTTCTCAATTTCTGCATAATCTTGATAAATTATAATAGAGTTTTCAATATAGCTTTGAATGACTTAGTAATAGAAAATAATCACTAATATACAATAGTCTTAAAAGCATCACAGAGCCTCTCACACTAAGATGCTATGATGGTTAACCTCTATTGTCAATTTGATAGGATGTGAAGTCAGCATAGAAGCAATCCTCTGACACTCTTGTGAGGGAAACCTTAGATTTTACTAATATATATGGGAAATGCTCCCTAAGTGAGAGTAGCCTTATTCCAGGAACTGGAGAATCTGAATAGGATGGAAAAGTGCACAGAGAAGCTTCACTCGGCACTCTCAATGTCTTTACTGTGGATGTAGTGAGATCAGCTGTCTCCAGTTCCAGCTGCATGATGCCTCCACGAGATGTACCCTAAATCAAAAATACAAAGTTCACCTGGGCTTGCTTTTCTCAGGCATTTTGCTACAGCAATAAAACAAAAAACAAAAACAAAAACAAAAAAACTTATGTCTTCAAGGTTTTTCTTGACATTTCATAAAGATAAAGATGATGTGTTCAAAAAAAAAAAAAAAAAAAAGAAAAAAAAAGATGATGTGTTCACCGATAAAGAACATCCTTCCAGAGGCAGAAGGAATTTGTCTGAAGCTGCACGGGGGAAAGCCAGCTCTTGACTTACGTCACTTCCTGTCTTTTCAAGATGATTCCCAACCCCTAGTCCCTGACCACCCACGTGCATGCTCTTTAATCTTTCCAAGTTTTAGCTTCTACCATTGTAAAATGAGATTTCTACTTTCAGAAATTTACAGACATTAGAGACTGTGTCTAAAACGATGGCTAATTAAATACTATCAATTTCCTAACATTGCTGTGCTCACTTAAACTAAGTAGACAAGAGCACTCCTGGTTCCAACACTCACAGATTAACTCAAGCTTTGGTTAAGATGTATTTAAACTGATGAATGTGGACAAGTAAGATCCTGCATACACACAGGCTTTCAGTGTACTGGGAACCTAGTTCCTCAGTTCTGTTCTCCTTGTCAATAACAGATACAGCATCAAGCCACAAGTCCTTGCGACAGCCAATGCATAAAAACAAAACAAAACAAAACAAAAAACCCCTGAGCTCCACATGCACAAGTTGACAAAGATGAATGACCTTATGATGAGGATTCATGACGACTCATCTCAAGTTGATTATGAATAAATTCTTCTAGTGACAATCTGTAGTCCTAAATCAGATGTGGCTTATTGATATATATATATATATATATATATATATATATATATATATATATATATATATATATGTATGTATATATATATCACTCACAAATCATTGTATTATTATCTAATAGCCAAATTTATAAGTTATCAGTAATACAAAAATTTAGGAAGGAAGACAACTTGGATGACATTAGATCATTAGATTCAGGGATAACTACCACAGGAGTTATGACATCTCTGCATAGTGAACCAGGAATGGAGGTGTGTCTTGTATCTGAATTGGATGCAAGAAGGTCCCTGACAGACATTTGTTCAGTTGAAGTTCTCCGAGAGTTTGAATAGATCATGCGAAGTCACATGGCTGGTCCACACTAGAGGAGATCCTCAGTCATCATCCGTGAAAACACAATCTGCAGTCGAGATATGCACAGGAAAGACTGTTGTCAAGGTAGGGGCATCTTCTTTCAGCTGAACAAGGTTCATGGTGGGTGCATTCACAAGCCTCTACATTTAGCTTCTCATTTTAGGGGCTGCATCTAACCACCTCAAGTTGATCTTTGCTTCTTATCTTCCTTTCATTTCTTGAATCCAATCAGTCATCTAGTAAACATATCCAACAAAGTATCTAAGACAGATCCTTCCATTTTAATTCAAACTCTCAGCCTCTTCTCTGAATTATTGTACTGGCTTCAGGGCTCTATTGACTTTCAGAACGTCTTTCACCTACATCCAGACTGAGCACTGTTTGATACACAACAGCCTTATTTCCAACACTTAAAACAATAAAATAAAATTTCTTATTCTGACTTAGAGACTTAGAGTTTATGAAAAACTGGCTTTACGTTCATCTCCAAATTCTATCATTTTGAAGTAAAATTTTCTCTTTTGTTACATGTTTTCTTATTGCCTCTTTAACTTTTGTTTACAATTCCCCAGCCACCACCCATGAATGCAAACATCCCAGGCTCTATTTTGTTTTCAAGTTTCCACAATTGTTTTATTTATACTGAAATTATACCTTTGAATGTTAAAATCTTTTCTTCTAAAATCATTACACCTTCATTGTCTCAATCTCTGCACATTCTAACAGCTGCTAAGTGTACCAATACTCTGGAATCTATACCGGGGTTAATCAATTCCTCCAAATAATAGAACTGTAGATTTTCCTTCCCACTTAAACTATCACTATTCACTTTATTTGCTGGATTCCCCATTTAAATTTCTACTTTAGTTATTAAAATTTATTTACTGAAAATAGCTGTGTTCAGGCACCATTACCATTTATTCATCTCTATTTGGAACTTGTTTGTGCTAAAGCACTGAGATAAAATAATAAGAGTAATAGTGAATAAACAAAATCAAAATGGAAAATGTGACAATTGATAGTAAATATCTTAAATAATAAATTACAGAGTCTATAGGGCCTCGTATGCATAAGACTGTGGAACTTTAGAGCCTGCAGCTATGTATTTTTGAAAATTGTCTTTTCATATAATACATATTAACATCAGCTTCCCCCCTTCTACATTTCCCTTCCTCCCCTTTTCCCCAGATTCACTCCTTTTCCCTTTCCCCTCAGAAGAGATCAGTCCTCCCAGGCATATCTACCAAATATAACATAACCTAGCACAACACGTTACAGTGAGATTAGGCACCTTCCCTCATATTAAGGCTGAACCAGGTAATCCAGTCGGGAGCAAAGGGTCCCCAAGAGCATGCAAAAGAATCAGAGACATCTCCTTTCCCACTATTAGGAGTCCCACAAAACTCACTCTAAGCTAAACAGCCAAAGCGTTTATGCCAAAGACTTAGCATAGACCCAAGCAGGCTCTGTGACTGTCACTTCTCTATCTGTGAGCTCCTATGAGCCCTGTGGAGTTGATTTTGTGGGCCATGTTCTCCTGGTGTCCTTGACCCCTCAGCCCTCCTTCTCCTGTTCCTTGGGGTTCCCTGAGTTTTGCCTAATAGATGGCTGAACGTCTCTGCATCTGCTCCCATCAGTTGCTGGATTAGAGTAAGGCAATTCAATAGGAATTTTTGAGCATTTAGTTTGTATGGTTTCCTAAATAAGATTAGCCTTTGACTCTCTGGAGATGATAAATGAAAGGGTTGGTTTATTTTGCAATGACACATCAGTTATTTTTAAACTTTCTAAAATTAAAAAGTCAAATATTGGGCAACATGCCCTCTCTATGTCATCCTGGGACATTTTTAAGTTCTAAGAAAAGATATTTTTTTTATCTAGGCTTAATATACCTTTAATTAATTTGCTAATTACCTACAAATACATCAGTAGTTATGAAGTTACCAGATAACATTAATCATTGTTTAACTAACCTAGTTATCTTCTTTTCACTTATATTTTATTTAAATTCCTAAAAATACACTCTCCCTTAAATGCCTTTATATGAGTTAACTCAATAAACACACATGCATTTTTATCATGTTTATATGAAAATTGAAAGCTAACTGACCTTTTTGTTGAACAGTGTGAGGAAGGGGCAAACATTTCAATTCCTGGGTCAATCAACACTGAAATGTTTAGACAAAGAATTATCCATTGATTCAATGGCATGCATATTTCTTACCAAATTAACAGATAACAAATCAATAAAATGAACCTTATTGGAGATCAGAATATTCAAATTTTTACATTTATGTATGTGGTGTGGTGTGGTGCAGTGCAGGGTGTGTGTGTGTGTGTGTGTGTGTGTGTGTGTATACCTGAATATATGTATGGAGATCAAAATCTATCCTCATCTATTATCATGTGAAGTGTAGGGACTCAATTAAGGTTGTTAGGCTTGGTAGCAAGCATCTTTACCCATTCTGCCATCTCACCAACACATACTGAAACTAAAGCAGACTGCAGTAGCACATGCCTGCTATCCTGGCACTTGCAACACTTAAGTTGGAAGATTGGGAACACAAAACGAACCTCAGCTGCATAGAAAGATCCTTTAGTGGGGCCCTGTCAGATTTCCCCCCTTTATGTTAGCATGTCTATTGCTATTGCACTAGTTTGGCTCTTGTTTCAGCAGCCATATTTTTGAAGTATCATGGGTGAAGCTTCCCTACAATTTTAGAGGAATCAATCTCAGAACAGATTCTCTGTTCCTCTGGCTCTGACAATCTTCCTGTGTTCATCTAACATGTTCCTTGAAAGTTGGGTGTGGTATGCTGTAAAATTAGGGCTAAGAACCCCACCATTAGCTGTTCTCTACATTGTAAACAGTTATAGTTTTCTGTAATGATGTGTCTTTAGAAAAGCCAAGGGTTGTTTTGTTTTTGTTTTTGTTTTTTATATTAAGGTTGAGAGCTTCACTCATCTGAGGACATACAGATAAGTATTTAGAATGCAGCTAGGGATTGCTCTGGTTTAGTAAAGTGCTCATAGTGGGTTCTTCTCTTCGATCCATGATCTCACTAGCCACAGATAGTTGGCTACATTTCCAGTACTGGATGTAGTTTTCCTCCTGTGGACCATGCCTTATATCTAACCAGACAGCTGTTGATTACGGCTAAGATATGAGTGCCACTACTGGACCCTTAGGGACATCTTACCATGCTAGTCATTGTTGAAGATCATATGACTCACAGCTGAATAGAAGTATCTTGTGCTTCTTCCCCTAGCAGCTTACAGGGCACCTTTCAGTGCTACTAAATCTAGTCCTGCAAGAGGTTTTGAGTCAAGGCCAGTTTGCATCATCTAGGTTCTGTGTGTGAAGTGCATGATGCTTTCAGCAATAAGGACTTACCTTCAACTCCCAAGAGGTAACTAAAGGCAACAGCAAAAGCCGGCATTGTTTGGGGAGTCTCTTAGACTCACTAATCAGCAACTAGAAAGGGGATTTCTCATGCCTGGTACTGGAATGATATTTTAGTTACTCTGACTCTTGAAGGGATTATTTTCAGACTAAATGAATTAACACCATTTATGCTCTATATGTGTGCATATATATATATGTGTGTGTGTGTGTGTGTGTGTGTGTGTTTAATATATATGGCTTTTTCAAACATCCTCAAAATGATTTTTCTCTTCTCCTGCCTCTCCTTCTGAGTTGACCTCCCATTCTCCTTTCCAGTTTAAACCCCTCCCCCTTTCTCATTTCTCCCCTCAGAGCACTCATATCCCCCATTACCCTCTCTAACCCCTCCCCCACACATACACAGACACTTGCATGACGCCATTTTACTTTCCAGGTGTCTGTTTTAGAAATGGTAATTCAAAAAAATTCCTCAAATTTGGTCATATAAAATACCTGAAATTGTGTATAATAAAAAGGATGATGTTTGTTAATTAAAAATAAATCCATTTATGGTGAGTAATCCGTCATGCTCTGCCTTCTGAACAGCGGTTGCTCATTAACTCAGCCTGCCCGACCTTCACAGAGGCCTCTGTATAAATGCCAGTAGCATGGCTTCTCCCTGCCCATTTAGAACCATGGCTTTCCTCCCCATAGAAGCAATAATGCACAACACTAACAGTAAAGAAACTGCTTTACTTCCAGGTTCCTGAAAGAAATACATGCAAAAAGAGGCGGAGAGGGTGTGCACTGAAGAACAGCACATGCCCAGAATTTCATTTCCCTCGTCAACTATGAATGTAAATTGAATATTTAAAAAAAGAAACTCAAGGGTTTGAAATTTTCTGATTTCTTTTCTATCTAATGCATTGATTATGGACTGTCCTTGGCCTATGTGTGTTTCCAGATATCAACTGATTTTTCCCCCTAAATTTTTAGGTCCCATTTTGTATCTGTCATTCCCTGCTTGATTCATCATGGTCCTAACAAGTCCTAACAAATAGAAGTGGTGGTTTCCTGAAAATTGCCTCAGATGTTTTTAAAAGATACAGAGATTCTTTAGAGCTTGCAAAGGTTTAAACAGTGGCCATTTCTTTCCCTGGGTAGTGAGTCATAATTAGTCAACAGTTTTCAAAGTAGAAATCTTTTTCTCTGTCTCCTAAGTAACCTGCATGATCTAAGACCTCATTGTTGCCTATAAAGAAATGTCAAGTCAGGGCACCAAAGGGCAACATGAACTTAGCATTTTTTTATTTGGATAGAAATCCCCATGGTCTTGAAAACAGTGAACTTAAGGACACCGAATTTGGTCAGAACAAGAACCGACGCAATTAAATTGAGCAGGAAAATAACAAGGCAGGGCACAAGCATGAGGTGTCAAAGGGCAGGATGACTTCCAAGAGCTAACAGGACCTTTGAAACTAGGGGTCATGAAGCAACAACATCTCTGTTTCTAACTTGCTGCTGCTACCTCTACTCAACATGGGTTTGGGGAACTGCTGTGGTCAGTGCTGACCCGCAGCTGGTGTGAGGCTTTTACTACTGAAACTCAGAACCTCACCGTGCTTTCTTACTGCAGTCTCTGTGAGGAGATCGATTCTGTTCACTCCATACACAAAGTTGTGTGCCAGAAGCACATCTGAACCCGAGATGCCTCAAAGCCACTGAATCTGGATGACTAAAATCAAGCTACAAAATAAAATGTTTAGGGTATCTCTCTGTCTCTGTCTCTGTCTCTGTCTCTGTCTCTCTCTCTCTCTCTCATGTGTGCGGTGTGTGTGAGAGAGAGAGAGAGAGAGAGACAGAGACAGAGACAGAGACAGAGACAGAGACCCTAAACATTTTATTTTGTAGCAGAGAAAGAGAGAACGCCTCTGTGTGTGTGTGTCCATGGAGGCTAGAAGGGTGGTAGGAGGGGAAGAAGCCAAGCCACAAGGGGTTTGCATACCATGGGGTTAGGTCTCAGGCACACAGCATGCTCAGAAATCCCAGTGGAGATCTTGGGGGAGATCTCTGAGCTTTTCAAGTCTTTCTCCACCAGCCCAGATTCATTAACACAGCATTTCTCCCTCAACATAATGCAAGTCATCTGGTTCAGAGTTGTCTGGTTTTGGAGAGCAACCCCTGCTAGGGAGTTTATCTGTAGTTGAAGGGACTTGAGACTGTCTGTATTGGAAGCCATTGCCTGGTCAAGCTTGTCTTGGCAGTCTCCAGTAAGCTGGTTGTGTCTGGATGAAGGCAGCTGTCGTGGCTTCAAGAGATCCAGGAAAGATGGTGGGTGCTATTCCTTCCAGCAAAGGAAGGAACATCTCTTGTCTCCATCTTGCCTAGAGCAGCATCTGCCTTCCTTTCCTCATAGAGATAAACAGGTGGTATAGTCACCACAGGAATGCAAAATTCTGGCAGGTGAATGTCTGCCCAGGGGGTTATTTTATTTTCCTTATACCAGAAGAAGAGAGAGGATAATGCACACATTAAGCCTATAACAGTTTGGTTGGCAGCACATCAAGTGGTCTGTTGGTATAAGCCTAGGAAAAAGGCACAGGGTAGTTGTTAGAGTAATCTTAATCCCGGGTTGGCATTCTTGAAAGGGGAATCAGGTGACTTCCACCTGTGCTGCAGTAAGGAAAGCAGAAAGGGATGGAGGTGACTTATCTCATCTGCTTGAGGTAGCTGAGAGAGGAAAAGGCACAATACTTAGGTATCTGGAATAGACAGTAACAGCTTGCCTGTGAAAAATAAACTGTCTGAAGTAGGTGACCTTATTTTTATTAATTGAATATTAAATAATATTTGTTAATGTAGTCCTTTTGACCTGTGGGATGTAGATCCAAGGTGATTCTCTGAAGCGTAAAAGAATTTTTAAGTTTACAAAAGTAGATAAACTTTAGATATGTCAGTATTACCACTGTTTGCAATCTATATACAATTTTGGGTTAAAACCATGAATATTCTTTTAGGTATTCCTATTATTAGAGAAGAATAAGCATTTAAACAAAACTTAGACAAAGAATCACAAAAATTTTAAGTTTGGGGTGGGCTGTATTGTCCTAGCCATGCCATCTCAAATCTTAGCAGTGAACCCCTGCCTGTCATTCCTGAAATTTGGGTCTTACAACTCTATGATGGCTAGCACGTGTAGTCAGCCCTGAGGATTCAACTTGGCAGTGTGCATCTGGTGAGGCCAACAGTCTGGCTGGTCTGATGGGTCCCTGGGATCCTTTTCATTTAGATGCCAAGACTCGGGGAAGAGCCTGCTCTGCTTCTGCTGTCAGTGGTGCAGGTGCCCACCAGGCAGGCAGGTCCCTCTTCCCTACATGTGCACATGTGCATACTGGATGTGCCTTGCCCACTGGCCATGCACCAAAATAGCCCAGCAGGTGGCAGCAGGAGGGGTGCAACTCTGTCTCTTTGACCCCTGAAAAGTAGAAAGGGAGAGGGAGACAGGCATAAGCACTTGGTAGCATCCCACTGTCCAGGAGGGAGTAGGGCGGGGGTTGGGACTCCTTAGCCAGAGGGTACAGCAACTCTTGTCTCAAGTCCAAAGCCCCAAAGGCATCAGTGTGTTTGGCTAAAGCATCTTGAAGTCTGAGGTGTAGGGAGAAATCTGTTTAAAATGGTAGTTTGATTTTGTGAGGATCCAGCCCTGGTGTGGTGATCATCAACTGGAAATGTCCAGGAATCCTAAACAGAAAGGGAAGGCAGAGCTCGTTCAGGGACCGAGGGGTGCCCTATCTGCTCTCCCCTGGTTGGAGGAGGCCAGTGGGTTATGAGGCTCTTCCTCTATTTTCTTGGTAAGTTCTTAGAAAGTGTAGCTATGTGGGTCAGAGGAAAGAGAAGCAGGGAGCTCTCTCTTCACCTTGGCAGAGGGAGGAGGGATAGGAGAAGTCATGAGTTGGCTTGGTGATGCCCTTATGTTTGTAAGGACACCCTGAGGTGCAGAGGCAAGAGGAAACTGGTGGGGGAGGCCACAACCTGTTGTGGTGGTAAGTCCACTTTCATAATGGAGTCCTGCCAAGTGCAGGAGCAGGGAAAGATGGGAGCCCATATGACATTTTGAAGATTTTACTAGGACCTGTATTTTTTTTAATCTGAGGGGGTGTTGGCTGAGCAAGTATCTCTGTAGTAGGACATTAAGCTCTTTGAGTATGTGCCCGTTAATGGTGTACGTGGATAAGGATTTAAATTAGGCCCATATCTGTCACATCCACAGAAGTCAACATGGACCAGAGATCTCAAAGTAAAACCCTACACACTGAACCTGCCAGAAGAAACATGGCAGTATCCTCCCAGACACACGGACTGAGAAGGGCTTTGTAAAATGTACCCCCTTTGCTTAGCAATTGAAGTTAAAAATTGACAAATGAACCTCATAATTGAAGAGCATGTGTGAGCAAAGAAACAATGGCGTAAACAGGAAGCCCATGGAGTAAAAGAAAGTCCCTGCCAAACGTGTGTCTGATAAAGGATTCATATTCAGAAAATACAAAGAACTCAAGAAACAAAGAATCAAAACCAAACCTAAAACCCCAGGCCACTTAGGGAATAGGCTGTGGATCTGAAGTGTCACAAAAGAAGATATGAAGATGACTAGCTTTAAATTTATTTGCTCTTGCAAAATAAACTTCTGTATTAGTCAGGGTTCTCTAGAGTCACAGAACTTATGGACAGTCTCTATATAGTAAAGGAATTTATTGATGACTTACAGTCGGCAGCCCAATTCCCAACAATGGTTCAGTCGCAGCTGTGAATGGAAGTCCAAGGATCTAGCAGTTACTCAGTCTCACGCAGCAAGCAGGCGAAGGAGCAAGAGCAAGAGCTCTTTAAATTTATTTGATATCTGAGAAAACAGGGAGGCAGAGATTAAAACTCCTATAGTCTTTCAACTTGTGCCAGTCAGAATAGCCAAGATCAACAAAACAAGCACCAACAAATGCTGAGAAGAAAACAAGATGCTCATTCACTCTTGGTGGGATTGCACACTGGTGCAGCTACTATGGAAACCACTACGGAGGATTCTTTAAAAATCAGGAATAGATCTATCATCTGGACAGCTGCTGTCTAAGATGAGGTCTCTTGTAGCCCAGGCTGGCCTTGAACATTCTATACAGCCAAGAATAACCTTATTCTTCTAAATATCCTGACTCTACTTCCCAACTTCTAGGATCATAGCCCTATAATATCATATGTGGTTTTATGGTAGTACCCAGATATTAAACCCAGGGGCTCATGCACAGGAGGCAAGCACCTGCCAACTGAACTACATCCCAAGACCAGCAGATAGATCAGACATATTTTAATAGAAGAAATTATTTTGCTGGCTGTACATTGCAGATGGTACCCATGAATATTTACTCAATAAATGCACACTATATCAACTGTGTGTGTGTGTGTGTGTTTGTGTGTGTGTGTGTGTGTGTGTGTGTGTGTGTTTAGCTTGGGTAGGGAACTTATGCTAAAGGGTAATCAGAATGTCTTTACTGTTGTTTGGCTGATCATGACGTAGGACTGGAACAATTTCTACTTTATTCCTTCTTGACAAAGACTGGAAGTGTCTTTTCTTCTGTCTGATACTTTTTCTGAATTCTCCTCTCCTGAATCCCCAGTCAGTCTTTATCGGTCTAACCTTTCCATGTCTGTAGTTTTTTTTCCAAATGTTTCTTACAACACAAAATAAAAATAAAAATAAAAAAGCCTAAAACTGGGCTTTCCTAATGTAGACCATAAACATCCCATGTACTAAGTCTGGAATAAACAATTCCTTTCTTGTGCTGGAGTACTCTGACCTCCACACATCCAGTAGTAACACCTCTGTGTAGATGGTGGTGTTTATTAAGACATCACATGGAAAACAGATGGTGACAATCTAATCTCCAGTGACTGCTCAGCATGACCCTGTCATCACCAAGTACACAGTTTCATTAATCTCACTTTGGGCACCAACTGTGCAACATCCCATTTCTGGGACATCCGTTTATTCTGTGAACTTCTCAGAGTTTCTCTGAAGAAAACCACAATCATCTTCACCCGGTAATGAGCACCTGAGAAAGTCTGAGAAGTTCATCAGACAGATAGCAATTGCACACACAAATAAAACAGGGATCAGTAAAATTATTTACAGAGATGAAAAAATACTTTTCTCCATGTTTCATGATATATTCATTTCATTTTTCTCTTATTAGAAAAAACTGATTGATGTTTTTAACATACAGAAAGTAAAAATAAATCATTTTGACAGTTCATATTATTGGCTTTACTTGGTCTTTTAAAGACAGTTTTAATTTATTCTTTGAAATTTTCATATATTTTAACAATGCGACATCATAATATCCATCTACTACTACCTCCTTCCAGCTCTGCCTGGTGTTTTTCCTTCATCTCCTCTCAACCATATGTCCCTTTTATTGTTATTTTTAAATCTTTTGAGTACAGCCAGGTGGTGGTAGTGTACACATTTAATCATAGTAATTGGGAGGCAGATGCAGGTAGATGTCAGAGTTAGGGGCCAGCCTCATCTACCCACAAAGTTCCAGGACAGCCAGGGTTACACAGAGAAACCCTGTCTCATAAAACAACAACAACAACAACAACAAAACAAACAAACACACAAACACAAACAAACACAAAATCCTGAGTCCAATCAGCATATATGATGTTAGAAAACATGAAAAATTTTGAACAGTGTGCTTTGTACTTCTGTCCCTCACTCCCTGGCCTCTTACAACCCTTGTCTACTCGTAGCCTACCCTTCGCAGATTCTTTGATCTTTAATGTCGCATGTGACTATAAGTTTGATAGATGAATGATAGAAATACTTGGTCAGAATTTCCAAAAACTAAAAGACAAAAGATTTATGTCATATGAAAAATAATGAGATATGTTTTTTATTTTACTCTGTTTAGTTATTATCTCTTAGAAGCTTGTTCTTCTCTCATGTGCGAATATGTGTGTTTGTTTAAATAGTTATTGGAAGTTATTTACTTTACATCCTGCTCACTTCCCCCTCCTATCATCCCCCTCCTACAATCCTTATCCCATCCCCTACCTTCTCCTCTGAGCAGGAAGCCCCTCACCCCCGCTGGGATTCTCCTCACCCTAGCACATCAAATCTCTGGGGAGTTACGTGCTCTCCCATTGAGGCCAGGCATGGCAGTCCAGTTAGAAGAACATATCCCAAAGACAGACAATGGCTTTTGAGCTAGTCCTGCTCCAGTTGTTCAGGACCCACTTAAAAACAAAGCTGCACATCTGCTACATCTGTGGTTGTGGGAGGCTTAGGTCCAGCCTGTGTATGCTCTTTGGTTGGTGGTTCAGTTTCTAAGAGCCCCAAGGTTCATGTTAGTTGACTCTGTTGCTTTTCCTGTGGAGTTTCTGTTGGCATTTAGTCTAGGTTCTGCCCCCACAGTTACCTGGCAACAGCCAAGTGTGCCTTACTCACTATAAAAGGGGCAGCTTGTCCCCTACTCTCTTGATACGTTGCCCTTGCTCCCATTCCTTACCTTCTCTCTCCTCATTTCCTTCCTCCACTCTCTCCATGTGCTCATGGCTGGCCTCTATGCCTCTACTCTGTCTCTCACTACCTTTCTCTGTATCTACTTCCTCAACTCCCCTCCTCATGCCTTGAATAAACTCTATTCTAATACTATCCCAATCATGTGGCTGGTCCCTTAGGGAGAAGGATGCCTCAGCATGGGCATACAGAGGCACCCCTTTCCTTCATATATTACTGCACCTCCACCAAACATATTCTGCCTCTCCTTATCTTTCTATAAAACACAGCAGTTTCTATTCCCTTCAGTGCTGCAATCCTTCCTCCTATTCCTCCATAAGGGTCCCCAAGCTCTATCTACTGTTTGGCTTTAGGTGTTTGCATCTGTCTGTCTGAGTCAGCAGCTGGGTGTAGCCTTTCAGAGGATAGCTATTCTAGACTTCTGTTTGTAGGCCTAACAAAGTATCATTAATAGTATCAGGGGTTGTTGGTTGTCCATGGGATGGGTCTCAACTTGGGCTGGTTATTGGTTTGCCATTCCCTCAGTCTTTGCTCCATCCTTTTGTCCCTACTTTTCTTTCAGACAGGATAAATTTGGGGTTGAAAGTTTTGTGGGTAGGTTAGTGCCCTTATTGCTCCACTGAGGTTCCTGCCTGCCTACCGGGGGTGGTCTCTTTAGGTTCCATATCCCCAATGCTGTGAGTCACAGCAAAGATCACCCCACCTCCCTTATCCCAGTCACATGCTGGACATGTCAGCTCAGGCTCTAAGATCAACAATTTACAAACAAGACCTCATGAAACTGAAGAGCTTCTATAAGGCAAAGCACACTGTCAATAGGACAAAATGTCAATCCAAAGATTGGGGAAGGATCTTCACCAACCCTACATCTGACAGAGGGTAGTATCCAAAATTTATAAAGAATTCAAGAAGTTAGACACCAACAACCCAATAATCCTACTTTCAAAAATGGGGCACAGAGCTAAACAGCGAATTCTCAACAGAGGAATCTCAAATGGCCAAGAAGGTTTAAAGAAATGTTCAGGGAAATGCAAGTCAAAACAATTATGAGATTCACTATTACACCCATCAGAATGACTAAGATAAAAAACTCAAGAAATAGCACATGCTGGCAAAGATGTGGAGCAAGCAGAACACTCTTTCATTGCTGGTGGAAGTACAAACTTGTACAAACTTGGCAGTTTCTCTGAAAGGTTGGAATAGTTCTACCTCAAGACCCAGCTATACCACTCCTGGGCATACAATCCAAAATATGCTTCACAATTCCACAAAGACACTCTTGTTCAACTATGTTCATAGCAGCTTTATTCATAATAGCCAGAAACTGGAAACAACCTAGATGTCTGTCAACTGAAGAATGGATAAAGAAAATGTGATGCATCTATACACTGGAATACTATTCAGCTATTAAAAACAAAGACATAATGAGTTTGAAGGCAAATGGATGGAACTTGAGAATATCATCCTGAATGAGGTAACCCAGACCCAAAAGGACATGTACTCATTTATAAGTTGATATTAGCCATAAATTATAATATACCCATGATATAATCCATGGACCCAAAGAAGCTAAACAAGAAGGAAGGCACAAGTGAGGATGCTTGAATCTCACTAAGAAGAGGAAACAAAATAATCATAAGAGGCAGACTTAAGGAGAGAGGGGATGACTTTGGGAGAGGGGATGGGCCTGGGAATGGAGAGAGCTCAGATCAGATTTGGGGAAGGACAGGAGAAATGGCCAGATAGCTACGAGAATCAATGGAAATCTGCAACTGACTGGAGTCGGGACGTAGGGGACTTACTCTTTTCTAATGAGGGAAAGGGAGTAAATTTAGATGGGAAGGGAGGTTTGGCAGAACTGGTAGGAGTACATGGAGAGAAAACTGTAATCAAGATATAGTATATGAAAAAGGAATCTATTTTCAGTAAAATTAAAAACTAAGATAAAATATGTAAATTTTCTTCCAAAAACATTAATTTTTTAAAAATTGTGTCCTCCAGAGTCTCTCTGACCTGCTCCACCAGCTGAGAAGCAAGTTCGTGAGCACATGGGGTGGGGCTCACTCCACACAGAAAGGGCCACAGCCTTGATGCTCTCCAGTACTGTCATCATGGGATCTGGCTCTGTTAGGAAACCAGTGACACAGTCACAGAGTAAGAACATATATTACCTTTGTTGGCCATTGACTCCTTAATTTTTACCTAAATAGCATTAAATATATTCTTTCCAAGTTCTGGCAAGATTAGAATGCTGATTCATTCTCTCTCTCTCTCTCTCTCTCTCCCCCTCCCCCTCCCCCTCCCCCTCCCCCTCCCCCTCCCCCTCCCTCTCCCTCTCCCTCTCCCTCTCCCTCTCCCTCTCCCTCTCCCTCTCCCTCTCCTCCCTCTCCCTCTCCTCCCTCTCCCTCTCCCTCCCCCTCTCCCCCTCCCCCTCCCTCCTCCCCCTCCCCTTCCCCCTCTCCCTCCCTCCCTCCCTCCCTCCCCCCCTCGACCTCTTGTGCACAGCAGCTGTCCTCAGAGGCAAAAGGACAAGAGAGTTGAACTTGAGCTCAGTCTTTTCCTACCAAATACACGCGAATCACTTGTCAAAGCACAAGTCAGTTAGCTGGTTTTGTGCTCGTTCTGCTATTACTTATTATCCCCAAAACATTTATCAAACACTTCTCTCCACTGTCTACTCTCTAGAATCTGAAGCAAGCCTGTCTTGCCAGGCACACACTCATTCCATCCTTTAAATGACTATTGCTGATGAATATATAATCTCTGTCTTTGGCTCCCCCAGATTTTAGATAAGAGAAAGGACATAGTTCAAGTGGTCCTGTTTCTCTTTCCTTCTATGCTACAGATCTTGCCCTACATCACAACCCTTCTTCCAAATGTCTTAGGAATCTTAAATCTCAACAGAACATGCTGCTATTCACAGAGAAGGAAGTTGTGCTCCAAATTCTGACTCCTATGAATGCACCATGGGGAACGACTCTAGTCACATCCTGTCGCACTGGAAACCCACACAGAGCAAGGTTAGCATCAGATTCTAATGATGTCACAAGAGCCTTAATTATTCCACAATAGTTGTTCTGACCCCAGCGGTACAGATGGCAGTGATACAGCATAGAAACCTTTATCCCCAGAGTCTCCCAGAGACAGATGGTAGGGGTGGGGGTATCTTTGTATGTGAAGAGATCTGCCACTCTGCTTCCTGGGTAGGCTGAAATCGTACATTATACTCAGGAAGGACACATGAATTCACCTAGTCTAATCTAAATATTTGGGTACAGTTTATTTTTATTTTGTTATTCAACTGCCTTTATCCTATAGACAGTTTTGAAATGTAAGCAAGCAAACAAACAAACCCGAAGTATGTACAATTGCCTCTCAATATCTGTGAACTGAAACACCATCTTTGAATACAATGTATTAGGGGAACTTTTTCAACCATACTGAACATGCACAGATTCATTTAGTTAGCCCCTAAATAATATATTATAACCACCATTTACATATCATTTACCAGTATCAAGTGTTATAAATAATGGTGAAAAAATTTAATGTACATAGAGAAAAAAGAGCAAAGTTATGAGCAAGTTCCACATCTCCTCTCCAAAGCATGAGTCAGTTTCATGGACATTGGTCTCCATGGGTCCTTCTGGAATGGAAATTGGGTAAAAGGGTCATTACATATAAATAAAATGTTTCTTTAAATAGTAATATATACCTTTATACTCATTATATCCAAACAGCTACTATTAACTATGCATCAAGCTACCTAACTGCTCTGTCTTAATCCATTCATCTTCAAATGAGCCTTAGATTGGCCTTATTTGATAGTACTTTTGTAAAGATTAAATACGTTGGTATGCCTGTTTTTATACAGTACTCAAAATATGTAAGTTATTATTATACATAATTATAATACATAATTATATAATAAGGTAATTATTATAAATGATTATATAATAAGGTATCTTACTATGTATAATATGAGCTATAGCCAATTAGTCTCTTCACTATGGAAATGAGATTCTTGAAATCCAGAAGAAAAACTGCCTTGACAACTTGGCAGTGATTCTGGCAAAGGCAGGACAGTCCCCAGTATGACAGTTCCTCCTTCCAACAGGCCACAGTGGCAAACACTGAGATGCAGGTTGCTACTAGGTATGAGGTCCTATACTAAGAACTTTCCATCGTCAGCTATCATGGTCCTGTAAAGCAACCTTAAAAGGCAACTGATGTTCCAGTTCTAATCTTATCCGGGAGAAAACTAGGACACACACAACTTCCAAGATACAGAACTCACCCACTATTTCACATCTAGCAAGCTGCAAAACTATGTTTTAAGTCAGCTATTTCTTGCTCCAAACATTGGTCAATGCCCTACCATAAGGAAATTTCTTCATACTAATCAGAGCATACTAGTGAATCTCTGAACTAATTAAATTAGGCATGGAAAGGTCATAGAAAGCAAATATTTTCCTACAGATTTGATTCATCAAGAAGGGACTTAAGGGGCTGAAGAGATGGCTCAGCCGATAAAGGCTAGGCTCACAACCAAAAATATAAGAAGGGACTTGAGAATCTCGAAGAATTGAGTACCCTCACTTTCAGAGATGTGGCCCAAATCCTTCAAGTGTATCTGTGTCTACCATCTGTCTTACAGCTTTTCTGGTCCACAGCAGTGTGACACACTCTTGTCTGGGCTCATGTCTCACTCAGCATACCTATTTTCTTTCTGAAATCCCCAGCTGCCTTTCTGTATGCTTGTGGAAAATTTTTCAGTACCACGAGTGCAATCGTAAGACCTCCAGTTCTTTCTGACTTGTTGGTGAGAGAGTAAGGTGTTTGTCAGACCTGAGTGTTGTGGCTTTGGCTGAGCTCCTGACTTACACGTTCATCAGTGTAGAAAAGAATCGACATGGCGAAAAAATGTTGAGTAAATTTGTTTATGAACCCAGACAAATCATGTTCCCTCTTTTGAATAGGAAAGACTCCTAAGCAGTCTTTTGTGTTGAAATGTGATATAATTCCACCCTCCCCGTTCTTCCCTGCCTTTGGACATTGCTCACTGGTATTTCACAGTGAGTCAGGCCTGCCACAATCACAGCCTTGTCTTGCTTCACTGTCACCACCTGCTTTCCCATCAGCCCAACTGATGAAAACTTTGTGCCAAGCTGAAATGTGTGTTTTACTTATTTTTGTGTTCAGACAGAAGCCTTTGAATGAACGTTGGAAAGCTACAGCCACACATCTCACTCATACAACACAAAATGGAAGTCTCAGTAGTCAAAGGGAAAGCTGGCCACTTCAAGATAGATCTACAAGTGTTTATTTCACAGACTGGTTACGGAGACGTACAGGCCATTTTATCTTTATATACAACAGATGCCTCCCATCTTTAGTTGTATATCTTTTTTTGCCAAAAGTCAGCTGCTGACGGGAGATATAAATGTTCTGTAGAGAATTTTGAACAACATGGTGGTTAATCTTAGGTCAACTTGTCTAGATGAGAGGATGCCCAAATAAGAAGGAAACACTATTTCTAAATATGTCTGTAACATTTCCAGAAGACATTAGACTGAATAAAGATCTACCTTACCATGTGAATAGGCATCAATGAATCTATCAAAGGTCCTACAAAATGACAAATGTTAAAGAAGAGGCAGTCTCTCCCCGTTCTGGGACATGAACCTACCTCTTTCATTCTTGTTTATCAGAGATCTCAGTTCTTAAGGTTCAGATTTCAACCAGGGTTTAGACTGTGTCCTACTTAATTCCTGGAACTATAGTTTGTGTTGGAATGAGACCATCAGCCTTCCCTGTGACTCTGACTAGCATAGAGGGGAGAGAACTTCTGAATACTCCCAATTAAATGCACCAACCTTGTACAATACATCTTTTCTATACATTACATATGGATCCTAAAAGTTCTATTGCTCTGAAGAACTCAGACAAATATGGGAGATTTATAATAACACCAAGGTTGAAAACAGAATGACAAAAGATTTGTTAAAATGAAGCAGCCTACACACCAATCAGTGTAGTGATGCATACCATCAACTTCAGAATGGACCAGTATAAAACAGGATCTCACGATCACACTGAGTTCCATGTCAGTGCTGACTTACCAGTAATAGAAAATTGCTTTCACACCAGGTAGTTATGGTAAGGCTCAAGTGGGGAGATTGTTATCTAAGCCCTTCAGATAATTGTGTGCTCTTAAGAAAACCATTTAGCCTCTCTAGGTACTCATTCCCTCATTTGCAAGGTGAGAAAATTGTAAAGGCAGTCTCCATTTTCTCCTATTACTAAATTATGTTTACTATCTATAAGCATCACAGGGATTAGCCATTTGGAGAAAAGAAGCTGAGACTGGTTACAACCATGCAGCATTTCCCTGGGAAATTCAGCAGGAAGAAAGCCATGACTTGCAATATTTGCCAGTTCCCATGGTGCAAATATTTCCACCATCGCCATATTCAATTTGATGTTATTAAATACAAAGTTCTAAAGAGAGGTGCATATTTGGCTCTTGAGAACTGGTAGGAATGGGCTACAGCACACTTCTGACTCTATTTTCTAGATCTAAGGTTTGTTTTCAAACGACTTGGAAAGCATCCTTTATTGCTTTAAAACGATGCCTTAATATCAAACCAAACCAAAGCTTTACTAAGGAACATTTTCCTATTTGGATGAAAAGATACACAGTAACCATTTGTTTTGGCCTTGGGGAAATAAAAGTGCAAGCTAATATCCTAAATGAATCACACAAAACACATCTCCGTTTCACTTGCCACTAAAGTAGGTTGCAAGTTTGCAAATTCTTATTCAACACAGGACCTCAAGTGAGTACTTTCACTCAGATGGGCTGAAAATATTTCTTGTAACATCATGATAGATTTACACAAAATAAAGTCAAGGACATAAAAAGTTTCAGATGAATAATTCAATTGAATGCATGCAGAAATCTGCAGAAGACAAATATTCCTTTCCTGAAGGCATCGTCAAAAATATCTTCTGTACCAAAAGATCTTCGACAGACCTTTGCCATTTATAGTCCAAGTTATATTTAGAGTATAGAGAAGCTTTGAAGAGAGATTGGCTTTAGATCCTGGGTGCCCAGCAGTGAGCACACCCTGCATACAACGGCTCATGTATTAGTAGTAACTGCCCAGTTACTTCTACAGAAGCAGAAGGTAGAAACAAAGGTATCAAGGACAAAGGAAAAGCCGTTACAATACTGTGCTACCAAGCTGGCTAATGCTGCTGGCCACTAGACTTCCAAACCCCTGTGTGTTTGTTCCTTTTGCATCACTAGTTCAGGAACATGACATAAATAAGAGAGGAGAGTTTTATTCAGGCTCTCAGTTCATAATGAAATTTTAGTTCACCATGACATAGAAGACTTGTTGGTGGGAACATGATACACTGGTTTCACATGTACCAGAACAGAAAGGAGAACGTGACCTTATTTTGAGATAAGTATCACCTTCAGATGCCTTACCCCTCGTAACCATCACTACCAGCCAGCCTCCATCTTTTAAAGCACCACAAACTGGAGATGGGTTGCTCAAAGCATGAGTTCTCTAAGTCAAGCCATAATCCTCAGAGTCTATAAAATGTGCTTAAGACATTTTTCTGCCTTGGGGCTAAAATAAAGAATATTTAACATCTGTCATTTCTATTACTTTAGTTAAGAGTGAGTCTGCTTGCTTGTTTCATGTTTGATTTACTATGTTATTGAAATAATTTGCACGTAAATATTCTACATACACTTAAAGATAACATTTGAGACCCATGCCCTTAAACTATCACCATAATAAGACCCCAAAACATGACCCTTGTCCCCTAAATTACCTCATACCACATTTCTCTTCACCTTTTCCTTACCTGACTGGGCAACCACTAACTCTTCAGCATTAAAATTAATGTTCTTGTGTATACCCGTTGGTTCTTTATGTAAAATATATATAATCTGGAGGGAAAAAGCTCATTAAAACATGTCATTTTCTCTTTGCAAATGAGTGTGCCCAGCAAGTAGCTCAGCCTCTATGTGGATGCAGACAAGTCCATATGAGTTGTTTATAGTGTAATCCAACCTTGTCCACCAACTGGTCCAAGCTTATTGTTACCAGAACAACAAAAACCCATCTTATCCATGTGATTCATGCTGTCAAAACTATTTGAAGGGCAGCCTGTCATGCTATTGAAGGATCATTGTATTTATTTTACATACACATTGAGGCCGTTTCATACAATAGCTCAATAATAAAATAAAAGTCAGAAACCTCTTAAACTTCCTTTAGAGGACTTATTTTTTTTAGTAAAAAATAAATATCCAACAGTAAGAAACATTCACTGAGATGTGAGAAGAAAATTTATATAAAACAATTATTTGAAGATTTTTATGAATAATTCTTTATATAAAGGTGAGTTATTATACAGCCTAGTTGTGGGCATAATGCTAATGTTCAATATTAATGAATAAAATTAAAATGTATGAGCTAAAATTATTCTCTCTAGGACCTAAAACTTCAGTTAAGGATGAACTAATAATCTCAGTGAAAGGCTTTCGCAGCTACCCGAGTGAAATGCAGTTAGGTCTTGATTCTTTCTGTGCTTTAGCTGTTCGAGCAACTGGGAAGGATTTCTGAGGCTAATGCCACATCCACCACAAATATTTATGAAACCCTCTTGCTCACCACAGTTATGCCTAATGAACATAGTTGACATATTCAAGGCTCTGAACTAAGTACCTTGCCTCCACAAGTCTCCCTTTCCCAAAGGAAGTCCCAGTTCTGTGTATTTTAGAAAGCAAATGTCTAAACCAGAAAGTAAAAGTGAGAGTTTTTGAGCATACAAAGGAAAGAAGACAGAAAAGAATAGAAAGAAAAGTCATTAATTTAGCCTGTAGATGCCATGTTAGCATCTTGTCTAGCTTCTAATTAATGGAGCAAGGATTTCAATATCAATTTTCTTACAAGTAAGCACACTTTGGAAAACATTAAAAATGAAGACTTTGTAAAAATGTTTGTACAATGTACTGTCAAAGGAACTTTGACTTTTCACAATAAAAGAAAATTTGTTGTCAGTATTCTGTTTTTGTTGTTTTGTTTTTGTTTGTTTGTTTGTTTGTTTGTCTTGTTTGTTATTTTTCAGGACAAGGTTTCTCTGGATAATCCTGGCTGCCCTAAAACTCACTCTGTAGACCAGACTGGCCTTGAACCCCGAGATCTACTTGCTTCTGTCTCCTGAGTCCGGGGATTAAAGGCTTGTACCACCACAGCCTGGCAATATATGAGAGAATTCTTTTTAATCACTTTAGGTTACCATTATGCAGTTTATAAACTACTTCCTTTGCAATGTGGCTTGCTTGGTGGGATGACAGTGTAGAGTAAGCACTGGAGACAGCAGGATTGTCAATCATGTGAGTCTAGTCTCCTTAATGGAAGGAAATGAAAGGCATCCTGTCAAGTGGAACGCCGGAGAGAAAGGTGACAACCTGGTGGCCCTTTGCTATTCTATTAAGAGCCAGCCTCCATAGGAATCCCTCATAGCCTCTCCTCATCCATAATGGAAAAGGCCCCATGAGCTCTGCATCCTCAACCAATCAAATCTGCCCTATGCTAATCACTGATACTTCCTCCAGGCCCTAACCCTGAGCTGTTTACCAGCCAACAGAGCCCATTCTTGTTGTGCTTTTCTACTTTGCTGGGAAGTGTCTGTCTAGCTGTACCTAAAGCTTTGCTGTGATACTTGTCATCTGGAAACATCTTCCCAAAGGTTTACTATGCTCCAATGCGTAAGAATAAATCATGAGGTCAGACCCTGAAGGTTTTGACCCAGTGCTTGGAAAGGTGGTCCTGACTTGTTTCATTGTTCACCCCCGCCTACAGTTATGCTTGTAAAGTACCAGAAAAGATTCTAACAGGATAAACAGGGAGATAAAATTAATTAGAACCATCATAGTTCTAATTAATCTATCACTCTACAACATATGGACGGTAGAGTGATAAAAATTTAGGGTTTAAAGGAAGCACATCCAGGCTAGAATCCTAGCTCTGCCTCCTTCCTCTGTGACAACGCCAGACTGGTCAGCTTCCACAAGTCTCCATTCTCACGCATGGATGAGCTGAGCTGAAGGATAACACGCTCCTTCCAGGCTGCTAGTATAGTCTGTGAGGTGACTAGGGCCTGGCGCAGGATGTCAGTGTGTGCAGCAGTTGGGGTTGTTAATCTTTGTTGTTGTTTGTCCCTGTGTACTTATCCTGAGCAGTATTGAAATCCACCTGAAGGAGAAAACTCAATTTAGAAGATTAAAAAGTATTTCTAAATTAAAATTCTGATGGGAATTTTTTATCAAGGTTAATATATGAGAAGTGCACGCAGGTGTACAGAGCGGGGCTTGCCTCTTTCGATGCTCAGCTTTGGCATCCTGACAGCTGAACCCGCTCCTCCCACACAGCGCCGCCCCTTATCACTGCCTGAATGTTCTTGATACTTGCTGACATCCATCCATATGTCAGCCTTCATCATCCACTCCCCACTCACTGCTGGTATTGAATACTTTTCTTTATTCATAGGCTTTCAAAATTCATGAAAACCTTCAAATCACTGTCAGAGGAGTCAGGGAAACCTTTCTCTTTCTGTTTCTAGAAAATGAGGTTGAGGGTTTTTTTTTATTTATTTCTTTGTTTGTATTTTCAATATACATGTACAGGAAGAAACTAATTTATTTTGTCAAATGTCTTTATGAGATAGATAAATATTATATTTCTGTTATCCAAAACACTAAGAAAATAAATATAACAATGCACATTATCTATATAGAATTCCTTTCCCCTTTCCCCTTGACATTCTACCACAAGCTAGCCCTTAGGTATTTTGGGACCTACAATTCACAAACTTGTGTGGTTTCATCTGGACAAACTCTGTTTTAAACTGACATAGTAAATTCTTAAAATCAAATTTACATATACTAGAGCAACATGGATTATGTTGTTTCCTAAGTACGTCTGGAGTCATGCAGTCCATGAATGTTTCTGAATAATATCCCTTAACACCCTTATTCTTATTGTTTCAATGGTATCACTCAAATAATACCAATAATAGCAAAAATAGTAATAATTATTTCTGTCATATTTCTCTTTTCAACTGGCTGTGTATTGTGTGCACAGAACATACTGATTCAATAATGGTAATATAGTGAGCCCAATCTAAAAACACAGAGCAAGGGAAGAAGGAGGTAAGGGTAAAGATGGAGAGAAGGAGAGGAGGGGGAGGAGAGCAAAAGGATGGGAGGGAGAAAAGAAATTAGCATTAGTAGCAAAGCTCAGTTAGTAAGAGTGTCGGCCTAGCATACACAAGGACCTCGTTGAAATGCTGGCTCAATGAACCCAGGTATATTGATGCATACTATAGCTTTGCCTTTGTGAAATAGAGGCAGGAAGACCAGAAGCCCATGGTCATCCTGGACTGTATAGCATGTATGAGGCCTGTGGTAAATGGGAGAGACTCTGTTGGAAATTAAAAGTAAAAGATGAATTGAAGCTAAAATGCAGGTTAAGTTACTTGTTCGTCGTTGTTATATAGTACATAATAAGGAAGAGCTGAAGACCGTCATTACCCAGGGGATTACACTCTCACACACACACACACACACACACACGCACACACACACACACACTCACACACACACTCACACACACACACACACACACTCACACACACACACACACACACACACACTCACACACACACACACACACACACACACACACACACACACACACACACACATTTTCACCAAAAATTATGTCACTTTCTTCTGCCTACTCCCCAAGTTCTCCCCACACTTAAATTGTTAGCTTCTTTTTATTTTATTATATTTGTTGCTTGTGTGTACACAAATTCAAACCTCTGGATCCATTTTTGTTGTTTGTGTGTACGGTTTCAAGACTGATCATGCTACATTGGAGAACCAATACCCCATATTGACTTCATCCCTGGGAGAGGGTAATTTTTCTTCTATTAAAAAACATTTGTAAATGTGAGGTTTGGATCTAGTGCTCCTCAGTAAAACTTTACCACGTGACACAACATATTTGGTAAAGGCAGACATAGGTCTACAAAGAACACATGGAGGCAAAAGCTAACTAACCTCTTCAGATTGCATTAGAATAATTTTGTCTGCATGTGACCACATATACTGTCTTCTATTTTGATAAGCAAAATGGTCAGATATAGGAATAATTCTTGAGCCTATTTCTGGTGCCTTAAGGATTACTTTTTCTGGTTCTCTAAAAGGCACAGTGGTTGTCAATCAAAACGACTCCCAGAAAGTTAAGATATATTTCTTTTCATTACATACACTAAAGCCAAAATATTTGCTTTGCATCTGGGAACCATCCAAATGCCTGAAGCTATGAACACAAACACCAGCCATCTCTTTTCCTATGCATTAGCTCAGAACATCTCCATGGACTATCTTTCCAAACAAAATTTGTATTAGAGTTGTATGGGGTTGTTTGGGAAGCAGTCAAGAGTTCAATAGTAAAGAGTTCATGGAGACATGATATGGTGGTTCAGTAAGGAGAAGAGCTTGTGTACAGTCCTAGCATTGCGAGTCACATCCTTCTGCCCCAACAAGGAAGCAAGGGAGGACTAACTCCAAAGAATTGTCCTTCTACTTCCACCTCCATGCACATACACAGGAACACACACACACACAGGGACACACAAGCACACAGAAATACACACATATAAACATACACATACACAGAAACACACACATATACATATACACAGAAATACACATATACATAGAAACACATACTCACACATGCACTCACATACACTCACACACTCTCAGATGTACATTCACACACACACATACCCTTACACACATATACACACTTACACACATATACTCACACATATATATTCACACACATATACACTTACACAGTCATTCATGCACACATACACTCACACAGAGGAACCCACACATACACAGAAACACACACACTCACATATATACACAAAACAACATACACTCAGACACACATATATTCACACATACATAAACTTATACACATACACATACACATAACTAATTAATTAAAAGGCATGAAGTGAAGGCAATCAGGCTATTTCCATGTGTTTATGCATGAAAAAGTACAGTTTATTTCTGCTCCATGAATAAGTAGTTAGATTGGGGAGCTTTCTAAGAAATAGCTATGTGTTCTAGAAAAATCACTGAAAATATAAATCTGTTTACATTTGGAAAGATGACAGTATAAGAGAACACATCAAGGGTCCCTTCCCAGTCTAAACCACAAGTACAGATACAAAGTCAACGAAAACACTAAAAGGCACTATTGTGAAACAACAACAAATAAAGAGATAATTATGAGCCAGTCATGGCCTCATCAGGAAACAGATGTTACCCTCCATAGGGTTTAAACTGTAAGGAAGTAAATGAGAGGAGCATTTGTGGAGGTATAGCCAGGATTAACACAATCAATAAGGGTGGGTGAGGAATATGGAACCAGTGACAGGGGAAACCCTAGCAGGAGAGAAGGCAGCCACTACACAACATCAGGAAAAACCCAAACTCCCTCAAACACAGGCGTGTCAACACTGAGTCATCTTTCTAAAATCTAAATCCATTTCTATTTCCAAACTCACTACTCCAGCTGCTTTATACACGCATGGATTCACGGACACACACACACACACACACACGGCTCCTATTACCCAGGATCTCTGAATTTACTATAGGGATTCAGTCTGTGGCAGGTCACTGTCCTTCCTATGCTGGCACACATTTTCCTTACCTTCTCTTCCCCTCTTCTAGCAAAGACCAAGCCTTTTATCCTCCATACACACTGATATTTCTTTGTAACCACTGGACTTAACATGGGTCTCAATCACTAACCTAGGTCCCCATTCTTAAGTAAAGTTACAAACTTCTGTCAAAAGCAATACTTCCTTGGGAGCAACCTGTGAACCATCTGGTATGCACTCTGCCAGCAACAAGGGTTATATGTGGGTGACAATAACCCTTGGTGACAATCTTCACTACTCAGCTATAATATGATTTCACACACATGCTATATGGCACTTGCTTGGCTGGTTTTTTCTTTGCCAGGCTTTAGCTTAGGAGATACTGTCTATTAATATAGAAGAGATGAACAAAGGCTTAAAATGTTCACTCCAGGCTTCATACATCTTTGAACACTCTAGTAATCTTTCATCTGATCTAGGTGCCTTCAATCTTTACTCCAGAGCACAAATACTTGCGTCATGGAGCCTAGGTTTTACCACCCAAGTCCCGTACTTGAAGGTTTATCTAGCTCAAACAACTCATAGCTACTTATTGACATATGAGCATGGAAATATGTATTTACTCTTTAATTCACCGCTAAACATGCAATATTACTGATGTAAGACCTAGCTGACTCATAGGAAGTCATATCTGTGGCTTTGACATTTGCAGAAATATATAATAAATATCAATGCTAACACAAAATATTTTATATTCTCTTCAATTATATAACTGATGCCACCCTTTACTTTTAAGATTTTTATCCAATTTGCAAGTTCCCTATAAGTAACCCTGTTGATCTATGCTGTGACAATAAAGTTAAATAAATGTTTTAGAAAACATAACTTAGTTTTCCATTAAAAGTTTATTTACTGTCTAATCATTTGGTAGAACTGACTATGAATTTGAACCCAAGGATATCAGACATTATGGACTCCACCTTGACACTCCTATGTGGCCTCAGAAAATGCAGTTATGAAATAAGAGAACATGGCAGTCCATCCGATTTTACTACATAAGCCCTGATTTTCCTGATACAATCTCTGTCTAGGTTTTCTAGTACTTATTTCGTGTTTACTAAGGCTGTGTTAGGACCAGGTGCTATATGTGAACTTGAAAGCATCATCTCACTTTATGCCCAGCACTGTGGTAGGCTGGAAGAACAAACAACTCAGAACCCAGAAATGATGGCATCTTGCTCACCAGCAGCAGTACAAGCGGCTTGCTTTCAACTGATTTCTTTTGATGACAAGTTCTCAGAGATAAGTAGAATCAATTCTCAAGTAAAAATAAAGCAGATAGAACAGCAATATCCATTTCAATGGGAATGCTCAGTATGCAATTTTCCCAAGGAGATGCATACAGTACTGTCAACGTGGTATCACTGCTACCCGTGTTTGATGCTGATGACATGTGATGAGAAATGACTCCTCGGCTCTCTCATCACCACAGAAAACCTGCTGGAGTTTTAGACTGAGAGAGCTGTTATTTGTTTACTGCTTTGATTCTGAAAAGTCCTAAAGTTCAAGACTGCCATTCAATAGCTAAGGCTCAATTGTAATGAGTTAATAGTCTTCCTTCTAACCGTGTCTCCAGAAAGCACCATAACGAAGGTGTCTGGAGTCCTGGTACATAGATGATAATCACCATCTATGGGAAAAAAAAACATATTTCTGGTCATCCCCAAATTCAATGCAAATGGATGATCAAGTCACTTGGGAAGTTCTTTTTTCTCCCTTGACAGTAGCAGTTGTCTCAATATTAAGGCCTCAGTATGCATTTATTGAATTTCATAAAAAGGATAGAATTGGTATGGGTTTTTTTCTCAAATCTGAAACTCATCCTTTTTTAAAATCATAATAACTACCTCTAAATAAATTTTCAGGAAAAAAATGGTGTACATGTTTCCAACCCCTTTCTGTTTCTGTCTTTCCGTCTCTCTGTCTGTCTCTCTCTCTTTGTCTCTGTCTCTCTCTTTTGCTTTCTCTCCCTCTCTCACACACACATGTGCATGTGTTCACACAGGCACATACACACACATACACACAAATACACACATACCCACACACAGTGGCTATCACTTTGTGCATTACATGAAAGCCCAAACATCTTTTCTTTCTGGTCAAGATATGTTACCAAAATGCTCTCTGTACTGCAGTATAGAGCAGGCTAGACCTCCAATGAATCTGGAGACCATCATTGCTGAAAATAAAAGGTAAATCTTTCTTCTTTAAAATCAGAAAATTTTCTCCCTACATTTAATCCAAATCAGTTCCATGGCAGTTAAGATCAACTAAATTGAGGTCATGCCCCTTATTCTATTTAACTTCACAATATGTGTATGAGTTTATGAGCAGATGCTCAGACTCTAAGATCCTAAAATATCATCATGCTGTACTCTCTCCAAAGAACTGGATTCCATGAACCCTATAACAGGAGTTCTATTCAAACTGCCTTTGAAATGACGATTGTGATCCACTGGCCAGGTTAGTTACCATATCACAACCATTCAACACCTTCTCCTCATAGAGCCTTAAAGCCATACACAACTCTTATTAAGAATAGTAGGTATATGTGCAAAGCCAAACCAAAAGGAAACAAACCCCAATTCAGCCAAGTCCTTGAATCTCTTACCAGCCACGATCTGTGGCCACAAACAGCCTTCCTACATCCTTTTGTGGTTGGTAGTAAGATAATAGCACTAACCACACTTCATTACTAACTAGAATTGGGCTTATAATTTCTCCCTTCTGGAGAGCTGATGAAGACCACAGGTGGGCTGTGAAGACTCCTCAGAGGTGAGATAAGGCATAGAGAGTCGCTTTTCAACCATAAACATTGCATTGGATCTTTCAAGTTCAAGATACTAACAAGAAATCCATGTGCAGAATACAAAGAAAGACATTCACACATGTTTTCTTTTACCTCCCTTTCTCAAGTTACATCAAAATCCCTGCATCTTCTTTTACCAGTTCTTGACTTTCTAAAAGATAGAAAAGAGTTGGCCTTGAATAACCTTAGTAAAGAAGTATGTAGGAGCAGGCATTTATAATTTCCTCTTAAAGCAAAATTTTTAAATGCCATCACATTAACTAAAATGATCCTTGGTGGTAGTTCTCCATGCATTCATTCTTTCAGTCACTGTTCAGTGGGTACCTACTGTGTGCTACGTCTTGTTCTAAATGGTCTGCATACCATAGTGCAGACATAAGTTCAGCGATATGTGAGACAAAGCCTGTGCTCAGAGCTTGTGATAGCAGAGGGTTTGTCTTGAATGAGACAGAAAGGCAGGCAGTGCTGTAGGAAGACACAGAGAAGCCTCAAGTAGATCTTGCTGTTGGCCTAGGAAACTGTAAGCTGCTGGTCAGCCTGAGACATCCTGTATATGGGTCAGGTACACTTGCAGCTTTCTCTGGATGGTCTTGATTTTGAACTAGGGAGAAAAAAGAGAATTTCAGTTGTCTAGAGTGACCACGGTGGGAGTCACAGTTTAGCCATCTGGTCATCACCTGAGATAGAAATCTGACTTTCTGCAAGTCTGACTCACAGCAAGTTGCTTTCCAGAGTTAGTCAGACGAGATGAGGATTTTGATTTCTTGGAATGTTACCAAAGGTGTGGCCCCAAGTGTTCTTTCTATAGATAATATAGCCATTGTCAGTTTGCTATAGATGGCCTAAGCATTGTCAGTTTATATGGGCTGTCTCATTAGAGACCAAAAATAAGAAAACTAAGTTGTCACAAAGCACAGAAGCATCACATATAACTTCTCTCTTTCTTGGCCATTTCCCTGTTTTGACTGATGTAATGAGTCACGTTCATGCACTCCTTCTCTTAAGTATTAGAACTTCAAATCTTGAATCTCTTAGTATGGGCATGGAGACTATCAAACATCCATTCGTGCCTTCCGGTCCACTCCAGCACCAGGGTGCCTTGCCTAGAGTCTTCAGACACCCACAAGGACCCACACAGGATCCCCCACGGGATCCTAAGGCCTCTGGTGAGTGGAACACAGCGTCTGCTCCAATCCAATCACGCGGGACCTGAGACTGCATTAACTAGGGAAGCAGATAACCTGGCCTAATCAGCGGCACAAGTCCCTTCCGGTCCACTCCAGCACCGGGGTTCCTTGCACATGGAGTTTCTGGACACCCCCAAGGTCCTCAAAGGACCCTCCACGGGATCTTAAGACCTCTGGAGAGTGGAACACAACCTCTGTCAGGAGGGAGGTTCAAACACCAGATATCTGGGCTCCTTCCATGCAAGAAGAGAGCTTGCCTGCAGAGAATACTGTAACCACTGAAGCTAAGGAGAGAGCTAGTCTCCCAGGTCTGCTGATAGAGGCTAACAGAGTCACCTGAGAAACTAGCTCTAACCAGAGACAACTATAACAACTAACTTCAAAGATTACCAGATGGCAAAAGGAAAACGTAAGAATCCTACTAAGAGAAATCAAGACCACTCACCATCATCAGAATGCAGCACTCCCACCCCACCTAGTCCTGGGCACCCCCAACACAGCCGAAAAGCAAGACCCGGATTTAAAAGCATATCTCATGATGATGGTAGAGGACATCAAGAAGGACTTTAATAACTCACTTAAAGAAATACAAGAGAACACAGCTAAACAGGTAGAAGACCTTAAAGAGAAAACACAAAAATTCCTTAAAGAATTGGAGGAAAACACAACCAAACAGGTGATGGAATTGAAAAAAACCATCCAAGACATAAAAAGGGAAGTACACAATAAAGAAAATCAAAAGTGAGGCAACTCTGGAGATAGAAACCCTAGGAAAGAAATCTGGAACCATAGATGTGAGCATCAGCAACAGAATACAAGAGATGGAAGAGAGGATCTCAGGTGCAGAAGATTCCATAGAGAACATTGGCACAACAATCAAAGAAAATACAAAAAGCAAAAAGATCCTAACTCAAAACATCCGGGTAATCCAGGACACAATGAGAAGACCAAACCTACAGATAATAGGAATTAATGAGAATGAAGATTTTCAAATTAAAGGGCCAGCAAATATCGTCAACAAAATTATAGAAGAAAACTTCCCAAACCTAGAAAATGACATGCCCATGAACATACAAGAAGCCTACAGAACTCCAAATAGACTGGACCAGAAAAGAAATTCCTCCCGACACACAATAATCAGAAGAACAAATGCACTAAATAAAGAGAGAATATTAAAAGCAGTAAGGGAGAAAGGTCAACTAACATATAAAGGCAGGCCTATCAGAATTACACCAGACTTTTCACCAGAGACTCTGAAAGCCAGAAGAGCCTGGACAGATGTTATACAGACACTAAGAGAACACAAATGCCAGCCCAGGCTACTATACCCGGCCAAACTCTCAATTACCATAGATGGAGAAACCAAAGTATTCCACAACAAAACCAAATTCACACATTATCTTTCCACGAATCCAGCCCTTCAAAGGATAATAACAGAAAAAAACCAATACAAGGACAGAAATCATGCCCTAGAAAAAGCAAGAAAGTAATCCCTCAACAAACCAAAAAGAAGACAGCCACAAGAACAGAATGCCAACTCTAACAAAAAAAATAAAAGGAAACAAAAATTACTTTTCCTTAATATCTCTTAATATCAACGGACTCAATTCCCCAATAAAAAGACATAGACTAACAGACTGGCTACACAAACAGGACCCAACATTCTGCTGCTTACAGGAAACCCATCTCAGGGAAAAAGACAGACACTACCTCAGAGTGAAAGGCTGGAAAACAATTTTCTAAGCAAATGGTCTGAAGAAACAAGCTGGAGTAGCCATTCTAATATTGAATAAAATTGACTTCCAACCCAAAGTTATCAAAAAAGACAAGGAGGGACACTTCATACTCATCAAAGGTAAAATCCTCCAAGAGGAATTCTCAATTCTGAATATCTATGCTCCAAATCAAGGGCTGCCACATTCATTAAAGACACTTTAGTAAAGCTCAAAACACACATTGCACTTCACACAATAATAGTGGGAGACTTCAACACACCACTTTCATCAATGGACAGATCGTGGAAACAGAAACTAAACAGGGACACAGTGAAACTAACAGAAGTTATGAAACAAATGGACTTAACAGATATCTACTGAGCATTTTATCCTACAACAAAAGGATATACCTTCTTCTCAGCACCTCACGGGACCTTCTGCAAAATTGACCATATAATTGGTCACAAAACAGATCTCAACAAATACAAAAATATTGAAATTGTCCCATGCATCCTATCAGATCACCATGGACTAAGGCTGATCTTCAATAACAACATAAATAATAGAAAGCCAACATTCACATGGAAACTGAACAAGGCTCTTCTCAATGAAACCTTGGTCAAGTAAGGAATAAAGAAAGAAATTAAAGACTTTCTAGAGTTTAATGAAAATGAAGCCACAACAGACCCAAACCTATGGGACACAATGAAAGCATTTCTAAGAGGGAAATTCATAGCTCTGAATGCCTCCATAAAGAAACTAGAGAGAGCACACACTAGCAGCTTGACAACACATCTAAAGGCTCTAGAAAAAAGGAAGCATATTCACCCAAGAGGAGTAGACGGTAGGAAATAATCAAACTCAGGGGCGAAATCAACCAAGTGGAAACAAGAACTATTCATAGAATTAACCAAATGAGGATTTGGTTTTTTGAGAAAATCAACAAGATAGATAAACCCTTAGCTAGACTCACTAGAGGGCAAAGGGACAACATCTTAATTAACAAAATCAGAAATGAAAAGGGAGACATAACAACAGATTCTGAAGAAATCCAAAACATCATCAGATCCTTCTACAAAAGGCTATACTCAACAAAACTGGAAAACCTGGACGAAATGGACAAATTTCTAGACAGATACCAGGTACCAAAGTTAAACCAGGATCAAGTTAATGATCTAAACAGTCCCATATCCCCTAAAGAAATAGAAGCAGTCATTAATAGTCTCCAAACCAAAAAAAGCCCAGGACCAAACGGGTTTAGTGCAGAGTTCTATCAGACCTTCAAAGAAGATCTAATTCCAGTTCTGCACAAACTAGTCCACAAAATAGTAGTAGAAGGTACTCTACCCAACTCATTCTATGAAGCCACAATTACTGTGATGCCTAAACCACAGAAAGATCCAACAAAGATAGAGAACTTCAGGACAATTTCCCTTATGAATATCAAAGCAAAAATACTCAATAAAATTCTCCTTAACAGAATCCAAGACCATATTAAAGCAATCATGCATCCTCATCAAGTAGGTTTTATTCCAGGGATGCAGGGATGGTTTAATGTATGGTAATCCATCAACATAATCCATTATATAAACAAACTCAAAGACAAAAACCAAATGATTATTTCATTAGATGCGGAGAAAGCATTCGAAAAGATCCAATGCCCATTCATAATAAAAATCTTGGAAAGATCAGGAATTGAAGGCCCATACCTAAACATGATAAAAGCAATCTACAGCAAACCAGTAGCCAACATCAAAGTAAATGGTGAGAAGCTGGAAGCAATCCCACTAAAATCAAGGACTAGACAAGGCTGCCCACTTTTTCCCTACCTCTTCAACATAGTACTTGAAGTCCAAGCCAGAGCAATTCGATAACAAAAGGAGATCAAGGGGATACAAATTGGAAAAGATGAAGTCAAAATATCACTTTTTGCAGATGATTTGATAGTATATATAAGTGACACTAAAAATTCCACCAGAGAATGGTGAAGTAGCTGGTTATAAAATTAACTCAAACAAGTCAATGGCCTTTCTCTACACAAAGAATAAACAGGCTGAGAGAGAAATCAGGGAAACAACACCCTTCTCAATAGTCACAAATAATAAAAATATCTTGGCGTGACTCTAACTAAGGAAGTGAAAGATCTGTATGTTAAGAACTTTTGAAGCTTCCCTCTCACCTCCACAAAACTCTATGACAGGATGCAAATCAGAGAAGTCTGGACAGAGACAATAGAAGCAGTATCCAGATTTTATTGAGCTGCTTGTGTACCTGCATTGAATAGAACAGCAATGGCTTGTGCTGTAAGATCGAGAATCAATAAATGGGTCCTCATAAAATTGCAAAGCTTCTGCAAGGCAAAAGACACCGTCGATAAGACAAAAAGACCACCAACAGATTGGGAAAGGATCTTTACCTATCTCAAATCAGATAGAGGACTAATATCCAATATATAAAAAAAACTCAAGAAGGTGGACTCCAGAAAATCAAATAACCCCATTAAAAATGGGCCTCAGAGCTGAACAAAGAATTCTCACCTGAGGAATACCGAATGGCAGAGAAGCACCTGAAAAAAACGTTCAACATCCTAAATCATCAGGGAAATGCAAATCAAAACAACCCTGAGATTCCACCTCACACCAGTCAGAATGTCTAAGGTCAAAAATTCAGGTGACAACAGATGCTGGCGAGGATGTGGAGAAAGAGGAACACTCTTCCATTGTTGTGGGATTGCAAGCTTGTACAACCACTCTGGAAATCAGTCTGGCGGTTCCTCAGAAAATTGGACATAGTAATAATGGAGGATCCTGCAATACCTCTTCTGGGCATATATCCAGAAGATGTCCCAACCGGTAAGGACACATGCTCCACTATGTTCATAGCAGCCTTATTTATAATAGACAGAAGCTGGAAAGAACCCATATGCCCCTCAACAGAGCAATGGATACAGAAAATGTGGTACATTTACACAATGGAGTACTAATCAGCTATTAAAAACAATGAATTTATGAAATTCCTAGCCAAATGGATGGACCTGGAGGGCATCATCCTGAGTGAGGTAACACATTCACAAAGGAACTCCCACAATATGTACTCACTGATAAGTGGATATTAGCCCAAAACCTAGGATACCCAAGATATAAGATACAATTTGCTAAACACATGAAACTCAAGAAGAATGAAGACTGAAGTATGGACACTATGCCCCTCCTTAGAATTGGGAACAAAACACCCATGGAAGGAGTTACAAAGAAAAAGTTTGGAGGTGAGACGAAAGGATGGACCATCTAGAGACTGCCATATCCAGGGATCCACCCCATAATCAGCTTCCAAATGCTGACACCATTGCATACACTAGCAAAATTTTATCGAAAGGATCCAGATGTAGCTGTCACTTGTGAGACTATACCGGGGTCTAGCAAACACAAAAGTGGATGCTCACAGTCAGCTAATGGATGGATCACAGGGCTCCCAATGGAGGAGCTAGAGAAAGTACCCAAGGAGCTAAAGGGATCTGCAACCCTATAGGTGGAGCAACATTATGAACTAACCAGTACCCCGGAGCTCTTGACTCTAGCTGCATATGTATCAAAAGATGGCCTAGTCGGCCATCACTGGAAAGAGAGGCCCATTGGACACGCAAACAGTATATGTCCCAGTACAGGGGAACGCCAGTGCCAAAAAATGGGAATGGGTGGGTAGGGAAGTGGGGAGGAGGGTATGGGGGACTTTTGGGATAGCATTGGAAATGTAATTGAGGAAAATATGTAATAAAAAATATTTGAAAAAACAAGAATGAATTTATGAAATTCCTAGGCAAATGGATGGACCTGGAAGGCATCATCCTGAGTTAGGTAACCAAATCACAAAGGAACTCACACAATATGTACTCACTGATAAGTGGATATTAGCCCAGAAACTTGGGATACCCAAGATATAAGATACAATTTGCTAAACGCATGAAACTCAAGAAGAACGAAGACCAAAGTGTGGACACTTTGCCCCTTAGAATTGGGAACAAAACACCCATGGAAGGAGTTACAGAGACAAAGTTTGGAGCTGTGACGAAAGGATGGACCATCTAGAGACTGCCATATCCGGGGATCCATCCCATAATCAGCTTCCAAACACTGACACCATTGCATACACTAGCAAGATTTTGCTGAAAGGACCCAGATAGAGCTGTCTCTTGTGAGACTAGGCCGGGGCCTAGCAAACACAGAAGTGGATGCTCACAGTCAGCTATTGGATGGATCACAGGGCCCCCAATGGAGGAGCTAGAGAAAGTACCCAAGGAGCTAAAGGGATCTGCAACCCTATAGGTGGAACAACATTATGAACTAACCAGTACCCTGGAGCTCTTGACTCTAGCTGCATATGTAGCAGAAGGTAGCCTAGTCGGCCATCACTGGGAAGAGGCCCACTGGACTCGCAAACTTTATATGCCCCAGTACAGGGGAACGCCAGGGCCAAAAAGTGGGAGTGGGTGGGTAGGGGAGTGGGGTGTTGGGTATGGTGGACTTTTGGGATAGCATTGGAAATGTAAATGAGGAAAATACCTAATTAAATAAAAGATATTAGTCACCAGGAGGACAAAAAAAATCATTTAATCACAAATTAGTAAGAAAAAAATAAAACAAGGAAAGCGCTTTTATTAAAAGAGCTGTTTCTGATGCTTTTGCTGGCTTTTAGGACCCATGTCTTCCTATTGGATTGCCTTATCCATCCTTAATATGAGAGGAGGTGCTTAATTTTATTGGAATTTGATAATCCAAGTTTGCTTGATGTTCCCAGGAGGCCTGAACTTTTCTGAGGGGACAAAGAGGAGGGCTGTCTGGGGAGGAAGGAAGGGCAAAGGATGGACTGGTTGGGTGTAGAAGGAGGGAAGGAAAATGTGGTTGGGATGTAATATATGAGAAAATAATTTAATAACAGTAAAAAAGAAAAGAAAGAAAAAATATCATGTTGTGTCCTTGAATATGCACAATTATGATGTGCTAAGTGATACTTCATATATTTAGTGAGATGGAAATGCTAACAGTCTGGTTTGAACATTACTTATTACATACATATGGTAAATTATCACACTGTAACTGATTAATTATGCAAGAAAAATAAAATTTCAATTAGAGTCTTCCTGTTCTTTCACTTTTCTTCACACATACTCCTAACCATCCCTGAAGCTTTTTCATATGGGTCTAGCACTTTTCTTGTTTTGAGCCTGGGCTTTTTCTTTTTAGCCCAGACTGGACTTGAGCTTGTGACCCTCCTGCATCAACCTTACAAGTTCTGATGTGTGATACCATATCTGCATCTAAGTCTCAGTCCTTAGAGAATGTGAGCCACTCACTAACCTAGTCTTTCCAAAGTGTCGAAACCTATTATTTGGGTTAGCAAAATATTATTGTCTTTTTTCTTTTTGTTTGTTTGTCTGTCTGTTTGTTTTTCAGCCACCCAGTATAGTTGCGATTTACTATGGACAAATGTGGCGTAGTCATTCAACTACACTACAGAGTCCATCATACACAAGTCACTGTGTGGGGCGGTGGGCCGAAAGAGGAAGACTGGTAAGGCTGAGCTAAAGTTGGAAGCCCTGGAGACCCTCAAGGGATAGTAGGAGCTTTCCCTGCTCCTGGAACCAGGCCCCTGTCACATAGCCACAACAACCCCTCCTCAGTCTTTCCCCTCCCCCCACCCCCATAAAGAGGTTTGTGGCCATCAGTCACTGTAGGGTCAGCACCTGAAGCCCTTCCACATGTAGATGAGGTATTTCCAACCTCTAAAAACCAAGCCAATAGGAAGCACCTACTTTTAGATCCCAACCCACACCAAAAGTGTATATAAAGATCCTATCCAGAAGGAATAAATGCGTGTGAGAATTACTCCGTAGTCTGAGAGCTTCTGTCATAAGAACTGTAACACTGCCACCAGGGAAGAGATCTGCTCTCCTGAAATGCCACCAGAGGCTCCCCCACATCCCTCGCTGGCTAGTCAAACCCCCTGCCCTGCTCTGCTCACTTCTCTCACCTTGCACCTGAACCCTTGCACCTGGTCTGGCCAGAGGTCTCCTTAAATTCGGAGCTGTGACAAAAGGATGGATCATCCAGTGATTGCCATATGCAGGGATCCATCCCATAATCAGCTTCCAAACGCTGACACCATTGCATACACTAGCAAGATTTTGCTGAAAGGACCCAGATATAGCTGTCTCTTGTGAGACTATGCAGGGGCCTAGCAAACACAGAAGTGGATGCTCACAGTCAGCTATTGGATGGATCACAGGGCCCCCAATGGAGGAGCTAGAGAAATTAACCAAGGAGCTAAAGGGAACTGCAACCCTATAGGTGGAACAACAATATGAACTAACCAGTACCCCGGAGCTCTTTTCTCTATCAGCATATGTATCAAAGATGGCCTAGTTGGCCATCACTGCAAAGAGAGGCTCATTGGACTTGCAAACTTTATATGCCCCAGTACAGGGGAACCCCAGGGCCAAAAAGGGGGAGTGGGTGGGTAGGGGATTGGGGGGGTGGGTATGGGGGACTTTTGGAATAGCATTGAAAATGTAAACGAGGAAAATACCTAATTAAAAAAAAAAGCCTCTGGTACGCAGGTGCACAGCACTGGGAAAATCAAAGAGATCAGAGAACAACATCTGCCTGATATTAGGGCTTCTTAAACTTACAACCCCCTGTAACTCAAGACATATAAGGATATAAATAGGCATATTTATATATGAGTTAAACATTAGCTGATCATAAATCATAAGAACTTTTAGTTTTAAACCAATTCCTTGTTATTCTTATAATTTTGATTGGAGAAGAAGGGAAATCAAACTAATGACAAGCTTATTCATTTTTACATAAATAGTTTGGTTTTGGCTAAATAGTTTTAAAAAATCCTCAACATTTTCCAGTTAATCACTACTTTAAATGATTTTACAGTCATGTACCTTCACAGTCATGGGTGCTGAGAACACCACCTTACATAAGTATATGATATAAGGATGTGAAAGGCCAGTTCAGAGAGTCTGTCTCGTTTTTTTTTTTTTTTTCCATAGACAAGTAATTTGTGTTGGGACACAGAAGCTTGACCCACACCAGAAAGAGAAGGATGTGGAGTCAGAGAGATGCTTCCATGGGGAAAATTGGAAGATGGGTTTCAATGCAAGTCAACGGAAGCAAATCAGTCTCGTGGTACAGTCTGTGGAGAAGTGCGCATCCTAAGATTATAACAACTAACCAGTCCCCCGGAGCTCTTGACTCTAGCTGCATATGTATCAAAAGATGGCCTAGTCGGCCATCACTGCAAAGAGAGGCCCATTGGACACGCAAACTTTATATGCCCCAGTACAGGGGAACGCCAGGGCCAAAACGGGGGAGTGGGTGGGTAGGGGAGTGGGGTGGGTGGGTATGGGGGACTTTTGGTATAGCATTGGAAATGTAAATGAGCTAAATACCTAATAAAAAATGGAAAAAAAACAACCCTTTCTGTTGTTTCCTAACACTGAATCACTAGTGTTTTGCCTACCCTGGGATGAAGGGGAATCTATTGTTTTCTCTTTATAAAGGGAAATACCAGACCTTCTCAATCCCTCTGAGTCTTTTAGAAGTAAAAACCTGGGATTGGGGAAATGGTTCAGTGGTTGTGCATACAGACGTACACACACAAATCTAAAAACATGTTTTAAAAAAACTCATTTAAAAGAACAGAAGCCTCAGGAACACAGTTAGGCTTCAGCTTAGACTGCTTTTCACGGACCTAGAAGATCCTTGGGGTATTGCTTTACTGACTTGAGGCTTAGAGTTTACATCTTCCCTTGTAGATGCCATTTTTTTCTTTGTTTCTGTAGACTCCTCACTGGCCACAGATTGTGGCTTCACGTGTTACCAAATGCTGCCACCTCTTCTCCTCGTGTGCTATTTACATGACTGAGTTGCTGCTGAGGCAGTGACTGAAGAAAAGATATTTCAGTTCTGAGTACTAATTCTCATTGATCATCAAATCCAGGCTAGCCCTTGTGAGCCTCATCAAAGATCGTCATGACCCAGATCCTATTGAAATTTGTGACTGCTTCCAGATCGCTCACACAAACATTAGACACTTAGAACTACTTTCAGTTCTCTCAGAACTCAGTGTGTGCAAGCCTTCTTGGCTTGTTTTAGTCTTTCAGCCTCTGTCTTTGGAAGTTCAGTATAGACAAGCAGTCTCAGAACAAAGTCCTCTCAGAACAAAGACCAGATGCAGCCCATGGACTCCTGGACGGACCAGACTCCTGTCAGTCTGTTCCCACAGCACCCCACTCAGTGCTAACCCCATTTTGTTGAATGTCTTTTCCTGTCAGAATCCCTTAGTATTCTCTAAAATCCTCCAACATAGGCTACATGTTAATTCCCTGATTCCCCTCATGTATCATACTTACCACCCTGACTGACATATTCCTGTGCCCAGTGATTGTTGGACTGAACTGTATGAAAATAAGGAAAGGTTTTATGAAAAAGGTAAAGGTAGATAAAAATACAAGACCTGGAACTACACTCTCTGTTAAATTATGCATACAGTCACAATCTTCCTCCAGAATAAGTTCTGCTGCAATAAATGGAGGGAAATGTTTCTTGCTTGTCAACCAGCTATCCACAACATTTCTACAAAAGGCCTATGATAGCAATAACTACAATGACTGCTTCTTGAGAATAAAATCTAAATTTTCACATGCTGCTTTTTCTAAAGCTCACAACCAGAGCTGCTGTTATCTGCATTTGACATGTGCAAAGCTGAGGGAACTCAAGTGTTTGCCCAATCACATCCACAAAATGTTCTCCAGACATCTGTCAAAGCACTTTCCAAAATGGCTACTTTGGGTACAGCTGACTACAATGTCGCTCTTTAAGTCACATTTGTTCTCCAGTGGAGAAACATTACCGAACATCAGCATCATCCAAGAGCCTACAGCATCCCATTGCAGCATGTTTTATTTGTGACTGTGGGGGATGCTACTTGAAGATAGGAAGCATCCATGAGCCACGCTTGTTCCCCACTGGACCCATCACAGCTGTGAGCACAGAGATTATAGAAGTAAACTTGTTGGTTAATTGTGTATTTGAAGATTTTTAGTGGCAATCTCTGGTGTGTCAGTTATATCTCTGTTCATCGAAGGCTATAAGTACTGTGCACAGCATATATTCACCGAAGAGCACAGCATATTTTTCTCTTCCAACTGTAAAACTCTTCAGTCCTCTACAGTTCCCTTGGCATGGAGACCCGGCGCCGTGACAGGATGTTCCATCCTCGTCTGGCATTCTGTGTAAAACACCATCATTCCTGTTAAAGTGGATTTTCCCAATTAAGTGCTGAACAAATTATTGGTGTCTTTTACATTAGCTGCTAAAGCTGCATTATCATTTTGCTGCTTCTGGCCACTTTGTTCCAGGGTACATTTCAGGATGCTGCAAAATATTGATGCTGCTCCTTAATTGTCTAACCAAATAGTTCACTACCTGTATAGCATATGACCCAAACTCACAAAGATTTAAAACAGTGCTAACAAATTATCCAGGTCACAAATATCTTTGGAGATATTTAAATGTAGGGAAATGATAATTTTAACTTATTCCCTCCACGAAATAAATATGTTCTTTTGTATCTCAAGATGTAGCTCCATAGGAACAGCCCCCCCCCCCCCACGCTTCCTTTACCCACCTGTCAAAGTTCCACCTGCTTAGAGATTCTCAAGGAAGCCCCATGCCTGTCTACCTTGCTGAGGCCTCATGACTTACATAAAGGTCTAATAGCAGACCTTTATGGTGCTTTTCACGTTTTGTGTTTTAAAAAAAAGAAAAAGAAAAGGCCTTTTACATGTGCAATCTGAAATTTCTGATATTTGACTGTATTTGAAAACAAATATAATAAGATTAGACTCTGGTTAGTGTTCCTAGATAATGAGGCCAAATTGCATTTACTCCAAAATGCAGTTATGCTGAGTAGAAGGCACACTACACTCCAAATTCAACTATAATTTGTTGTGTGTATCTGTATTCATTTGCACTATGCAATATGAACTTTGTGTCTTGTTTGGAAAATTTAATTTAAGACTAGGTTTTCCTATGCACCCTGGACTGGCCTTGAATTATTATCCTTCTACCTCAGCCTCTCAAGAGGTAGATATACATATGTGCCACCACACGCAGCCTGGACAACAGAAATGAATCTTTCACCTACTCTTAGATCTATTAAACATCTCCCTCCTGGCTGCCCAAGGCAAATTGCAAACTTTACTAAATGATATATATATAGCATCATTAAACTACAATAGTCAATTGTATTTTCTATATGGCAACCATGTGGTCTACTTACATTCTACGGCTTCATAGTCTTATGTGTAAATTTAGATATTGATTTTTTTATTAATGCAACATTCTAATGATATAGTAAGAAACAAAGCAAATTGGTATTTAGGATGTTAAGAGAAAGACTTCCAATATTAAAGCTTGGTATAGAAATTCCATAATTTAAAAGAGAAAGAGCACAAAAATTTTTATGTCAATTTGATTCCCAAATATAAAATTTATTAAGTGTCTGATCTTACTGTAATCTTTAAAATATGGAAATAAGCCATATACCTTACATAGATGCCACAGATTTTAAAAGTGGGGTTTGGTAAGTTCTGGCATGAAAGAGACACCCAAGAACAACTATTGTCAGACAGGATCCCCTCACATCTTGTTCCTTCACTTCGCTTTTCATGGTAGCAAAGTAAATTTCCACATTTTCTGTATCCATTCCTCTGTTGAGGGACATCTGGGTTTTTTCCAGCTCCTGGCTATTAGAGATAAGGCTGCTATGAACATAGTGGAGCATGGGTCCTTATTACATACTAGAGCACCTTCTGGGTATATGCCCAGGAGTGGTACAGCTAGGTCCTCAGGTAGTACTATGTAAAATTTTCTGAGGAACAGCCAAACTGATTTCCAAAATGGTTGTGCCAGCTTGCAATCCCACCAGCAATTGAGGAGTATTCCTCTTTTTCCACATCCATTCCTCTTTTACCAGCATCTGCTGACACCTGGGTTTTTTTATCTTAGCCATTCTGATTGGTGTGAGATGGAATCTCAGGGTTGTTTTGATTTGCATTTCCCTGATGACTAAGGGTGTTGAACATTTCTTTAGGTGCTTCTCAGCCATTCAGTATTTCTCAGTTGAGAATTCTTTGTTTAGCTCTGTACCACATTTTTTATTAGATATTTTCTTTATATGCATTTCAAATGATAGCCCGAAAGTTCCCTATACCCTCTCCCCACCCTGCTTCCCTACCCACCCACTGCCACTTCTTGGCCCTGGTATTCCCCTGTACTGGGGCATATAAAGTTTGCAAAACCAAAGGGCCTCGCTTCCCAGTGATGGCCAACTAGGCCATCTTCTGCTACATATGCAGCTAGAGATACGTGTTCTGGGGGTACTGGTTAATTAATATTGTTGTTCCACCTATAGGCTTGCAGACCCCTTTAGCTCTTTGGGTGCTTTCTCTAGCTTCTCCATTGGGGGCCCTGTGTTCCATCTTATAGATGACTTTGAGCATCCACTCCTGTATTTGCCAGGCACTGGCATAGCCTCACAAGAGGCAGCTATACCAGGGTCCCTTCAGCAAAATCTTGCTGGCATATGCAATGATGTCTGGGTTTGGTGCCTGATTATGGGATGAATTCCTGGATGAGGTAGTCTCTGGAGAGTCCATCCTTTTGTCTTAGCTCCAAACTTTGTCTCTGTAAATCCTTTCATGGGAATTTTGTTCCCTATTCTAAGGAGGAATGAAGTATCCACACATTGGTCTTCCCTCTTCTTGATTTTCTTGTGTTTTGCAAATTGTATCTTGGATGTTCTATGTTTCTGGGCTGATATCCACTTATCAGTGAGTGCATATCTAATGACTTCTTTTGTGATTGGGTTACCTCACTAAGGATGATATCCTCCAGATACATCCATTTGTTCAAGAATTTCATAAATCCATTGTTTTTAATAGCTGAGTAGTACTCCATTGTGTAAATGTACCACATTTTCTGCATCCATTCTTCTGTTGAGGGACATCTGTGTTCTTTATAGCATCTGGCTATTATAAATAAGGCTGCTATGAACATAGTGGAGCATGTGTTCTTATTGCCAGTTGGAACTTCTTCTGGTTATATGACCAGGAGAGGTATTGCTGGAACTTCTGGTAGTATTGTGTCCAAATTTCTGAGCAACCTATAGACTGACTTGCACCTCCCACCAGTCAGAATGGCTAAGATCAAAACTTCACGTGACAGCAGATGCTGGAGAAAGAGGAACACTCCTCCATTGTTGGTGGGATTGCAAGCTTGTATAAACACTCTGTACCCCATTTTTTAATAGCGTTATTTTCTTAGGAAAATGGATGGAACTAGAAAATAGCATCCTGAGTGAGGTAACCCAATAACAAAAGAGCATACGTGATATGCACTCACTGATAAGTGGATATTAGCCTAGAAGCTCAGAATACCAAAAATACAATCCACAAACCACATGAAACTCAAGAAGAAGGAAGACCAAAGTGCAGATACTTTGATCCTTCTTAGAAGGGGGAACAAAATAACCATGGAAGGAGTTACAGAGACAAAGTGTGGAGCAGAGCCTGAAAGAATGACAGTCCCAGGACTGCCCCACGTGGGGATCCATCCCATATACATTTACTAAATGCAGACATTATTGTGGATGCCAACCGTGCTTGCTGACAGGAGCCTGGTATAGCTGTCTCCTTTGAGAGCTTGTCTCTGGCATGTTTACTGGGTGAATATTGGAGATTCAAGTGATTAAGCCAAACTTTAAACCTATGTCAGGAATTCAAGCACTTAATGACCTGCTACTTTCATGACCAGCTCTCAAATAAAGGCAGGACTTGGCTTTCTTGGAGTGTGCCAATGAATGTTCTTGGTTTCTGCCATGATACTGAGCACCGAAAGAAGATACGGAAGAAGATACAGTTGTTTTTCATGAGAAGAGAATTGAAAAATGTTCTCATTTCTCCCACGTGTTCTCATTTCTCTCATTTCTTTCTTGCCTTGTATTTATGTGTACTTATCCATCAATTGCTGTCCCTTTTACTCCAAAACAGACATTTCAGAAAAATCCTTTGATGTTTGGCCACAGACGCAGACCCTCCATGACCAAACAAAGCCATGCACCCCAACTCTCCATCCACCACAGTTAACCTCCTATTAGTGTTTCCCAATATTCACTGAATTAAAAAAGGGTTACTATTTCTTCTCATTCTGTTTTCCTCACACTATGCATCCAACCTAACAGGAATTCTATCTATTCAACATCTAGAATGTATCCTGAAGTCTAAAAACCTCTCTATCTCTACTATTTGAAATGTACTTCTGCCCAACATATTCTGATATTACTTCATCCTCTCTTAGTTATGCTGCACAATGTCAGGATACCACTGGCTGGGAAACTTGCTGGCTGACAATCTGGAGGCTGAAATATCCAGCACTGAAGTGTCAGCATCTGGCAAGGACTGTCCAGTTGCATCACCCCATGGCAGAAAGAGAAAAGGAACAAGAAAAGCAGGGCCAATGGTGGCTGTGGTGTTTGAATAAGAATGCAAATCAAAACAACCCTGAGATTCCACCTCACTCCAGTCAGAATGGCTAAGATCAAAAATTCAGGTGACAGCAGATGCTGGCGAGGATGTGGAGAAGGAGGAACACTCCTCCATTATTGGTGGGATTGCAAGCTTGTACAACCACTCTGGAAATCAGTCTGGTGGTTCCTCAGAAAATTGGACATAGTACTAACGGAGAATCCCACAATAGCTCTCCTGGGCATATATCCAGAAGATGTCCCAACCGGTAAGAAGGACACATGCTCCACTATGTTCATAGCAGCCTTATTTATAATAGCCAGAAGCTGGAAAGAACCCAGATGCCCCTCAACAGAGGAATGGATACAGAAAATCTGGTACATTTACACAATAGAGTACTACTCAGCCATTAAAAAGAATGAATTTATGAAATTCCTAGGCAAATGGATGGACCTGGAGGGCATCATCCTGAGTGAGGTAACCCAATCACAAAGGAACTCACACAATATGTACTCTGATAAGTGGATATTAGCCCAGAAACTTAGGATACCCAAGATATAAGATACAATTTGCTAAACACATGAAACTCAAGAAGAACGAAGACCAAAGTGTGAACACTTTGCCCCTTCTTAGAATTGGGAACAAAACACCCATGGAAGGAGTTACAGAGACAACGTTTGGAGCTGTGACGAAAGGATGGACCATCTAGAGACTGCCATATCCGGGGATCCATCCCATAATCAGCTTCCAAACGCTGACACCATTGCATACACTAGCAAGATTTTGCTGAAAGGACCCAGATAGAGCTGTCTCTTGTGAGACTAGGCCGGGGCCTAGCAAACACAGAAGTGGATGCTCACAGTCAGCTATTGGATGGATCACAGGGTTCCCAATGGAGGAGCTAGAGAAAGTATCCAAGGAGCTAAAGGGATCTGCAACCCTATAGGTGGAACACCATTATGAACTAACCAGTACCCCGGGGCTCTTGACTCTAGCTGCATATGTATCAAAAGATGGCCTAGTCGGCCATCACTGGAAAGAGAGGCCCATTGGTCACACAAACTTTATATGCCCCAGTACAGGGGAACGCCAGGGCCAAAAAGTGGGAGTGGGTGGGTAGGGGAGTGGGGGGAGCGTATGGGGGGCTTTTGGGATAGCATTGGAAAATATAAATGAGGAAAATACCTAATAAAAATTTTTTTAAAGTGACCCCTACAGACTTCTATATTTGAATGTTTGTTCCCTGATGATCAGAACTATTTGGGAATTATTAGGAGGTACAGCCTTGTTGGAGGTGTGTTATTGGAGGTAGGTTTCCAGATTTCATATGCTCATTCTGTTCTCAGTTGGTGCTCTTCATTTTGTGGTTGGATCTCAATATGTCAGCTCTCAGTCTTGACTCCGGGGCCGTCTTTGCTGACTGCTACCACACTCCTCACCATGGTGGTTATAGAGTCTATCCATCTGTTATGGTAGTTCCCAAATAATCTCTGTTTTTATAGATTGTCTTGATAGAAGCTAATCATGACACTGGTATTTAATTACAGCATTAGTTACCACTCTGTAGATTGACCTCATGCTTTATCATCCCACAGAGCCTCACTGAATTTTAAGGTTTTTATTATTCTTTCCTCTCCTTCTGTTTTATTGGATCTTTAAGGATTGCCTACTATGCATTTTGATCATATTCACCCCTTCTTCTAAATCGTCTCAGATCCAGTCCCCTTCCTACTCACCCAATTGTGTGTCTTCGTTTTCTTTTAAACCATCTAGTCCATTTTGTGCTGATTCTTGGGTGCATGGCCATTTAATAAAGCATAGTCAACCTAATATAGACCTCATTGTTAAAAAAAAAAAAAACAACTTTCCCTCTCCTGACAGCTATCAGCCACCAATAGCTCCTCAGATCAGGGTGGGAGTTGGTGATCATTTCCCACCACCATACTGGGGGTTTAATTGAGGGGCTTGGGTTTATACAGGTCTTGTGCTTGTCACAACTACTACAAGTTCTTCTGTCTACCCACCCTGCCATGTCACTTTAGACATCACTCTGTCTCTTACAGTCTTTCTTCCCTGGTTTCCTCGATGGTCTCTGAGCCTTGGGAGGAAGAGCTGTGGTATAGATGTCTCAATTACAGTTGGGAAATCCACATTTTTCCAGTTTTCTGTACCTTGGCTAGTTGTGAATCTGTTTATCAGCATCTGAGAATAAGTTATTAAAAGTCAGTTAAATACTATGTCCATTTAGGAGAATAATAGTGATAAGTTCTCTCCTGGGGGCCTACGTCCTGTCTAAACACAGGTTCTTAGCCCTGATAACCATGTCAGCTGTGGGCTCAATCTTGTGAAGTGGATCTTAAATCCCAACGGAAACTGATGTTTTACTCCCACGATAATCGTGTCCTATTGCGTCAGTGGACATGTCTGGAGATGTTTGTCCTTACTGTAACTTCATAGTCGTACAAGGTTCATGATCATTTCCCTCTTCCTATACCATGTGTAGCACCTTCCAATATCCAGCAGTCTGGAAGCAAGCCAGCCATTACGGATGAAGCAGCTAGCTCAATACTAGCTTGATTTGCTTAAGTTCTATGACTCACATTTGGAGTGTCAAGAATGGGTTACTTCCTTTGGAATTATTGACCCCTGAGATCTTATAGATCTTCAAACATTACAGGCTATTGCTGATGCTCTTGGTTACCCCCATGGAATTTGACAGGAAGCTTCATTTCTTAATATTGTTACAATAGAGATTAATTGCTGGCTGACTTTTGGCCAAAGCAAACCTGCAACACAGCATTTCACATGCCAGGATGTTAAAAAACAAAAATAATTTGGATCATTCTATTACTGCTATAGATGATATAGATGAGCTTCAACAATTTTCTGTCAAACTTAAAATACAAAGGTTAGTTCTTACCTTGATGTACAAAGACTTCTCTCTCTCTCTCTCTCTCTCTCTCTCTCTCTCTCTCTCTCTCTCTCTCTCTCTTTGCCCATTTATCATCTTTCCCAGGATCCCTAGTTGTTGAATGGAGTAAGAGGTTTCAACATGATGCTCACACACATGTACCTTGCTCATATTTAATCTTCCTATTATCCTGACCTAAGACCTCTCCACATGGTTCATTTTCTTTATCTTTCTGATGGAGTTTTGTAAATGAATTCCCATCTGATGGCAGATCACACAATAAAGAAGACATACACAAAGGCATCTGTCAGTTCCATTCACAGGCACTGCAATTATCCACAAGCACAGGACTCTGGTGGGCCCATGGTCTACAGGAGTTGAGCATGACTCAACATGAGTACAAACAAGGTGAGCATGTGACACCTAGAGCTGAGTCACAAGGGATACTGGCTCCCCAAGAAATAGCATGTCAACCAAATGCAAGACCTTTCTTCAAAAACTGGAAAAAGACAGTTTGTTCTCAAAAGAAACATCAACAGCTGAGTGTGGTGATACATGCCTGGGGTATCAGCCCTTGAAAACCTGTGGCAAGAAATTCCAAAGAGGGGAGAAGATAAAAAGAAAGGGTGAAAGCCACCAAAATAGTGTTGTCTGGCACAAGTGGCAAGAAGAGTAAAGGCATGCGAACCAATTATGTTCCATGTTTGCAATGTCTACTAAGACTGAAATACATATCCACACATACCTCTATACAACTATGTAATAAAACACTGCATAATTTTGATACTACCATATTTATAGGTTCTTATTTTTGCATCTAAACCTCTAATGCATATAAAAATGAGGAGCACATTCATGCTGGCAACTTTAAGTTTTAATTTGCTTATTGTACAACAACATTAAATTGGAACTGGGAAAAAATCATGACAAATGAAGATCTTAGAACAAAAGGCAAACATTAGGCGATTCAGTGGCAACAAGTCCTCCTCCTGCTCCTCCTCCTCCTCTCCTTTCCCTCCCTCTCCTCCACCTTTCCCTCCCTCTTCTCCTCCTCCTCCCCCTCTCCCTCTTCCTTCTCCTCCTCCCCCTTTCCCTCCCTCTCCTCCTCCTCCCCCTCTCCTTCTTCCTTTTCCTCCTCCCCCTTTCCCTCCCTCTCCTCCTCCTCCTCCTCCCCCCCTCTCCCTTTTCCTTCTCCTCCTCCCCCTTTCCCTCCCTCTTCTCCTCCCCTTCCTCTTCTTCCTACACCTCTTCTTTTTATTCTTTTTGTTTTGAAGAGAGGACCCTGCCTTACATTTTTATTTTACTTTTGAGTCTACAAATGTTATGTCCAGTTCTGCTTGCATGGAGGACTCTTTACCAGCCTCACAAAATGCACCTCTTTGTGCCATTCATATATCTTTTCAAAAAAAATGTGGAGATACAGCCCTCAGCAGACATGAGATTGGTCACCATGTACTGTCTAGAAAGCGATCCATCTTCAGCCAGCTCCACAGGCCACATGCAATGGTTTGCATCCATGTTTCTCACTGGCAGTCTGTGGTCTCCCTCAGTGGAAGCAGAACAAACATTTCTTTTCTCCTTTACTCGCATTCAGAGTTGAGAACAGGAGCTGGCAGGTATTAGGGACTCAATAGTTCTGTATGGAGTTAGTAAATGAGATGGATGCCACACCAGCCTATTAAATAATACAGCTTCTTAGAATTTAATTACAAAAATGTATTACATTATTTATATACTTTAGAAAGGAAAGAAAATCAATTTTGAAACATGGAGGACCACAGATTAATTTGGAAGTTGGCAATACCTGATTTTTGATGTATTTCTGTACAGTATGTCTTGTGGCTGGAATGTGTAATACCTACAAATGCCAATATGTTAACAGCTGTTCCTCAGCTTATTGTACAACAATAGTACTGGAAGGTCACATCCCTAAGATAGGGGTGTGGTGGGGCCTTCAGATCACCAGAGACATATTGTAGGAGCTGGTCACATTCTTCCTTGCACATCTGCAACATGAAGTGGACAGTTTGCTCTACCATGTATTCTCCATCATTAAAATTCTTCCTTAAAAATAGTGGGTCTGCTTAACTATGGACCAAAATCTCCAGTCATGAGTCAAACCTTTCTCTTACTGAAATAGAATATCTTAGGTTTTTAGCCACAATAGCAGAAAGCTCACTAGTGTTGTGTAGCTATAAACCTATCAGCTGTTACAAAGTTTCTCTGTTTTCATCCTACTACATAATTTAGAATGCATACATTTTAATATAGTATCCTATTTTCAACATCTTTTAAAATGTTTCCTCGAGATGACCAACTATAAGTCACAGCTGGCCACTATGCTGTATTTATTTTATAATTATTTTCTCATACAATATCCATGATACACAAAGATAGAGGGCCTCACCTTCTATCTTCTACATTGCTAGATAGGAAAAATGCATAAAAGATTATATTTAACATGCAATAGGGCTAGGGGTGTAGCTCTATTTGTCATGGACTGGTCTAGCATACTTTTCATCCCCAACACTGCATGAACAGGGTTTGGTCATGCAAGCCTATAACACTAACACTCAAGATTTAGATGCAGGAGAGTCAGAAATTCAAGGTGAACTATAGAGTGACTTTGAGGCTAACTTGCACTAAATGAGACCCTGTCCAAAAAAGAATTATAGTATTTCCCTAATTGGTATATGATGCCCTTATAGATGTGTTACTAGAGACCAAAAACCCTGATATCTGGCTTTTTTTTTTAATCCCAAAACACTCATGCAAAGGGGGATTACAAAGCTAAAAGAATTTTAACTTTTCTGGCATAAAATTAGAGTATATATTCTTTGTACTACTAAGAAACATTCTTACCTTAGAAAAGACTATAAGTAGTTGTAAATGATAATAAGAAATCTGGCAATAATCATAAATTATTTTAAATTGTAGTTGATGATAAGAAAATTGGCAGAATATGAAAGTGTGTCAGCCTATAATTTGCTATGAGATGGAATTTCTTATAGAATTGAAAATACATTGCTATTCTGAATTATTTTAAAACTAACTATATACTTATCTTCAATATGAAGAACTGTGACTTTTGCAAGGAAACATTAAATTGATTTATTTTGGGATATTTAAAATATAAGGATAGAAAGCAAATGTATATGTTACAGAAGAAATTTATCTTTTACATAAAGGACTTAAATGTAGTCTAGTATGTCTTTACAACACTCTTGTAACTGTCATGATTTGTTTAGGAAAATTGTCATATCTGATGGTCTAGACCAAAAAATAAGATAAAATGACTTTTATTTCCTCATTGCTAAGTGCTCTCATGATGACTATCTGACAATTTTCACATTAACCATATTTCAGTGACTCTGAAAGGATGCTTACAGCAGAGTAACCCAGCATCACTAGTAGCTTTATGAAGTGAGAACAGAGAGGAATACTGAAAGCAACTACATATTCACGCACGCGCACACACACACACAAACATACACACATCAATTAGATGAAAGAGCTAATTCTTTTTTTCTGGAGTAATTTTTTATTAGATATTTTCTTCATTTACATTTCAAATGTTATTCCAAAAGTCCCCTATACCTTCCCCCCACCCTGCTCCCCTACCCACTCACTCCCACTTCTTGGCCCTGGCTTTCCCCTGTACTGGGGCATATAATGTTTGCTAGACCAAGGGGCCTCTCTTTCCAATTGGGCCAACTAGGCCTTGAAAGAGCTAGTTCTTAAAAAACTCTACATGAATACAACAGTTAGAAAACTCAGCCTTACGGTCCTTCATCATATTAATGGCTGGGGAAGACAAATTACCACTCATATTGCGTGACTCAGAAAATGGATTTTATGAAATTCATAATAAGTGATAAAACTTGTCTATGACTCATAATGAAAATGCCACATGTAATTTTTAAAAACATATAAAATTGTGAAAAAGAAAGATATGCTCCTTAAAATGATGATGGCAGGGAATTTTGCCTTTACCATCATGCTGTAACAAGCTGGATTGCCCAACTCAAAAACCTAAGAGAAAGAATCAAAGAACTTATACATTTTAAATCAAAAGTTCCTGTCTCCTTCTGCCCAGTCGTTGCTGCTGGGGCAGACTCCTAGTTGGTCTGCTCCTGTGAAGACACCAAATCCAGATCCATCCTAGAAGAACCACTGCCCTCAGAGCAGTTGGTAAGAACCCACTCTGCACCCCTGTCCTAAACTGCTGCTCGGAGCCTGGAGGACTCAGGAACCATAACCCAACAAAAACCCCACCCTCCCAAATACCACTCCCCTTCTGTCCCTTCCACCCTTTCTGCCTGGTCCTCGTTGCTGGGGCAGATTCCTAGTTGGTCTGTTCCCATAAAGACACCATATTCTGATCCGGCCTAGAAGACCCACTGCACTCAGAGCAGTTGGACAACAGCTTGACTGCTCCACTGAAGACCCAACAGTCTGAAGATCTCCAGGAGATCTACTGCAGCCAGGACAACAGATCAGCAGCTTCTCTGCCCCTGTGAAGAGCCCTGAGTTGAAAGGCCCCAGAGGCAGTCTGACACATCTAGGGCCGCAGGCCTACCAGGAGACCTGAAGCAACCCAGGGACAAAAATGGCAGACTCTAGACAGTCACCCAGACCAACAAACAACAGGGATATCCAGATGGCAAAAGGCAAGCACAAGACCCTTAGCAACAGAAACCAAAGTACATGGGAATCATCAGAATCCAGTTCTCCTACCACAGGAAGCCCTGAATATAGCAACACACCTGAAAATCATGAATCTGTCCTAAAATCCTGTCTCAGGAAGGTAATAGAGTCCTTTAAGGAAGATATCAATAACTCGCTGGAAAAAATACAGAAAAACACAGGTAAACAGGTGGAGGAATTGAATAAAGCAATCCACAACCTAAAAGTGGAAGTAGAAACAATAAAGAAAACATAAATGGAGGCAAACCTGGAAATGGAAAACATTACAGATGTAAGTATTACCAACAGAGTACAAGAGATAGAAAAAAGGAAAAAAAAACCAACAACAAAAAACAGAATATTGAAAACAGTTACACTAACAACTTACTCTAACAACTTAACAGCACACCTGAGATCTCTAGAACAAAAAAGAAGCAAACTCACTCAAGAGGAATAGATGGCAGTAAATAGACAAACCCAGGGCTGAAATCAACCAAATAGAAACAAAGAAAACAATACAAAGAATCAGCAAAACCAAAGCTGGTTCTTTGAGAGAATCAACAAGATAGATAAACCCATAGCCAAACTATAAAAGACCAAGAGGCAGTATTCAAATTAACAAAACCAGAAAGGAAAAGGGAGAAGTTCAAAAAATCATCAGATCCTACTATAAACACCTATACTCAACAAAACTAGAAAATCTAGATGAAATGCATCTAGACAGATGCCACATACCAAAATTAAATCAAGAGCAGGTAAACTATCTAAACAGGCTCCTATCGCAAAAGGAAATAGAGGAAGTCATTAAAAACATCCCAACCAAAAATAGCCCAGGGACAGATGGCTTTAGTGCCAAATTCTACCAGAACTTCAAAGAAGATCTGACACCAATTTTCTTCAAACTATTCTATGAAATAGAATGAGAAGGAACACTACCTAGCTCATTCTATGAATTAACAATTACTCTGATACCTAAACCACAAAAGGATACAACCAAAAAAGACAACTTCAAACCAATCTCACTTATGAATATCAATGCAAAAATACTCAATAAAATTCTCACAAAACTAATCCAAGAACACATAAAAACCATAATTCATCACAATCAATCAGGCTTCATCCCAGGGTTGCAAGGATGGTTTAATATACAAAAATTCATTAATGTAATCCACTATATAAACAAACTCAAAGGAAAAAAAATCACATGATCATCTCCTTAGATGCAAAAAAAAAAAAGCATTTGACAAAATACAACACTCCTTCATGTTAAAAATATTGGAGAGATCAGGAATTCAAGGCCCATACCTTAATATAGTTAAATCAACTTACTGCAAACCAACAGCCAATATCAAATTAAATGGAGACATATTGAAGCAATCCCACTGAAATCATGGAAAAGAAAGGGATGCCCACTCTCCTCATATATATTCAATATAGTACTCGAAGTGTTAGCTAGAACAATAAGACAACAAAAACAGATCAAAGGATACAAATTGGTAAAGTAGAAATAAAGGTACCACTCTGCAATGATATGTTAGTATACAAAAGCAACCCCAAAAATTCTACCAGAGAACTTCTCCAGCTGATAAACAACTTCAGGAAAGTGGCCAGATATAAAATTAACTCAAATAAATCAATAGCCTTCCTTTATACAAACGATAAACAGGCTGAGAATGAAATTAGGGGAACAACTCCCTTCACAATAGACACAAATAATATAAAATACCTTGAGGTAGCTCTAACCAAACAAGTGGAAGACCTGTATGACAATAGCTTCAAGTCTCTCAAGAAAGAAATTGAAGAAGATCTCAGAAAATGGATAGATCTCCCAGGCTCATGGATTAGCAGAAATAACATAATAAATATGGCCATTTTACCAAAGGCAATCTACAGACTCAATGCAATCCCCATCAAAATTGCAACACAATTCTTCAAAGACATGGAAAGAGCAATTCTCAATTCATCTTGAAAGGCAAAACAAATCCCAAAATATTGAAAACAGTTCTTAACAATAAAAGAACAGTTGGGGGAATCACCATCACTGACCTCAAGCTTTACTGCAGAGGAATAGCGATAAAAAAAACCTGCAAGGTATTGGTTCAGAGACAAACACTTTGATCAATGGAATAGAATTGAAGACCCAGAAATAAAACCATACTCTTAAGGTCACTTAATCTTTGACAAAGACGCCAAAAATATACAATGGAAAAAAGAAAGCATCTTCAACAAATGATGATGGTCTAACTGGCTGTTGATATGTAGAAAAAATGAAAATAGACCCATATTTTTCACCTTGCACAAAGCTTAAGTCCAAATGGATCAAGTACCTCAACATAAAGCCTAATACACTGAATCTAATAGAAGACAATGTGGAAAAGAGCTTTGAACTCATGGGCATGGGGGAAATTTCCCAAGCAGAATTTTCCAATGGCTCACGGTCTAAGATCAAGAATTGATAAATGAGACCTTGTGAAACTGGAAAGCTTCTGGAAGGCAAAGGACATCGTCAATAAGACAAATCGGCAACCTACAGATTGGGAAAAAATCTTCACTAACCCCACATCAAATAGAGGGCTAATATCCAAAATATATAAAGAACTCAAGAAGTTAATCACCAAAAAACCAAATGACCCAATCAAAAATTTTTGGTATAGAACTAAACCGAGAATTCACAATTGAGGAATCTCGAATGGTTGAGAAACACCTAAATGTTCAAAGTCCTTAGTGATCAGAGAAATGCAAACCAAAATGACCCTGAGATCCCATCTTATACAAATCAGAATGGCTAAGATCAAATCCTTAAGTGAAAACACATGTTGGAGAGGATGTAGAGAAACAGGAACACTCCTCCATTGCTGGTGGGATTGCAAACTGGTACAACCACTCTGAAAATCAATCCAGAGGCTCCTCAGAAAATTGGAAATAGATCTACCTGAATACCCAGCTATACCACTCTTGGGAATATACCCAAAAGATGTCCCACCATGCCACGCGGGCACATGTTCCACTATGTTCATAGAGGCCTTGTTCGTGATAGCCAGAAGCTGGAAACAACCCAGATGTCCCACGACAGAAGAATGGAAACAGAAAGTGTGGTTCATTTACACAATGGAACTCTACTTAGCTATTAAGAATGAGGAAGTCCAGAGTTTTGCAGACAAATGGATGGAAGTATAAAATATCATCCTGAGTAAGGTAACTCAGATCCAAAGTATATGCATGGTAGGTATACACTGGTAAGTGGATATTAGCTAAAAAAAAAAAAAAAAAAAAAAAAAAAGCAAAAAGAAGAAAGAAAGAAAAAATATAGAATACCCAAGATATAGTCCACAGAACTCAAAAAAGTTAACAAGCTGAAGTACCCAAGTGAGGACACCTCAGTTCCACTTGGGAGAGAGAAAAAACTATGACAAGGGTGGAGGGTGGGAGGGATTTGGGAAGGAAAGTGGATGGGGGCTAGTGGGGTTGGGGGTGGGGGACTTGATCTGGTATTGAGTAAGGGAAAAGGACTGAAGCCCTAAGGGCCAGCAGAAAGAATGGAGAGAGGAAACCTAGGGAAATAGGAGTTTGGGGGGACACTCTAGAATGCACCAGAGACCTGGGAGGTGAAAGACTCCTTAGATGAAATGCCCTAGAGTGGGGAGAGGGGACTCATAGAACCCACCTCCAGCAGGAAGACAGGATACCATGTGAGGGATAGTGTTGCCATCCTACAGTCACAACTCTGACCCATAATTTTTCCTGTCTGAAAGAATTACAGGGATGGAAATGGAGAGGAGCCTGAGGAAAAGAAGTTCCAGCACCAAGCCCAAAGTGAGGTCCAGCTCACGGAGAGGTCCCAAGACCTGACACCATTACTGAGGCTATGGAGCACTCACAAAAAGGGACCTATCATGACTGCCTTGAAAGACCCAACAAGCAGCTGAAAGAATCAGATGCAGTTATTTGCATCCAACCAATGTACAGATGCAGCTGACCCCTGTTGTTTAATTAGGGGTGGCTGAAAGAAGCTTAGGAGAAGGGCAATCCTGTAGGAGGACCAGCAGTGCTGGACCCCCAAAATTACTCAAACACTGGACTACCAAACAGGCAGCATACTCCAGCTGATATGAATCCCCTAACACACATACAGTAGAGGATTTCTGGGTCTGTCTTCATTCAGAGATGATGCACCTAACCCTCAAGAGACTGGAGGCCCCAGGGAGTGTAGAGGTCAGATGGGGTGGTGGGCCAGGACATCTTTGTGAATACAGGTGGGTGAAAGGAGGAGGTATGGGATGTGGAACATTCGGAGGGTGGAGAGGGGGCCTAAAATGGAGTGTAAACAAATTAATTAATTAATAATAAAAAGTTTCTCTCTGAAGATCACAATAACTTCTGAAGTGAGTAGATCTGTCCTACAGTGTCGTGGAATACAATGTCTGCACAAACAATTTCTATTTCTATACAGTAGCAGTATACACTCGAGAATCAAGAGTTGTTGTTGTTGTTGTTGTTGTTGTTTAATCTTTTACAGTTGCTCAAAAGAATGAATTTATTTGGCATACGTCTAAGAAAACTTGTAAGCTCTTGAATGCTAAACTGTGAAACATTGATGTAAAGAAGTAAAAGTTAATTAAAACAGAGAAAAAAAAATACCCAGTTTGTGGCTTAGAAGTCTCCAGTGCTTACACTGCCCCTAGAGGTTGATAGAAAATTCTATACAATTTTTATCAGTACCTTAGCAAAATGATTTATTTATTGTTTTAATGTGTTGATTAAAATAGAGCTACATCACTTCTCCCTCTGTTTTTCCTTCCAGTCCTCCAAGCTATACTACAAGCCCCTCCTGTAAATCTTGCTCAAGTTCGTGGGCACTTTTTAATTCATTATTATTGTTAAATACATTTATGTTTGTGTTTATAGATGTCCTCATTATAGCTTACCATGTTCACCATTGAATAAGACAAATGGCTTCTTCTCTAGTACTATGCATAGCACCTTCTATTACTGTGTAAACCAGCCAGGAGGGATTAATATTCTACTCCAGTAGCTGTTTGATTTCTCCATGTTCTATGACTCAAATATGGGATGTCTTCATCAATAAGATCATACTATCAAGTAGTGAAGAATAGCCAAGAGCAATGACAGTAACTGGAATATTTGCAGGGGAGGTGGTATATGGTAATTTCCTGGACAAAAAGGCCAGTAGAGGCAAGCAATTTCTGACATTGGTCTTTTGATTTGGTAGTCTATGGTATCTTGTAGAGACATTGCAATACTGTTATAGGTGAATTTCATTTCAGTTCTTTTAATCGATGTATATGTTTATATTTTAGGACATTCCTAAATTTGTTCATTCTTCTCATTAGTTTTACACTAGGTCTTTAATGACTGATATGTACACTCCACCATTCTGTCCTCCTATCTACCACCATGTTTAATTCTTCCAATTTTATTATTCTTACTTCCCCCTTCATATTACTGTGTACCATTCCCCATCTTGAACCACCACCTCCTATAGTCCCTATTAATTTCCTGACCATTGTGAGTATTCCAAATAAAACACACATATCTAAAGACTCAACGCTATGATGCTAGAGAGAGAAGTTAGTTAAGAGCATGTATTGCTCTTCAAGAGAGCCTGAATGTGATTCTCAGCTCCTACGTTAGGCAGCTCCCAACTGCCTGTTACTCAAGCTCTGAGAATCTGTTAGGTACCTGTGTTCACACACACAAACAATATAGAAAAATACATATTTTTAAAAGTAAATAAAAAATATCTCTGGATTTTTTTCCAAAACTGAGGTGGGTTGGTGGTACTTCTCTTCCTAGGTCTGGGTTACCTCGCTCAGAATAAGTGTTTTATAACTTCATTTTTTCTAAATAGCTGAATAAGTATTCCATTGTATAAACATACTCGATTTTCATTATTATTTATTTATCTGCTGATGAATATATAGGCCATCTGGACTTCCTGGATACTGTGACTAGAGCAGCAATGACCAAGGGGGAGTCATCGCTGTAATGTATAGAGTCTTTGGGAAATATGCCTAAGAGAGATACAGCTGAATCTTGCAGCAGACATGTTTCCATCTTCTTGAAAAATCATGACACTTGTTTCTAAAGAAGTTTTCATTCACTTAAGCAGAAAAAAGTAATCCACTTGCCAACACCCATGCCAGCATTTGTAGTCATTTGTTTTACTTTGCCTTGGTTTTTTAAACTTTTTAATCCTAGCCATTCTGATTGAGGTAAGATATAATTTCAAAGCAGGTTTACTTTGCAATTTTCCTGATGGCCAAGGTTGTTGAACATTTCCAAAAAAATATTTCTCAAGCATTTGTACTTCATCTTTTGAGAACTCACTGGCTATGTCTACATTCTATGATTAATGAGGCTCTTTGGTCTTGATGGTTGTTTGAGTTTTTTGTATATTCTAGATAAGTAACCCTATGTAAAATGTGTAGTTCATGAAAATGTTTCTTATTATTCCCTTGGCTGCCTCTTCACGCGAATGATTAATTCGAAGAAAAATGTAAGAATAATAGAGGGAAAAATATCTAACAGATGTTAAGACTTATGCACCTATCCTAAAGAAGAAAGTGGGGCATTGGCAAAGAAATGGGCAAGAAAATCAATAGAAGATACTAGAAAATCCAATAGCACATTCACAAAAGCACTGTTACAGGATAACCAGGGTAATGGCTCTCCACTTAATATCTTCACAAGATATTAGGTTAAATGGCATTGTCACTGAGATTTTGTAGCTGTGATATCATTAAGAATGTTGAAAGTACAAGAACATCCCAGATTATCTCGGAGCTTTACGTAGTCACAAGTGTCTTTGCCAGTGAAAGTGGGAGGTAGAGGTATCAGAGTCAGAGAACAAATGAGAAATGTAAGCATCTCTTTCCTAGTATAGAAAGTCAGTGCCTAGCATGAACTGTTGCTCCAATGTACCTTAGACACTCTAGAAGGGTACTTTCTACAGCAAACCAAGGCAGCACATTCCTTTCTAACAGAATACATGAGAACAGCAGAAAGGATCCAGTAGCAAATATTAAAAAACAGGAAGCATAAATCCTTCCTGAATCAGTCAGTAGAGAAATTCTTTGTGCAGCTGCTTATTGGAAAATCTAAATCAACAGTGTAAAATATCAGTTGGCTGAGAAATTTTACTATTGATTCATCCAAATTCACACCAGTTAAAAACTGAAATACAAAGATATAATTCCTTAGCAACTGAATTATTAGTGGAAAGGCAAGTCCTTCTAAAGAACATCCTATATGTTATTCCCCCACGGTTATTGAGTTCCTCAAGCCAATTGGCTTGAAAGGAGATATGAGGCAGGTTGAGGCTATCTGGTGAGCATATAAGCTTAGCAAAATATGGGAAGTGATGGTTAGTTTAAAGAAAACTTCTCAATATATTTCTCATCCAGTGAAGTAATAATTATAGCTTACTTCTAGTTCTCAATTTTAAGAAGCTCTGAACTTTTCTGATTATTCAGGTTCACAGGGTGTTTTGTTTTGTGTGTGTGTGTGTGTGTGTGTGTGTGTGTGTGTGTGTGCTTTAAATATTGGAAAGCCAGGGGCATATCCTTGAGATGGTGGGTCTCTTCTTGGGAAATCTATACCTCACAAAGATGCCTGTGTCTGCTCCAATGGTTTCAGGGCAGTTAGTCATTTTAAAGATCACATTCTGATAATGCCAGTCACTGAATGACAGTTTTGAAGCCTGAAAGATATTAGAATTATCAGGACATTGTTATGAGTACAAATCCCTTGGCTCCATGTCTCAGAAGTTGATATTCTGCCAGTTTTGTTACTCAAAGATGTTTGTGGTTCCTTCTAGTCTTCAAAAGTTCCCCCAGGTCATTGTGACATACAGGTAGGTTTGGTAAGCTCTGTGTAGGAAGCTCAGGTAATTTCCTGAGGATGTATCCCAGTGTAGTTACAGCCTCCACATTCCCTTCAATAATACCTTTGTTTAATGAGAGTATTTAATGGATACTCATTAATTGCCAAGCACAGAGGTGCTGGGATACAGAGAGTGGCTCTGGAGGTTGGAGACAACTAATCAGTCCTTATGTGGATCAGTACAATGCAGAATAAATCTTCAATGAGTATACTCGATAGTAGCTAAATATAGAGACCCTCTATTTTGAAAGAACCATCAGGAGTTATGAACAATGTAACTAAGTCTATCTTAAAACGGCTTCCTCCTTAATAAGGATGATAAAGACAAAGGGAGTGATTATCGACTTTTCACCATAAGGGATGACTCATGCGTGTTGTCTTTCCTGCATCCTACTTAATCCCTCCACCTCCCTGGGGATGGATATCATCATTGTCTGGTAAAGAAGCTAAAGTTAAGACTGATTAGATCTGCGTTGTCAGAAGGTGCGTTCTAGACAGCCTCAATCTGGATCTGCCTCCTAAGCCTATCCATCCTCTTTTCCATCCAGCTAGTATGTGGGAGGTGGCAAGGTGATCTGTGCATGCTATGAGCACTTGCTCATTTTTAGTTCTTCTCATCCTTTTTTTTTTTGTGATACAAGTAAATGGGTTGCCTCACCTCTTAGAAAAAAATGGGGAGTAATTAGACACTGTTTTCCAATTTTCTTTTCTTTGATGATTGAAGTTTCATAGTCCAAGATGAAAAACAAAGAATAGATAACATGATAAAATTTTCTTTGTGAATTACAAAGCCTTTTTTTAAAAACAAGAAACAAAAAATATCAAAACAGATTCATTGATGGTCAATTTTGAGCTGAGCCAGATATCATTATTCTATGCTTTATACCATGCAAATTAGATTTCACTGTGTACTTCTAAATGTGGATCCTAAGTTAGTTAGGGTTACTATTACTGTGCTGAAATATCATAAGCAAATAAGTTGGTTAGGAATGGACTTATTTGGTTCACATAACTGGGGTAACAGATTGCTGAATGAAACCAAAGTAGGAAATAAAAACCAAGCAGAAGAATGAAGCAGAAACTGGCGCAGAGACCATGGAGGAGTCCTGCTCACTAGCTTTCTCCTATGGCTTTCTCAGCCCACTTTCTAATAGAATCCAGATCCTAGAGCCCAGGGGTGGTACCTCCCACAATGGGCTGGACTTTCCCCCCATCAATCACTAATTAGAAAAAAAAAGTCAACAAACATGCCACAACCTGATATTATGAAGGAATTTTTTTTTCAGTTAAGGTTGCCTTCCCTCAGAAGAATTTAGCTTTTGTCAAACTGGCATAAAATTAGTCATTAGATACATTTGCCTGCCCATAGCCTCTGGCCATTTCCTCAGGCAGACTATTCCAATTCCTAATAATGTTATTAGTATCAAAGAGGACCACATATAAGTAGCAAATATTATTACATAATTTACAGTGCACATCCTTGCAATGTTCCTTTAAGTGTGAATATTAAGTTTTGTGAGATTTCACTCTTATCACAGGCAGACCTCCAAGGAACACTGTCCATCCAGCTTCCATCGATGAGAGAAAGCATAAGCTAAATGTGTGAGCAACTAGACTTCCTAATTCAACAGAACCCAAATCACTGCCATGAAGACAGACAAGGAAATCCACACCAGAAAGGCCACAATCATATAAACTGTGGCTCCTTATTTGTGAATAAATGTTAACAGTATTTTTACCTGGTCATAGCTAAATATAGCACAAGACTTCAGGATTCTGACTAGATTTCTGATGGTGATTACTAATGTTAATAATTTTTGCTGTTGTCGTAAAATATATTTGACAATCATGTTTCTGATTCCAAAATAGTCATCAATGCCTAAGCAGGCTTTGTCTCATCACAGGTTTCTATACTGTCAAGGACGCTATCATCAGATTTACTTTGTCCTGAAGAATCAAGTCAGCTGCCTCCTTTCTTCTTCCTGAACCAGGGAAGAAATGGCTGCCTCTTTTCTCCAATTTTCTGAACAAAGACATAAAACTTAAAATATAATGAACTATTTCTCACAGTAAGATTGTAGAATATGCATGGATTTCTCAAAACTTGCTATATAGATCCTTGACCTATTTCTTATCCCCATATTTAAATATGACATTTAAATTCTCTCATTAAGACATAAATGTGCTTCTCTCAAAGGAAAATTTAAATGTGAAATTACAGTATGTGAATACAGATAATGTTCTAGCGAGTGTGTGATTGTGTGGGTAACTGAATGCATGTGTGCATTGTAGGAGGGGTTATGTGAGTATGTAACTGTATGTGTGCATTGTGGGAGGGGGTATGTGAGTATGTAACTGCATGTATGCATTGTGGATGTATGTGTTTGTATGTGTATGTGCTGAACTTTATCATGATGCCATTTATTTAACCAGTAATCTGGAAGACAGGCTTATAGCAACAGATAGGGAAAACATGGTCCCTTTCCAAAAATGGCTCATAAACCAAAGAATAATAAACCATAATATTGTTGAAAATCCTTTGTGAAACCTACTACTTCGTGTGTCAATTTAAAAAATGCAAGTTTAAAAAATCAGAAGGGCCTGGAGAGATAGGCCCTTAGTTAAAAGAAAGCTCTTGTTGCTTTTACAGAGGGCACAAGTTCAGTTCTCAATATCGCTATATTGGCCAGTTGACAGCCACCTGTAACTCTGTAACTTCTGCTCTAGGTTTCACATCTTCAGGACTCTGCAGTACCCCTACCTGTGTGCCATACACTCACTCACATTTATTCGGAGAGAAATTCTCTCTCTCTCTCTCTCTCTCTCTCTCTCTCTCTCTCTCTCTCTCTCTCTCTCTCTCTCTCTCTCACACACACACACACACACACACACAAACAAACACACACACACACAAACAAACACACACACACACATACTCATAAACACACACATAGTGTATGGTAGAGACAGACAGACAGACAGTGTGAGTGTGAGTGAGGGGTAGAGAAGATAGCTTCTGTAGATAGACAATGCTACTTTTATAACTCAAGGGTCATTAAACAAGCAAGCAAAAAACAATATTGAGGATAAGGAGTATTTCCTTATGAGTTGTTGGTCAGAAAGGTACCAGAGATGCCCCAAACAATACATGCTCTTGTAATTTCTCTTATTTTCCCATAAAAGCTATGCTTTTTGATAAGACCCATTGCTAAAGAAACCACAAATTACAATATTTAGAGAAATCAAGCTAGAAATGATTAATCTTCCTGCCTGATGGATAGTTTTCATAATGCTGAAAGGTGCCATGAAGCCTGCTGGGGAAGCTAAGGTATCAATTGTCTTAAAGATCCTGAACCCTCAAACTGCAGTGTCAATCTATTAGCAAGATACGCCCACTGGTATGATAGTTACATGGATCACACTGGAGTAGCCAGTTGATCTCTGAGAATTCATGACTGGTACAGCAAAGGCGGTCAAAAGCAAACAAACAAAATGTCTGAGATCTTGGACTCTAGAAGGGATTTTGCTATTGTTGTGTAGCTAAATTGACATGACCCTAAACTGTCTCATAAATAATATATCCAGAGACAAGATGTTCCACTTGGCCTTAATCAGAAAAAAAAAAAATTCTTTGCAAAGAGTGTCAGTTGAATGTAGCAGACTCATGGCTGCTCTAGTTGAGAATAAGGCATGCTTGAGTGCTCATCTCTGGACAAGAAGCCTCAGGGACCACCACAGAAGAGAAGACTAATAGAACACAAGAGCTATAAGATAGGGAGAAGGACTGAAACTGTGTTGTTCTGAGCACAACACTGCCATTGCTATCATGATGGCATAGCAACTGAGATGGCATCCAATGAGCTTGCCCAAGACTAGGACTGTCATTGGGCAAACATAGACTGGAGAGGAGATTACAGGGTCCCACTCTGTCTTGTGAACTATTGTGCGTTCTGTGTAGGGGCTATCATTATCCCCAGTTGTGTACCATTTATGGGTCCACCAAGCTACAATGGGCAGTTTCAAACCCATGTTCACACAGATGGCCTTCGTTAAACTCATTGAATCTTTTTTTTTTAATGTCATGAATGTGAAAAGGAGACTTTTAGGGAAGAAGAAAGTTTGATAGGAGTAACAGGGAAACGGGGACAGGTTGAGAGGAACCAGAATTCACTAAATACATGCATGAAATCGTCATGGAACAAGTTGAACAAAATTATAATTTAGAAAATCAATAAGTGAGTAAGATGATGGTGTAGACTTAAATGCATACAAAGGAATGGGGCAAAGGCAAAGACTTGACTTCCACAGATGTCCTGTTGCTATTGGTATAGCAGTTACTGGATCTGCTGTTGTGTCTAAAACATAGTCCAAAATATCTAGCTATGACATGGAGTTATTTGAACAAAAGTTCAGTATCATTTCCATTGAGTAATGCTTTAAATCACATAATTTGAAAGAAAAAAAATGGTTCTAGTTCCTGAGGCCACCTCAGACAGTCCTGGGAGAAAAGCTAATTACATATCTGGTTTGTCTTGGTGCAGTGGGTAGCATTTTGTGCCACTTTTAGCATGACAGTAACTTCATTGTTTTTATTCTTTTCTCATAATAGTATTTGGGGTTTTTATATTGGTTGAATAAAAGAAAACCCTGAATTAAAACTTGTCTGGTATGGTAGAATGACTTATGGGGATAGAATTTTAAGGACTCACTAAAAGAAGCTGTTATTTGGTATATGCTTTTCTTAGTGTCCTTCTCTAACATCTTCAAAGGCTAGGAAATCATGGGAGGTGTGGGTGACAGAGCCTGAGAGAGGGGGGAGAGAATAAACAATGAGAAAAGGAAAAATGTGTCATCAGGTAGTCTCTTTACCTGAGCCCACTGTAGCCAATGGTAACCCCTGGGAGTGACAGGGAACCAATGTCTTATGAAGTATGTCACATGAATCCAAGCCACCAAGCTTTTTCAGTGCCTTATTCTTTGATTATTGAAGAAAGCAACCTTCATGATGTTTATATAGCAGTTTATGTGGACAAGGACAGCAAATCTAAAAACTGGTTAGAAAACAGATCAGCTATGACCTCTCACACACTTAATTATTAATGACAACAAAAAGAACAGAATGTCTTGCTTGAATGTAGATTGCACATCAAAGCATGGACTTGTGGATACATAGCCAGGACTTCTTTCCATTGACTCATGATGAAGGACCCGTATGATGATTTGAATGGTGTGTTGTTTTTGTTGTTGTTATTGTTGTTGTTTTCTGTTTATCTTTAGATAGAAAGGTTCTATTGGGATTTCGTCTTCACATCTTCTACTAGATATCTTGGCATAGGTAATATCTTCTTTGCCCTGCCCAGAGTGAGAAGCAGGATACCTACAAGACCAGAAAAAACTCAATCCTGTGTGTTCAGAATATTGAAAGGAGTTCTAGTCATCGACCCTCTCTCAGTCATATTTCTTGAAGCTTCACAGGAGTACGTATATGGTTTCTTCAGAAAAACAGGGGAACACTCACAGCCTCAAAAATGACCCTAAAATTCTTATCCTGGTCAAATTCAAATCAGGGTCTTCCAGAATAACTACAGCTTGAGTTCTCTGTGGTAAGCAACAAAGGAGGGTGCTTTAAGACTTTAGAAGACTGGAGGAGTGCCAGGAAAAAATACAGGGGTTACATCCAAATTCTTATTTTAATTAGATAAGAAATGATCTGCTGTTGTGCTTCATTCATACTTTAAATTTTCCCACATCATTAACTCATGGAGAAGCAACATAAATTTCCTGACAAATGTAAGAGAGATTGTTAGAATTGTAAGATTAATCTCTCTCTCTCTCTCTCTCTCTCTCTCTCTCTGTGTGTGTGTGTGTGTGTGTGTGTGTGTGTGTGTATGTGTGTGTGTCTGTATGTAAATGAGAGACAGACATACATAGAGACAGAGATATATAGACAGATAGATGAAACCCTGAAACTCTTTGTAAATTAATCAAGTACTTTTTGTTATATAAAGACATTGTAAAAGAGTAAATCACACTGTGACTAATGCTAGCATAATTGCATTATAAATCAGCGTGAGATTTGGGATAATGATGCTTCTTATATTCTGAAGAGAAAATAAATTGTTTGACCCTTTCTATTATAACATATGATTCATCATATACCTCTATTCTTATACCTCTTATCTTCCTTGAGACTGAAGATAAATCTAATAGCCACCAAAATTGTGATTTAAATCTTTATTCTAAAAGTTTTGTCATATGTGATATCCTCATGATCTGTGGTTAGAAAACCACATAGAAAAGCCTGAGCTAAAACTCGATGATCGCTTTGGTTTTAGCTCTCTGGATCCTCTATAACAAGTACTTTCTTTTTTAAAATTTTTATTGATTATTTTACTTATTTACATTTCAAATATTATTTTCCTTCTCAGTTCTCTCTCTGCAAACCCCCTATTCTATCCCCCCTGCATCTATGAGGATGTTCCCCCACCCACCTACCCACTCCTGCCTCACCACCCTAGCATTCCTCTACGGTGGGGCATCACGCCTTCACAGGACAAGGTCCTCCTCTCCCATTGATGCCAGATAAGGCCATCCTCTGCTACATGTGCACCTGGAGCCATGGGTCCCTCCATGTTTACTCTTTGGCTGCAGTTCCTAACATTAGATCTAACCAAAATAGCCTTAGAATACTTCTCAAATTGACTGAACTGTAGAGACTTATTGACCATACGCTTCTATGCTCCCTATTCTTATAATTTAATTTAGAAATCTTCAGTGACATTGCATCTTCTTACTTTGAAATTTGCATAAACTCTTAGCCCCCTTTCCACTTTTACAACCTTCAAAGACCTTAGAACGGTTCCCCTAAAATGTAGTCGCTGTTCTTAGGTCCTCCATCTTCCTATCTCACACAGTGGAAGACAGTCTCCAAACCTGTTGCCAATCAGCAAACACAGATTGCAGAGCACAAAGGAGATATTTGCAAACTCAGCAAAGCTCCTTGTACTCACCTCTTCACTCGCCAACTTCCCTCCATCATCCTTTCTTATCTACCTGTCCTCCCTACAGGATGCCCCCCAACCTAAGTCTCTTACATTCTGCGCTTGTGCTCTACGGCCGAGAACCATTTCAGCCTTCACTTCAGCTCTTAAACACCCTCTCCCTTCATGTTCTAATCTCTCCCTCCTATTGCAATAATCTTGAATAAAATCTTTATGTATTTAACTTTGCTGTCTGGAATATTCCCTACTTGGGATTGCTGATTTCTGGCCCCTAGTTCTTAAATTCAAATCAACACCACCCATTCCTAATCCAGAAGCAATCTCCAGTTGATAACCACTTCCAAATGAAATTTTAGTTTTCTCCAAGGAAGTATGACTTGGGAAACATAGCTCTTGTGGACAGGGCTTGTGCCTAGCAGTAGACACCAGGAGAAAATGAACTCAGTGGTATCTTTGGCGGTTCCTTTTCTTCTACTGTCATGTCATAGCTTTCCATTTTCTTTTCAGTAATTTTAGCTTCTCTATTTAGTCTTTATTTATTTTTCTCTTTTTCACTTTTATCTCTGCAAGTCCTTTGCATATTTATTATGGTTTCTGAGTTGGTGTTTTTATGGCGTTCCTGAGTGTGTCCAGTCACTTTTCAAACCTCTGTCACTGAGCTTCAGTACTCTTTATCAGTCCAAACTACTGATCGGCAGTTCTTTGCTTCTCAACAACGCTGGGTTAGGTATGCCTTGTGCAGCCAGTTCCAGCCAGCTTGATCTGTTTTAAAAGGTATTAGGTAGGTTTTTTGTTTGTTTTTTTTTTTCAGCTAGTCATGCACTATGCTATTGACTTGCTATAGAACAGGCTCCAGGGAGGCAATTGCTGTCAGGTACTGCCCCTTGGCTCGTAGACCTATGTAATTAATCATAATTCCAAGTAATACACTTAAATTTAAAATGGCCTTTTAGGCATCCAGAGAGAAGCTGTGTTGTTTGTAATGTTTTTCTTCTGTAATCAGAATACCTCTTCCAAGCATCCTGTCCTACTCCACGCACAAAGACTCTTCCTAAGAAGTTTGTATTTGCCTCTTGAGGGAGGCTTATGAACACATTTTTATGATCGCCTAGAAGTCAATAGTTTAAATATTTGACAATGTCTAACAGATGTATCACAAACACAGGATAAGTTTGTGGGTAGTGGGGAGGGCTGATCTTGATGTTGTACAAGCTGCAACAATCCAGAGGGGTTCCCACTTAATGGGAATACAGGTACCATTTAACACACAGGGTATAAAATGGGTTTTGCTCCTTGAGAGAGGATGAAAAGATCCAAGACACATCATGAATCTCAGAGAACAAACGGATTATTGTGGAGGAGAGGATGTTCCTCATCTACAACCCACTGCCAAGAAAGTTGTTTTCGCCGAGAAGACTATAACAACTGAGCGGAAGTCTTTCCTTTGACATGAGGTAAAAGCCTTATTATTATTTTTTTAACCATGAAGGTAAATAACATATGAAGAATATATAAGTTCCAGAAGAGAACTCGAATGTAACAGTGTGAGAGGAAGGGAGACTGCACAGGGATCCTATAATTACTTCATAGGGAAGTCAGGAGAAATTAACAATTAACCATTATGACAAGACTGATAATCAAAAGGGAAACCATGTTGAGAGGCCAGAAAAGTAGCCCTGCTCCATCTTTCTGTGCACAACCTCTGTACTCCTGGAGTCAGGGGTGGCCATCTTTTGCACCAAATTTGTCTCCTTCATGAGAATTGTACTTGTGTTTTAATTAAGGAAACATGAACTCAAAAATCCATACCTTGGTGCATTGTTGCATTGCCGGTTGTTAAAAGAACCTCATCAGGTATTTCTTTATGGCTTCAGAATGCTCCCTCCTGCTACCTTCTCAGAAGCTCAGTTGCCAAACTTTAGGTCACACAGAGGTCACTCAGACAGGCATTTGGACATCTCGCTGCTATCAGTTGGTAAGCTAGAGGCACCTATGAAGGTTAGTCTTTACTGTCAGCCTCACTGGACTTAGAATCATGACAGAAATATATCTCTGGGTATGTGTCTACCAGGTGGGTTCAGAAAGGTCTAACTGAAGAGGAAGACACACCCTGAATATATGTGACCCTACTTCCCTTGCCAGGGTTCTGATTGCATGCAAAGTAGAAATACAGGTGAGCACGAGCACTCATCTCCCTCTGCTTCCTGACTGAAGGATAATGATGTGACCTCACACTCTTGCAGTTGTGACTTCCTGACATGGTGAGCTGGCTCCCTTCAAACTGTAAGCCAAAAGCAAAAAACAAAAATAAAATAAAAAAATAAACAAACAAACAAAACCCCCTTTTCCCCCTGAAGTTGCTGCCATTACATTACTTGTTTATAACAATAAGGAACCTTACTAAGGTTTGAGCTGTCTGTAGTAATTAATATCAGTGTTTGATAGAGTAGAATTGAGGACTGGAAGTAATTCTTAAGGATGAAAGAGACACCAGTAGATAACTGGATTAAAAGAAATAGTTTGTGGAAGATAGAAAGTATTTATTATATTGTCATCAAAACCACCCACAGTACCTTGGATATTGATAACTTAAGGATCCTCAGAATGTCAATTAGAGTTTCAGAATTCCTGTAGTTCTTTTTACTTCCTAAAGTTTGGGGGGGGGGGTAGGGTTTCAAGTCATCATTACTGATAAATTCCTTTTTAAAATGCCAATGGAAAAATTATTGCCCCTATAACTAGAGAGCGAAATTGGAATTTCTTAAGGTAGGAGTATTTTTATAAGAAAAAAATCATATTTTAGTGTATTGTATAACCATAACTTTCTATCAAGATAAAGCCAAAACTATTCAAAGAATTCCAAAAGAGTAGATCTTACGCATATCTAATTTGAAGGTATTAAAGAGTATTTGGGGATTCACAGTCCTGCTCATTTCTTATTTTTATAGGCTTACAAAATGTGTTCCTGATAGGTAGCATATTACACAGAAATATCCAAAAGAGGACCATTAAAAATTCCACTAAGTTGGTTTCACTGATTTATTTCTGTAACTGTGGCTGATATGAAACACTTTGGGTAAAAATCCAATTCAGTGTGGCAGGCCCTTAGGTAACAGAATGGAGGATCAGGTTATTTCATTTTTTGTCAATTATCTAAGAACCTTACGGTGGCCAGAAATTTTCAGTATTCCAAGCATTTCAAAGTCATGGACTTGCTAACTCAATATCATGTATCTCCTACCACAATAAATATTCTTTTGCCTTTTCTTTTGCCTTTTCTCAAACAACTGTTCTATGCAATAGAGATTTCTTGACATCAGAGTTTATTTAATTATAAAAAGGGCTTAAATTTTATAGATGCATGCATCTATTCAGTGATTGAGTCACTGACTTGCAAACATTTATTTTTTATTATTCAGACTAACATCCGGATGAACAGGTGGCTGACAAGTTATGATTGCCCACAGGTCATTCAAAGAATCTGAGCTTGATGCTCAGCACCTAGAGTGGTGCATCACAATGCCTGTTACTCCTGTTTCTGGGATCCAACTCTACTTTCTGGCCTCAGGCACCGGCACTCATGATTGATAGGCATACACACACACATTCACATGCATATACACATGCACACACACACACATGCACATACACATGTATATACGTGTACACACACATGCAAGCATACATACACTGACACACACACTCACACACAGTTTTAAAAGCAACAAAATCTGTTTAAAAGAAATATAAATAAACAAAATGAATGTCTACCAGGCCAATAGAAAAGTGAAGCTGATGCCAGGAACGCTGGCTAAGAGTTTGATTCAGGGCACAGTAGTTCCCTTATCTAAGTTAATTGATGCTGCCTTTGTTCCAGGGTAGAATGAGGGGGAATAGCCTGAGAAAATCAGTCATTGATGTGGAGATAGTTAACTCTGTGCCATAGTTTGGCTGCTACTGAGAAAGTCTTGAAACTAAGTAAAGAGTGTGTCATGAAGCTGCTGAGTACTTTAAAACAAAGTCAGCTACAGTTTTAGCAATTACTGTCACTGCTTCAACACTTGGAAAAGAGGGTCGTGACTTAGTTATCAAGTCCAAGACAAATTGTAGCCCTGTATGTTGCTCCATTACTGTAGTCCCAAGATTTAGTAAACTGAGTTAGGAAGATTGCTCTGAAGATGAAGTCACTTTCAGCTCCAGTGAAAGAAAGAAGCCATTCTGATTTCCCTCCGTGATAGACTGTTACGTAGAAGTATAAGACGAAAGAAAGCCTTACCTCCCCAGATTGCCTTCAGTCATGATGTTTTATCACAGCAATAGAAACGCTAATTAAAGCAATACGCTTCCTTTGGCATAAAGGATTCTTTCTGATTTGGGACAATACTATAGGTTAGATTAATATAAGAAAAAAAAAATATGTGCTGATGAAGACCGGTTTGTAACTAAAAAAAATAAAATAAAAAATCCAAGCTTATCTCAAAATATTAATCTATACATATTAATCTATTAATCTGTGGCAGAGCTAAAGGAAATCCAAGCACAGAGACAGTTGGCATCTTACTGGCTGCATCCCTGAGGAATAGACACCCTCATTCTCTGTGTCTAGCAGACTTGAAAAACCAAACAGCAGCTCAGACTTAGTGAGTTGAAGACCATACACTGAGTTGTCACCTCTAAATTGAATCTCACCAAGCCTTTCCTTTTCTAATGAGCATCAAAACACAATGGACAGAAAAACTAAGTCAACATGACCCAAGTCATAGGTTCTTAAAGACTTAACCAATGTGATGAGCCTTTGATATGTCTTTCCCATTCTGGCCTGGATCTATCTAAGACATTTTAATCCTTGCTATTTCCTTCTCAGCAAAAGTCAGTTAGTTACATATCACCAGTGTCACAAACCAGCAAGATGTCTTGTTATCAAATGATGGAGCTCCTTGAAGATGTTACGTGCGGTGGAGCAGAAGGACCGACATGGTCTGGCACAGAGTGGGAGTGCCCCATGCAGGACACATATGCTGCTGCTCCTTCTATGAAATGCAAATCGCTTCTGATTGTCCTTGCCGATTGGAATGAACAAGAAAGGGTTGCTGATCAGTCTCTAAGCCAAGCTGTGTCTGTCTGCCCCGGTGTGCGTGGCACATCTGGAACTGCAGCTGCAATCAGCATCATCACTGGGGAAGTTTGGGGTAATTAGCTGTCACTTTATTGGCCCGTCTGATTTGACTAGCCACATGATTAAGTTTAAATAAGGACACCATAGGAACCACCATCATTCTCTCTCAGATATTTGATGATGGCATTTGTCTCTGCAGTTCCATGGAGAATGAAGCTGTAGTTTCAGTTTTGTTTTGTTTTTTTTAACTGCTACTGCCAGAATCAATGGAGGGACTGATGCTTGTTTTTTGCTGCTGTTTAACCTTCATCTCATGGATCAGGAATCCTACTAGCTTTGACGTATGTCTCCTAGGACTCAGAAAATAATTACATATCCCACTTTAGCTGGACACTTATAGTAGAAATAACTCTGTCAACAGAGCTCCTCTGTAGGACAGTGAGCTTGCCTATGGTAGAATAACTAAGTAGGATTTACAAGATGGTGCAGGATGTATTGGCATGCCAATGGACACTGCCAGACCTTGTGATAGCAGTAAATGTCAGCAGTTATCTCCCCTCAGCTCTGAGAAGATGATGAGGAAGGGCTAGCTCCTCAAATCTAGAAAGAATGGCCAAGGAGATCACTCAGTTGGTAAAAGTATCTGCAGTGCAAGCATAAGAACTGAGTTCAGATCTGCGGATGTCATGTCAATGCCTGGTAGCAGCACACATTCAGAACATCAGCACGGAGGGACCCTGGGACTGTGCTTCCAGCCAACCTAGCCAAGCAGTGTACTCCAGGTTCAATGAGAGACCTTGTCTCAAAGCCCTCTTCAGAATGACTGAAGGAGACAGCATGTATTCACCTCTGGCCCCTACATATATCTGTATACATGTGCACACACTCATGTGTGAAAAATGACTAGCTTGAATGCCTGCAATCACAGGACAGTCTTAGTGAGCTAACCTTGAAGAGGAAGAGAGCGAGGCAGAACTACTCTGCTTTTCTTGCCCCTAATATCCTGCTGAGACTCACCCGTACCCAGAATTAAGTAGAAGCTATAGTGCAGGGTTGGCCAACAATTTAAACCAGATGGTGAGCGTCCATGAGCAGAAGACAGGGAAATGGAGGATGAAGGCAAGTTTGGAGAAAAAGAGATGAGATCCGGCTCACTTATACAAAGAGTTTTTCTTTTCCTCTTGTTTCGGCTCTGCTGGCAACTCCTACTATAACTAGTTCTGTGAAATCCTTCTGGCTTCCATGAAATCCTTGCACCTCCAAATTTCCTGCAAGAGGCCTTTCTGATCTTTGCTTTTGCAATTTCTGCAATGGATGTATAAGCCTCAAATTCTTCATATCAGTATTTTCCACTAAATATACCTAAGGTGGCTTCCCCTTTCCCTGACAAACCTGACTGATCCAAGAATGCTACCTCCATTAAAGATGGTTGCTTAGCCAAAAAGTAGTCTAAGAGAAACAAACCCAACATATCTTTTTCCACTTGCTCTGATTAGAAGAGAGCTGTGCACAAAAGGGAATATTTTCCTTTTGTTTCCATGGAGACCAGGATGTTGAATGAGTGCTTATGAGAACTTACAATAACATTTAGCCATATTTTAGATAGCATAATCAGTCCAATACAAATGCTCGTATGTAATGCTAACTTTGGCAGAAAAAAAAGAGAGGATTCTGAAGGCAGGATTCCTACAAAGGAATAGTTCTTTTTTAACTCTTCTTTTCTTCCAGCCGAAATCTAGTAAACAGAGAAAAGCTAGACACAAGCTTGCAGATAAGAAAGTCTAATTATTTCAAAACAAGTAAAAGTAAGGACTGAAAATTAAGAGTTACTTTGAAGTAAAATAAGAACTATCTGTATTCCACTTTGTAGGTTTTGATAATCACTATTAATTCTATATTGATTTTGATGAGAATTATTATATTTAATCTTAAACTTTAGCTTTCACTATTTTTTAAATCATCTGCATATGAGTCTGTGTATTGATCCATGCACACAAGTACAGGTGCCCTAGAAAGCCAAACACATCAGCTCCTCTGGAGCTAGAGTCACAGGGGCTGTTGAGCCCGTTATATGCATGCTGGGAACAGAACCTTGGTCCTCTGAAAGAGTAGTGCATAATCTAACCACTGAGCCACGTCTCATTAACAACCTTTAATCTCCTAAACTCTCTTTGTTGTTTTTCTTCCTAAATCTGATAATCCTCTTGTTTAATATGTTTCTTTTCTCTTTTCCATTGATACTCACATGCTAATTCTTCACATAAATGTCAGCTTTGGGATCTCACCTGTACTTTCACACTACCTACAAACTCATCAGTGATGCCAGGAATACATATATGGGCACTTACATGTCTATCATTGCTCAATCGGTATGTGTGTTCTCCTCCTAAATCCCCTAATGAGTCTCTGAGTTAGTTTATCAGCTTAATATTCTAATTTATAGATATGAAATGACAGATTACTGCCAAAATCTACAAGTTAGAAAAGTGACATATGTCTGCTGTTTCTATAAACTCTCTCTTAAAACAAATCTGACACCAGCTTTGAGGAAATGTTCTTTCTCTGGCTTTCTGCAGTGGTGTTAGACTTCCGTGTTTCTCTCTTTTCTGTGAACTTGAAATTCTTTTTTCTGTTGCTGTATTATTGGGTGTGGAACCCCAGGCCTTATGCATGTTAGAAAGGCTCTCTACCACCAAGCCCTAGATGTCTTAGCTCTTATTATATATACTTCAATATATTCTCCCATGGGGAAAAGGACTATATCCTATCAATTTCTTTAGGTAGAAAATTTACCAGCTAATTCTATGGGGAGACACCTGGATGTGTTGCTACTTCCTGCATAAGAGTGTGAAGCTGGAGATAGACTGCTTTCATGCCTTCTTTGGTGGGATTCATGAATTGAGAGCTTTGCCTTTGAATTCTTTAACTGCTTTTCACACATGATATGTAACAGTGTACAGTACATGGCCTTATAGGCACAGAGAAGGAACCAAAACTATCAGTATTTTAGGATCAGATTATTCAAAACCCTGTTGCTTCCATCCCTGACACTTACTGGAAGGAGAACAACAGTCCCACATACATTTTGCTCTTTGTACTGTTCACTATAAACAGTAGGAATGCCCTGAAATAAAAACTAAAATATCTTGAGCTGTGAACACACTTTCCATCTTAGCAACTGATAGCATTTTCCATCAAGTTCCCCTCTAGCCCAGGGACCTTTTAGTGCTTAAAAAAGACAACTAAATAAGCACTGCTATATTCTTATTTATCTGATAAGCTTCTCCAAAGCACCACTGAAACCTTCAAGGAGGGCTCTTAATCCCACTGAAAGCCAAAGAAAAATAGGCCACATCAGCACACCACTTCCAACAGAGGCAAAAAGTAAAGGGGCTTTCAAGTAGGCCCGAGCCTATCCAAGTGATTATCTGGAGCCATTTAATGACACAGAGGCAACCTTCCTGGAGCCTCTGCTCCAGCCATGTGAGAGATGCAGGCTGCCATAGTCTCTTTTTTTTTTTTTTTCCATTTTTTATTAGGTATTTAGCTCATTTACATTTCCAATGCTATACCAAAAGTCCCCCATATCCACCCACCCCCACTCCCCTGCCCACCCACTCCCCCTTTTTGGCCCTGGTGTTCCCCTGTACTGGGGCATATAAAGTTTGCAAGTCCAATGGGCCTCTCTTTCCAGTGATGGCCGACTAGGCCATCTTTTGATATATATGCAGCTAGAGTCAAGAGCTCCGGGGTACTGGTTAGTTCATAATGTTGTTCCACCTATAGGGTTGCAGATCCCTTTAGCTCCTTGGCTACTTTCTCTAGCTCCTCCATTGGGAGCCCTATGATCCATCCATTAGCTGACTGTGAGCATTAACTTCTGTGTTTGCTAGGCCCCGGCATAGTCTCACAAGAGACAGCTACATCTGGGTCCTTTCAATAAAATCTTGCTAGTGTATGCAATGGTGTCAGCGTTTGGATGCTGATTATGGGGTGGATCCCTGGATATGGCAGTCTCTACATGGTCCATCCTTTCATCTCAGCTCCAATCTTTGTCTCTGTAACTCCTTCCATGGGTGTTTTGTTCCCAAATCTAAGGAGGGGCATAGTGTCCACACTTCAGTCTTCATTCTTCTTGAGTTTCATGTGTTTAGCAAATTATATCTTATATCTTGGGTATCCTAGGTTTGGGGCTAATATCCACTTATCAGTGAGTACATATTGTGTGAGTTTCTTTGTGAATGTGTTACCTCACTCAGGATGATGCCCTCCAGGTCCATCCATTTGGCTAGGAATTTCATAAATTCATTCTTTTTAATAGCTGAGTAGTACTCCATTGTGTAGATGTACCACATTTTCTGTATCCATTCCTCTGTTGAGGGGCATCTAGGTTCTTTCCAGCTTCTGGCTATTATAAATAAGGCTGCTATGAACATAGTGGAGCATGTGTCCTTCTTACCAGTTGGGGCATCTTCTGGATATATGCCCAGGAGAGGTATTGCTGGATCCTCCAGTAGTACTATGTCCAGTTTTCTGAGGAACCGCCAGACTGATTTCCAGAGTGGTTGTACAAGCCTGCACTCCCACCAACAATGGAGGAGTGTTCCTCTTTCTCCACATCCACGCCAGCATCTGCTGTCACCTGAATTTTTGATCTTAGCCATTCTGACTGGTGTGAGGTGGAATCTCAGGGTTGTTTTGATTTGCATTTCCCTGATGATTAAGGATGTTGAACATTTTTTCAGGTGCTTCTCTGCCATTCGGTATTCCTCAGGTGAGAATTCTTTGTTCAGTTCTGAGCCCCATTTTTTAATGGGGTTATTTGATTTTCTGAAGTCCACCTTCTTGAGTTCTTTATATATGTTGGATATTAGTCCCCTATCTGATTTAGGATAGGTAAAGATCCTTTCCCAATCTGTTGGTGGTCTTTTTGTCTTATTGACGGTGTCTTTTGCCTTGCAGAAACTTTGGAGTTTCATTAGGTCCCATTTGTCAATTCTCGATCTTACAGCACAAGGCATTGCTGTTCTGTTCAGGAATTTTTCCCCTGTGCCCATATCTTCAAGGCTTTTCCCCACTTTCTCCTCTATAAGTTTCAGTGTCTCTGGTTTTATGTGAAGTTCCTTGATCCACTTAGATTTGACCTTAGTACAAGGAGATAAGTATGGATCGATTCGCATTCTTCTACACGATAACAACCAGTTGTGCCAGCACCAATTGTTGAAAATGCTGTCTTTCTTCCACTGGATGGTTTTAGCTCCCTTGTCGAAGATCAAGTGACCATAGGTGTGTGGGTTCATTTCTGGGTCTTCAATTCTATTCCATTGGTCTACTTGTCTGTCTCTATACCAGTACCATGCAGTTTTTATCACAATTGCTCTGTAGTAAAGCTTTAGGTCTGGCATGGTGATTCTGCCAGAAGTTCTTTTATCCTTGAGAAGACTTTTTGCTATCCTAGGTTTTTTGTTATTCCAGACAAATTTGCAAATTGCTCCTTCCAATTCGTTGAAGAATTGAGTTGGAATTTTGATGGGGATTGCATTGAATCTGTAGATTGCTTTTGGCAAGATAGCCATTTTTACAATGTTGATCCTGCCAATCCATGAGCATGGGAGATCTTTCCATCTTCTGAGATCTTCCTTAATTTCTTTCTTCAGAGATTTGAAGTTTTTATCATACAGATCTTTCACTTCCTTAGTTAGAGTCACTCCAAGATATTTTATATTATTTGTGACAATTGAGAAGGGTGTTGTTTCCCTAATTTCTTTCTCAGCCTGTTTATTCTTTGTATAGAGAAAGGCCATTGACTTGTTTGAGTTTATTTTATATCCAGCTACTTCAGCGAAGCTGTTTATCAGGTTTAGGAGTTCTCTGGTAGAATTTTTAGGGTCACTTATATATACTATCATATCATCTGCAAAAAGTGATATTTTGACTTCCTCTTTTCCAATTTGTATCCCCTTGATCTCCTTTTGTTGTCGAATTGCTCTGGCTAATACTTCAAGTACTATGTTGAAAAGGTAGGGAGAAAGTGGGCAGCCTTGTCTAGTCCCTGATTTTAGTGGGATTGCTTCCAGCTTCTCTCCATTTACTTTGATGTTGGCTACTGGTTTGCTGTAGATTGCTTTTATCATGTTTAGGTATGGGCCTTGAATTCCTGATCTTTCCAAATCTTTTATCATGAATGGGTGTTGGATCTTGTCAAATGCTTTTTCTGCATCTAACGAGATGATCATGTGGTTTTTGTCTTTGAGTTTGTTTATATAATGGATTACATTGATGGATTTTCGTATATTAAACCATCCCTGCATCCCTGGAATAAAACCTACTTGGTCAGGATGGATGATTGCTTTAATGTGTTCTTGGATTCGGTTAGCAAGAATTTTATTGAGGATTTTTGCATCGATATTCATAAGAGAAATTGGTCTGAAGTTCTCTATCTTTGTTGGGTCTTTCTGTGGTTTAGGTATCAGAGTAATAGTGGCTTCATAAAATGAGTTGGGTAGAGTACCTTCTACTTCTATTTTGTGAAATAGTTTGTGCAGAACTGGAATTAGATCTTCTTTGAAGGTCTGATAGAACTCTGCACTAAACCCATCTGGTCCTGGGCTTTTTTTGGTTGGGAGACTATTAATAACTGCTTCTATTTCTTTAGGTGATATGGGACTGTTTAGATGATCAATTTGATCCTGATTCAACTTTGGTACCTGGTATCTGTCCAGAAATTTGTCCATTTCGTCCAGGTTTTCCAGTTTTGTTGAGTATAGCCTTTTGTAGAAGGATCTGATGGTGTTTTGGATTTCTTCAGAATCTGTTGTTATGTCTCCCTTTTCATTTCTGATTTTGTTAATTAGGATTTTGTTCCTGTGCCCTTTAGTGAGTCTAGCTAAGGGTTTATCTATCTTGTTGATTTTCTCAAAGAACCAACTCCTCGTTTGGTTAATTCTTTGAATAGTTCTTCTTGTTTCCACTTGGTTGATTTCACCCCTGAGTTTGATTATTTCCTGCCGTCTACTCCTCTTGGGTGAATTTGCTTCCTTTTTTTCTAGGGCTTTTAGATGTTTTGTCAAGCTGCTAGGATGTGCTGTCTCCCGTTTCTTCTTGGAGGCACTCAGAGCTATGAGTTTCCCTCTTAGAAATGCTTTCATTGTGTCCCATAGGTTTGGGTACGTTGTGGCTTCATTTTCATTAAACTCTAAAAAGTCTTTAATTTCTTTCTTTATTCCTTCCTTGACCAAGGTATCATTGAGAAGAGTGTTATTCAGTTTCCACGTGAATGTTGGCTTTCCATTATTTATGTTGTTATTGAAGATCAGTCTTAGGCCATGGTGGTCTGATAGGATACATGGGACAATTTCAATATTTTTGTATCTATTGAGGCCTGTTTTGTGACCAATTATATGGTCAGTTTTGGAGAAGGTCCCGTGAGGTGCTGAGAAGAAGGTATATCCTTTTGTTTTAGGATAAAATGTTCTGTAGATATCTGTCAGGTCCATTTGTTTCATAACTTCTGTTAGTTTCACTGTGTCCCTGTTTAGTTTCTGTTTACACGATCTGTCCTTTGAAGAAAGTGGTGTGTTGAAGTCTCCCACTATTATTGTGTGAGGTGCAATGTATGCTTTGAGCTTTACTAAAGTGTCTCTAATGAATGTGGCTGCCCTTGCATTTGGTGCGTAGATATTCAGAATTGAGAGTTCCTCTTGGAGGATTTTACCTTTGATGAGTATGAAGTGCCCCTCCTTGTCTTTTTTGATAACTTTGGGTTGGAAGTCGATTTTATCCGATATTAAAATGGCTACTCCAGCTTGTTTCTTCAGTCCATTTGCTTGGAAAATTGTTTTCCAGCCTTTCACTCTGAGGTAGTGTCTGTCTTTTTCCCTGAGATGGGTTTCCTGTAAGCAGCAAAATGTTGGGTCCTGTTTGTGTAGCCAGTCTGTTAGTCTATGTCTTTTTATTGGGGAATTGAGTCCATTGATATTAAGAGATATTAAGGAAAAGTAATTGTTGCTTCCTTTTATTTTTGTTGTTAGAGTTGGCATTCTGTTCTTGTGGCTGTCTTCTTTTTGGTTTGTTGAATGATTACTTTCTTGGTTGTTCTAGGGCGTGATTTCTGCCCTTGTATTGCTTCTTTTCTGTTATTATCCTTTGAAGGGCTGGATTCGTGGAAAGATATTGTGTGAATTTGTTTTTGTCGTGGAATACTTTGGTTTCTCCATCTATGGTAATTGAGAGTTTGGCCGGGTATAGTAGCCTGGGCTGGCATTTGTGTTCTCTTAGTGTCTGTATGACATCTGTCCAGGCTCTTCTGGCTTTCATAGTCTCTGGTGAAAAGTCTGGTGTAATTCTGATAGGCCTTCCTTTATATGTTACTTGACCTTTCTCCCTTACTGCTTTTAATATTCTATCTTTATTTAGTGCATTTGTTGTTCTGATTATTATGTGTCGGGAGGAATTTCTTTTCTGGTCCAGTCTATTTGGAGTTCTGTAGGCTTCTTGTATGATCATGGGCATCTCTTTTTTTATGTTTGGGAAGTGTTCTTCTATTATTTTGTTGAAGATATTAGCTGGCCCTTTAAGTTGAAAATCTTCTTTCTCATCAATTCCTGTTATCCGTAGGTTTGGTCTTCTCATTGTGTCCTGGATTACCTGGATGTTTTGAGTTAGGATCCTTTTGCATTTTGTATTTTCTTTGACTGTTGTGTCGATGTTCTCTATGGAATCTTCTGCACCTGAGATTCTCTCTTCCATTTCTTGTATTCTGTTGCTGATGCTCGCATCTATGGTTCCAGATCTCTTTCCTAGGGTTTCTATCTCCAGCGTTGCCTCGCTTTGGGTTTTCTTTATTGTGTCTACTTCCCCTTTTAGTTCTAGTATGGTTTTGTTCATTTCCATCACCTGTTTGGATGTGTTTTCCTGTTTTTCTTTAATGATTTCTACCTGTTTGGCTGTGTTTTCCTGCTTTTCTTTAAGAGCCTGTAACTCTTTAGCAGTGCTCTCCTGTAATTCTTTAAGTGACTTATGAAAGTCCTTCTTGATGTCCTCTATCATCATCATGAGAAATGTTTTTAAATCTGGGTCTAGATTTTCGGTTGTGTTGGGGTGCCCAGGACTAGGTGGGGTGGGAGTGCTGCGTTCTGATGATGGTGAGTGGTCTTGATTTCTGTTAGTAGGATTCTTACGTTTGCCTTTCGCCATCTGGTAATCTCTGAAGCTAGCTGTTTTAGTTGTCACTGTTAAGAGCTTGTTCTTCAGGTGACTCTGTTAGCCTCTATAAGCAGACCTGGAGGGTAGCACTCTCCTTAGTTTCAGTGGGCAGAGTATTCTCTGCAGGCAAGCTCTCTTCTTGCAGGGCAGGTGCCCAGATATCTGGTGTTCGAACCAGACTCCTGGCAGAAGTTGTGTTCCACTCACTAGAGGTCTTAGGATCTCGTGTGGAATCCTGTGTGGGCCCTTGTGGGTGTCAGGCGACTCCGCTGGCAAGGTAGCCCGGGGCTCGAGTGGAGTGGAAGGGGTTTGTGCCCCAGATCAAGCCCGGGTAGCCTGCTTCCCTATGTACCGCAGTCTCGGGTTCCGCGCGATTGGATTGGGGCAGGCGCTGTGTTCCACTCACCAGAGGTCTTAGGATCCCGTGGGGAGTCCCGTGTGGGCCCTTGCGGGTGTTGGGCAAGACTCTGCTGGCAAGGTAGCCCGGGGCTCGAGTCGAGCGGAAGGGCGCCATAGTCTCTTCAATCTGTGTTGCCTTTAGCAAGTTGATGAAATGATTCATAATGAAGATTTTTGGCTACAGTTCCTATAACTGATATCCTAGGTACTGAAGAATGATGGAAATTCAAGATCATATTTAAATTGCACCAGTTCAAGATAACATCCCTTTTAAGGTATTTGTTAAATTTAGTGCCTATGTGTATTATGCTTGCATGCATCTTTATGACCAACATGCGAGCATTGCTCTCAGAAGAGGGCATCAGATGCTCTGGAACTAGAGTTGTAAAGATTGTAAGCCAACATATAATTGCTTGGATTCAAACTGAATCCTCTCAAAGAGCAATAGGTACACTTAACAATTCTTCAGCGCTTCTCCATAACTAATGCCTGGGTCATGGTTTAATTTATTCAGACTTGGAAAAGAGATTTGATATGTATCTAGTTTGAAGACACCCGTTTGCAGAAGGTGGTTTGGTATTTTCCCACACTGTTCCACATGCTGGTGAAGGTGGTCAAAATTGAAATATCTTCATCTTGTTGACTTGCAAAGAAATCTGGAGAGGACTTACCTTTTGGGTGCACTTGTATTTTCCAAACCCATTTAAAGTTCATATTCTCATAGAACAGTTTTAAAGCCACAATGGCTTTCATTTCATGGGTGTTTAACAGCTAGAGAACAAATTGTAAATAAAATACGTAGGAGAGCAAATCCTTCCATCCATAGAACTGCCACTTACAGGTTCATAGTGCCTTCCAGAATGATTTGGAACCAGACTTCCCTAGTAACAAATAAAGGTGTTAAAAATGACTTGAACAGCTTTATGGATTGCTGGTCATTTTCTTGGTAATATCTCTGATCATTTCCAATACTTGCACACAAAATGAGTTTTCAAGATGGGAACTGGCATTGAACATTAAGGTAATAGGTTCAAAAATTGAAAGCCAGATTTATGTAACGAAAAACGACCATTTTCAATTGAGGTAAAAGTCCACATTTAATGAAAAAAAGTTCTTGAAGAAATAACTACAGTCTCAAGAGCTGATAATCAATTATGCAAATATTTGTTCCCCAAAGTGATTAAAATCTAATGCAACCATTTAATTCTGATGTGGAACTGACAAATTGAAGCTAATTGGAACTACCAAATTTTTAAAATAAAACTGAGAAAGCCCAGATGGTCTATCAAAAAAATTGGTTAAATTAAAAAAAATACTGTAAAATAATAAAGTCTGGCTTGAAAGATAAAGCCATAAAGAGCTCATTATTCAGTTGAAATCATTTTAAAGAAAGAGAATGACTTAAAGATATGAGAAGGCTATGCTTTCTTGATTGTCAATAGTAGAAAAACAAAACAGGTAACAGAGTTAAATCAGGATAAGGTTAATGATCCAAACAGTCCTATATCCCCTAAAGAAATAGAAGCAATCATTAATAGTCTTCCATCCAAAAAAAGCCTAGGACCAGATGGGTTTAGTGCAGAGTTCTATCAGACCTTCTAAGAAGATCTAATTCCAGTTCTGGACAAACTATTCCACAAAATAGAAGCAGAATGTACTCTACCCAATTCATTCTATGAAGCCACAATTACTCTGATATCTAAACCACAGAAAGACCCAACAAAGATATAGAATTTTAGACCAATTTCCCTGATGAATATTGATGCAAAAATACTCAATAAAATTCTCTCTAATGGAATCCAAGAACACATCAAAACAATCATTCATCATGACCAAGTAGGTTTCATTCCAGGGATGCAGGGATGGTATAATCTATGGAAGTCCATCAACGTAATCCACTATATAAACAAACTCAAAGACAAAAACAACTTTATGATCTCATTAGATGCAGAGAAAGCATTTGACAAAATCCAACACCCATTCATGATAAAAGTCTTGGAAATATCAGGCATTTAAGACCCATAACTAAACATGATAAAAGCAATCTACAGTAAACCAGTATCCATAACATCAAAGTAAATGGTGAGAAGCTGAAAGCATTCCTACTAAAATCAGGGACTAGACAAGGCTGCCCACTTTCTCCCTATCTATTCAACATTGTACTTGAAGTCCTAGCCAGAGCAATTTGACAACAAAAGGAGATCAAGGGGATATGAATTGGAAAGGAAGAAGTCAAAATATCACTTTTTGCAGATGATATGATAGTATATATAAGTGACCCTAAAAATTCTACCAGAGAACTCCTAAACCTGATAAGCAGCTTCACTGAAGTAGCTGGATATAAAAAGTCAAACAAGTCAATGGCCTTTCTCTACACAAAGGATAAACAGGCTGAGAAAGAAATTAGGGAAACAACACCCTTCTCAATAGTCACAAATAATATAAAATACCCTGACGTGACTCTAACTAAGGAAGTGAAAGATCTGTATGAAAAGAACTTCAAGTCTCTGAAGAAAGAAATTAAAGAAGATCTCAGAAGATGGAAAAATCTCCCATGCTCATGGATTGGCAGGATCAATATAGTAAAAATGGCTATCTTGCCAAAAGCAATCTACAGATTCAATGCAATCCCCATCAAAATTCCAACTCAATTCTTCAACGAATTAGAAAGGGCAATCTGCAAATTCATCTGGAATAACAAAAAACCTAGGATAGCAAAAACTCTTCTCAAGGATAAAAGAACCTCTGGTGGAATCACCATGCCTGACCTAAAGCTGTACTACAGAGAAATTGTGATTAAAACTGCATGGTACTGGTATAGCAACAAACAAGTAGACTAATGGAATAGAATTGAAGACCCAGAAATAAACCCACACACCTATGGTCACTTGATCTTTAACAAGGGAGCTAAAACCATCCAGTGGGAAAAAGACAGCATTTTCAACAAATGTTGCTGGCACAACTGGTGGTTAACATGTAGAAGAATGCTAATTGATCCACTCCTATCTCCTGTACTAAGGTCAAATCTAAGTGGATCAAGGAACTCCACATAAAACCAGAGACAGTGAAACTTATGGAGGAGAAAGTGGGAAAAAGCATCGAATATATGTTCACAGGGGAAAAATTCCTGAATAGGACAGCAATGGCTTGTGCTGTAAGATGAAGAATCGACAAATGGGATCTCATAAAATTGCAGTTTCTGTAAGGCAAAAGACACCATCAATAAGACAAAAAGGCCACCGGCGGATTGGGAAAGGATTTTTATCTATCCTAAATCAGATAGGGGACTAATATCCAATATAGATAAAGAACTCAAAAAGGTAGACTCCAGAAAATCAAATAACCTCATTAAAAAATGTGGCTCAGAGCTAAACAAAGAATTCTCACCTGAAGAATACTGAATGGCTGAGAAGCACCTGAAAAACGTTCAGCATCCTTAATCATCAGGGAAATGCAAATCAAAACAACCCTGAGATTCTACCTCACACCAGTCAGAATGGCTAAGATCAAAAATTCAGGTGACAGCAGATGCTGGCAAGGATTTAGAGAAAGAGGAACACTCCTCCATTGTTGGTGGGATTGCAAGCTTGTACAACCACTCTGGAAATCAGTCTGGAGGTTCCTCAGAAAATTGGACATAGTACTACCGGAGGATCCTGCAATACCTCTCCTGGGCATATATCCAGAAGATGTCCCAACCCGTTAGAAGGACACATGCTCCACTATGTTCATAGCAGCCTTATTTATAGTAGCCAGAAGCTGGAAAGGACCCAGATGCCCCTCAACAGAGGAATGGATACAGAATATGTGGTACATTTACACAATGGAGTACTACTCAGCTATTAAAAAGAATGAATTTATGAAATTCCTAGCCAAATGGATGGACCTGGAGGGCATCATCCTGAGTGAAGTAACCCAATCACAAAAGAACTCACATGATATGTACTCACTGATAAGTGGATATTAGCCCAGAAACTTAGAATACCCAAGATATAAGATACAATTTGCAAAACACATCAAACTCAAGAAGAACGAAGACCAAAGTGTGGACACTTTGCTCCTTCTTAGAATTGGGAACAAAACACCCATGGAAGGAGTTACAGAGACAAAGATTGGAGCTGAGACGAAAGGATGGACCATCTATAGACTGCCATATCCGGGGATCCATCCCATAATCAGCCTCCAAATGCTGACACCATTGCATACATTAGCAAGATTTTGCTGAAACAACCCTGATATAGCTGTCTCTTGTGAGACTATGCCAGGGCCTAGAAAACACAGAAGTGGATGCATCACAGGGTCCCCAATGGAAGAGCTAGAGAAAGTACCCAAGGAGCTAAAGGGATCTGCAACCCTATAGGTGGAACAACAATATGAACTAAACAGTACCCCCCCCCAGACCTTGTGTCTCTAGCTGCATATGTATCAGAAGATGGCGTAGTTGGCCATCAGTGGAAAGAGAGGCCCATTGGTTGTGCAAACTTTATATGCCCCAGTACAGGGGAACGCCAGGGCCAAGAAGTGGGAGTGGATGGGTAGAGGAGTGGGGGGGGGTATGTGGGACTTTTGGGATAGCACTGGAAATGTAAATGAAGAAAATACCTAACTAAAAAAAAGAAAGTTAGAAAGGGTATTCTATGGAATAGGGAATGATTTTGATAATCTATAAAAAAACAAAGGAATAGTCATATACTGTTCCTGCATAAGAGAAAAAGAAGCTAATGTGCTATATGCACTCCAAAAAGAACTACAACAAACTTATTAGCAAGGACTTGTTCAGGACTGTATGCCACTTAAGAGAAATAAAGATGTTCATGACATCATAAATAAATAAATAAATAAATAAATAAATTTAATAATAGAAAAATATGTTGCCTCCTTGTATATGTAAGGCTATCCAGAGACTGTAACACCTTGGGACTTATCCCATATATAGTTACCAAACCCAGGCACTATTGTGGATGCCAGGAAGTGCATGCTGACAGGAGCCTGATAGAGCTGTCTCCTGAGAGGCCCTGCCAGAACCTGACAAATACAGAGGCAGATGCTCTCATCCAACCATTGGACTGAGAGTGGGGTCCCTAATAGAGTAGTTAGAGAAGGACTGAAGGAGTTGAAGGGGTTTGCAACCCCATAGGAAGAACAACAATATCAACCAACCAGACCCCCCCCCCCCGCCGCCCCCTCTGAGCTCCCAGGGACTAAGCCATCAACCTAGGAGTACACGTGGCTCCAGCTGCATATGTAGCAGAGTATCAGCCATCAATGTGAGGAGAGCTCCTTGGTCCTATGAAGGTTTGATAGATGCCACACTGTAGGGGAATAGAGAGCAGGGAGGTGGGAGTAGATGGGTGGGTGTTGGAGCACTTTCATAGAAGTGGGGAGGGGGAGATAGGATAGGGTTTTCCAGGAGGGAGGAAACTAGGAAAGGGGATAACATTTGAAGTGTAAATAAAGAAAATATCCAATAGAAAAGGAAAAAAAAAAAAAGAAAGAAGGCTTCCTATCTGTGTTTACATGCACAGTTGTCCACCGTTCAGCCAGTCACATTTATTTCCACATTTATTTTCTACAACTACTTTATGAGGAGAGATGAGTTAATGCTGTGCCCATTTCAGAGACGATGAAACTATTTTCAAAGGCTTACTTCCCTCAGCTCACTGGGATAATAGCTAGGGGCATTGAAATTTGAAGACTGTCAAGGCTCTAAAGTGTATTCCTGGAGGGCTCTAAAAAGGGAGTTGACCTATGTAGGTGATGCTGTGTGTACTCTGGTTGGAGATATCTTAATTCCTGCCTTAGAAAGCAATGTTCCCACTTATAGGAACTGCTAGAGTACCTGCCTCTCCTATTCTCTGAGTGGAGAAGCAGTTCACCAATAAAAACCTGACTTTCTCGGTTGAGTATCTGCTCCATCAGTCATGGTCGTAAGTGTTTGGAACACAGCAATGAACAGACGAGGCCAAGGTAACTACCTAGCAGGTAGAGAAAGGTTAAAAACAATGAATAAGAACAACATTTAGAGTTGTATAAAGTTAGTATTTATCAGTATGTGTTTGGATAGGAGGGAACAAAACTAAAATACACATAATAGGTGGGCATACAGTATGGAGACCAGATTGGGATATTTCTCTTGATAGTGGCTGGGCATTTAGTTTTGTTTTACATGTCTGGGGAATGAGATCAGAACATCATTGCCATACTTATTGTCAGCTGTCAACTTGACTCAAAGCTAGAGTTAACCTGGAAGAGAAGGAAACACGGCTGATGGATTGCCTCCACTATGTGGTCTGTGATGTATTTTAAAACTTGTAATTGATGTAGGTGGACATAGCCAGGGAGGTGGGCCTGAGATATTTAAGAAAGGTAGCTGAAGACTGATATCTGTGCATGCCTTCAATCCTAGAACCAGGGAGGTAGAGGCAGGAAAGAGGATCTCTATAAGTTCAAGTCCAGCCAGGTCCACACAGAGAGTTCCATTCTAAACAAGGCTGGATAGCAAGATGCTGCCTCAGAGAGGGAGAGACAGACAGACAGACAGACAGACAGACAGACAGAGACACAGAGAGACAGAGACAAAGACTGAGACAAAGAAGGAGGAGCAATGAGAAAGAAGAGAAACAGAAAGGGAAGGAGGGAGGAGGGAAGGAGGGAGGGAGGGAGCGAGGGAGGGAGGGAGGGAGGGAGGGAGGGAGGGAGGGAGGGAGGGAGGGAGGGAGGGAGGGAGGGAGAAGAGCAATCCAGGACAAGCAGTAAGTCAGTAGCATTTCCCCTTAGCCTTTGCCAGGTCCTACATCCAGGTAAAAGCCTTTCGATTCTGCCTTGGCTGCTTCCTTTGATGATGGACTTTAACTTGGATGCCAAATAAACTTTCTTCCCCCAAGTTGCTTTTGGTCAGTGTTTTAACATGGCAACGAAGAAACACATGAGAACGGACATGCATACTAATCAAATGCTACACTTTTGAGGTATTCCTCCAGCCTTAAGAATACATTTGGAAAAATGATTAAAGGATATGAAACAGTAATATCAATCCTCACTGTAAAAAAAACCAACAAACAACAAAAACACAAAACAAAAAACAAACAGTGAGATCAAGTGTGGGAAACCTCCAGAAAGCTGTTCATCAGAGAAAATTAAGAGACTACCAAAGCAATGTAGGCTACTGCCATTACCCTCGGTTGCCTCCAAGAACTTGAAGGTAATTTGTTTATAATTATATTTATATTCATTAAATTTATATATTATTAAATTTATATTTAATAACATTATTAAAGACATCATACATTTTGGACACAGGACTTTGCGGAATCAAGCTGTAACTGTCTTGCAAACCTCCTCCTTCAGAGCTAGTTCTTACAGTCTCAGAGGCTCTATTGAAGATGCCAAAGGGTAAAAAGCAATCAATAATTCCCAAACCACAAAAGTAGCCAGCCCTACAAGGTAGCCTGAATGGTGCATAATGGCATTATTGTCACTGTGGTAACCAACAGCTGTCTAATTAAACTTAAGGTCTATTTAATAGCAAAAACGTCAGCCTAGTTAGTACTGTAAGCTTGTCTACTACCCATGGCTGGAGACGCCATAAATCCTAATGGAAAACCCACCACTACCATTGTCCTAAACCAGTAAAAATTTATCACTGTATTGTAAACACACTTACAATTGAAAATAGGTGTAATTTTCACCACTTATCAATGCAGCTTTATTTCCTAGCAAATAAAGGCTCCCACAGAGAGCTGCAACTGATCAAATTGAGATGAGTGTGTAGCCCCAATGTGTACATCTACAATTTAATCTCTACACCTGGAGCTCAGTAAATATCAAAGTAGATGGGTGGATATAAGAACCAGAGGACCACGTCTGGCATAGATCCTGTCGTCTAGGCATAACGGGAATGGTACATCGGTAAAACCTTTACAGTATGCTTGCCTAAGCATGACCTGCATAATAGGAACACCTTTTGAAATACCAGTGTGCATAAGAAGTTTAATGGTTGCCATGCCTAGAAAAAGGGCCACAGGTGATGATCAATCACAGCTGGGAGAGGGTGATTCCGTCTTCTTCATAGATGACTTTTCTGATAGGTCATTTAGTTCCAAGTGGTTACTGCTAAATATAAATGTGTAAAAGTTAACAGTCAATGGTATCAGTAGGGTTTGCCTTTTTAAAATTTGTTTTGGTTTTGTGTGTGTGTGTGTGTGTGTGTGTGTGTGTGTGTGTGTGTGTGTATGAGAGAGAGAGAGAAAGAGAGAGAGAGAGAGAGAGAGAGAGAGAGAGAGAGAGAGAGAGAGAGTTAGAGTTTCATAAAGATCATTGAAATCAAAGAGTGTAAGGAGCTAGTGTTGAGCTCAGGTGCAGGAGCAGGGAAATGTGGCTAATGTAGACATCTGAGTGGCCCTCAAGGTGAGTAAGAAGGAGACTCACTGATGGTGAGCAGTCATTGTCACCTTAGTCAGAGTTAAGGATGTGAGATTTTCCCAAAGGCAAAATGAGGAAACATAACAAAAGATTGAACAAAGAGGAAACTGATCTTTATATGATTTTTAGACAAGTGAAAGAAGAGGAAAACAGTCTCAAGAATCCACAAAGAATTCATGGATAGGGCCTCAGTGCTAGAGAAAAGCACCCTGGCTCCACTGTAGTTTTGCAGTTTGACATCAGAAAGATTTTACAATGCTTGAATGTAGATTGTGATTATAAGAAACTAAGGAAGGAGAGAAAATAGACTTAATGATGACTCCTTTTGGTCTAAGCAAAGGAAAGAACAAGTTTGTCAAACCTTAGATAAAACACATCATAGGTGTTAGTAATTAGTCTCTGGAAAAATTCCCCAGTAAAATTACTATACAATTCTCAAGAGTCCATAGAACTATATTTTTCCATTAAAATAATGTTTGCAACAGTCATAACCAGAGTGTTTCTCAAAGGCCCACGTATTAAAGGGCCTATTTCCGAGCCTGGTGCTTTTGAAAGGAGACAGATACCTCAAGAGCTGGGGCTCAACATGAGGGTTTTATGTCACTAGGGGACATAGTGCAGCTAAAGGTACCTGTAGAACCCTCTACCTATTTTGTTTCTTCTCTGCCAGGTGGAAAGCAGTTTGCCCCACTTTCCACTGCTGCTCTGATGGTGTGCTGCCTGAGCCTAGGACATGGGACCAACCAGCTAAAACCTCGAAGGCAGTGAGAGGATGGAGACATTTTCTCTTTGAAAGTTGACTACCTTGGGTATTTGTTATGGTACTTAAAATCCAATTAACATACAAGATGGTTATTTGTAATTGAAGTCTTGTCTAAAACATAAATGTATTAATACACATTCTTCCCAGGAGTTTCTACTTGGTGCCCTTGTAAATATACCACCTTGTGTCTTCGGCATGCCAATAGTAAGCAAATGACTTCGATTTTAACTATGGAAGGTTGATATCAGCACAGTCAGGCAGTTATTAGCTGATACAAATTCACAGAAGTAATCACTTACATTATTGCTCTGTTGAAATTGGTTCTTAAGGTCATGGGCCATTACCTCACTGTTCAAACAATTCCTAATCATGTCCTATCGCTCCACTACATCCTAATTTCTATCCAATATAGAAACGCAAAAGCACTGCAAGCAAGTGCAATTTAGCCATTTTATTACATTCCAAACTACACACGTACGTATTTCTGACATTAATTTACTCTCTTTTTATATATTTTTCACTTTAACTTTACTCTCCTACATGAACCAATATGCCTCAGGCTACATAGATATGGTTATGTGAATAGTTCTGCCTGTTTCCTCTGTAGGTATCTATTTTCCTCTCTTTAAGATTATATTTTCTTTTTTGATTTATAGTATATGTTTAGACAAAGATATGTTCTGATCTGATGTAGAAAATATAACCAAGCAATATAGACTGTTTTATCTGATTAGGAGGGATATAGAATTTCTCATAATAAAATGGAACTATAACATATAAGAGCATACAGGGAGAATACTGAAAGTAGCTGTAAGAATAATGTGCTGATATGTAAGTGATATGTTTAATGTGAGTGTTACATCTTAGAGCAAGCAGAATCTTTGTTAATAGCCTGATAATGCAACTCAAGTTCTTAACAAAGGAAAACAAACAAAATTCTACCCAACTGGTGAAAGAACAGTGAAAAATTCAATCCAAGGCCAAAAGGACTGATGAAATAGTTAATTGATATGATAAGCAAAATTAACAAATTCTTAGCTAAACTACACACACACACACACACACACACACACACACTAACACGAGGTGAGAAGGGAGAAATCCTAAGATTTGAGATGAAAAGGAAAATATAAAAACAGATAGCTTGAGATACTGAAAACCACCAATTACATTGCAAAAATACTATAAAACACTATAAATCACAGAGAGAGAGACAGACAGACAGACAGACAGACAGACAGACAGACGCACGAAACACTGTTTACAAAATTTAACAACAGGATATAACATCAGAGTAAGATTGGTATGGTAATAGAAAGTTGTTTCCCAACAATAGAAAGCATGACTCTCAATGAGTTCAAAGCTGAATATTTTACTTTAAAAGAACTTACATCAAGTTTCTTCAAACTAGTCCATGAAATAGAAAGGAAAGCATTCTTTCCAGGCTCACTCTACAATGCCAATATTATCAAGATGCCAAAAGTTGATAAGTGTACACTAAGAAGTAGAACATAAAACTCTAGAACAATATGCATGATGAATATATATTCAATAAGCAATTGCAAACCAATGTTAATAACACACTGAAAATGTAATATACTGCACCCAAAAAGGTTTTATTTAGGAATGGAATTATGGTTCAACATATACAAATTAATAAATGTTTGATAGCACAATAATATAATCAGGGGTAAAAATAATAAAATCATTTCAACAGTTACATTAAAAATGTCTTAAATAAAATTGAACATGCCTTCATGATAAAAATCCTGATGATTGCCGGGCAGTGGTGGCACAAGCCTTTAATCCCAGCACTTGGGAGGCAGAGACAGGTGGATTTCTGAGTTCGAGGCCAACCTGGTCTACAGAGTGAGTTCCAGGACAGCCAAGGCTACACAGAGAAACCCTGGCTCAAACAAAACAAAATATCCTGATTATTGTTGGTATAAAAGTTTCTGCTTTCATATAATAATAGCCACATACATTGGCAACATTTTCCCAATGGGGAAAAGTTTAACTATTTTCTCCAAAATCAGAAGTGATAAAAGAATATCCATGACCATTGCTCTTCTTCAATATACTGGTTAATGTCTTTACAGTCAGATTATAAAAAGGAAGAGAAGTACAGGTCAGAAAGTATCAAGTCAAATGGACTGTTTGTAGACGATGTGATTCTGTATCTAAACGGTCATAAATGTCTACCTAAACTTACCTGGATATCAAAGACAGAAAGAAGATGCTAAGTTAGGAGAGTGGGGTGTTGGAGAGATGCATGGGAACCTGGATGTGGAAAAATGGAATTATCTGATATTATTTCAGGGTGTGTATGTAATTTTAAGATATTTCATATTAAAATTGATAAATGAAATAAAATAGATGGATAGAAACTCAGCATATAAAACAAATAAGAAACTGTTCTATATTCTAGTAATGAACTTGTTGAGAAAGAATTTAAGAAAACAATCTCATAGTTTAAAAATATGAAAAAGATGAAGTCCTAGGAAAATACCTAACCAAGTAACTGAAAATCTGTTACAATAAAAAAAATACATAACACTAAAGAAAGACATTTACAGAAAGACCTCTTAAGCTTATGGGGTGAGAAAAATTAATATTGTAAAAATGATAAAACTACAGAAACAAGTACACATATTCAATGCAAGTGCTATCAAAATATGAATAGCATTCTTCCCAAAACATAGAAGGTATATCCTAAAATTTGTATAGAAGCATAAAAGTCCAAATAACCAAGATATTCTTGAGCAGAAAGAACAATGATGGAGACATGACAACATCTGAGCTCAAGTTATACTACAGAGCCATAGCAATAAAACCAGCATGGCACAAAACAAACACATAGACCACCTACATAGAGTACAAGAAACAAACTAAACCCATACTTACAGCCATGTGATTCTACACAAAAACTCTCAAAACACAGTTAGCCAAAGGACAACATCTTCAGGAAATGATTCTGAGAATAATGGATATACATATACAGATGAATGATATTTGGTTCTCATTTTATACAAAAGCCAATTCAAAGCCAATCAAAGGTCCTCATGTAAGATACTAAACTGTGAAACTATACAGGAAAATATAAGGGACATATTTCATATTTGCATATTGGCATAGGCAAAGATCTCATTAACTCTAATAATTTGGGAAATAAAAGCAACATTAAGCAAGTACAACTTCATCAAATATTATATATATTACACATATATAATATTTGATATGTATAGCATGCATGTTATATATGTTATATATTAAATATCAAATTATATATATATATAATCAACAGAAACAAGTAAATTGAAGAGACAGCTTATAAAAGGGCTGAAATTTTTGTCAATGCTTCATCTAACAGAAAAATAAGATCTACAATCCATTAATAACTCTAAGCCCGTTCATGCTCATATTATATTGTTGTATGTCCCAAGTGCCAGATAAAACTACAAGGACTTAACATTTATCCTTCTGAGTTTAGATCTTGCTTGGGTCCAGTTCCTCCTTTCCATCTTTATTCTAGGTTATTCTGGGTTAGGGATATTTACTTTATAACACAGTGTCTTTAGAGTTTCTGATTTGTTTTTGATTCCTAAGGTTCAAAACTAAGGGTTTAATATGAATTTTAGGAGATACATTGAACATGATATGATGAATCTTTCTTGGACTATTAAAGTTCTGGAAACTCCTAGGTATGGGGGAGAGATTTTGTATTAGGAAATGAACATGAACCTTTGGGAGTTAAGAGCAGAATGCTATAATTTGTACATAAATCCTGAAAAGGTTATGTACTGAATATTTGGTCCCAACATGATGGAACTATTTTTGAGAGATTCTGAAAACCTCTGGAGGTATGATCAAGCTACAAGAAGCAGGTAACTGCAGGCAGCAATATTAGGGATCTTATTTTGTCACAGAAGCCTCTGTATTACACTCTATTCTTAATCTTTGCCATGTGGTGAGTAGCCTCAGCCGCAGGTTCTACATGTTCTATATGTTCTAAGGTGCCATGGGCCAAGAATCAACAGAGCAAAGGACTATAGAATGAAGTCTTTGCAACTATGAGCCAAAATAAGTCCTCTCTCCTTTAAGTTGTTCATGTAAAGTATTTCATCACACTGATAGAGAACTGACTAAGGAGTGACCATGTCCTTAGGGTATGGAAAACTCTACTTATGCTGAGGGCTTAATACGTGTAGTGTAATTTGTTTTTCCATTCATATTTTGTTAATGACTCTGTTAATTACCACTATTACCCTTACTTTCCCACAGGGATGGCAATTTTTCTCATTTACTTTATTCAAAGGTGTAATATCCCATAGGCTGGGGCTTCACAAAGAGCTAACACGATCCCCAATATATAGAGTTTTAAAATTAACAATAGTGTCAGTACCAAATCAATTTTTTGTATAGATTTTTGTCTCCTCCAAACAATGATCCATGATTTCAAAGACAGAAATCAATAGGGCTGGGAGCTAATTCATAAAACATTCTTATTATATGCTCAGTTGAAAACAGAGCAAAATTTGTACTGTAGCTGAATAAATAGTGATTGTGGCTAGACAGCTCATTCAAACAATAGAAATGCTAGTGCCGTTTAATATATAAAAATAATATGTTTGGGGTAATAAAACTAATCATAGGATATTAGAGATAATCTAATTTTTACATAGTTATTTGGTAGCAACAATAATAATCTAGCTAACATCACTGTAAATTAGACATAATGCTGTTTTATTTATTTCAGATTTTTGAAAGTTTGTGACACACAGTGCTGGTAGTATTTATGTATGAAAAAGATTTAAATAATTTGCTAAGGTTGCCAAGCTCATTAGTAAAGAGCAGCCCAGTCTTTATTACACAAAAATTCATGAAATTTTAACATATAGTTTCTCCTATTTGTATTGGCATAATCACCTCATTTGTTTTGAATTCATTATATAATCTCTCCCCTCGCGTTAGCATAACTACATGATAGCACATTGAGAGATAGCCTTCCATTCTTCAAAGCTGAGAGTCCATTTCTCAAGAGACAAATGTTCTTTTGAAGGTAACAGTCCTACCCCCACCTTTAGCGTCAGAAATGCCAGATTCTACAAGCCTCCCGAATAAATTCATTATTTTTCTATTGAGTCTTTATATAACATGTTATATTCATCTGGAGGAATACATGTGTTCAGACTGCACAGGATGGAGACACTCTGTGCTATATACTTGGTGAAGCAGTGTGCTAAGTCATTGCAAGAGCAGCACTCCTAATGAGAATATCACCTGGGAAGACAGCATCATCCTGGACCAACATTCTTGGCACAAGTGCATCAAGTGGAAAGTCCCTGGATTTCTGAATATTTTTCAGTTTCTGCGAAGACAGAATGATATGGATCTTCTCCTCCATTTTTATCATGGAAACAGATAAGCCTTCGCCTACTTAAAACACAGTTTACAGATAGCTGCTGTCACTGACTTTGACAATTCTAGCAACTCCCACGCAATGACAACCATGAAAGTTATCTGAAGAAATTACCCACCTCCTTCCTTATCCCATACACAGACACATGCAACCCACAGGACTCTCAGAAATCAACTGAAAATTAAGTTTGAACTTTAAAGTTTGTATTGACTAGCAATTGTACTTCTTAACAGACTATAACTCAGAAAGTTTAAAAGCTTTTTACCAAAAACACTTGCTAGAAATTCAAGTGAGCCTCTAGGAAGGAGAAACCTACAAGAGCAGTTGCTCTGTGAATGGCTTCCTTTCTTGTGGCTTCCCAGTATCGGAAGTAGAAGAAAGAGAAGAGATCTCTATTCAGAAAAATTCTGGGTCAGGTCTATGAATTTGCTAGGTATTCTGGGTAAATTTTTCTTATCTATAGAAATCTGTGCTTCTTGTTTTCTTAACATGATATTTTTCTTTGAGCCAGGGTTTCACTTTGTAGCTAAGGTTAGTCCTGAATTTCAGAGCTCCACTGGCCCTCAACTCATGATTCTCCTACCTCTGAGTTCCAAGGTCTGGGATTGCAACTGTATATCACAATATCTGGCTCCTAACATGAAAATAATTCATCATAATCCTAGTTTCCTTTCTTCTTAGAAATTCTTTGAAAATATGCATGTAATATATACATGAAATCTACACTGACGTGCATACACCACAGACAGACAGACACACACACACACATCAGGGAATTTTAAAAATATCAATTACTTGTTATTTCTCTTTTCAGATCTCAAATGCTTCTAGCATTTAAGATAAGGAAGACCCCTCTATAAGATCCCATGACATGAACCCATCTCTTGCACAATCCCAGAGCAAGCTAATGACTATTAAACTTAACAGTAACTCCATTTCACTCCTTCCTAGCTGTCAAATGATGATTTGCTTTTAGAGAAAACTCCTTTTCTTTTCTTCTTTTGTTCCCCTTTGCTTTGATTTTTGTATTTTTTTCCTACAATTCCTACATAAAACAAAAGAAGTTGCAACTTCAGAACATTGGGAAATGGTGGTGAGATTATTAAATGTGGTCATTCCTGCCATGTGGCTGGTTGGCCTTCACAAGGTACATTCTGCTTCTCTCTTCTTTTCGAGAAGATATGACCAGCTGTTTCTTAGAGGTCTGTAGTTAGGTGAAAAAAGAGTAATTCATTACAATAAAGCCCTTATCCTTTCTTAAAATCTATTGTTATTACATAATTATGTATATAAAGTATCTGTAGGGTTATGATCATACATCATTACATATGTACATAGAGAAGTGATATGTGGGGTTACCTCTAAACTGAAATATTCTGTCCCGAGTGGAAGAAGGTCATGAGACTCAGTAAACAAGCAAGCATCACATGTCTGGGTATGCTGAAAGCTGAAATATAGAAGATTCACAAAACACTCCCCTCCCAAGGTCACAGATGCAGTAAACAATGACTGGAGAGAGAAAAGGAACTGCAATCTGTGAGCTGCCTGCAAACAGCAGAGAGAACTCCAGGGTTGCTTTTCTTTGAGTCTGCATCTCTTCCTTTGCTCAAATCAGCCAAGAAAAGTTCTTATACTGGGAAGTAACAGTCCTCTCATTTGCCTTTCCAGTGTTGCTGACATTAGCTCTTCAGCATAGTGTCACCTGTGTGATCTTCATGAAAAATGACTGAGACCCTCAAAACTATCTTATTATGGGAAATAAAACCTTCAAAGGAAATAGAAGTGCTTACAGGTTTAATGAGAAACTCACGGGCCTTGCTGTCATGGTCCCCAGAGCAAAGCCCAATGCCTCTACCGAATTCTCTAAGGCAACATCCCATTCTGAGCAAACCTGCTCTCCTGCTTGTCAATCTTGCTATTTCCTCATGATTTGTTGCTTTCAAGTGAAATTCTTCCACAGCTCCATGCAGTCATGTACAAGCATAGGCATATCTGTATTCTCTACATGTCTGTCAATGTAGAGTAAGCTTGGAAGGAAACATTCTCTCCTCAGAGAAATGACTAAACACTGAGCAGTAAGTAACCAGATGAAACTTAGCCACAAAAAGGGGAAATGTCCATTTCAATGATATTTCTTCTGATGACCATTATAAAGTAACTAAAGTAACTAAATTCATATGGGACCCCTGGCCCATAGAGTGAAGTCTTGGGAGAGGAAATCTTTCAGGAGACAACCCAGGACCTTAGCAGGTTTGAAGCCTCCTGGTGAGATTGCTGTCATGTGTAGAAAGAGACCGGTACTCTTCCTTTCTCCATCTACCCCATGAAACCATAGCTGGGAGGCTGGGAGGCAAAGGAGGGAGGCAAATGCAAGACCCTTCATCCTGAACTCCCCAGCCTCCAGGACTGGGAAAGATCGATTCTTGCCATCAAGTCAAGTACTTTGGTATCATTTGTGTTGACATACCAACTGACAGGAATAAGGAATATGAACTGGAGTAAGACAGAGTCTTTCTTTGTAAGGCCACCTAATTTGTCAAAAAAGATTTTACAGCACCATTGTCCCATATACCATCATTGACCAACATTACAGCTAACCTGTTATAATGATCATTGTCTCATAAGAGAATTGATGGTGTATTCAAAGTTTAGACATAACAGAGAGTAGTATAGATGGATGGAGTGGCACATTCCTGTAGCCCCATTAGTGAGTAGGCTGAGGCACAAAGATCAAGAGCTCAAGGCCAGACTAGGTTACATAGCCAAATCTTGCCTCAAAATAAAACAAACCTGTTTTTGGTAGTTCTAGTGATTCTATATCCTATACAGTACTATATTTACACAAAATGCTGATATGCTATAAATGTAATATATACAACAACAACAAAAAAAACCCCTACAGTTGCTTTGAGCTTTTAACAACAGTTGAAATTGCCTTTTTAGGACTACTCTAGCTGGGCAGTAGTGGCACATGCCTTTAATCCCAGCATTTGGGAGGCAGAGGCAGGTGGATTTCTGAGTTTGAGGCCAGCCTGGTCTACTGAGTAAGTTCAGGACAGCCAGGGCTATGCAGAGAAACCCTGTCTCAAACAAAACAAAACAAAACAAAACAAAACAAAACAAAACAAAACAAAACAAAACAAACAAAAAAAAAACTAGAGTTTATTTTGTATAAAGGTGGGTCATTGTCTTAGTCACTGTATTGCTGTAAAGAAACCAAGGCAACTCTTATAAAAGAAAGCATATAATTGGGGGCTTGCTACAGTTTCAGAGGTTAGTCCATTATCATCATGGTTGAGATATCAATTCCTGACATCAGGAATGGCAGCATACATGGCACTGAAGTAATGAAAGACAGACAGACAAAACAGACAGAGAGTAAGCACAAAATTGGTGTGCTTTAAGCCCACCCACAATAACTTCTACCGATAAGGCTACACCTACTCCAAAAAGATAGTATGCTTTGTAAATCTTCTAAACCTTTCAAACAGTTCCAATCCCTAGTGATTAACCATTAAAATGTATGAACCTATGGAAGTCATTCAAGGAAACCATCGCAATCACAGAGGTGGAGCCAGAAGACCCCAGTTCAGTTCCCAGCATCTATGTTTAGTGGCTCACAATTGTCTTTTGCCTCCAGCTCCAGAGAGCTAACACCCTCTTCTAACTTCTACTGACACCAGCACACAGGTGGCACACACACACACACACACACACACACACACATGTTAAAATAAATTTAAGAACAATCTAGAGATCAATGACTACAAGTATAGGAATATCCTGCACTTCCTTTTAAGTCTTTGATCAGAGCCCTTATCATTTTACTCAGCAATATTTCTCATCTTGCCTGTCCAACCTGAAGGCATGCAAAGTCAAGGCAAGTGGGAATACTGGACCCTCAGCATTATCAGCACAGTGGTAGATTGACCCATAATGTCTCCTTATCTATGGGAATGATTTTGACCTGTCCAAGATGGTTGCCAAAAGACACTTCTGCCCAAAGTCAGTGGCTCCATGTAGGTACAGTGCCTTCTGCATGAACTCACAGGAGTTCCTTGGCATGTTGGAGTTCAGGAATCAACTCATGTCACTTTGAATGAAAAGCCCTTTGTCAGTCCAGACTAAAAAGGAATGGTCAGGATTTCAAGCACAATGTAGAATGATTTTACTTGACTCTTTTTCTTTGCTACTGCATTTTGCTTACTATAAGTCACCACACCCAATATCCATCATAATACTAACATCAAGAAACATTCCTTAGTTTCTTACACCTTGTTTGCTTTGCTTGACTGCCTTTGCCCTTTTAGTAAATACGCTGTATAATGTACAACAGTTTTGGTTCACAGTGAAAATGAGTGGGGTGCACTCCTCCTCTCCCAGGCATAGCCTCCACCACTGTGAACACTGCCCAGCCCCATTGCACGTTTGCTACAATCAGTGAGCCACCTGGATACATTGTCACCCAAGATCTCCAGATCACCTTACTTATCTTTCCAACAGTGTGGGAGTAAGTATTTATTGGATTTGAGATACATGATATATATTTGCCATTATGTACTCTCATGTGGACCAGAGTCATGCTAACCTGGCAACCATTAGATTATTTATATCTACACAGTTTTACCTATCCACATCATATTGCTGAAACCATACATTATGAAACCTTCACTGATGTCATTTAGCATTGTGGCTAAGGTTGATTTGTGGCTTGATTTCTTTTAAGTGCTATGTGAGAAACACTAACTTCTTTGGAATTTATTACAATCTGTAGGGCAGTGAGCTGTGCACAGACAGCCTGGTCCCCAGTGGTGGGCAGTGACTTCTGCCTGCATGGGACGGCAGGTGTTCAGCCATGCCTCCTGGATACCCAGCTCCTGTCCCAGCTACAGTCACCCAGCAGTGTCTGCAGTGCCCAAGAGTCATAGCCCAACTCCAGCAGCCGAGACGACCTTAGGCTATGCCTTTTCCACTCCTTGAGCAGGGTCCTGAGGCTTCCATGGGAGTCTGTGCAGTAAAATTTCCAGTATCCAGCCACCTCACGCAGTGGCCCTAGTCCTGAGCAGATGTGGGACCCCATTTATGATCCATAACAATCCATTAGTTACCATTGCTTGGTGATTTTTATTTTTATTTTTGAGCAGTTATTGTTTATTTTTTTCCATTTTGGATGGGAGTCGTTGTTGTTTTGTTTTTTACTAGAAATAGGTTTGTTTGCATCATTTCTTCTTATGTGTAATGACTGGTTCTATCTTACAAATAATTATCCCAATTTCATCTATCAAATTTATGAGCATATCATTGTTCAGAAAATTCCTTTATTAACATTTATCTGGAAACCATATTGGCAACCTCCATTCATTTATAATGTTAGTAATTGGTGTCTTTTTCATTGTGTTCATCCCTAGAGAATATAAATTTTATTGAAATTAAAAGAACTAGCTTTTATTTCACTGAAAAAATCTCTATTGATTTTGTTTCAATTCATTGATCTCTGCTCGAATTTTCCCATTTCTTTTTTTCTGCTTAATTGGGCTTGTTTCCCTTTTCCTTTTCCACTTCTATAAGATCCAAGCTTAGATAACTGCTTTTAGATCTTCCTTCTGTTCTCATTGTAGTTAAACATCCCTACTCTGGAATTTGGAAATCTGAAATGCTGTCAAATTTGAAATGTTCTTAAAACAAAGCTGATGCTACAAGTAGAAATTTCCATCCCCATCCTTGTGTGACAAGCCACAGTAGACATGTGGATAATGCCAGCATCTCTCGAGGAACAACAACAACCACAACCACAACCACAACAAGAACAACAAAATATCTCCTTGATCCATGGAAATCCCTTCATCCTTTGTGTGCTAGTTGAGAGTCTCCATGAAAACTTGCCATTGAAGGTAAGTAATTGACACTTCTTTTAGCTTAATGTGTCAATGGCCCTTTCTCTATGAGAACTCAAGGCTTTTGTGTGTCACCAGCCATACATTTTTAATGGTAATGATGGTGATGTTTTTTCTTTTCTTTTTTTAAGGGTTTATTTTGCTTTGTTTCTTTGCTTGCTTGCTTTGTGATATTTTGTTTATTACCTTCTCATAGGATATAGACATTGAAAATGTAAAAAAGGCCTCAGATATTCTGATAAAAATGATAAGAAAAGGGAAGAGCATTTCTGTTTTTCAGTGGCTTAGAATGATCAAGCCATGGAATAAATAAAATCAAGGTTTAAGGGTAAAATGTCATAGAAAAAAAACATGAAGTCAGTAGGAGTACTCTGGAACTTGAAAAAATTTATAAAGTTCTATACTGAATATAATGGACAGAAATTTAAGAAAAAATAGAAAAACTCTACCCGTAGCTAAAATGAACATTCTGTTTTCCACTGATTCATCAACATTTTCATGAACACGTTATCTAATAACATGCTGATCTTCAAACAAGCCTCAATGTACTATGTCAAAATGAAAAGAAACTGAATAGTTAAGAGTTTACTTTCTTTTCACCTCGATCTCCTTGTATAAAGGTAAAGTCTAAGTGGGTCAAGGAACTCCACATAAAACCAGAGACACTTAAACTTATAGAGGAGAAAGTGGGGAAAGTCTCAAAGATATGGGCACAGGGGAAATTTTTCTGAACAGAACAGCAATGGCTTGTGCTGTATCCCGAGCTTTTGTCCCCGCCGGCAAGAACACACTCAGGACAACCGGAATCTTCTGCAGCAAAAGGCTTTATTGCTTACTTCTCAGGAGGAAGACCCCAAACCCAGAAAATGGTACTGCTTACATAGCCCGCAGCGTGACGTTTCAGCACCTGATGTGGCGTGACAGCTCCTGATTCGTTGCTCGCCCATCACCCCATTACTACGCCCCGAGATGGGCAGTGACTAGGCGTAAATTCACTCTTGCGCTTTCGTGTAAGGCTTGTTTACTAGTTAGGTGCAGTGGAAGCCAGCACCATCTTATAATGGCGATTGCTCACTGCACGGCTCTCCACAGTGCTATAAGATCGAGAATCAATAAATGGAACCTCACAAACTTGTAAAAACTGTAAGGCAAAAGACACTATCAATATCAGAAGGGCTACGTTAAAAAATTCAGGTGACAGTAGATGCTGGTGAGGATATGGAGAAAGAGGCACACTCCTCCATTGCTAGTGGGATTGCAAGCTGGTACAACCACTCTGGAAATCCAGTCTGACAGTTCCTCAGAAAATTGGACATAGTATTACAGGAGGATTCTGCAATACTTCTGGCATATACCCAGAAGATGTTCCAACTTGTAATAAGGACACATGCTATTTTCATAGCAGCCTTATTTATAATAGCGAGAAGCTGGAAAGAACCTAGATGTCCCTCAACAGAGGAATGGATACAGAAAATGTGGTACATTTACACAATGGAGTACTACTGAGCTATTAAAAACAATGAATTAATGAAATTCTTAGGCAAATGAATGGATCTGGAGGATATCAACCTGAGTGAGATAACCCAATCACAAAAGAACACACATGATATGCACACACTGATAATTGGATATTAGCCCAGAATACCCAAGATACAATTTTCAAAACACATGAAACTCAAGAAGAAGGAATACCAAAGTGTGGATACTTTGGTCCTTCTTAGAATGGGGAACAAAATACCCATGGAAGGAGTTACAGAGACAAAGTTATGAGCTGAGACAGAAGGAAGGACCATCAAGAGATTGCCCCACCTGGGGATCCATCCCATATACAAACACCAAACCCAGACACTAGTACATATGCCAGAAAGTTTTTGCTGAAAGGACCCTCACATAACTTTCTCTTGTGAAGCTATGCCAGTGCCTGGCAAATACAGAAGTGGATGCTCACAGTCATCTCTTTTATGAAACACAGGGCCCCCAATGAAGGAGCTAGAGAAAGTACCCAAGGAGCTAAAGAGGTCTGCAACCCTATAGGAGGAACAACAATATGAACTAACCAGTATACCCCACCCCACCCACAAGAGCTTGTGTCTCTAGTTGCATATGTAGCAGAGGATGGCCTAGTTGGCCATCAATGGGGGGAGAGGTCCTTGGTCCTTTGAAGGTTCTATGGCCCAGAACAGGGGAATTCCAGAGCCAGGAAGCAGAAGTGGGTGGGTTGGGGAGCAGGGCAGGAGGAGGGTATAGGGGACTTTTGGAGTGGAAACTAGGAAAGGGGATAGCATTTGAAATGTAAATGAAGAGAATATCGAATAAAAAAATTTTCTGAAAAAAGAAGAGTTTAGTTTCAGAAAATTAAGAAAACAAATATAATATTGAATATTTACAGTCTAACAGCATATCTTTTCCAGTCGTGAGGCAGTGAGAAAAGTCATTGCTGACTTGGCCAGTGTCATTACTGATGAAAATCTGATGCCAGAGAAAGCCCAGAACACTGAGAAGAGAGCAGTTTGGATTTTAGTGCTTCCAATAGACACTGAGTGCAGCCCATGAGAAGATTCACTGGAGTGAAGAAAGCCAAGACTGCTGTAGGCTGCACTGAGCTAAAGCACCAGGCGTTCATCATAGCAAATTTGCTTTGAAAAGTGAAAGCCAGCACTCTAGCTGTCTTAAAGGAGTGAACTTCTTAGGAGGGCATGATCAAACTAACAGAGAACTCAGGCTTCTTGGGGACATCATTTCTGATTGCTTTTATAAACACTTGTGTCTGTGGCTCATGTTCACCACAGGGAAGCAAGGCTGGGTGAGGACTGCATATTTTCTTATTCCTTGAAAGCTGCCCTGCTCATCTCCAGCTAAAAAAAAAAATCTCACAAAAGTTATAGCTCTGCCATGTAATGTCTCTAAATGTGACTATAAATTCAGTTGTGGAATTAAGACATACTTCTAACAATGAAAGGTAAATGCAAGCAGTAGGGAACAGAGGGTGGTGTGTGTGAAGTTTGCAAGGGGTTTACTCTGAGAACACCACGCATGCTCTTGGTGATGCTTGAAACATAACAGAAGATGAGGTTCTGCATGTGGTCAGAGGCAGTGCGTGATGAGTGAGGCAATGTCTTAAGGGATCCCAAATATCAGAAGTAATAAAAAAATAACACCAGACCTCCTTACATACGCAAAAATATACCTCAAGACTCATCAATATACTAGAGAAAATAGATATGGAAGCATTTTTAGTATTGGCCAATGAGAGTCCATTGTTAGTTCTCTAAGTGAGAACTTAGCCCACATGGCTCATCATCAAATAGTCATAAGAGTGATACTGAAGACAGCAGTCACACAACTGGAAAGGTGTCTAGAGGTCATGTGGTAATGGTGTGAGGTGTGTATATTGAAGGACTAGAGCAGTGAACAGATCACAATAACAAATCCAAAAACCTCAGAGACATCCCAAACCAAAACCATTTTAATAACATAGATGACTGATGGGAAGATGAACATGGCATTGGATGGTATATCATCTCATCTTTAGAGGAACTTCTGACTTGTTCTTCAGTTACTTCAGACATTAATGTTCACCTAAAAGTACAACACAAGGAATACTCACTAGCTTTTTAACCAGTTCAGAGGACAAATAAGCAAAGGCGGCAAGCTGCCATTGCTTCTTACTGCTGTGTAAGAGTTTGTGCAGACATCTTGTCCCTGCCCCTGTGCTGTTCACGTAGCTTGATTATATTTCAACCACTGTGTTGATACTATGCTGTATTGTTATGATTAACTACCTACATGGGAGCAAGTGTTGAGAGATGACTACTTTATGGCTAACGTGTGAATTCAAAGTTAGGAATGGTAGTGGTGACAAACAGCCACAGATTGCCCACACTAGTGGAGGGACACCTATGCTGTCTGATGGCTCAGTCTCTGTAAATTTAGCTTCCGGTATAGAAACATTTTAAAATATATTGTGAAAAATTTAGATGAAACAAAATAATTTCATATTTATATATGAGTTTCATCCCAAATATTTCATCAGTTTTGAAATTTTCTGAAATCAGAATCACTTCTAGTCTCAAGCTTTTTGATATGAGATAGTCAACATGATTCATGATGAAATAGAGACTCTAGAAAGAAGTTAGTTTTCAATGAAAATGATAAAAAGATTACAAGGGCTCGAGAGATGGCTCAGCAGGTAAGAGCATTGCTGCTCTTACAGAGGACTGGGTTCAGTTCCTAGTACCCCAATCCGGTGATTCCCAACTCCCTGTAACTCGAGTTCCAGGGGTCCGGCTCCCTCTTCTGGATTTTGCAGGAACCTGCATGCACACGATGCACATATACTCAGGCCCACACACACAATAGATAAATCTAGAACTCTTTGATTTTTAAAAAAGTATGGGTTTATTCCATAATCGTAGTCCCTTTTCATGGGGACATTCCAAAACAGAAGTGAGCAATTTAACAAATAACTCATTGATTCTAATTTATTTTTAGAAAATACCTTTCCAAGCTGGGCGTGGTGGTGCACGCCTTTAATCCCAGCACTTGGGAGGCAGAGGCGTGAGGTCCAGGACAACCAGGGCTATACAGAGAAACCCTGTCTCGAAAAACCAAAAAAAAAAAAAAAAAAAAAAAAAAAAACTTTCCTACTTTATATTTGATTTGTTGGCTTTATCTATATATTTATGTCTCATTGTAGTATACATCATAGAAGAAGTCCTCATTAATGGGCATTGATTATATAAATATAACACACACACGTCACTAGTTTGACAGTTTGAATAAAAGGATGATAAAACATTAATCCATTTCTCATGAATAGATGATACACAGGATCTTGTAGATTAGACTGGATATTCCAAAGACATTTTGAGGAAGTAATTATCAAATAGATATTGGATCTTAAATGTTTATGTAGATAAGCAAACACTAGCTATCTAGCTATCTATCTATCTCCAATAAGTCTGAAAATATTTAATTTTTAAAAATGAAGAAAATATTAAAGCTAATGATGAAACTGAAGAAAGCAAAATGGAAGTAATTAAAACAAACATCCCACCAAACTTCACATATAAGAAAACCTATAGCATAAATAAGATGTTCATATATGTAACATTAAACATTGCTTTTAAGTTAATAGTAAGAGAATTCACAGAAGACAAAATGCACATGGACAATAACTGGAGCAGGATTCTCTTGGCTTTCAAGTGTAATCAGGAAATATATGTGTGTATAGATATAGACAAATATATATAAATATTTAAACACATAGTACCACTTCTACCCACTGAAATCATAAAATTAAAAATAAGTTTGCCTTAGTGTTATGGTGAGAATAAGTATAAAGTCTTAAAATCTTTTCATTGACACTATTCAGGGTTTTTTTTATTTTAATTTTCATGAGAATTCTATAGTTACCAAAATGTATTTTAATAAAGCTCACCCCTCCAGTTCCTCTCCTCCCCCACACCAATTTTTCTCTTAACTTTATATGTTCTCTCTCTTCATTAGAACACAGAATTCACTCAGTGTTGCCCATAAGTACTTGGGTGCAGGGAACTCCATCTACTGGATCATGAGGTGTGACCTCATGAGCCCCTCCCACCCGCACATTCAGACACAGCTACTTAGAGTTCATGTCTAATTGGCCTGCCATGACTAATAAATAACATATTGCTAGAAACATTCTCCACCACGACCACTTACAGTTTTTCTTCCCCCTCTTTCTCGATGACTCCTAAGCTTCAGAGATGGGGATGCTATAAATGTCCCACTTGGAGTTGAGCACTGCACATTGACCAGTTATGAGGCTCTGTTAATGACCACCTTCTGTTAGATGGATAGCTGCTAAGACCATCCACTGTGAGAAGAAGCTACAGAGAGCCAACTGCTCTCTGCCAAACAGAATCTAATTGTGGAAGGCACAATCAGTAAGAATACATAAAAAGGAGTTCATGCATGTGCTTTGCTTATTTCTCATGCTTTATGATGGGGGAACGTTATCTTTAGTTGAAAAAAATATGAACATTGTAGCAAAAACTGAGTGAGTGGCTGGAGAGATGGCTCAGTGGTTAAGAGTCCGGTTTGCTCTTCTAGAGGACTCAAATTCAATTTCTGGCACCCACATGGGGGCTCATAATTATAGCTTGAGTTCCAAGGAATCAATGCCTTCCCTTTTAGCCTCTGTGATCACCAGACACAGACATGGTACACACACACAAACACACACAAACACACACACACACACACACACACACACACACAAACACACACACATATGCAGACAAAACACATACATAAAATACTTTTTAAAAATCTGTGTGAAATATTCTGTTTTTAAAAATTAAATGTAATCTTAGCAAGAAGGAACTTGACAAACCTGGCTTTGTGTCAATCTTTAGAAGAAAAGACCAGCCACTAAGATAAGTGATTAACAGAGCTTACCACCAAGGCTGGTACTCTGGGTTTGATGCCTAGGACATATATAATGGAAATAAAGGACAGTTTTCTTATCTACACATATGCACTGTGGTGAGTATTTGTGTGTGCACACACATACACACATAGACACAGTAAATAAATGTTAAAAAGTAAAATAAGACAACCTTATTACTTCTAAAGCCTCCTGCATAGGGATTTGCTTATTGAATTTCATTTACATTGGGTATAGAAGAAGAAAGTAATAAAGATATTTGAAAACGTAGCAGAAAATCTACTCCAAGTTAATGGCAGATGCCAAGGCATGAATCTGAGAACCTCAGAAAGCATATATGATGGAAATGCTATTATGCCATTCTAAATTAAAGGGCATTTTAAAAGGAAAACAAATACTGTTAGACATGAATGGGGAAAGACATCTTGCCCATAGAGAAACAAGGATAAAGACAGCCTCCACCATCACAGAAAAGAGCAAAGTATTTACAGTGCCAAAGAAAAACCACCTCCCCAGAAATCTAGGAAGCAATCCAGAAGCAAAGAAGCAATATCATACTCACAGACAAACAAATGTGATACAATTTGTTAGGAGTAGATCTGCCTTGCAAAAGTCTGTGAAAGATATCCATTACTGGAGGAGGTGGCTATAGATGAGCAGTGGGGACCACATAATAAAAGCAAGACACTAGGGAAGGAGACTTTCCTAGCCCTAACTGATCTAACAGACACTAATTCATTCCAAATAAAACCAGCATCCACGTGGTTAGGCAGGCATGCCCGAGTTGTTGGCCGTGGTGTAAACCGGCTGATATGTGGGAAACAAACAAAGCATTGACATAGATGTCTCAACTACCTGTGAAATAGAATAGTGTAATTTTAATGGGAGCACCAGTTATAAATCAATTATCAATGCTTTTACAGTAGTTTCTTTTAATTATATTTCCTCACTCTTAAGAATTTGTTTCTTCAATGAAAGGCATAAATGGTATGCTGAACAGAAAGAACAAATAGTAGTAGTATGAATTCAAGAAAAGCTTATGTTAAATTTTCATTTGGTTCTAGGAATTTTAAATGTCCTAATTGTTTTAAGGTCCATGTATGTGTGCAGTTTCTATGGTTCCTCTAATTGCTGATTTCTGTTTTTATGTCATGATCTGATAATGAACAAGAAACCATTTTGATTCTGCTTTTATTTGCTAAGGCTTGATTATGGTTTCAAAAAAGAAAATTCTACAGGTCATACAAAAGCAACAAAGATGCCAAATAACTAAAATTACCCTGATAAGAAAGTAATGCATTCCCCACTCTGAAATCTGCTACAGAGTCATGGTAGCAAAGGGGGTCTAATAATGGTGTTAACAAAGGCAAATAGAACATGAGAGAAGACCCAGAAATAAACCAACACAGCCATAGCTCGTCTTCAACAAAGGCATCAAAAACATGCATTGGGGCAAAAACCAAACAGCCCCTTTGACAAGCTGCATTGAGAAAAGTAGCTTCCATATTCATAAAAATGAAACTGTATCCATATACCTCATTGTACACAAAATAACCAATCCAAAATGGATTACAGACCTTAAAATATACGGCTTGAAACTTTGCAATTGTTAGAGCAAAATAACAAAAAAGCACTTCAAGATACAGTCCTGGGGCTTCCCATAAAGGACTCCAATAGTACAGAACACCATCCCCTCGAGCACTAACACACAGTATCGTGTGAAATCGGGACATTTCAGTCCAGAAAGACAACAACCACAAAGTGAAGAGGGAGCAGGCAGAATGGGAGAAAAATCTTCCATTGTCAACCACAGGTCACACAGGGCATTCATCTCCAGAATGTATAAAGAACTGTAAAAAAAATAATATGAAAAAAAAAACAAACAATTCAATTAGTAAATGAGTTACAAGACCTGAATATACAATTCTCAATAGAAAATATATACAGTGGCCAATAAATATTAGAAGTGTTTGATATCCACAGCCACCAGAGAAATTAAAACTGCTCCCAGATTCCATCTTACCCCAGTCTTCCAACTGGGGTCATTGTAGGAACCAAAGAGAACGAGTCTTATGGAATGAAGGTGTGAGGCAAAGTAAATGTTTAGTCACTGCTGGAGGCAAAACAAATAGTTGGACTCCTAGAAATCAAGCTGAAAAGTATCATATGATCAGCTATTCCACAGCAGTGTGTGTGTGTGTGTGTGTGTGTGTGTGTGTGTGTGTGTGTGTGTGATGAAGTACTCTACAACAGCATACAAGAATCATTTTTAAACATCCCTGTTTATCATTGCTCTGTTCACAACAGGCAGGAAAGAAACTACATTATTAGATAGCCTACATTATTAGATAAAGAAAATGCTATATAAGCACATAATGGAATTTTATACAACTATAAAGAAAAACGAAATCACGGCATTTGTAGGCACATGAATGGAACTAAAAGTTATTCTGAGAATGATAAACCAGTAAGGCAAGATGCATAGTGTATGTTTTCTCTCATATGCAGTATATATATATATATATATATATATATATATATATATATATACACACACACACATATATATATATGTATATATATACACACACATATATATGTGTGTGTGTGTATGTATGTGTATATGTATATGTATATACGTATACACATATATACACATACACATATATGTATACATGTATATATTTGTGTATGTATATGTGTATATGTATATGTGTATGTGTATATAATGTATATAAAGTATGTAATGTATATAATGTATATGTGTATGTGTATGTATATATGTGTATAATGTGTATAATGTGTATAATGTGTACATGTATAGATGTATAGATGTATAAATGTGTGTGTATTTTACATACATATGTATATAAATATATATTTACATATTTAACGTAGGTGTCTCTCTCTGTATGTGTGTGTGAGTGCAAATGTGTGTGTTGTTTATATCATGGAACTGGAAAAGGACCCATGAAAAGAGGGAGAGATCTTGAGGTAGAGTTCAAATAATGAGATAAATGTGACATTAAACCAGAAGAGAAATAAAAATTTAAAAACCTGTTGAAACAGTGGTAGTTTTTAGGAGGGCAATGGGAAGGAGAACGACATGCATGAAAATCCCATTATGAAATATAATACTTTTTGTGTACTAACTTTAAAATTATTAAAAGTACTAAAATTTTCAGATGAAAGCACAAAAGTTAACGAATGAGTAGAAGACAGCAGATGAAGGACACGTAGGAAGGGGCTGGGGCTGGAGTGATTGCTCAGTGATTGGAAATGTTTTCTGCTTTTTCAGATTTTTTTGATTTCCAGCACCTACCTGGTAGTTCAAAACCATCTGCAAGTCTAATCACAGTGCTGTGACGAAGCATCATGAACCAGGCCATTCATAAAACAAAGAATTTAACTAGGTTTCCAGTTTCAGAGACTTAGAGTCCATGGTGGTGGACACAGATATGTTGGCAAGAACATGCTGAGAGTTCACATGTGACCCATATGCAGCAAGCAGAGGGCTAACATAGGATGGCCTGGGTATCTTGAAAACTAAAAGTCTAGCCCCAGTTGCTTACCTCCTCCACCAAGCCCATATCTCTTAATCCTTCCCAGATAGTTCCACCAGCTGGGTACCAAGTATGCCAATATGTGTGGGTGGACCATGTTCATTCAAATCACGGGAGGCTGTTTTTGGGCCTCTGCTGCCACCAGGTACACATGCAGTGCACAGATAAACACGCATGTGAAGCACCTACTCACATAAAGGTAAATACATTTATTTGAAAGGCTAATGTATAAAAATAACACATGTAGAAAATCTTTTTCCCCATGTATAATTCCTTCGAACGTCAGTGGTCTACATCAATTACAAGATAGAAATTACCAAGACAAACAAAAATCAATACTAAGCCCAAAGTAAAGTCATCTAAGATTCCACCATAAACACTGAGGAAATATAAATTTAAAATAAATGAATGGAGAGAGATAGCTATTCTAACACAATATAAATAAATTCCGAGGGCAAAGAAAGTCAAACAAAAAGAGGGACATTATATAATTATGTTAAGATCAGTTCTCCAGGGTGGCATCATAAGACTTTCTAATGAAAGTCTTTCAGGCATGCCTGGAAACAGAATCATAACATAGATCAAAACCATTGGTGGCACTTTTCTGAGTACATATATGAATCCACCATTTTGGTCAGAGTTTCTCAACCTTCTTTCAGAAATAATAAGATAAAATCGCCAAAAAATTAAAAAAAAATAAATCAGGACACAGTTGGATACAACAGGAAGTAGCAATACATAAAGGGCACCTACAGACTTCAACAATGGCTGAATAGACATTTGTCCTAGGCACATAAAATATGCTAGATAGTCTACATGCAGGGCCAAAAACTAAATGAATAGACATCATAAAATGTCTGCTCTCAGACTACAATGTAAACAACCTAGAAATCAATAATAGAGTGAAAGGATAAGTCGGCAATAGCAAAGATTAAATGACACATAGTTCAAAGGATAAGACTCGAGAACAATTTTTAGATATTTTAAACTGAAGCTGAAAACATTTTACATGTCCATTAGCCATTTTCTTACAAATCGAGCAATTGGGCAGCTCAATACTGACCCTGGTGAACTGAAAATTTATATCCAAACAAAACCTTGCAACAAGATGTTTCTAACAACTTCATTCAAATATTCTCAAAAATGAGATGGTTATCATTAAGAGGCTAGATAACATGTGTTTCCCTATACAACAGGATATATATATATATATATGCATACATGCATACATATATACATACATATATACATACATACGTACATACATATATACACATATATGTATATATATGCTGTTTAATGCACTTTATATGCTTCTGTAAATGAAATAATTATTTTACTTGTATTATTGGTAATTGCTTGGAATCCAGATCTTTGCTATTCTGAATATAATAGGTCAAAGCAACTAACAAATATATCTAATAATATATTAATGACTATTTTCTTGGGTTTCCTGCATGAAATTTTTAAGATTGAAATCAAGGCTTTTAGGATTTGGATGTACTCTACATATTCAGAAGTTATCTTCCAAGAAGTTACCGCCAGCTTCAATGCCTACACAGGGGACATAAAAATGGTATTTCTCATGATAGATTTTAACAGGCTCTATATTTTGTTATAATTATTTGATCAAAAACCATAAAATATACATGTAAAATGTATAAATGACTAATAAACCTATAAAAATTCAATTTTTTTCTGTTGTCATTTGTTCAGGTATTCCATGATTTTTTTTGTTTTTATTTCTAAAAGGAACATTTATCATGATATTGATCCATATTTTGACATTAACGCAGCAACCATTTTTCATGACTTGCCATTTGCCCTTTATTTATTATTAGAATTTTAAATTTGTGCTTAATCAAATAAATTCACTCTGTTATAGATTTTGTCTTTATCATGTTAAAGACATTTCTTTCTACTTTCCTAACTTTAGTAGAAATAATGACTTGGTTATACCCGACGTCTTTGCTATTTATTCAAAAATTGTTTAATCTATCAAAGTGATCAATTTTATGAGCATGTATACGTATTTATTAATATCTAATATCTCAAAACTTGAGTTTTTCATTTCTAAAATCTTCAAATACACGTAAAGTTGAAAATAGTATAATTACTAATTACACACTGTATTTGCCAAGGTTTTCCAGAGAAGCAGAACTAGTACCATACAGATAAACATGGAAAGAGAATTGATAAATAATCATGAACCTTGATGAGCACAAATGCTGATGGAGTGCTTAGTAGACAGGAGACTGGGAAGAGCTTCGGTGCAAAGCTCAAGCTGAGTGGGTTGGCAGAATTCTCCCTTGTGCCAAGAATGTTAATCCTTAATCTCCTAAGGCCTTCAGTTAGTTGGATCAAGCTCACCCACATTATGTAAGGCAGCCAACTTACTTGGAGATCACCAGAAGCAAAACATGAATCTCATCACAAAATACCTTAACAGATGTGTGCAGAATAATGTTTGACCAAATATCTGCACACTCTGGCCCATCTAAATTGCCCTATAAAAACTAGCCATCATTTAAATGTTATAACTATTAGGCAGGGCATGGCGAAGAACAACTGCAACTCAAGCACTTGGCAGGTGGAAGAGGGAAAGACGGAATTCAAACCCAGACACATAGCAAGTTTGAACAAAATCAAGGCTATGTGAGATTATCTCCCAAAGAACCAAGAATATTTAAATATTAAAAATACGATTTAATAGAATTGGTATGGTAGGAGACTATAATAGCAAAAACAAAAGTAGATTTTACTAATTTGTGGGGTGTTTTTGGTTTGTTTGATTGACTTATTGACATTATTGAGACAAAAGTGGCACTATGTAGGTCTGGCTGGCCTGGAGCTCATTATGTAGACCAGACTGTCCTTTAACTCACACAGGTCAACCAGCTTCTGCCACCTGAATGCTGGGATTGAATGTATACACTGGCAACTACTTTGTAATTTACTGTTCTTTCTTTTGAATTTGTAATCTGTTGTTCCAAATATTCTTATAAACTGTTAGATTTCCATATATCTAGTATTCTCTATATATTCTTAAAAGATTTATCTGTTTTTATATGTGTTTGCCTGAATGTGTGTATGTGCAACATGTGTGTACACAGTACCTGCAGATTCCAGAGGAAGATGCTGGGATCCCTGGATCTAGAGTGACATAGAGTTTTGAGCCACAATATCAGTGTTGAGAACCAAACCTACATTATCTACAAGAGCAGCAAGTGCTTGACCACTGAGCAGCCTCTCCAGCTCCTTCATATCTTTTTATACGCTAACTGAGCCCCTTCCAAATGGCCCATGTATCATCACTGTGATGAAACTTACTGCTCCTGAAATTCTTTCTTGCTTTACTTTTATATTTATCTAACTATTATGTCAGGAAATTCTAATAATTTTTTAATCATTTTAAGGTAAATAATACTTTTCATTCCTACAAAACTTATGAAATCATTTCAAAAAGCAGTTATGTGGTCACTTCTAATATCTTTATTATAAAAAATACTAAAGCTTTCAAAATCTACAACATTTTTCTAGAATATGTCCTATTCTTTGTGTATAATTTTAAAGCTATTGTTACAGTTCTGCTTTTATGTAGTCCCCTTAGCTCAATATTTCTTCCTGTAAGATTTACTCTCTTCCTCCTATGAGCAGCACAGAAGCTGGCTAACGCAGGTTTGTTTGCCTTTTGTTCCTTCAGCTCCAGAAACCCAGCACCCTGTTTGAACCAAGAGATTTGAAGACTGATAATAGAAAAAAGCATTATGACCTTTGATTTCTGAAATATGTTTAGGCTCTACTCTTCAGCTTGCCAGGTTTATTTTGGAGCGTGTGTGTGTGTGTGTGTGTGTGTGTGCCAGAGGACAACCTCAGTTGTTGTTATTCAAAGTATTGTCCACTATCCACTATATTTTGATTTAAGTTCTCTCAGTGAGGCTAGGCTGGCTAGCCAGGAAACCCTAGGGATCCATCTACCTGTCTCCACCTCTGCAGTGATGCGATTACAAAGAACCACCATTACTAATGCTTCTGTGTGGGTTCTGCAAATGGAACACGAATCCCAGTGCTCACCAGGTAAGCGCATAACCAAGTGAGCCACCTCCCCACGCCCACTCCATTCAATTTATAAATACCATTGGGAATGTTTTTGTCTTTTCCCTGTTTTCTCATTTATTTGATAGTTTTCTCTCTTTTGCACCATAACACATACTCTTATTTAAACTCCATCCAACATTCATTACTCAGTATTCATCACCAATTTTTCTGCTCAACTTTTCTCATCATTCTAGATTCTCTGAAATTGCCCACACACATACTATTTCATTATATCTTTCATGTTCCAGATAATTTTTTTTGCTGTGGTGGGTCCCTGCAGGACATTTCAGCTGAGTATCACTGCTTGCTTGAACATTTGTAGATGTTGCTATGTTGTTTTCAGATGTTAAATGATGCCGCTAGCTGAGAGTTCACACACCAATCTGCTTTGATGTCCTTGAACAGGATTTTGATCTTTTATCAGGGAAGCCCAAGGGAGCTTGTCTCTGATGCCTGATTACTATGCTAGGGCATATTCCCAAGCTGACCATTGAGTATATAGATTTATCTCCCTTGATTTCAGGAAAGTTTTCTTGAAGTCATTTCTCCTAATTGGAAATAGCAGTTCTTTCCCATTCTATTCTTTTCCCGTTGGCCTGCGGGGGAGGGGGGCACTTTCCTTATGCTTATGGTTTTAATTTGCTTTTCTTCCTTGCCAATCTGTTTTCTCATGCTTTCCTTTTGCAGTTGTTTCTTAGCCTCCCTGTGTGTATTTATGTCACTTCTTTGTACAATCTTCCCCATTTGCCTCTATGAACCAATAGGCTGCCATCATTTCTAGGAGGGTTTTGTATTCTTTGAAGTCTCTCTCTCCTCTCTCTTCAGCTCTATCAGAGACCCTTGTGTGTCTTCTTGCTATAGAATCTGCTCCTGAGTTTTCCCATTTCTACTTCATAATTGCTCTTTCTAACACCAGTTTCTAATTTTCTATTTTTAATTTTCTTTTATGTTATGGCAGCATTTTTCTCACTTCCAAAATAATGTTGACCTTCATCTCTTTTCTTATAGTATCACCATATGGGATTTGGGTGGTTTTGTTTGCATTTAGCATACTTTAATGATGCTCATTATTCTTAGCATTTTAATTAGAAGGTGTATTCTGTGGAGTGAGAGATGAGAGCTGAATACGTTGGGCTTTCCTGGTTTCTCAACTCAAGGATTCCCTCTTCTATTGCTACAGTGAACAGATGTGACTTTACCAGAAGAGCCTGTCTGTGGCAAAGTTTACACTGGTTCTTTTCATATCCTGTTCTATAAAGGCTCACTAACTTCTGGCTGCTGTTCTCAAAGAGTACCTCAGATGTCCAGACTATTCATCTTAACCCCAGAAGTGCTGCCTTCCTATGATGTGCCGATCTCCTGCACTTTAAAGACTGTGTCTTTCCATTCCTCAAGTGTGAGATCTCTGAGAGGGGCCATCTCACTCCTTTCCTCAAGTGTGAGATCTCTGAGAAGGGCCATCTTACAACTACCCTCAGCAATCCATGAAGAGCAGCACTGTCACCGTGTGAGACTGCTGATGAAAGATGTCGTCTTCAACTGCCTATCTGTCTCTTTTGCAGTTTTCTGTACATTTTTCCAGATACTGTATAGTACTAGGGGTTGTGTGGTATCTGTCTACTACATTTGAACTGGAGTGCATACTCCTCTGTGCCTCAGGCTGGTGATGGAGAATTGTCTGTGTGAACTTTTATTTGTTCTCTGTTTACTGTCTGGGGGAAGAAGGAGGAGGAGGAGGAGAAGGAGAAGGAGAAGAAAGAAGGAGGAGGAGGAGGAGAAGAGGGCAGCAACGATGTAGGGTGATTGTACTGTATGTTCTGCCCATTACCTTCGGCTGTCACTGTAATGAGGGTATGGAGGGCTTCTGAGAATGATGTTCTGCTCACTGACCAAATGATGATAATACTACCATGAGGACTAACCTACTTGACAAAAATCTTATTAAATAATAAAAAATAATTTGTGTGTTTTTCAATATATGTTATATAACTTAAAATGTTAAAATATCTGACTTAATCATTAGAATGGAAATAAAACATTCAGAATTTTGATGTTATGATTTAACAGTGCTTTATAGATCTAACTCAAATTAATGGAGATGGAAAGGTTAAATATCAGACGAGAGTAAACATAAGACAGGCAGTAATAACTTCAGCTAACTCATTGAGCATGCAGAGAGAGGGAGAAGTTCATTTCACATGATTCAAACGTGTTATGTGTGAATATAAAGCATCATAGCAAAATCATTGTAAGTTGTGGGGATACAATAAAAATTCTAAGGTAAGGAAACCAACGTGCCACATGCCATAATAAAAATGGAATTCAAAGAAAACCATCTGAAATAAAGAAAGCATTTATTGAAAAATAACTACAAACCTTTAAATAACATCACGCCAAAAACTGAAGTGTAAGGCACACTTGTTAAGGCAGGAATCTGGCCACTGAGGAAGACCTTTCCCCTTCGTCTACATTCTGAGCCAATTAGGAAGTACAAGAGGAAAGAGTAAGGCAGATGGCAACTAAATTAGTAAAGCTGACATTAGAGAATCTGGATCCCCCTAGAGATGCTTGAACTAAATCACTGGATCGCTTCCTTGCGCAGCACCAGTCTGCCATGAATGATGTGCCTAAACCTGAGATCACCATAGACTTAAGAGTTGGGAGCACACGTATAACCTTCTAGGAAAAGGCAGTTAACAGAAGGAGAGGAAGAGGCAGAATCATTAAAAGCTCATTCTTAGTTTGTAACTCGCCCACTGATTAGTCTATGAGAGGAAGGAGTGAGAAGGGCAAGCAAAGTTCAGTGGTGATGAGCTAATGGCCAAGCTTCCATCTGGAAGACTGATAACTGCAACAAATATCCAAAGCAATTTCAATAGAACTATAAAAATATAACAACTAAACAAAACCTCTCCCCAATCTTAGCTGGGTAATGATGTCCAGTTGAACATTTTTAAACTTGTAAGCCAATGGTTCTAAACCTGTGAGTCATGACCCCTTTGAGTGGCAAATGACCCTTTCACGTGGGTTGCATATCAGATATTTACATATTTACATTACAATCCAATACAGTAGCAAAATGACAGTTATGAAATACCAACAAAAATAATTTTATGGTGGTGGGTCACCAGAACATGAGAATCTGTATTAGTGATCACACTGTTAGGAGGGTTGAAAACCATCAGTCTAATTCTTCTCCACAAGATGATGGAGCCAGAATGAAAAGAGCCATGTCCCACACAGAAAAGGTTTTTCAATGTTTATTCCACTGGCTGAGAGAAAATAAGCATTCTTGAACTTTATAGTGCCATCACATGCCCCAGAGATAACATCTCTACTGTCATCAAGTTAGCACCCTCAAAACACATATAGAAGTCATATTTTCAGATATTCTTGGTTATGGCTATGTAGTCTCAGGCACAAATATTGTAGAGCAGGTTATAGGAGGAGATGTCAGAATATAATCTTAGAAAATTACATTAGTTGGTGGTGATGGTAGAAGATTGCACAAAAGAAAATTTATTGTGTCTCAATAAGTTGTCACCTTCAGAAGGTTGATAGTAGAACCTGTGCTCACTGAACACTGTAAGCACAGCCCAATTTCTTGCTTCTCCATATTAGAAACTCATTTCTGCTTTCAACAGAAATTCCTACTCAGGCTAATTAAGGCAGGTGACACCAAGGGGTGGCATGAAAACAGACATAATTAGAGAAAAGGTCCAGACCTTTCTTCTAGACCTCAAATTAAAAATTTTCTAGACAACTAGAAGCCATCATGTGGCTTCACATATCTTTCTAACAAGGCCCAAGTCTCAGAAGTGATCACATAGTTACAATAATTAAAGGGAGAAAATGATGGGTCAGGCAAAAACAACTTTAATAAAAAAACGGAGAGATTGGGAAGCCTTAACAGTTTGTCCAAAACATATCTTTCAACATTTAGTCTGGGTTTCTTAGAGTTAAAAAGAGGAAAATTATAAATAAATAAATAGATAGATAGATAGGTAGATAGATAGATAGATAGATAGATAGATAGATAGATAGATAGATAGATAGATAGATAGATAGATGTATGACTTCTGAAAGCATGTGACTATTTCACACTCTGTTAGCAGAAGGCAAATAGAGAAAATTCTTTGGGTCCCAGGACCACTTTTCGTATTTACCTGCAAAGAATAACATTGCAATGTTGTCCCAGAGAAGGCAGATCCACAGGCCGTACTGAAGATCTATCCAACTAGGGAATTTTGCCCATGGAGTGACATTCACAGTGAAGGAAAGAATCCTCTCCAAAATCAGAGCTGACAGTCAAGGTCCTTCTTTTTCATTGAGATTTCATCATGGCTCTGTCTTCATGATACTCTATACTTCCATTTCTTTTCCTCTCTCTGAAATGTAGGACAGATTTTTAAATTCAGAAGAACCAACTCCTCATTATATGCTGATTGAGCGAGACGTGCATATAATACATCAATCATGTCATAATCCCAAAGCAACGGTGACCAGTGCTAGAGTAATTGAAATACTAGTTTCCCTTCCTTGGGGGAGCTGACTGTGTTCTAGGTAGAAAGAGAAGAATGTACGTAGATATGTGGGAGAACATGAAATAGACTCCAGCCACCATAACTTGTCCACTACTACTCATTCCTTCCTTCTTTAATGAGTCCAGGATACCCATAGACATTAGATGAAAGATGACTATCAGAGCTTCTTAGAAGTCAAAAAACATGAAGAAGCTAGGTTTGGTGGCTCATATCTGTAATCCCAGTACTCTGTTGAGATGCAGGCAGGAGGCTCAGGAATCTCAAGACAAGTCTCATACTTAGAAAAAAAGCATAAACAGCAACACAAAACAATGGTGGGGTCCTTCTAGTTCAAGAAGGCACTGACCTTCTGCCACGAATTACCACTGAGCTCTCTGCTGCTCCCATCCCTCTACTCACAATGCCAAGCAAGACTGAAAGAATAAAAAGGTCCTAAAACTATGACTCTCAGAGGCACCTGGTTGAGGAAAGGAGACTAGCCATGCTACCTTGGAAGCTGGCAAACACAGAGTTATGAGTGATTCAGCAACCCGGAGCTGCCAAATCCTACATAGGCAGTAGGGAAGCATTGGTGCTGATTCTATAAAACTATCAAGAGGCTTGGGAGTGGCAGCTTGGGAGGTGAGGCTCTGGGTGGAGTTAAGAAGGAAGGAATGTGTAAAATCAAATTTTAGAAACCACTGGCAGATACCACAAGCTTCTCTCATTTCCTGAAACCAGACAAGCATTCTCACACCCAGTGACTATATGCCTTCTCACTTCTCTCATCTTTTGATCTCCTAGCGAAACCTCAACTGACCTCCTTAAAGAGGTAGACCAGAAGGCACAGAGACTAGGACACATAAGACAGAGCTGAAGGTGAAGTGAGTGTATATTGTGAGTTCTAAAGACAGCTAAGTACTCTATATATGCAATGCTTGACCCAAAGACACTGTTATGTCCTTAATAAATACACATGTGTACATGAGTATTTGTTTTAGCACAGAGTTACTTTCTTCTATCATATACTGGCTTAATTCTTATTTTTTAATTGTCTAGTCTTCATTGAGTCTGATAGATTATATTAACAACTATTTCTATGATACCATTTTTGCTGCCAATATCTTTGTATGCAATGACCTCTATATTTTGTTTTGCTTCATTATTTTTATTCTTAGTTATTAACCTTTAAAAGTTTGGAAGGTCATATTAACTTAGAAGTTTAATTAAGTATAAACCAAAACTAAAATGTTATCATTTGTTTTCTCTCTCTCTCTCTCTCTCTCTCTCTCTGTCCCTTTCTTTCTTTGAGGTGTCATAAACTCTACCCAGTCTACTTATATGTCCAAACTTTTCCTTTCTAGGCACTTTTTGGTCCATATGAGATTAATCTTGTGTTTTTTTTAATTCAATTAATTGTTTTTTAATTAGATATTTTCTTTATTTACATGTCAAATGCTATCCCAAAAGTTCCCTGTACCCTCCCCCTACCCTGCTCCTCTACCCACCCACTCCCACTTCTTGGCCCTGGCGTTCCCCTGTACTGGGGCATATAAAGTTAGCAAGACTAAGGATCCTCTCTTACCAATGATGGCCGACTAGGCCATCTTCTACTACATATGCACCTAGAGACACGAGCTCTGGGGGTACTGGTTAGTTCATATTACTGTTCCACCTATAGGGTTGCAGACCCCTTTAGCTCCTTGGGTACTTTCTCTAGCTCCTCCATTGGGGGCCCTGTGTTCCATCCAATAGATGACTGTGAGCATCCACTTCTGTATTTGCCGGGCACTGGCATAGCCTCACAAGAGACAGCTATATCAGGGTCCTTTCAACAGAATCTTGCTGGCATATGCAATCGTGTCTGGGTTTGGTGGCTGATTATGGGATGAATCCCCAGGTGGGGTAGTCTCTGGATGATCCATCCTCTCATCTTAGCTCCAAACTTTGTCTCTATAACTCCTTCCATGGGTATTTTGTTCCCTATTCTAAGGAGGAATGAAGTATCCACATGTGGGTCTTCCTTCTTCTTGATTTTCTTGTGTTTTGCAAATTGTATCTTGGGTATTCTAAGTTTCTGGGCTAACATCCACTTATCAGTGAGTGCATATCAAGTGACTTCTTTTGTGTTCGGGTTACCTCACTCGGGATGATATCCTCAAGATCCATCCATTTGCCCAAGAATTTCATAAATTCATTTTTTAATAGCTGAGTAGTACTCCATTGTGTAAATGTATCACAAATGGATATAGAAAATGTGGTACAAATAATTGTTATATTGTATTTTCTTCATGCAGTATCTGTTTTAAGTATAGCCTTCATTATTTTATTTTTATTCATGTCTTAATGAAATAAATAATAATTTTATTTTGTGTGTTTGTATATTTGGGAAGCTTATCAGTCAGGGTTCAACAGCAGCAAGAGAATGAGAAGGAAAGGCAAAAAAGGCAAAGGCAGAGATACAATAAAACTGTTCTGTGTTGTTAGAGCAGGATCTTAATATATGTGCAAGATGAGACAAAAATACAAGCAAAGACAAAGAAATGACCCATAAATTAAAGAAATCAAGGCTCTATTTCTCCACTAGAGTATTTGAAGAATTACCACACTAGCCTAGATTATCCATGGCATATGATGGCAGGCCTGTCCAGAGAGAGCTAGAGGCATCAGGGGCCTACAGACAGTGATGAATGCACAAGAAGGAAGGTCATTTCTTTGACCTTCCATAAGAGCCTATCACTGGTTATTCTCCAGCTAGAAGCTGAAAAAGAAAGTTGACTAATGTTTGAACTCAGTGACCAAAGGCAAAGCACAGAGAATAAATGCAATGGGTTTGAGGACTATTGTTCTATTACCATCCTATTACCATTAGACATGGGTAATAACTACATGTTTATATGTCACATGAGGCACTGTCCCGAGTCACTGTGGCATAGACTAGAGTCATCTTAGAGAACAACCTCAATTGAGCAATTGCCTATGTCTGATTGGCCTGGAGGCATGTCTATGAGTGACTTCCTTGATTTTTAATTGGTATGGCCTGTAGGCATGCTAATTGGCCTGTAGTCATACTTATGAGGGACTTCCTTGACTGTTGAATATTAATTGTTAATGGCCCACTGTAGGCAGTACCATTCCTAGGCAAACATTCCTGAACTGTTTAAGAAAGCTACTGAGTATTAGGCACATAGAGGATTAGCTAGTAAATAGCATTCTCCATAGTTTTTGCTAAAGTTCTTTACTATGAGATGAGTTTCCAGGTTGAAGCCAATGTCCTCACTTAGTGAAAACCTAGTCATGAAAACTCTAAAACTGCAAACTAAAGTAAGCCTTTTCTGCTTACGAGGTGGTTATCTTTGTTACAGTGATAGAGGATAACAGAAGATTGGGGCTAAGAAGTATAATGGCTTATGCTATTACTATACTCATAGGAAAGTCTTCAAAATTAATTTACAAGAGGAACTTGGGGGAAACTCTCAGAAGAGTACTAGTATCAAACTAGAAATCTATAAGTGGACTGAAGGTTATGAGAATACTGATAGAGATGCAAAGAGGAAAGTGTCCCTCCAGATGAGTACCCAGATAAAAATAAAGGTCCTATTGGAAACCATAGCAATAAATAAATAAATATATATTTTTATCAGGTTTTCAAGTTTTATGAGATACCAAGATTGAAGTAATGACCAGTTAATCTTCTGTAGGAAATTTCAAGGTAGCACATTGAACAGTTTATAGCCTACCTATTCCCAACTTCCTTTGACCATGCTTACAGTGGGAATCAGGAGAAGACAGAGCATAGACATATATGAACAATTTGAAGCTTAGTCAAAAAGGGTAAGCAAGTAGCAATCACATTTTATGCTGAGGTAGAACAAATCATAAAAATGTATTCTATTGTACCATTCTCAATCTCCTGTGAACATCTATATCAACAGGGAGGAAAAGAATTTATCTTCCTTTGTTAACTTATAATTCCTCCCCCTCAGTTGACAGCTAAGCACGTTCTCATCCAGTAGAAATATGACCATCAGAAGCATGGGTCTTCATTTAGCACATTTCTCTTATGGTTTATCTGCTAAGCATTAAAATTAAAGAATAAATGAGCTAACTAAGTTTAGAAGCAACAGTGAATGAATGAAGTATAAATTTAAAAATACTCAGATTTGTAGCAAAAAACAATTATTCACCTACTATATCAAAGATAACTGGCTAATTTATTTAAAAGTGTGTCTAAGAGTTACTTTAATAAAATATTCATGAAACTCAAACACTTTCAAACAGTTCTGAAAGAAGTATAGTGTAGAAAATATTATAAGGTTCCCCATAATCCTTCCTTAAATTTTAAATTAAAAATGAAATTAAAACTACATTTGTACCTATACCACACAAAGACCCAACAAAGAAAGAGGACTTCAGACCAATTGCCCTTATGAATATTGATGCAAAAATACCCAATAAAATTCTCACAAACAGAATCCAAGAACACATTAAAATGATCATCCATCATGATCAAGTAGGCTTCCTTCCAGGGATGCAGGCATGGTTCAATATAAAGAAATCCTTCAATGTAATCCACTACATAAACAAACAAGCTCAAAAGACACCCACCCCCAAAAAAAAACCACAAAAACATGATCATCTCATTAGATGATGAGAAGGCATTTGACAAAATTCAACACCCCTTTCATGGCAAAAGTCTTGGAAAAGTCAGGAATTCAAGGCCCATACCTAAACATAGTAAAAGCAATAGACAGCAAACCAGTAGCCAACATCAAACTAAATGGAAAGAAACTTGAAGCAATCCCACTAGACAAGGCTGACCAATATCTAACTACCTATTCAATATAGTACTCAAAGTCCTAGCCAGAGTAATCAGACAACAACAGGAGATCAAGGGAATACAAGTTGGAAAGGAAGAAGTCAAAATCTCACTATTCCCAGATGATATGACAGTATACTTAAGTGTCCCCAAAAATTTCACCAGGGAACTCTTAAACCTGATAAACAACTTCAGCAAAGTGGCTGGATAAGAAGTTAACTCAAACAAATCAGTAGCCCTCCTCTGCTCAAAGGATAAACAGGCTGAGAGAGAACTTAGGGAAACGACACCCTTCACAATAGTCACAAATAATATAAAATACCTTGGTGTGATTCTTACCAAACAAGTGAAAGATCTGTATTACAAGAACTTCATGTCTCCAAAGAATAGAAATGGAAGAAGATCTCAGAAAATGGAAAGATCTCCCATGCTCATGGCTTGGCAGAATTAATAGACTAAAAATGTCCATCTTACCAAAAGCAATCTACAGACTCAATGCAATCCCCATCAAAATCCCAACTCAATTCTTCATAGAATTAGAAAGAGCAATTTGAACATTCATTTGGAATAACAAACAACCCAGGATAGCAAAACCTAGTCTTAACAATAAAAGAACTTCGGGGGGAATCACTATCCCTGACCTCAAGCTGTATTACAGAACAATCATGATACAAAAAAGAAAAATGATATGGTATTGGTACAATGACATGCAGGTAGATCAATGGAGTAGAATTGAAGACCCAGAAATGAACCCATACATCTATGGTCACTTGATCTTTGACAAAGGAGCTAAAACCATCCAGTGGAAAAAAAAACTCAGCATTTTCAACAAATGCTGATGGTTCGACTGGCTGTCAGCATGTATAACAATGCAAATTGACCCATTCTTATCTCCTTGTACAAGCTCAAGTCCAAGTGGATCAAGGACCTATACATAAAAACAAATACACTGTATCTAATAGAAGAGAAAATAGGGAAAAGCCTCAAACACATGGACAAAGGGAAATTTTTCCTAAACAGAACACCAATGGCTTATGCTCTAAGATCAAAAGGGACCTCATAAAATTGCAAAGCTTATGTAAGGCAAAGGACATTGTCAATAGGACAAAACGGCAACCAACATATTGGGAAAAGATCTTTACCAATCCTACATCCGATAGAGGGCTAATATCTAACATATACAAAGAAAACAAGAAGTTGGACTCCAGAGAATCAAATAACTAGATTAAAAAATGAGATACAGAGATAAACAAAGAATTCTCAACTGAGGAATATCAAATAGCTAAGATGTAGCTAAAGAAATATTCAATATTCTTAGGCATCAAAGATATGCAAATTGAAACAATCCTGAGATTCCACTTCACACCAGTCAGAATGGCTAGGATCAAAAATTCAGGTGACAGCAGATGCTGGCGAGGATGTGGAGAAAGAGGAACACTCCTCCATTGCTGGTGGGATTGCAAGCTGGTATAACCACTCTTGAAATCAGTCTGGTGGTTCCTCAGAGAATTGAACATAGTACTACCAAAGGACCCAGCTATACCACTCCTGGGCATATACCCCCAAAATGCTCCAACATATAACAATGACACATGCTCCACTATGTTCATAGCAGCCATATTTATAATAGCGAGAAGCTGGAAAGAAACCAGATGTCCCTCAACAGAGGAATGGATACAGAAAATGTGTTACATTTACACAATGGAGTACTATCAGCTTCTAAAACAATGAATTTATGAAATTCTCAGGCAAATGAATGGAACTAGAAAAAATCATCCTGAGTGAGGTAATCCAGTCACAAAAGAGCACACATGGTATACACTCACCAATTAGCCCAGAAGCTCAGAATGCCCAAGATACAATTCACAGACCACATGAAGCTCAAGAAGAAGGAAGGCCAAAGTGTGGATACTTTGGTCCTTCTTAGAAGGGAAAACAAATACCCATGGGAAGAGAAACAGAGACAAAGTGTGGAGCAGACTGAAGGAAAGACAATCCAGAGACTGTCCCACCTGGGGATTCATCCAATATACAGTCACCAAACTCCGATACTATTATGGATGCTAAGAAATGCTTGCTGAAAGGAGCCTGATATAGGTGTCTCCTGAGAGGCTTTACCAGTGCCTAACAAATACAGAGATGGATCCTTTCAGCCAGCCATTGGACTGAGCACAGGGTCCCCAATGGAGGAGCTGGAGAAAGGACCCAAGTTTCGGAAGGGGTCTGCAGCCCAATAGGAGGAGCAACAATATGAAACAACCACTACCCCCCAGGGCTCCCAGGGACTAAACCACCAACCAAATAGGGCCCCCATGGCTCTAGCCGCATAAGTAACAGAGGATAGCCTTGTTGGTCACCAATGGGAGGAGTAGCCCGTGGCCCTGTAAAGGCTTGATGCCCCAGTGTAGTGGAATAACAGGGCGGGGAGGCAGGAGTAGGTGGGTGGGTAGGGAAACACACCCACAGAAGCAGGGGAGGGGGTATTATGGGGGGGTTCTGGAGGGGAAACTGGAAAAGGGGATAACATTTGAAATGTTAATGAATAAAATATCCAATGAAAGAGAAAATAAGATTTTAACAAAACTGTATTGTCTACTTTTTCTGCCATGATTCATCTTGCCCTCCATTTTAAAAAATGACTCCCACACATGAGAGTTGGGAGTCAACCTGTTCTAATATATATTTATAAACATTTTTGAAGCTAGCCTTGATTTTTCTTCAAAGAACATAGTCCTTTTTTGCATAAGAGCATTTGGATATGTGATAGAATTGAAGTCTTTATAGAAAGAAATTATATTTTTTTAAGACATAATTATAGTTCTCTACACTTTCCTGATCATATATTCACAGTATTACAGATAGGAACAGAAAGATGTGAAAAATTAATAGAGAACTGCAAATTGCATAAATCATGTATATTGACTTATTTCAGAAATTCATTGTAGATTTTGGTACACTTGCAGAATAGGGATGATAGATGAACATCATTATGATCTGTCATTTTCTACTTTTCTGTAAATTCACTTATTATAGTTCTCAAATAATGTACTGCCTCTCAAACCTATAATTTTTAGCTCAAAATGCTTATACTTCATACTCCTATTAAAAATGTAAAACCTATTGTATAAATAGAGGGAAGAAAAGTCGATTTTATGACAAAAATGACATCCAGTGATCCTGAAAGACAATTGATCCAGAACTCTGATGATGGTAAACAGGATATGTAAGTACATAGCCTGAGCTAGAACCAGAGAAGGTACAAGGGGCTTCTTATGTCAGAAAGCTCATGAAATACAGCAGCACAAAAGGAACCAAGTGCAAACACGGTAAGATGGTATGAAATTGTTATTGCTAAGAAAACCACGCAGTGTTCATCCGCTGGAACAGTCGAAACTCCACACTAAGGCTTTGAACAACCACATAACAGAAACAGCAATAGCTAGTCACCTAAATAAAGGCATCTAGAAAGTTTAACTCAAGTGAAACTGATAAAGGGTGTTACTTGAGAATAAGACTTACTGATCAAATCCTTACTGAACATGTAACAATTATGGAGATTAACCAGTAAGTGCTAAAGTAAGATTTAAAAGACCTGAATATTTGTTCCAACATAAGAAAACACAATATTAAACTCAAAATGGGAGAATGTTTCATTCATTAACACAGCATATCTATATTTAAAAATTAACAGAATATCAGGAGCTGGAGAAATAGCTCAGCAGATACAAACACTCTTGCAGAAGACCAAGGTTTGCTTTCCAGCATGGCAGATACAACTCTAGTTCTAGGGCATCTGATGCCTTCTGATCTCATAAGCATCATGGCAGATACAACTCTAGTTCTAGGGCATCTGATGCCTTCTCCTGATCTCATAAGCATCAGGTGCTTTTTTTGCTCTCTCTCTCTCTCTCTCTCTCTCTCTCTCTCTCTCTCTCTCTCTCTCTCTCTGTGTGTGTGTGTGTGTGTGTGTGTGTGTGTGTGTGTGTGTGTGTGTGTCTTTCTCCCAAAAGTGTAATATTAAGAGATATCATTCAAACTCAGAAAGATAAAATCTACATGTTGAATCTCAGATGCAGATCCTACCTGTAATGTATAAGATAGATGATAGACAGGTGGTAGATAGTAGATAGATGACACAGATAGGCATAAAAATTGATAGATGAGAGAGAGAGAGAGAGAGAGAGAGAGAGAGAGAGAGAGAGAGAGAGAGAGAGACATAGATGGATTGATTTATTGATGATGAATGGTAGGTAGATAGACAGACGGACGGACAGACGGACGGACAGACAGACAGACAGACAGACAGACAGACAGACAGACAGATAGATAGATAGATAGATAGATAGATAGATAGATAGATAGATAGATGGATAGATAGATAGAAAATAGATGACAGACACATGGATTGATTGATGATAGGTGGTGGATAGATGGAGAGAGAGAGAGAGAGAGAGGTAATAGACAGATATTTCAAAGAATAAGTGAAGGCCAAAAGGAAATATTCTGTAACACTTAACATTATAAAATTTGCAGCATAAAAAGGGAGGAGGTTCCCTTCCCTAAGAATTTCAAAAAGGAAACCACGATATCAGCTCCAAAGACATTACATAAAAACAGCACCCTAGTTAAGTTCACATCATGCCTGCTTCATTCCCACTAAAAGAATGGAGAGACCCTACAATTTTTTTCAATTCCTTGCAAATCCATAATTATTTAAAAGTAAAAAAGGATGATTGTACCTGACAGAGTGACAGCCACGTTTAATGCTATAAATCAATGAAGTTATTCAGTGAAGTCCTTGAATATCTGATGAAAAAAATGACTTCCCCAAAAGAATTCTAAACCTCGTCAATCACTAAATTGTCTGCATGAAGATCTGTTTGGTAGAGTTAATGACAACTTGCACATTTCTCAGTATGAGCTTTGATTTGAAGAAGTATTCATTGAGAGAGAGTAGGAAAGAATTAACTCAGGAACTGGTGCCCGCTTGTGATCTGTGATACAACACACACACAAACCCAAACTACACACACATCATATACACACAATAAAAATATCTTTTTCAAATAAAATGTGAAGACAAAGGAATCTCTGCTTTATCTTGATATAAAGTAACCACCTGCAACTCCTCACTCACCTGTTAGAAATCTTTTTTAATATCTGAATTTATTTTTGTTTCATTTTTATAGTTTATTTTTGCATTTTTATTTCTTTCCCTTTTCATTAAGTCTTTGAGAATTTTGTACAATGTATTTTGATCACATGCACATATCTCCCCTAAGTCCATCAAAATCCATCTCTGCGTCCTTCCCTGAACACCTAACTTCGTGTCCTCTCTTTTATAAAAACTCATCGAGCTCAATTTGTGCCACCCATGTACTTGGGCATATGGTCTTCCACCTGAGTGTGGTTGACTTTGCCTGGGCCCAACAGTTCTTTAACTTTAGCTGGGGATAAGACTTAGCCCAACTCTCTCCCACGTTGAGATTTTTTTCTGTCTTGAGCTTTGAACAATCTTGTGCACACTGTCACAATTGCTGTGAGTTCCTATGTATACCTGCCCTGCTGTATCTAGAAAACATTGTTCCTCACCAGCAAGGTCATTGATAACAGATTCGGTTTTCAGGAAGCCAGTGGGTAATGGTGTTCATACTTCTTGGAGGAACACCCTCTTGGGACAGGATGCGACACAGCATGAGACAGTCCAATATGGTCACAAATTGCTTCTGCCCAGCAGAGAGGCACCTCCTGCCTGGCTGGATCAGCTACTATAAGAATTGCAGTTATGTCAATGCTCTTTATCCTGCTGTTTGCTCCTTTAATGACTTTTTGGCACAAATTATGGAAATAATTTCCTGGTAAAAGGCATTTATGCTAAAGCCATTGGCTTGGAAGTCTAAGGAAAGAGAGCCATGAACTTCTTGGGAAGTGACAGGTTGACTCATCGCATTTGAGGGTTTTTAGCTTTTTGTCTTAATAATCTAAAAAAATTTTAATGAGGAAATTTAATAGGAAATCCCTAAAAAGGAAAATCATTGAACAGGCTGAAGGTATAAAAAGTAAAACTTATTTCCCATCAACGTAAGTATAAGATATGAATCAGAATGCCTTCTGACTAAAATCCCCATATGAAGTAACCACAAAACCACAGCAATCCTGACAGGGGCCAGAAGTCTATAAGAAAATGTGTCCTCCGTGAAGCCTTTCTCAGTGACCTGGCTGGAAACTATAACCTGTTTCCATCTTCGTTCTCTGCCCTTCATCCTTTCACATAGAACAACGGCTGTCATTTCAGGCATTAAGCATTTTACCTGTGTCTTACTCTCTAGAACTAAGATGAAGTATCCCTGTTGTATCTTTAGGTTTTCACAGTGCAATGGATAGAGGAGGCATGGCATGTAGCCAGAAGTTAACAGGGAATGGATGGGTTTAAACAGGTACAATACTGAAAACATTGCCGCCCAAGAGTAAGCTACATTCTCAGTGCACAGAACCCTTATAAACTTACAATACAACAAACAAAATAAGTTCTTCTTCTTCTTCTTCTTCTTCTTCTTCTTCTTCTTCTTCTTCTTCTTCTTCTTCTTCTTCTTCTTCGTCGTCGTCGTCGTCGTCGTCGTCGTCGTCGTCGTCGTCGTCGCCTCCTCCTCCTCCTCTCCTCCTTCTTCTTCTTCTAGAAGAAACATTTTATTTATGTATTTATTTTTTTAATTTATTTAAACAATTTTTATTAGATATTTTCTTCATTTACAGTTCAAATGCTATCCCGAAAGTACCTTACACTCTCCCCCTACCCTGCTCCCCAACCCACCCACTCCCTCTTCCTGGCCCTGGCATTCCCCTGTATTGGGGCATATAATCTTTGCAAGACCAAGGGCCTCTCCTCCCAGTGATGGCCAATTAAACCATCTTCTGCTACATATGCAGCTAGAGACATGAGCTCTGGGGGTACTGGTTAGTTCATATTGTTGTTCCACCTATAGTGTTTCAGACTCCTTCAGCTCCTTGGGTACTTTCTCTAGCTCTTCCATTGGGGGCCCTGTGGTCCAACCAATAGATGACTGCGAGCATCTACTTCTGTATTTTCCAGGCACTGGCATAGTCTCACAAGAGACAGCTATATCAGGGTCATGTCAGCAAAATCTTGCTGGCATATGCAGTAGTGTCTGCATTTGGTAGCTAATTATGGGATGGATCCCTTCTTCTTCTTCTTCTTCTTCTTCTTCTTCTTCTTCTTCTTCTTCTCTTCTTCTTCTTCTTCTTCTTCTTCTTCTTCTTCTTCTTCTTCTTCTTCTCCTCCTCCTCCTCCTCCTCCTCCTCCTCCTCCTCCTCCTCCTCCTCCTCCTCCTTCTTCTTCTCCTTCTTCTTATTCTTATTCCTCTTCACTTCTATTCAATGGGTATAGCCACAGTTTTGTTGGATGAACTAGTTCTGAAAGGTGAACAACTGTACCATGTAAATTAGTTAAGGAAGGAAATTTTAGATTACATGTATTTTGCCACAATTGGAATGGGTTTAATTGAAAATGTAGTTTAATATAATGAGAATCTTTCGGACACTTTCCCAGTTGAGTCTTGGGAAGTAGAAGCTTTCCTTCTCTTTTCTAAAACACTGAGTGAAATCTTTCTCTGATCGCTGAGTCCCCATTGACTCATACCACTTTAATATTTTTAAGAGTTCTTTCTGTCAGATGTAGGATTAGTGAAGATCTTTTCCCAATCTGTAGACTGCCTTTTGTCCTATTGACAATGTCCTTTGCTTACAGAAGCTTTGCAGTATCATGAGGTCCCATTTATCAATTTTTAATCTTAGAGCCTGAGCCATTGGTGTTCTCTTCAGGAAGTTGTCTCCTGTACCCATGCGTTCAAGGTTATTTCCCACTTTCTCTTCTATGTGATTTAGTGTATCCAGTTTTATGTAGAGGTCCTTGATCCAATTGGACTTCAGTTTAGTGAAGGATGATAAAAAGGGATTTTCATTCTTGTACTTGTAGACATCCAGTTAGACCACCACTATTTGTTGAAGATGCTTGCCTTTTTCTATTGTATGGTTTTGACTTCTTTATCAAAAAATCAAGTGTCCATAGGTGGGTGGGTTTATTTCTGGGTCTGAAATGGAATGGATTCTATTCCACTGATCAATGTGTCTGTTTCTGCACCAATACTATGCAGTTTTTATCATTATTGCTCTGTAGTACAACTTGAAGTCAGGAATTGTGATTCCTCCCAAAGTTCTTTTATTGTTCAGGATTATTTAGATTATCCTGGGTTTGTTCTTTTTCATATGAAGTTTAGAGTTGCTCTTTCAAGGTCTATAACAAGTTTGTGTTGGAAAGTTGATGGAGATTGCATTGAATCTGTAGATTGCTTTTGGTAAGATGACAATTTTCACTATGTTAATCCTCCCTATTGATGAGCATGGGCAATCTTTCCATCTTCTGATATCTTCAATTTCTCTCTCCAGAGACTTTAAGTTCTTGACCTAGGCCTCCCTGCTCTTATGTAGCAAATGTGCAAGTCAGTTTTCATGTGCGACCTGAACAATTAGGGCAGGGACTAGCCCAACAGCTGTTGCCTCTATGTGGGATATGTTCTTCTAGCTGGGCTGCCTTGCCTGGCCTCAGTGGGAGAGAATGAACCTAGCCTCAAAAAGACTAGTAATGCCAGTGTGAGGGGTACCCAGGAGGACACCCACTGGCTCAGATGAGAAAGAGAAGCGGGGTGGGGAAGGATTATGGAAGGGAATGGCCAGGAGGAGCAGTAAGCAGGTTGCAAAGTAAATAATAAAAAAAAAATAATGATGAATTTTTTGAAGATATACATTGTACATATGTAAAGGTGTGTTTATGTGTATAAGGGGTACTATTGGAGGCCAGGGAGGGCTTCAGATCTCCTATTTCTAGAGTTAATGAAGGTTGTGAACCCCTAGACATGGGTGCTGGGAATGAACTCAGGTCCTCTGGTAGAACATTATGAACCATCTCACTTTTTAGCTTCAATTCTCCTTAAACCAATTCCAACTTCAGAAGGATCGCTTCCATTCTTGATGTGGACAATTGATCTCAGTTTCTGAAATCGATTTCCTGCTTCTCCTCATTCCATTCTGAGTGAACTGGATGCTGGTATTGGGTTTTCTTTTGGGGGGGGGGTGTTTGTTTTATTTTGTTTTTATATTTTGATTTGTTTGGTTGGGGTTTTTTTAGTAGTTTTTTTTCTTAGTTGGACGCCAAGAGTAATGCTGCTAACATGAAAGGATTAAAGGAACTCTGAAACTGAACTGTACTATATAGGAAACAATAAATTCTGTTTTAACTTGAGAAAGTCCCCTTAATATCATGACCCTTTATTTCAACATCAGACATAGAGGGAGTAGGGATTTTAAGCCAGGATTTCACAGCGCAACAGATCTGATCTCAGCTTTGCTATTTACGACCTATGCAAGGTTACTTAATGTTTCTTGCATCTTCATTTCCTTGTATGCTGGATGCAAATACCAACAGCACTTACCTCATAGCATTATTGAGGGGGAGCAAATTATTTATTATACATTAATCCCTTAGTAAAGTGTCTAAAGCATAGTTCCTGGTTTAGCAATGGGATGTTTAGTCTAGAACTCAGTGGTTTTCAAATTACTTTAAGCTATGGCACATTGGTTCAAGTTAAATGTCACATAGATTTCTAATAACAAAGCTGATGAAATTAGATATGTTTTTATCTGCAACTGCATCTCTGTTTAAAGCAACAGAGAATTGGAGAATCATACTGTCCATCCTTCCAAGTCTCCCCAGGTGATCCCTTGGATATCACTAAGAAACCACAAACCTATGGAGCAGTTGAAGTACTAATAAGCACTTCCTAAGCTCTCAGAGCTATGTGCCCTTGGGGACTTGTGGCCAGTAATAGAAATCTGACAACAGAGGCTTAAACACATGGAGACTTATCCTCTCATCTAGAGGTCAGCAGGGGGCAGCTGCAGTTATGTGGCAGATCTCCAGTGTCATGAGGAAACCACATTCTCTGTCCTCCCAAGCTCCTATCTTCGGTCACCATACTAGTAAAAAACAGAAGAGAACATGGGTGGTGAGACATGTGGGTCAGGGAGTAGAGAGTGGGGGCTTTTAACAAATTTCACCCAGTGCCTTCTGTCAACATGTCAGGATCCACCATCCACAGAAATCAGGCTAAAAAAAAACAACTTTTCACTAGATGTAAGAACATTTCTTGGTGTCATTTTCTGTCTCACACTGGATCACTCTTAAGGTCTAAGATCTCCTTAGCTACCAGCACTTGTGGACTGGAATATTCCTGTTGCAACTTCTAACCAAAGGCTGTGTCCCAGGCAGAAAATTATTCATCAGTTCATATTCTAATGTAGATGATCTACGAGCTCTAAAGCAGTTTTTGTTAAAAACTAAAAGGCAAGATCCTAAGGCTGCATTTTCACAACAGTTCAGTCATCACTAGGTTTCACATGTCCCAGAACATGACTGGATACTGAGAGTCTGCCATATCATGGTTTTCTGAAAAGTATGATTGGCACGACAGTCAACTTGTAAGCTAAAGCACATCACAGTTGCTCTTTACTAGATTCTTATGCTAATTTAACAACGTTATTCTCTTTGGAATCCCTTAAGATAAACTTTGCCAAACAAAAAGGTTTAATTCTACATATATTAAGGTTAATTACCAAGACCTCACAGAAGTTATTTGTAGTCTGTTCTTACTATCAAAAGATAATAATGAAAACTATGATCCAGAATTCTTGTTTATGTACCAATTTTTTTGATAGAAATTCGCCAAAATGTCTCATTTACATTCAAATCAAAATTTGCACAATTTGATGCAAGGTAGCAGGGTTATATTTTGTGTCATCTTTTATTATTACTATAATAAAATAACTGAGGTAATCTATTCTAAAAAGAATTAAAGGGCCATTTAGCTGTGAGTTGCTGAGGTTTAAAGTCTTGGTCATGTATGTGCTCACATTGTTTGGACCTCCAATGAGAGTGGCAAAGTATAGGAGATATGAAGGTGGGTGTATGTGTCCACGGCAGTATCTCAAACTGGAACCAAGGCAGAAGGATTGGGCAGAGCACCACAATCCCTTTGGAAAGCACACAGACCCAAGTGACATAGACATCATAAAGGTGTGCTCAGCACCTCCAATTATTGACATATCGGAAACCAAATCTGTAACATAGAGGACTGTTTAATTTCAGACAAACCATAACAAATGAAAATAGATCAGAGATGATTCAGGCTAGAGAACTAAGTCACTAGCTTCCATCCTAAAGCAGTAAATCATGAAGACTGTCTTCTTTAAAGTAGAACTTGTTTACTGATCCATAGATTTAGTTTTCTTCAGAGACTTTTATATCCAGACTGATAGGACAATAGAAGGAAGAAAGATAAAAAATATACAGCTTTACGGGGGCTCACAATGTTTACATTTGTAGGAAGCATTTTTTTAAAGTTCTTAACTTGGAGACTATTTGTGAAGATGGTTATTTGCATCCAACATTCTTTTATATAATTCATGTGCAATAATAATATACTCCAATATATATTTATGAATGATTACCAAGTCACAAAATAATTGAGAATGCTATTAAAAGATTACAAGTCATCAAATCCCATTTCCTTAGGAATTCCAAAATCTCCTGTTCCTAGCCAAAAAAAAAAAAAAAGTATGTAAATCTGTCAAATTACCAAAATTGTAAATGAACACTGTTAAAGACAATAACAGTTATTGAAGTTTCATTTTACACACAGAGAGAGAGAGAAACAGAAAGACAAAGAGAGACAGAGAGAGAGACAGAGGTAGAGAGGTGTAGAGAGGTGTCTTATTTCCCATCTTTGTGGTGTGTGTGCGCACGCACTTGTGAAGGAATAGAGTTTGATATTGGGTGTCTTCCTCTGTTTTTCTCCATCTTATTTTTTAAAGAGTGTATTATTGAATCAGCTTCCAAGTCTAGCTGGCCAATGTGTTCTAGAGTTTCTCCAGCGACTTTTTTCAAACCCTCAATGACAGGCACAGAACATTACACCTATAGGTTCTGGGGGTCTAAACTAAATTCCTTATGTTTGCATAGCAAGCAGTTTATAGTAAGCTATTATCTCAGCCCTACACATAATCTTTTCTGAAGAGATGGAGTAAAATATTTAAGAAAACTATCAGAAAAAGAAAACACAGAGGATAGGTGTCTGCCCGGCCTGGGAGGGCTTTGCCTCAGAATCGGCAGGAGCCATCTTGGATCCGGGAATCCTCCAAAAATAATCTGCACAGGTGAGAGTGTGTACTACAGAAGCTAACAGCTTCTGGGACAGGCAGGAGCCACAGAGCTTCTAAGGCAGCCCCCTTTTCAGGCTCCAGACATCCGAGCACCTTTTAGGCCAGAGGATAGGTGTCTGCCCAGCCCTGGAGGGCTTTGCCTCAGCATTGGCAGGAGACATCTTGGTTCCGAGATTCCACCAAAAGTAGTCTGCACAGGTGAGAGTGTGGACTACAGAAACTAACAGCTTCTGTGACAGGCCAAAGCAACACAGCTTCTGGGGCAGGTGCTGTTTTGGGCCTTCATCTTCGGCCAGGAGGGAGGTCCAAACGCCAGATATCTGTGCACCTTCCCTGTAAGAGGAGAGCTTGCCTGCAGAGAGAGTGCTCTGACCATTGAAACTCAGAGGAGAGAGCTAGTCTCCCTGGTCTGCTGATAGAGGCTAACAGAATCACCAGAGGAACAATCTCTAACCAAAGACAACTATAACAACTAACTCCAGAGATTACCAGATGGCAAAAGGTAAACGTAAGAATCTTACTAACAGAAACCAAGACCACTCACCATCATCAGAACCCAGCACTCCCACTTCGCCCAGTCCAGGGCACCCCAACACATCCGAAAGGCTAGACCTGGACTTAAAAACATATCTCATTATGATGGTAGAGGATATCAAGAAGGACTTTAATAACTCACTTAAAGACATACAGGAGAACACTGCTAAACAGGTAGAAGACCTTAAAGTGGAAGCACAAAAATCACTTAAAGAATTACAGGAAAACACAACCAAACAGGTGATGGAATTGAATAAAACCATCCAAGACCTAAAAAGGGAAGTATACACAATAAAGAAAACCCAAAGTGAGGCAACGCTGGAGATAGTAATCCTATGAAAGAAATCTGGAAACATAGATGGAAGCATCAGCAACAGAATACAAGAGATGGAAGAGAGAATCTCAGTTGCAGAAGATTCTATAGAGAACATCGGCACAATAATCAAAGAAAATGGAAAATACAAAAAGATCCTAACTCAAAACATCCAGGAAATCCAGGACAAAATGAGAAGACCAAACCTACAGATAATAGGAGTAGATGAGAATGAAGATTTTCAACTCAAAAGGCCAGCAAATATCTTCAACAAAATTATAGAAGAAAAAACTTCCCAAACCTAAAGAAAGAGATGCCCATGAAAATACAAGAAGCCTACAGAACTCCAAATAGACTGGACCAGAAAAAAATTCCTCCCAACACATAATAATAAGAACAACAAATGCACTAAATAAAGATAGAATATTAAAAGCAGTAAGGGAAAAAGGTCAAGTAACATATAAAGACAAGCCTATCAAAATTACACCAGATTTTTCACCAGAGACTATGAAAGCCAGAAGAGCCTGGACAGATGTTATACGACACTAAGAGAACACAAATGCCAGCCCAGGCTACTATACCCAGCCAAACTTTCAATTACGTTAGATAGAAAAACGAAAGTATTCCATGACAGAACCAAGTTCACACATTATCTTTCCACTAATCCCGCACTTCAAAGGATAATAACAGAAAAAAAACAATACAAGAACTGAAACCACGTCCTAGAAAAAGCAAGAAGATAATCCCTCAGCAAACCTAAAAGACATTTGTATCTGGGAAAGGACCCAGATAGAGCTGTCTCTTGTGAGACTATGCCGGGGCCTAGCAAACACAGAAGTGGATGCTCACAGTCAGCTTTTTGATGGACCACAGGGCCCCCAATGGAGGAGCTAGAGAAAGTACCCAAGGAGCTAAAGGGATCTGCAATCCTATAGGTGGAGCAACAATATGAACTAACCAGTGCCCCCTGGAGCTTGTGTCTCTAGCTGCATATGAATCAGAAAATGGCCTAGTCAGCCATCAGTAGAAAGAGAGGCCCATTAGTCGTGCAAACTTTATATGCCTCAGTACAGGGGAACGACAGGGCCAAGAAGTGGGAGTGGGTGGGTGGGGGAGTGGGTGGGGGAGGGTGTGAGGGACTTTTGGGATAGCAATGGAAATGTAGATTAAATAAATATCCAATAAAAAAAAACACAACAATAATTCCCAAGGAAGTATTGCTTCCATCAAGCTGAACTCTCTTCTGCAGGAATCCTGTGAATTTCAAATCATAAAATACAACAGGAAACCTGGAATTGCAGCAAATGGGCCTCCACCTGATAGGCATACACATATCAGCACATGCACGCATACACACATGCATGCACACACAGTGTAATTTGGTTTTGTCATGTTAACCAAAATTTCCTCCTTGATCAATTATACTGATTGAGATAAAATTACATATTTTGATGATAAAAGCTGTTCACAGCATATATGTATACACACACACACACATATATATGTATATATATATATATATATGTATATATATGTATGTATATATATATATATACACTTATTAGTTGTTAAATGTCCTAAATATAGAATTGTAAACTAAATTTGAAAAATATAGATATACAGACAGTGGTAAGAACACCCTGAAATCCAGAGGCAAAAGAAAGTAGAAAGAAATTCTTCAACATAGAAAAACAAAGTTACAGTCTGATCATAAACACCAGTGAAATGTGGAAACTAAGAAAAAAGAAACTATTTGATGTCACATGAGATTAAGGAGTTGTCTGTGAAGAGGGGGTGTCAACTGAAGAATTGCTTCCATGAGGTTGGCTTACAGGACAATCTGTGCAGCATATGTTTTATTTTTGGTTGAAGATGGAGGACTCCACTCAAGGTGGATGGTGACACCCATGAGAAAGTGGGACTGGGTTTAATAAAGCAGAAGGCTGAGCAAGCCATGAGGAGCTAGTCCATAGGCAATATTTTTCTATGGCCTCTGCTTCAGCTCCTGCCTTGAGTTCCTGTTTCAGCTTTGCTTGAAGAGGGACTATAAAGTGAAAGCCAAAATCTCTTCCTCCTCAGTTTGTTTTCCATCATGGTGTTTGTCACAGCAACAAAGCAAACCTGAACACTGGGACTCCAAGTCTTACTGACTAATAGACATGTAACTTTAGCATGTTGCGCTATTTACTGTCAGACTAGCACATTGTCTAAAGTGCTATTTAAATCCAAACACGATAGCTCTAACATCTGTGGGCTATATGTTTCTAAATTTCTCTCTATTCTGAAAATTGAAGTTTACTAAATAAATACTTGGAGTTTTAGGCCTTATGATTCTTAGCAGATAACAGGTGTTATGTTAGGAGTGATCAATGACAATTTAATTAAAGAGTTATTTACAAACCACAGGTGAATTGAAAAGAAACAAAAATGGTTAGCTCCAAAGTCCCAAGGCAGAATGAATAATGAGCCACTGTAACTGCTGGAGAAGGAAAACCACAAAGAATAGTCACGATACACACTCTCTGCGAAAACAACATTTCAACACCTATGACATTTGACATAGGAACAAGGCCATGACAAAAATCATATTGAAGAAGTGATGAAAGAGAAGAAGAAAGTGGCAAGAACACCAGGGACTACTTACTTTTCTTTGGTTTCTCACCAATGTGTCCCTAACATTGAAACTAGTTGAAAAGCACAGGAAGATTGGCACCCTTTGATTTGGTCCTTAAAATCCATTCTTCAAGTGCACATTCCAGAGGGAGAACAAGAACATGAAGCAGAGCCCTAGCATCAGATGAGCATCCAGTACAACCTCTGCCCATCTGAGACAGGCGCAGCATTCGTTCAGTGTTTTGCTGAAAGACCAGGGAAATTTAGCCAAACAAGCTCCATTTTGCCCATAATTTCTTTTGTTCATAACCAACTGATATAATAAAGATGTCAAATTGTCAGTGAACAAATATAGAATGGATTCTACATAACTACTGAGAGACAGACTGCTCCAGGACAAGAAGAGATGATTAGAAAAAGTGAGGGTTTCACAGTATAGAGGGATCATTTCTTTCGCACTATTGTCAAAGTGATGCTATAAACCCCAAATCTAGATGGAGGAATGAATTACACTGATGTGAAATGGGCACAGAGAGCACATTAGGAAGAGGCAGCCTTAGATCTTGGGTACTAGAGAATATTGTGGCAATCCCAGAACTAAGTAGAAATCAAGCTATAAAAACTGTGAGGATACTTTATATCCAATTTAGCCAGATTCAGACTTTGCAAAGTAATAAAGCATTAAAACCCAGTTTTTTATATAAAGTAAGATGACAACACTAGCTGAACAGCATGAAACTGTCAAGAAATTACTGGAGGTTCAGTTAGAACATTGAAGGAATTGGGACCATTAACAGAAATACATCTACCACTGTGCAAATCTCAGACTTGCAAATATTCTGTTGCTCAGTCTGTGTCTGAAACCAAGCCTCACACCATATGAAGATTGGAAGTAGATGATGATACAAAGTCAGCTCAGTGAACTAGTTGGTGAACTAATAGCATGGCCATAGGTTAGAGGATACAACACAGCCAGGCTCGTAGTTAATTGAAGCTAGAAGAAATCTGTTGATCATAGTCTTCAATGTTCTGTCCTACAGGAGGGTTCTGTTTGTTTTGGTGAAGATTATGATTTTTAGCAAGAAGTTAGGGGAAGAGATAAATACACCATGATTAACTGCAACCTTCCACTAAGCTCTATGGTAGTGGGGAAATGAGCAGAGACCTTTATATTTATCTGTATGGTCCAGTCAAAAGAGGCTGAGGTGTGGCAGGGAGACACAAAAAATGCTAGATGATGAGTATCTAGGTCAAGGTCTACTATAGCCACTTTGCCAGTGTCCTAAGGGACTCCTGTGTCTTAAAGAAGATTCCAGATAAGGAAAATCCTTAGGGGGAGCTTTGGCCAACCAGCCCCAGTACAGACTCAGGAAACAGAACAGAATTCAGGAGGCTTCTTTGTCTGACCTGTGAGCTTTTAACATGGATGTTATAGTGAGAGGAGATGAGAGAGATAGAGCAGTCAGTTAGTAACCCCCCAAAAGGGAAGGGATGCTGAGCCTCATCCAACATAAGCCCATTCACACCAAGGTCTGTGCTGACAAGGCTCATTGGTTGGCTCTCCTCATTTTGACAGTCAGTTCTTTCTACACACTATCTTCCTTTGCTTTTAGTTTCTACGACAAACCCAACCCAAAGCCACTTAGGAAGGGAAGTGCTTGTTATGTTTACAAGTTCTGATCATGGTTAGTCATAGAGGTGAGTCAGGGCAGGAACTCAGAGGCAGGAACTGGAACAAAGGCTATGAAGGAATGCTGCTTACTGGCTTTCTCCTCCAGCTCGCCACATTAAGCTCCTTTTCTTCTACCTCCTTGGATGACGGCCCAGGGTGGCACTACCTACAATGTGCCTGCCCACATCAAGCATTACTTAAGAAACTTGCCCTCCCACACACACACACACACACACACACACACATGCACCTCCCTATAGTCCAATTTGATGCAAGCATTTTCATAGCCAAGGTCCCCTCTTCCCAGATAATGCAAGTTTGTGTCACATTGACAAAAATATATTCAGCACATAAGCTGAATACATCTTTCCTTTCATGTAATCTATTTGTAGCAGTCAAGTACCATTAAACGTAATGGCCTGAAGCACCATCGCATTTTTTCTCACCATTCTATTGCTTAATGAGGCTCTCTTCCCCCTTAATGCTGGACTAAGCTAGAACATCCTAGATGGCTGGCAGTGGGTATTCACTTTGGCAGGGGCTTACTGCAGTTTTCACCCACAGCACCTGCATGTATCTTGATCTGTTTCCATGGTTCAGCCAGCTTCCTGGAGAACATTTTCCAATGGCAGGCATCTGAACAGGAAGGAAGCAAACCTTCCAGTGAGGTTTCCCTAGCATTCCTCCATCACATCCCACCGGTAAAGGAGCCTTAGGGTTTGTTCGGAGTCCAGAGAGAGGGATACACACCAAAACAGAACTTCTGCTATCTCGGGTCTCACAAATGGTTGCACATAAAATATTCATGTCAGCACTCCCAAGAATCATGTCGGAACACACTGCCAAGGAGTGCTGGGGATGGCAGCCTTGAGTTCTCTCCTGATCCTAGCTTATTTCCTGGAGGAAGCATGAGTGACTGAAACGTTAAAATGCCACCATTGTCAACCAGAGAGGAGCTGGGAGCTAGTTGCTTAGTTGCTAAGTAACTAAATTACTAATCAGAATTTCCCGGTAGAATACAGGAGAATAAAGAAAAGAGTCAAGGTGAGAGGGAAAAATTGCTTCTCTCCAGTGGAGTCTCACTGGGATTTCAAGCTACTCTTAAATGTAGGCTCTATGCCCAGCAACTGATGACCCACAACGCAAAAGAAAGCCAGTGGAGCTTCATTGTCTCATATTTTGTCAGGGCCTTCCCACCTTGGAGGTCCTTTGCATAAATATGATGGCTTCAAGGTTGGTGATTTTTATGGGATCTAATCTATGTACAAATATGTGTTTGTTAGTTTTGTTTTATTCCAGTTTGGGGTACTTTGTTGTTATTTTAATGTATATTATTTTAATATTATTTAGATGCCTGTTTATTTTCTAATGGGAGACAGGGAAGTTATGAAATCTGATGGGAGGGGAGGTAGGGAAGATCTTAGAGAGTTGGAGAAGGGGAAACCATAATCAGAGTATATTAAAACCTATTTTTAGTAAAACTAAAAATATATTAAATTATAAATGCGAAAACATGTGGATGTCCAAAATGAGAAGCGTTTGGTGAAACCTGGTTCTAAATCTAACCTCCCTGAGTCCAGAAGCAGAATTCAGTTGGGGGTAAACAGGAACCCTGGGGAATGGATAAAATACTTAGCCTCCTTTTAAAATATCAAAATGACACATGTAATATAAATATTATCGTTTTAACTGTTGTTATGGTTGGACTTTAGTATCATCTTCCTCTGTTCAACCATATGGACATGATAGTTTTGAAAATTGTAATGAGAAAAATATTTCTTAAGCTCTTTCTGAAAGCATAATCCATATGATCAAAGGAAAATACAGGTAAAATACATCTATATAAAGGGAAGAAATAGAGCTAAAAGAAGTTTAGGGATCATTGGGGCCAGGGTGGCTTCTTCTATTTGAACTGTTTTTTAATTCGATGCTTTTAGATATATTTTTATAATATTTTTCAGAGTTTATTTTTATTCAGGAGTTTCCAAGTCAGCAAGAAAACCCATTTCCATGAGCGGTGAATTGTCTCCCTAAGCCCTGTCTCGTTGCCAAGACAGCGTCATATATATTCTCAAGGACACAGCTCATCATTAGTAGCTGCTCTTCATGACCACTTTTATGTACGTATATTTACATCATGTATTTAAGATTATTCTATTGGGTCCAGAAAGAAAGAAAGACTGTAAAACAAATATATCTAATAGCTGAAGCAGGAGTCGTCCAGCAAAGTTCCAGAGGCTCTAAATGCCTTGTTCCCACTAAGATCAGTATGGGTAATAAAAGTCCTTTCTCTTGGGATGCTTTGAAAGTTTAGTTGCCATATCATTGGAAATGTTTCCCAGTGAAATTGTGTCTCTCATTCCACAGCGAATAGTCATCGTAACCAACTCTTTTCTTTCCCCCCTTGCAAGCAATAGCATCTAAGTCAGTTATCTGCAGGGATTACTTCTGTCCTGTCAACTGCACCCAGGCGACAGTAGTCAGGCAGCACTCCTGATTTGCTCATTTAGAACAGCGCCTTTATAACAACTCTTTTCTCTTCCGAGCTGACAAATGGATTGGGCTACATGACATCTTCAGCCACTGTGCTGAGTCACTGAAGAAGAATGTACAAACGGGATTCACACGACAGGTGGAGGCTTTAACAGTCGATTCTTGATTCTTACAGGTTGATGCTTAAGACCTGAAATACCAGCCTTACTCCTCCTCATGGACAGAGGACAAAAAAGGGAAAATAGTGTTCTGTCTGTCTGTTTGTCCATCTCTGTCTGTCTTCCTGCTTTCTACTAGCTTTAACCTCTCCCATTTGGGACCCAAAAACATATATGAACATCTATATCTACAGTTAGATAATATAAATTACGCGCTTACTAAGCTTCCAAGTATCTTTCTGTGTCTCTTCTAAATGGAATACAGTAAGAGTGTGTGTTCTACAGAGGGATTGTAAGGATAAATAGAGTGGATGTTACTGAGCATCTCTTGTCCAAGAATTGTGTGATGACATAGGTATAAGATTATATATCACAGATAGATAGATAGATAGATAGATAGATAGATAGATAGATAGACAGACAGATAGATGTAATGTGTGTGTGTGTGTGTGTGTGTGTGCGTGTATTATGACTACAGTGTATGTTAGCCTTTTGGTGCATGTAGTGGATTGGTTATGGCTTTAGTGTTTCCTAAAGGTCTGTGTGTTAAGGACTTGACTCCCAGGGTACTGATAGGAGCTTTTGGAATAAGAAAGAATTATAGACAGAAAGTTAGGGATCAAGAAACAAGGCTAACTCCCTCGTTGTACTGCCTCCTTTTATATTACATATAGAAAGACAACTGCCCAAAGTTTTCATCAATTTCAAAGAAAAAAAGGGTCTCCCTTGTCATTCCCACAGGTATTTAAAATAACTATTGAATATAAAGTTGAATTGAATAAATATTTAATATTGATATGCACAGTGACCAACATTATGACCATTTATTCTTTCATTAATATTGTTCCAACAGGTAGGGCAAATCTAAGGGGATGTTACCTCTACTGCATCTGATTTGTACTTCAAAGCAATTGTATGTGTGCTCCTAGTATTTGCAGATGTAACTCTTTATACGATTTAATTGACATAAAAGGTGGAACTAGTCAGAGATCTCCACAAAACATTCCTATGTCCTCAACAACTCAGAGGCCATAAAAAAATAAAAATCGACTGTTATGTAGCTCCAGGGAAACCCTTGCTCATGATGTTGCCTGTACCACTCCCTAGTATATGCTTTTGATTTCTCAAAATTATGCTTCCTGTAAATGAATACTTTGCTTTTTGGCCTCCTGTAGCCATCTTTACATTCATTAATTGACAAGAACAAGAGGTCAGAACTTTCTAATAAACCTTTTCTCAAAAAAACCTTTGGGAGTTTCCCATTCTTCTGCATTCCTCAAGAGAGGATTTTAAATGTCTTCATTGCAATCATGGGGAAAGAGTTTGTTTTGTGTGACAATCCTGTACTAAGTAGATATTTATATAATTTGTGAGATAATTAATCCTTTTTGTGTGTAATGACTTCAAATTTCATATCATTGAAAATAATTCTACTAGCTGTAAGTTATGTCATTGAGTTCATAGTTCACACACTTTTTTGATGTTGTCTCAACATTATATATATTCTTGAATGTGGTTCAGTGCAGGGTCCCAGTTATCCAAATATCTTTCACATATTGGTGTGTGGTAGAAGCAAAGATCCTCCCCCTTCTTCTTCTTCTTCTTCTTCTTCTTCTTCTTCTTCTTCTTCTTCTTCTTCTTCTTCTTCTTCTTCTTCTTCTTCTTCTTCTTCTTCTCCTCCTCCTCCTCCTCCTCCTCCTCCTCCTCCTCCTCCTCCTCCTCCTCCTCCATCCTTCTCCTCTCTTTGGTTCAATTTCATGAACTTCATTCTGAGAAAAAGACTCATTTCTTGATAAAACTGAGAATCAAACAGCTGAGCAACACTCATGCAGCAAGCAATAACCTAGATGTTAAAACCAGGTACCAAAATCTCAGTGAAGTTCATTTTGTCTACTAAAAAGTGTTTATGACTTCTCAAAGAATATTATTTGAAAAATAATGCGATTTACTGATTTCTTTTTTTATTAGGTATTTTCTTCATTTACATTTCCAATGCTATCCCAAAAAGTCCTCCACACCCTTACCCCCACTTCCCTAGCCACCCACTCCCACTTCTTGGCCATGGCATTCCCCTGTACTGGGGCATATAAAGTTTGCAAGACCAATGGGCTTCTCTTTCAAAAGATGGCTGACTAGGTCATCTTCTGATACATATGCAGCTAGAGACACGAGCTCCAGGGGGTACTGGTTAGTTCATATTGTTGTTCCACCTATAGGGTCACAGACCCCTTTAGCTCCTTGGGTACTTTCTCTAGCTCCTCCATTGTGGGCCCTGTGATCCATCCAATAGCTGACTGTGAACATCCACTTCTGTCTTTACTAGGCCCCAGCATAGCCTCACAAGAGACAGCTCTATCTGGGTCCTTTCAGCAAAATCTTGCTAGTGTATGCAATGGAGTCAGTGTTTAGAGGCTGATTATGGGATGGATCCCCTGGTATGGCAGTCTCTAGATGGTCCATTCTTTTGTCTCAGCTCCAAACTTTGTCTCTGTAACTCCTTCCATTGGTGTTATGTTCCCAATTCTAAGAAGAGGCAAAGTGTCCACACTTTGACACTCCTCCATTGTTGGTGGGATTGCAAGCTTGTACAACCACTCTGGAAATCAGTCTGGCGGTTCCTCAGAAAATTGGACATAGTACTACCGGAGGATCCCACAAAACCTCTCCTGGGCATATACCCAGAAGATGTTCCAACTGGTAAGAAGGATACATGCTCCACTATGTTCATAGCAGCCTTGTTTATAATAGCCAGAAGCTGGAAAGAACCCAGATGCCCCTCAACAGAGGAATGGATACAGAAAATGTGGTACATTTACACAATGGAGTACTACTCAGCTATTAAAAAGAATGAATTTATGAAATTCCTAGGCAAATGGGTGGACCTGGAGGGCATAATCCTGAGTGAGGTAACCCAATCACATAGGAACTCACACAATATGTACTCACTGATAAGTGGATATTAGCCCAGAAACTTAGAATACCCAAGATACAATTTGCAAAACACATGAAACTCAAGATTTTACTGATTTCTATTCTCAAAAATGGCAGATTTTGTTTTATCTCCTGAGAGCCTAAATACATAATGGTATTTCTCTTGTAGTAGCTTTCTTTTATATCCTTACGCAGAAATTTAATCTTTCATGGTATTAATAGTGTCTAGTTCTGTGAGCACCTCTGGATGAATTTATTTTATAGTGGTGAGTGAGGATATGACTCATGCTATACCATTGTCCAGCAGGACAGCTCTTACCAGATGGTTTCTCTTTTGGCCTGGACAGGGAGCCAAGTGGTAGAAAAAGAAATATTATTCCAACACTAAACTGTGATCAGAAATGTTGAGGAGTTTGCTCAATCCAAGGAGACCTTTGATCCTAGTGTAAGACTATCAATTTTTTTCCTCCCATCTCTAAAGTCATCTTTATACATAGAAAATTAGCCTCTGGTGCCTCTCCCCAGAGAACTGCCAGGGGAAAAAAAATGGTTGCTATGCACACAGGGTCAATCCTACTTCAGATGAAACCCATGTAGTCCTTTTGTGTCTTTAATGAAAACTTCAGGGAAATAAATATAAAATGGGCCTGAACTAAAGGGGAACACCAGCGACTCCTCACAAACTTAAGTCAGCATGCCACTGGGGAGCACCATGAAAATGGAAGTAGGCTTGTATACCAGCTTCCTAAGAAAAGGTGATGTTGACATCATATCTGTAAACTTTGACATAGCTTTACTTAATGTTGGTTAACCCACTCACTATGTTCTCCTTTGTCATATGCTATTTTTGATAGCATTTTTATTCTTTGGAAGTTCTAAACATCCATACAATGCATATGGATATCCATATATATCCCTACCAACCTCTCTCTCCCAAGTCACTCCACGCCAGCTTCACACCAGAAGGACTGAAGCATCTGAAAGATGCTAAGTCTAGTACGTGTTGCATCTGCTCCATAAAACAAGGTTTAGCCTGTGGCAGTTATCCACATGATCAAGCAACTACAAAGAAGTTATAGAAAATTAGCCCAAATCCCTAAAATTAAGATAAACAGAAATAAGAATAACATAATTAATGATGGATGTCAAGTCCACATTAAAAGCTTAAATATGTAATGTAGACCAACAGTCTGAATGATGGCAAGGAACAAAATTGCCCGAGGAACTTTAGGAATCTTAGGGAAGAGAGGAATAAATTATCTTAACAAAAGGTCCGAAATCAAACAAACAGGAAAATCATAAGTCATTTACAATAAACTTTTAAAAATTAATTGAAAATAGTCTTAATTATAGAAAACTTGCCCTCATATTTGACAACTGGATATATTTTTGTTCTTAGCAGTTGAAACTAAAATATGTTTGTATGATAGAAAAAAAATGAATGGCAACCACACTCCACTTTAGTTCACCCTTAATCCACTACCTCAAGAGTCAATAGATTCTGTCTTAGTTAGAATGATGTGGACATACAATGACCAAGGCAACTCTTATAAGGACAACATTTGATTGGGACTGGCTTACAGGTTTACAGGTTCAATGCATTATCATCAAGGTGGGAGCATAGCCACCTCTAGATAGGCATGGTGCAGAAGGAGCTGAGAGTTCTACATCATCATTTGAATGCTGAATACTGACTTTCAGGCAGCTAGGATAAGGGTCTTAAAGCCCACACCCACAGTGACACACCTACTCCAACAAGGCCATACCTACTTCAATGGTGCCACTCCCTGGTCTGAGTATAGACAAACCATAATATATTCCATACAGGCAAATACAACATAAGTCACTGGCTAGATTATAGAAGGTGAAGATTTTTCAGTTTTTTTTTTTGTTTGTTTGTTTGTTTGCTTGTTTTTTTCAATCCGGGGGCTAGAGAGATGGCTCAGTGGTTAAGATCACATGTCGCTCTTAAGGAAACCCCAGGTTTGAATTCCAGAATCCACACAGTAGCTACCAGCCATCTCTTCCTCTAGTTCCAGAGTATCTCATGCCCTCTTTTTGTCTTCCCCAGGCACCACAGCCGCATGATTCGCAGACATACATACATGTAAAACACATGTACCAAAAGTATTTTCAAATAAAATAAAATTCTGGCAGTTCTCAGGTAGGACATAGACAAAAAAGCCTATGATCTTGATTCAAAGATGTATCCATCACAAAAATAGCTTCTTAATGAAAGCTTCAGTGTTTGCCCTGACAGGTAACATTTGATAAAGCTGACACACAGAGGTGTAATAAATGTTATAGATTCCAAAGGACATTTTGGGTAGGATTCCAAACCAAATTCATAAAATGGTTTAATTTCTTTTTTATATTTATTTGTTTTATTTACCTATGTATTTTACTTGCAGGTATGTGTGTCTCTGTACCACAAGTGTGCCTGGTGCCTATAGAAGTCAGAAAGAAGAAAGGCATTAGATTTCTTGAACCTGGAGTTAGAGGTGGTTGTGAGCCGCGCTGTGGGTGCTTGAAACTCACCTTAGGTATCTTGCAAGAGTAGCCACTGCTCTTAATCCTTGAGATGTCTCTCTACTGAAATTGGAATTATTTTTAAACTTACATGATTCTTGGGCTTGTGTATTATGTTAAAGTAATAACGACAATAAGGAAGGGATTGAGAGAAAGGCCTTGGAGATTTTGGTGGGTGACATAAACTGCTTGATTGACTTGAAAACTGCCTACGAGATTAGTCTAGCACGTTGTGTCTCTGGGGATATTTCTGGAGATAATTGTATCACGAAGGCTCTGAACTAACTAGTAAATTAATCCCTTGAAGATGTAATGATCTAAGGTGATGGTGTTGCTGGAAGGTGGCAGAACCTGTGAGGTGAGGCCTAGGTGTAGAAAGTGAGCCTCCAGGGATGGTTCAGTGTTCCATTAGGAGTTGTATTCTGCTGAACTTTCTTCCTGTAAGGCTCCTCTCTGCCTTCTGGCCACCCTGATGTGAGCTGATGCTATCTATGTTCCTCCATGCCTTCATTGCTATGATTTATTGAAACATCTGAATCCATGAACCAAAACTAATCTTTCCTCTTAACTTCTTGCCATTTGGTTGTGGCGATGGAGAAACCTAATATAAAGTCACCAAGAGGATAAAATATAAAAAATAGAAAATGGCCACATTTAATAGCATTTCAAATAAGAGACATGCACAGATAGGAAGAACATTCTCATAGCTGCTAAAATTGCCCCACTACAAATAATCAGTTTCAAATATCCACTGAAGTTAGTGAGAACAGAGCTCCTTTTTTGCCATTACAGCCAAAATGTGAGTTTTATTCTCATTTTTACCATCTATTCCTATTATGTTTGATGTTTTAAGCACCATGACCAAAAACAACTTGGAGAGGAGAGGGTTTATCTCATCTTACAAGTTACAGTCCATCATTGATGGAAGTCAAAGCAGAAATGTGGAGACAGGAATTGAAGCAGAGGCCATGGGAGAACACTATGTTTTGTGTTTTGGCTTGTTTCCACTGGCTTGTTAAGCTGCTTTTCTTTTATAACCCAGATTCATCTGGTCAGAGACAGCAAGACCCATAGTGGACTGAGCATTTCCACATGAACAATTAAAACAAACAAACAAACAAACAACCTTGCCCTGCAGACTTTCCTACAGGCCAATTTGGGGGAGGCAATTTCTCAATTGAGGTTCCCTGTTCCAAAGTATACTTATATCAACTTGACAACAATTAATGGTGATAATCATCCCCCTTCTTGTTTGCCAACCCCACCCTCAAGCTAAGCTGAGACAGAGCAAGAAGCTACTAATTAAGCCTGAAATAAATAAAGGAAAAAAAGAATGAAATGGACATTCTACCAACCCAACAGGCATGGGAAAGGACAAGAGTGGGGTCATCACAATGCTACAGACATGCAATGGATCTCTCCATCCTTACGAAGCATGCATGTAGATTTCCATAAAGAACTCCAAAACCATCGTTTTATTTTCACTCTGTGAACTCATTGATTGGGAATGTTTCATTTTTCCAAGTTACCATTTATAAGTGAATTTTATCCTCACCTTGTTAACTCAGTGCTAAATCAGCATTAGCGCTATCAGTTCTTATGTTGCTCTATTTGTGTAGAAGAACATATGGGAAATGGGGAGCTTTGTCTACACAAGAGCTAAAGAAAAGCAAGCAGAAATTTGAAGTATGAAAACATTGTCCAGGCTGCTGGAAAGATAGATCGATGGAAACTTACTGAACAAGTGTGAAGACCAAAGTTTGGATCATCAGCATACACATAAAAGCCAAGCAGGCACATCAGCCTTCCTGAAATCCCAATGCTTAGGAAGGGGAGACGGGCTCCCTAGAGCAAGCTAGACTCACCAAATCAGAAAACTGGCACGCTCTATATTTAAGGGAAGAACCTGACTTAATAAAGTGTAGAACAGTAAGGAAAGTACCTATGCCAACCTCTGACCTCTACCTTCCTGTGCAAACACATGTGTAGCCACATACACATGCTCCTGTATACACATGTTCCCACATATATACAAACATGTTTATACATATGCAAACATGGCCATGTGCCTTCACCTAGTTCCATGTTTACATACATAAGAATCATAGCTCAAAGACTATAAATGTGAACCAAAAAGTATAAACTCTTCAGTACCAAACATATGCTAAATACGAAAGGGTCAAGGCACCCCGCATCATTTCAACTAAGATACAGGATCTCTTGTAGACAGTTGTCCTAAGTAAGGTTTTCAACCTGTCACTGCAACTTGCCTAATGACACAGTAATTTTGAATAAATTAGTTGACATTAAACTTTCAGGATACTCATTTTTAAAGAGTTTATTCATTGGATTAATATTATTTTGTCTGAGTCAATCACTTCCCATTACAACTTAAATCATCTCTCCTTCTAAACATAATATGCAGCACTAAGAAAGTCATTTCATTTTTATTGGGAAATGTTATTGTTGCACAAATGCCACTAGATTCAATTACCAAAATCCATCTCTGAAGCGATTTTATTTTTATTCTGATGCTAGTATCATAAAGCTTATTTACTTTCCGGTAAGCATTTTTTTTTTTTTTTTTTTGCTGTTGGTAGTGGTGGCAGTGAGTTTTAGAGACAGAATTTCATCTACCACATTCTGGCATCTAGCTGAAGATAACTTTAAACTCCTGATTCCTTTGCCTCTACCTATGGAACACTGGTACTACAGATATGTCATCATCACACACAATAACAAATTTTAAGCATGCCAGTTTTGTTAATTTATAGAGATTTTATCTATTCTGACTTTTTAAATTTTCCAGAATGTATGTCGAGAAAAAACATTACACACATAAATTAATCATTTTCTATGAGCAGGACCTTTGTTCATCCCTAGAGAAGTGACACAAATATTTATTCTTTGCCATCATCCAACTGACCCCAGAGAGAAACTAGGTATCCCACAGAGGGAAGGCAGACTTTTGGAAGATAGACTGACTTTTGGAAGAAAGCCGCTGGACCTCAGGAATACTGGTCTAGTTAATTACTTTCTTCAATAAGGTAGCAGAAAAAAATATTTTAGTCTACTTTGGGGGCTATAGAAACTCAGCAACTATGATTTGCAAATGACATCAATGTATTATCCCACAGTGCTGGAGGATGAGAACTTCCAGATCAATGTGTGAGCAACGACTCTGTCGGTTGAGAACCAGCTCTTCTTCATGCCACGTTTGGAGTGCTCTGTCTTCAGGTTGCAAGAGAGGGAAAGACAGAATGCTCCATGAAGCTTGTTCTCTGGGATCTTAATATCATTTGTGGGAACTTTGCCTTCCTGACTTAAACACCTTCTAACCTAGCTCTCCTGTAATTCCACCACAATAAATTGATTCAGCAATACATTTTTAAAGTAATTCAGTTTCAACATATATATTCTTGGAAATGTTCAGACATTTAAAAAAATATATCTATTATTAGTTAAGGGAAGATCAACATGCAACTTGAGAGATGAAGTGAATAAATATGCTAGAGTTACAAACCAGGGGAGAGAAAATTCCAGCTGGGCTGCAGAAGGATCCTAAATGAAATTTACTCTGGCTACATCTTCCTACATATATCAGCTGAAATCGTCACTGTAATTATCTATGGCATTGCAAAAGCCTTCCTAAACAAGGCACAATTGGAAGCTTTATCATCTAGGTTCCAAGTAGAGGTGTTATGCTTGCTAATTATCACACATGGAAATGGAATCATGCATGAACCATCACAAAGCAACCATCTAACAATAGCCGGGATGTAAACATGCTTAGTCATGGCCTGCCTAGAAGAGTTTGAGTGTCAAGCCAGAACCTGTAAGGAGGAGATCCACTCAAAGACTACATTTGTGAAATAGATAACATCTCAAATAAAATCTCTTAAGGCATTGGAGATGGATACAAGTAAGAAATGCGAGACACATAGCCATTTTGTGTCCAATTTTCTAAGGAAAGGTCATTTCTAAACAGGTAACATTTCCTGAGCAAATGTCTGGCACTGGAGTGCTGCTCCTGCCAGCTTGCAACATTCCAGGTGAAAAGGTGGAAAATGGACTCTCAAGGTCTTAGAAAAGCCCAGCACCACATGGAACAATTTAGTGAGAGGTCCTAAGATAAGCAGTTCCTATATGCAAAGCTATAGCAGAGCAAAGGGAGAGAGGAAGGACAGGGGAGCAAGGGAGGGAGGAAAGAAGTGAAAATTACAACACACAGAGAGAAATGTAAGACCTTAACTGTGGAGTTGGAGCTATATTACACTTCCGCATGCATAAATGGCAGACTTGCAACCTTATGGTCAATGTCTTCTTCCTAGGCTTCAGTCTTGCATTGTTTCCATTCCACCTTTCTGTGTCCTTGTCCCTCTCTTTTGTAACAGGAATATCATGTTATGTCATCATGTATTAGAAGTGCATGATTTTATCTTAAATCATCACAGGAGATTGTAAGAGTTGCCTAAAATTGAAGTTTGTATTCACAGGAGATTTTCAACTTGGGATTTGAACAGTATTGAAACAGTTAAAAAAAATAGAGGTTCTTGTATATGGACTACTAAGTTTTATCATATATAGGAGATATATGATTAGGGCATACACACAGATCATGACATGAGTATGTGGGGGCTGGGGGTTGGGGACTAAGAGGTCTAGTGCATGATAAGGATGTATGTGTGATTATTAAGTTCAATTTTACCTTGACTAAATTAAGAAATGCCTGAGAGATGTGTAAGGCACACATCTGGGTGTACCTCTGATGGTGTTTCTGGAGATAGTTTGATTATAAAAGACTCTAAGCCTGACAGGCAGTAGTGGCACATGCTTTAATTCCAGCACTTGGGAGGCAGAGGCAGGCAGATTTCTGAGTTCGAGGCCAGCCTGGTCTACAGAATGAGTTCCAGGACAGCCAAGGCTACGCAGAGAAACCCTGTCTAGAAAAAACAAAACAAAACAGCAACAACAACAAAAGGCTCTAAGCTAAAGAATGCATTATTCCCTTAATAGATTCATTATGAAATGTCATCGTTTAGATGTAATAGATTCAATCACACTCCCAAAAGACCAAATAATGGATCTGTAAGCATACTTCTCTTCAAAATTACATGTTATCAAGAACAACATTAGTATCTAGCATTAGATTATGGAGGAAATGGAAGACTGAAGGTTAAAGTGTGTTAAAAATTTCTGTACCTTTTAAGGAAGCCACCATTCCAACATAAAAGTCTTTCTAACTATAAGAACTGTACACAAAAAGTAGAAGGAAACTATCAGCCTACACAATGTGGTATTAATCAAGTCAAGTTCATAAGTCATTTATAAAATAATGCTAGATTTTAAAAAGCACCACACAAAGCACATATGTTACATCTAAAGCAAGTGATAATCTGGAGAAAATGCTCCAGATTCTTGTTTCTTCAATAAAAATTAAGAATGTGTTCCTGTTTCATATGTAAAACTAACATGGAGAGCTCTAGGGAAGGATAAGATGATAAACAATTACTAATCACAGGCAAATAATACAAGAAAATATTATAGGTAGCAAAATATGGGTGAAATAAACACGCAAAAATGACTTACAATTTGAGATCTGGAGAGAACTCCACAGTTGACAGCCACACATTGCTAGAAGGAATAGAAGATGGAATGAGTCGAAAGAGGGTCATTTTGCAACTGAGAGCATATACACTCGGCCTTGCTTACTTGCAGTTTTCTTTCCCAGTTTCAGTTACTTATGGCCAACCATGATTAAAAGTAATAAATGGAAATTTTGAACGATTGTTCTTAAGAGTTACACTATGTACTATTCTGTATTCTCTTCCTAGCTACAAAGGACATGGAGCATCAGTCTGTTCAACATACCCACTGATACTACATCCCACTTCTGCACAAGATATATGGTAAGAGCAAATCTTCCACTGGAATTGTAAAAACAGTCTACTTCTCCTTGGCAATTCAAACTTCAGAAATTATGGCCAGAGCATGAGAATAAACACATATTTAAAGTGCAAATATATTAGATTCGTGAGAGGAAGACATGAACAGAAAACAAGGTCTGATTTATTGGTAGCAACCTGTGACTACATAAAACATTGGAGCATAAGTGAGGACTTCTGCAAAACTAGTGACCACAAGCCATTTACCACAGGAAATGTTGTTTACAAGAATGCAAAAACAACTTCAGGCTAAAAGGTGTAAAATTCTGAAGTTGCTTTCCCTATCAATAAAGGAACTGTTGCCGTGTTTATATTGTATCTAAGAAACACTTTGATAATCAGTTTAAACATGCCTTATAACATCCTATCTTTTAGAATAGTAATATTGTATATTAATTCTGTTTTGTTATTAACACCTTACTATGACAATTTACCAAATAAATTTTTTCTTTTTTTGTATAATATTTTTATTGGGTATTTATTTCTTTTACATTTACAATGCTATCCCAAGAGTCCCCCACACGCTCCCAAATAAATTTTTTCATGATTATGTACTTACACAGAACACACAATGTAAAAATAACTCAGTACTACTAATGTGTTAGATGACCACTGGAAATATTGGAATACCACACTCAGAGAGTAGAGAGAGACTACTGTATCACTTAACACAGAAACTACACTGCTAGGCAATTATTGAGCCTGAAAACTGCATCCTTTTTTAAAAGACATGTGACAGTTATTCACTATAAAGGATGTTTATAATATCAGAAGCATTCAGATAAATATCTACCAGTCAAATCTAGTTTTTTGACTCATGGGGCATTCTTCTATTCTTTTATGAAGCAAAGCATCTATCTTCTCACGTAAAAATCTTGAAAATATTCTAAATGAGAAAGAGTGTATGTCAAATACTGTCTATGGAATGTTCTTAGTTATGATTACTATTGCTGTGATCAAACACCATGACCAAAACTTGAGGAGGAAAGGGTTTAATATTACTTAAACTTCTACTGTTCATCATTAAAGGAAGTCAAAACTGAAACTCAAACAGGGCAGGTACCTGGAAGCAAAAGCTGATGCAGAGGCCATGGAGGAGTGCTACTTATTGGATTGTACAATCTGATTTCTTATAGCACCAAGGACCACCAACCCAGAGATGTCACCACCCACAGTGGATCTGGACAACCCCCATAAATCACTAATTTAAAAATGCCCTACAGTCTTGATTTGACAACGTGAGCTTATGGTAGTAGCATTTTCTAAATTGTGGGTCTCATCTCTCAACAGACCCTAGACTGTGTCAAGCTGGCATACACCAGCATATGTGTTTGATATAACCAGGACAACTGACCTCTTGTCTAATTAACACACAAACACGTCACTTTTCTATTAGAAACTTCCCTTTCTTATTTGTCCCCACAATTACACATTGATATTAGCATTGAATTATAAACATTTCGAATTCTACAAGTCCTACAATCTTTAAAAAATTCAAACACTTAATATTTAGTGTCTTTAATATAATCAGTCTTGCTCAGAGCTCACCTAGTTTCTACAGCATCATTCCCTCTCCTTGTCTCTATATCCCAGGCCACAACTCCACCTGAAACCATATCAAAATAGAGAACCCAGATATCCCATGATAGCTCCCAGAACCCCAGAGGCAACACTGCCATCCAAAACCCCAAAGGTTATGCAGGGTGCCAACCCCACATCCTGGACCTGAGGACTTGGAGATCACAAGAACCAAGGGTTCCTCAGTCCAGAAGTCCAGAAAGGAAGCATAAATCAAAGGGGAAATGCCCATCCAATAAAGATAAGCTCAGAGATCTGCTCTTCAAACTATAATTACCCCCAACCCAAATGCCTAAACTCTAGTGTAAGAACAAAATCAATGGCCAAAACAGTATGGTGCCACAGAGCCATAGAGCCATCAGAGTCCAGACATCCTACTACATCAACCCCTGGATATTCCAACTCAGCTAAAGCACAAGAAAATGACCTTAATCCAACCTTAATTGATAGTGGTTTTTAAAGAGGAAATTAGTAACTCTCTTAAAGAAATCTAGGAAAACACAAATGAACATTATTAGGGGATTAATAAATCCCTTAAAGAAAGCCAAGACAAAAACCAAACAAACAAACAAACAAACAGGTAAAGAAAATAAATAAAATTGTGCATGACCTGAAAACTGAAATAGAAAGAATAAAGGAAACACAACCCAAGGGAATCTCAAAGATGAAAAATCTGGGAAAGAGAACAGGAACTACAGAATACAAGAGATTGAAAAGAGAGAACCTCAGACATAGAAGATATGATAGAAGATACATCAGTCAACGAAAAGGTTAAATCTGAAAATATCTTGACACAAAACATCCAGGAAATCTTGGACCAAACCTAATTATAGGAATAAAGAAGAATGATACATTAAAAACAAAAAAAATCATAAAATAAAATTTTTCTAAACATAAGAACATGCCTATAAAGGTACAAGAATCTTATAGAATACCAAATATATAGGACCAGAAGAGAAGGCCCACCTACCACATAATGGTCAAAATATTAAACATACACAACAAAGAGTATTAAAAGCTACAAGGGGAAAAGGCCAAGAAGCATATAAAGGCAGACCTATTGGAATTATACTCAGTGTCTTCAATGATCTCTAAAAGCTAAAAGGGCCTAGACAGATGTGGCATACATACTCTAAGAGGCCACAGATGCCAGCCCAGACTACTATACCCAGCAATACTTTCTATCACCATAAATGGAAGAAACATTCCATGACAAAATCAATTTACATAATATATACAAATCTAGCCCTATAGAAAATACTAGAAGGAAAACTCCACCCCAAAGAGGCTAACAGCACCTATGAAAACACAGTAAATAATCTCACACCAGCAAAACAAAATGAAGGGGAAAACACACACAAAAATATACACATACATACAATAACAAAACAACAGCAACAAAATAACAGGAATTATCAATCATTGGTTATTAATATCTCTCAATATCAATCAACTCACTTCCTCAATAAAAAGACACAGGCTAACAGAATGGATGCAAAACCAGGATCCATCCTCCTGCTACACACAAGAAAAAACATACCTCAACATCAAAGATAGACATCACCTAGTAGCAAAGTATTGGGAAAAATTGACTTCTGACTTAAACTAATCAAAGGAAATACAGGAAAATACTTCATACTCAAAAGAAAGAAGCACCAAGATGAAGCATCAATAATGAATGTTTATGCCCCAAACAAAAGGGCAACAACATTTATAACAGAAACATTACTAAATCTTAAATTACACATTGAACCCCATAAAGTAATAATGGGAGACTTCAATAGCCAATGGACAAGTCATCTAGATAAAAATTAAGACGAGAAATACTAGAAACAGATGTTATATCTCAAATTGATCTAATAAATGTCTACAGAACATTTTGCCCAAACATAAAAGAATATATATTCTACTCAGCACCTCCCAGAATTTCTTCAAAATTGACCATATACTGTCTCACAAAATAAGTCTCAACAGATATGAGAAAATTGAAATAATCTCCTGTATTTCTATAAGAACACCACAGATTAAAACTGGATTTAAACAATAAAAACAACAGAAAGCTTGCAAACTCTTGGAATTTTAAGAACTCCCTACTGATTGACCACTGGATCAAGGCAGACATAAAGAATTTGTAGACTCGCTAGAATTCAATGAAAATGAAGGCACAACATACCCAAACTTTTTGAATACAATGAAAGTTGTGCTAAGAAAAAAGTTTATAGCACTAACTGCCTTCATAAGGCAAATAGAGAAATTTCATACTAGCATCTTAACAGCACACCTGGGAGCTCTATAACAAAGAGAAGTAATCATACCCAAGAAGAGTAGGTGGCAGTAAATAATCAAACTGAGAGCTGAAATAAATAAAACAGAAACAAAGAACAATGCACAAAGATCAATGAAACAAGGAGTTAGTTTTTTTGAGAAAAATCAACAAAATAGAGAAAACTTTATCCAAACTAAGAGGCAGAGAGAGAATATCCAAATTAACAAAATGAGAAACAAAAAGGGAGACACAACAGACAATGAGGAAACCCAAAGAATAATTAGGTCATACTTCAAAAACTCATACCCCACAATAATGGAAAGTTTAAAAGAAATGAATAGTTTTCTGATATATACCACTTTCCAAAGTTAAATCAAGATTAGATAAACAATTTAAGTAGACCTTTAGCCCCTAAGGGATTAGAAGCAATAATTAAAAATCTACTAACCAGTAAAGGACCAGGGCCAGATGGTTTTAATGCAGAATTCTACCAGATTTTCAAAGAAGCGCTAATACCAATACTCCTTTGTAGTGGGTTGGTCTAATGCTGTTTATATTCTAATGCTAATTTGGGTTCCATAAAACTTCAACAAAGACAAGAGAGTCTGCATATAAGACACTGAGGGACCCTTGTCACAGTTAGTTCTGATTGGTAAATAAAGATGCCAGCAGCCAATAGCTGTAGAGAAAAGAAATAGTTGGGGTTGAGTTTTGGTGAGCTTGGAGAAAGGAATGGAGGGGAGAAAAGAGGAAGGGGCTGCCATGGAAGAGGAAGAGCATGCTGGAGGGAAAAGGAGAGACACAACAAGGTAGATAGCTGAGCCATAAAAACCTGGCCATGTATGCTGATCAGTTGGACTTAAGAGTAGCCAAGACAGAATAAAGAAATTAGTAAATAGTAACTTGGGGTTATTGGTAGGAAAGTTGATTCTAACAACAATGAGGGATAGACAATTGCTCAGCTATTGTGCTGCCTAAGGCATATTAAAATATAGAATCTGTGTGTTTCTTTTATCCAGGATCATAAATGGTCAAAGGCAGGAAGAAACCCCATGTCGGGATTCTTAAAGTACTTATTACTATACTCCTCAAATTATTCCACAAAATACAAACAGAAGGAACATTGCCAAATTCATTTTATGAGAGTCACAGTTAGTCTGATATACAAACCACACAAAGAGAGAATTGTGGACCAATTCTCATCATGAGCATTGACGCAAAAATAATAAAATACTTGCAAGCCTAATCCAAGAACATATCAAAAATATCATCCATCAGGATCAAGTGGCTTTCATAACAGAGATGCAGGAACAGATTAACATATAAAATCTGTTATTGCAGTCTCCCATATAAACAAACTTAAAGAAAAAATATATTATCATCTCATTAGATGCTGAAAAAGCCTTTAACAAAATCCAACACCCTTTCATGACAAAGGTCTTAGAGAGATCGGGGATACAATAGACATTCATAAACATAATAAAGGTAATATACAGCAAATCTTATAGCCAAAATCAATTTAAATGGAAAGAAACTCAATTCCACTAAAATCAGGGATAAGACAAAGCTATTCACTCTCTCCATATTTATTCAATATAAAGGACTTGAAGTCCTAGCTAGAGCAATAAGACAACTAAAAAAGATTAAGGGGATACAAACTGGAAAGGAATAAATCAAAGTATTGCTATTTGCAGATGGTATGATGGCATATATAAGCCACCAAAAAAAAAATTCTACCAGGAAACTCCTACAGCTGATAGACACCTTCAGCAAAGCGGCTGGATATAATATTAACTCAAAAAATCAGTAGCCCTCCTATACACAAAATATAAAAAGGGCTGAGAAATAAATCAGGCAAATGTTACCCTTCACAATAGCCATAAATAATATAAAATATCCTGAGGTAACTCTAAGCAAGCACGTGAAAGACCTGTATGAAAAGAACTCAAGCCTTTGGAGAAAGAAACTAATGGAAAAATATTCCATGAGCATAGGAATAACATAGTAAAAATAGGTAGATAGATAGATAGATAGATAGATAGATAGATAGATAGATAGATAGATAGATAGATAGATAGATAGATAGATAAAAAGATAAAAAGTCTATTTACCAAAGCTATCTACAGATTCCTCATCAAAATTGCAACACAATTCTTTAAAGACATTGAAAGGACAATACTCAATTTCACATGGAAAAACAGAAAGCCCAGGATAGCTACGACAATCTTATACAATAAAAAAATTTCCACCATCCTTCATTTCAAACTATTACAATAGCTATCAAAATAAAAACCACATGAAATAGAATTGAAGATCCAGATGTAAACGCACATATCTCTGGACACCTGATTTTCAATAAAGAAGCCAGAATTATAAACAGGAATAAAGAAATCCTCTTCAACAAATGATGCTGGACTAATCAGATGTCAGCATGTAGAAGAATGCAGACAGATCCATATCTATCACTCTGCATAAAATTCAAGTCCAAGTGAATTAAGACCTCAATATAAAATCAGATACATTAAACCTGATAGATGAAAAAGTAAAGAATAGCCTTGAACATATTGGTACAGAAGACAATTTCCTGAACAGAATGCCAATAGTGTAGACACTAAGATAATCAATTATTAAATGGGACCTCATGGTACTGAAAAGTTTCTATAAGGCAAAGGACACTATTAGTAAGACAAAACTGAAGTCTAAAGAATGGGAAAACATGTTCACTAACTCTGCATCTGACGAAGTACTAATTTCCAAAATATATAAAGAACTATAGAAATTAGACTTCAACAAACCAAATAATCTAATTTAAAAATGGGGTACATATCTAAACAGAATTCTCAACAGAGGAATCTCAAATGGCCAAGAAGCACTTAAAGAAAAGTTCAACATCCTTAGCCATCAGGAAAATGCAAATTAAAATGCAAATCAGTATGACCAGAATGGCTAAGATTAAAAACACAAGTGACAGCTCATGCTGTTGAGGATGTGGACTGAGGGGAACACTCTTCCATTGCTGGAGTGTACAAACTTGTATATCCACTTTAGAAGTCAATATGATGGCTTCTCAGACAATTAAGAATCAATCTAGCTCAAGACCCAGGTATGCCACTATTGATATATACCCAGAGGGTACTCAATCCTATCATGTGCTCAACTATGTTTAGAGCATATTTATTCATAATAGCCAGAGACTGGAAACAACTGAGATGTCCCTCAACCAAAAAATAGTTAAAGGAAATGTATATATTTACACAATGAATTATTATTTTAAAAAAACATCATGAAATTTACATGTAAATGGATAGGATTAGAAAAACATCCTTAGTGAGGTAACCTAGCCCCAGAAAGATGAAAATGATATGTATTCACTTATAAGTGGATATTAGCTGTAAATTAAAAAAAACAATCACACTATAATCCACAGATTCAAAGAGACTAAGTAACAAGAGGGAATAGAATAGATAAAACAGGGTAGATTGGGGGCAGGCAGGGACATGAACAGGAGGGATCCAGTAGGAGAAGATGGAGGGAGAGAGTACCTGGAGAGACAACTAGAATTTGGGGGACAATTTGAGGTCAAGGTAGAAAATTAGTATAATGAAAACTCCCAGGAATCTATGAGAGTGACCCTAGATAAGTCTCATAATGAGGAAAATGAAACCTGAACAGACCATCTCCTGTAATGAACAAGACTTCCAGTGGAGCAATTAGGACACCAACCCAGCCACAAAACCTTCAACATAAATTTGTACTGCCAACAAGATATGCTGAGGTAAAGGTGGTGCAGAAATTATAGGAGTTGCCAGCCAATGACTGGTCCATCTTGAGATCCATGCCACAAGAGGAATCCTACTGCTCACACTACATGTAGGACCAAAAACCAGGCTGGATAGCCCAGAGACCAAGGGAGAACAAAATAGGACCAGTGATTAAAAACAGATAGATGATGGAGAGATAGATGATGGGTGATGATAGATAGATAGATAGATAGATAGATAGATAGATAGATAGATAGATAGATAGATAGATAGATAGACAGATGACAAACAGACAGACAGTTAATGAAATGATCCCTAATGATAACATGCTATACTTTTAGACAGGAGTGAAGGAGTCTAGCATAATCATCATCGGAGAGACTTCAGTCAGCCACTGATTAAAACAGATCCAGAGACTCATACATCAAAAAAAGAGAACCAGGGCACAATTATAGGCTTAACAAGATAAAACCAAATTTATACTATCTAGATAACTCAGTGTCCAATGTCTATGATCCACTTACCATCTTCTGGGCCCCTTCAAAGGGCTTAGGTGACTTCTCTGGCTCCATCATCCACAGAACACAAAGCTTGTTTTCTAGGCTCCACTGAATACTGCTGTTGTTCTTGGTGGTCATCCCACCATCTCCAGAATGCCGGGGTCTCTTGAAGCAACCGTCCTGCACCTTCATCAGTAGCCTTTCCTGTACTTTCTTCATGTTCCCAATCCTCAAATTCTCTGCAGAGCCTCTCCAGTCCTGGGCTTTCAATGGCTACTGAGGCAGCATCTACATCAGTTACCTTCCCTAGTTTCTCACAGTGCCAAGCATCTCTTCATGACCCCTCCATTCTTTCAAAACCAGTACCACCCAGGTAAAAACTCTTATACTACTCAACTTCAGCTGGAAGCAGAAGGTTCACCATTGGCTACCTCTGAAACAAAGATTCCGGGTGTTAATACTCAAGAAACACTTTCCAAAAGATTTCACCTCAATGATGCTGGTCTCTTCTTAATCACTGCTAATTTCTTGGCTCGAGATAGCCAACGTAAATTGTCCCAATTAAAAAAAAATGTTTTACTTCAATGTTTCTGGTCTCTTCTTAACCACAGCTGACTGTTCATTCAAATAACTGGTCACTCTTCATCCTCACTGTTCTCAACTCAAGATGGCAAACAGCCCTGCCTCAGTCTTGAAGAGACTTTAAACTTCCCACTGGACCTTCACACAGCAGGACTCAGGCATCTGCATTGCTCTCAACATTCTTATCATCCACGGAACAGTTCACCAAACTTTGAAAACTCAATGGATTTTTCTAGGCCTAAGTTCCGAAGTTCTTTCACAATCCTCCCAAGAACAACATAGTCAGGTCTGTCACCGGAATACCTCCATGATATTGGTACCAATTTCCGTCTTGTCCTAGTTTGGGTTACTAATGTTGTGATTAAAGACCATAACCAAAACAGTTTGTGGAGGAAAAGGGTTATGTGACTTAAACTTCCACCGAATCTAACCTTGAGTTTTTCGTGGTGTGATGGAGGTGTTTGTTGACTTGAACTACAAAGGTAGTATTGAAGTACCCAGAGACGCTTTCTTCCAGATACAGCTTTCTTATAGTTACACTCCTCAACCCTTCCTAATAGCTAAGATCAATTTTATTTTGCATAGCCAGATCTGTCTGACTATTATGACAATAGGATAGGAAGTTCAAAATATTTAGAAACATCTGGCTCTTTAAAATCATTATTTCCTTAAGTATGTGTTACATCAGAGGCATCATGCTTAAGGTTATGGCAGGAAGGAAAAGGCTCTAAAAGTATGTCATAGATGTCATACCAAGGGCAGTGCCTTAATGCCAAAACCAAATTTCTTATGCAACTTGCTGGACTCAGGCCTGGTGTGTAAATTGGCAATTATTTAATCAGGAGCCATAAAACGCCCCCCAGTTATCCTTCCCAATCATTCTGTTAGGCCAATTGGTTTTTTGTTTTGTTTTGTTTTTCTTTGATGATGTGGTAACACCACTGAGTGTTGTAGACATAAGCCCATTGTTGCAAGATATGATTCATAATCTGTGTGCCCTATTCAATAGAATGTTTGTACAGGACACAATGGCATTTTGCCATTCCACAAATTGAGGTGCTGAAAGAAGACTGAAATCAAGGAAGGCCAATGTAAACCTGAAGAAAAAATACCAATTTCTCTGAATAAACATGCTTCTCTCATTAATGAGCAGAGAGTAGAAGTATAATGATGTCTATCCAGTTGTCACACCTTGGAACCGGTAATATAGTGGGAATGTAGCATTGGTTTCTATGACTGTCCACTTGAGTTCTCCAAAAGATAACAAGATCATACTTAACAAGAAGCTCATAGGACTGAAACCAAATGCAACCTCCATGTTTACTATCACAGATGTTTTGCACATGAGTCACTGTACAATATTAGGGGCTTGAAAGGAAAAGTAACCAGTAACAAGTAGTAAAATGTTTTTGTGGTCTTAATTATTAATAATAGCCTTATTGATCATAAACAGAAGACACATGGATACATATGATCCCATTATCAAAGGTTTTAATATATAGTAAGTACACAAGCACTGGGCATCCATTTTACAATTTTCTTTATTGCATATCACTAACCACTAAAGCAAAGGATAGCTATTGTTCATAAACTACCAAGCATTTGTTTCAAATCCTCTTTTGTTCTACAAAAGGTAGGTAAGCACATGGCTATTCTGGTTCAGTTTACTCGATGGGTTTCACTTCATCCCTCTCTTTCAGCACCAACCTAAATAAGGAAGCTATCCACTTCCATTTCATAAAGGAATGCTGTGCAGATGCATCTGTAATCATAACCATTCTGTTCTTTTTCCATATTGGTTAGGAACAGAGAAATCCTTATGACACCATAGATGTAGGTGAAGGAGACTTGGATGAATGGACCTCTTGTTTGTGCAGTGTACTGTCACGGACTTGACCTGTGCAAACCAAAGAATACAAGTCGCTTCCATTTTGTAACAAAATGCTGCCACAAATGCAGTTTTATGTTTTAATGGATCAGAATTCTAGTTCCTCAGGCAAATGGCCAGGAAAGGATAGTACATTATGACTATATTGCCTAAATCTTAGGAATCAGGGGTTAATATTTGAAAAGTTGCAATTTATCATATTAATAAAGAAGCAAAGGACATGAAGTGATATTACTATTAGATGACTAAAAACATAAAAATCAACCTTTTCATGATACGTGAATAAAGATAAAATGAATGCAAGATAAAAGGTGCTATAAAACCTAGGAATCATCCCAGTTAAAGGTGCAACCTCAGGAGGTTTCCCTTTGAAATCATAAGCAAGATAGAGTATGTCTACAAAGACTATTTTTACATAATATACAAAAAAAAATCAGTTACACCAATAAACACAGCATGCCTGCAAATAAATTAAGTTCACAGCCAGGGATGGCGGTATACTGTTATAATCCCAGCTACTCAAGAACCCGAGACAGAAGAATTTAAATTTGAAGGACAGCCTCAGATACACAGTGATTGTGAAGACAACCAGAGCAACCTCAGAAGACCCTGACACAAATCCAAATTTTGTAAAAGATAGGGTCGTGATTCCATGTCAGAGTTTTAAATGGGTAAACAAAACCTTTCATTATTTGTGGATGATAAATTGGTTTTTTACAGTTCCTCATTTTTAACATGCCACGAAAGCAATATCTACCCAGTGCAAAGTGCATTTCCAATTTTGAATTTCTATCTTTTCCTTGGTTGCAATACACTATGGGAATACTCTCATGAGGCTGGGGATCCTCAGAAATAATCCTCAGCTCTCCATCAGTCCGTGGGTAGCAGATGCTGCAGCTGCTCCATGATACAAGGCATTGTGCATTTTGACATTGAAAAGCTTAGGTACACCAATTGTGCTTTGACTTAGAAGATTTGCAAGTTACACTGGTTTTATTGGAATTCAACCCCATTTTAAGCATAGAAAAGTCTGTGTATATATACACATTTAAGCCCCCTAAATAATTAACAGATAAATTATTAGAAAATAGAAGTTCAAGAATAGTCTTTACTATTCTTAAAAGAAATGCAGCATTTATTTTGCTCTGTACTTTTGGTTTTAACATTCTTCAAAAGCATACCAATGCAATGAGGGACCCTGGGGGTTGTGCCTCTTAGGAGCAAGTTACTCTCGAGGCAGGCAGGAACTCAGGCATTGTCTGATCTGACCCTGTCCAAGCTAAGCCTCACCTTCCTGTTGCTCTTCTCTAGAATGGTACAAAGCAGAGAACACTGAGGCTAGTTGCCTTTACTCTGTTTTCTATGATGGAAAAACTGTAACAAATCCATTGATCCTAATACTTTCATTGTTGGAGTCTCCTGGCTTCTCTGAAGAATGTTTATTTTATTGTACTGCATAGCCTTAATATTCACGAGGAAAATGCTAACAAAGCTAAAATGCATAGTAAAATATACAATAACAACACAGAATAAGTAGTAAGAAGAGTGCAAACCTGATGTGGCAGGTGAGGTAGTCCAGCAAACAAGAACACAGGATGCCATTGATAAATGCAGTGACAAAGACCACAGCCAAACATTAGGAGCTCTGGGAACCCTGAAGAAGAGCGGAGAAAGGATGGTAGGAGCCAGAGAAGTTGAGGACACAAGAACACAGCCCACAGAGTCAACTAAGCAGGGCTCATAGAAGCTCACAAAGACTAAAGGGACAAACATGGACCCTGTACGGGTCTGAGCTAGGTCCTTTGCATATATGTTATGAATGAGTATCTTGGGATTCCTAACAGTGGGATTAGGGAGTGTTCCTGACTCTTGCTCGTTCTTCAAACTCATTTCTTCCTACTGTCATGACTTGTTTACCCTTGATAGGAGGGGAGATACTTAGTCTTCTTGTAATATGTTATGCTATGTTGAGTTGACATCCTGGGATGTCTGACTTTTCCAAAGGAAGAGTGGATCTGTCAAAGCAAGGAGATGGTTGAGGGACTGAAAGGAGTGGAGGGAGGGAAAACTATGATCAGGGTATAATGTATGAAAGAAGACTCAATCAATCAATCAAACAAATTAATACATTCTGCCCTTGCCAAGAACCTATGCTTAGTTCCTAGCATACAAGGTAGCTAACAACCATTGTAATTCCAGCTCCTAGGAAATTTGATGTGCTTTCCTGGCCACAACAGGCCCCTGAACTCATGCATGCATACACACACACACATACACACACACACACACACACACACACACACACACACACACACAATTATAAACATACAAATAAATCTAAAACAAAAGCACAAAGATTATAAGAGTCAGGGGTTGAGGAGGATGGGAAAAAACATTGTCTCTGGCCATGAGAGGACAACTGTACTTCTGCATTCAATGCAGCTGTGGTTGCCTATACAAGACCTGTGCAAGGCCAAATTGGCCAACATTCTAGCATAAAGAGCTATTAAAAATTCATGGAAGATGGCCAAGAAACCATTTGTTTTAAGGGTGAATCCACCACAGTAAATTGCCCATTGCCTAGAAATATCAGCACAAATTGAATGTGGTGGGTAATACAAGAAGACAAAGAAAAAGAAGAAAAAGAAGAAGAAGAAGAAGAAGAAGAAGAAGAAGAAGAAGAAGAAGAAGAAGAAGAAGAAGAAGAAGAAGAAGAGGAAGAAGAAGAAAAAGAAGAAGAGGAAGAGGAAGAAGAAGAAAAAGAAGAAGAGGAGGAGGAGGAGGAGGAGGAGGAGGAGGAGGGGGTAAGTTTAAGAGGGGTGTAAAAGTTGGGTGAATCTGGGAAGAGCTAATGGGAAGGATACAGAGATGAAATGATCAAAATGCATTGTGTAAAATGCTCAAAGGATCACCTGAACAGAGACATTAAAGAATATTTAAAATACAGTACAGTATAAGAGTGGTTCCTTGAAATGCATGGGATCACCAATCTGATCCTGTGTGTCAGAAAACAAAGAAACAAAACCATCCTAAGCATGTTTGGAGAGACTTCAAAGAACAACGACCTTTATGAACAACTATCAAGACCTGTTTCCAAATGGGCATACTCACTCTGAAAAGTCACACATAGATTCTAAAACTTACTTGAAAAGAATAAGTGACAACAAAAGTCAAAAGGAAAAAAAAACAAAACAAACAAACAAAAAAACCTCAGAATGGAAAACAGAGGCTGCATGCTCAGGATGACCACTGCTACAGAAGGAGGTGCAGAAAGAGAGGCCACACTGCTACAGAAGAAGGTGCAGAAAGAGAGGCCACTGCTACAGAAGGAGGTGCAGAAAGAGTGGTTGTCGAGGGTATTCTGACAATTTAGTGCTCAACTAGTGTATTAGTTGAGGTTTCCATTGCTGTGAAGAGACCCCATGACCAAGTCAACTCTTATAAAGGACAAAATTTAATTGGGGCTCACTAAAAGATTTTGAGGTCCAATCCAGTATCATCATAGCAGGCAGCATGGCAGCATTCAGGCAAGAAGGGTGCTGGAAGAGGTGAGAGTTCTACATCTTTATCCAGAGAAAGCTAGGAGCAGACTGGCTTCCAGGCAGCTAGGATGAGGGACTTAAAGCCCACACCCATAGTGACACACTTCCTCCATCAAAGCCACACCTACTCCAACAAGGCCACGCCTCCAAATAGTGCAACTTCCTGGGCCAAGCACATTCAAACCACAACTACCAAGCACAGTTAGAGTTTTAAGATCAACCCATGATTTTACTGAGTTTATTGGGAAGATGTTACTGGCTTTAGAGATTCATAGAGCAGACAGCATCCCATCTAAAATCAGGAGACCACTGAGCACAGCAGAACAATTTTTTTTAAAGGTGGTTTGAGCAGAGACAGAATAACAAAATAGCATGAAAAAGATACTTTTATTGTTTTGTTTGAAAGAGAGAAAAAGCATGATGTTGGGTGGGTAGGCAGGTGGGGAGGATCTAGAAGGAGTTGAGGAAAAGGGAAACAATCATATAATTCATGAAACTGCTTCTAATAAATAAAATAAAAATTAAGAAATGATGGTGATACGTCTCAGTTGGTCAAGTGCATGCCTTCCAAGTGTGAGGACCTGAGTTGGATTGCCAGAATCCATGTTTAAGAAAAGCAACATAAGGGATTGCCTAACAGGTACTCCCAAAACTAGATCCCTGGGTTCGCTGACCAGCAGCCTTGCCTAGCTGGCTAATTCTTAAACACTGGTAGACCCTAACTCAAAAAGCAGGGTAGATTGCTGTTAGGGAAGGACTCTGAAGACCGCTCTCTGGTCTCTAAATGCATGCACACACAAATAAGCTCACATTTAAAAAAAAAAAAAGGAAAAAGTAATCAAAAATTGTGATTCTTTACCTCCCCACCCCTCTCTTTTATATCTAAGTTATTTCCATTGCCTGTCCAAGTTGCCAAGACTCTTTCCTACTGTGTGCTTCAAATCTCTTGTTTTTAGGGAAAACTACTCAGTTTGTGGATTTACCAACTTCCTCTAAGCTTCAGTTTGACAGCACTAAGCATGAGTGACTACATTTTGGTTTGGCCTCTGGGGGCATCGCACAATACTCAGTTCAAAACGATGCCTCCAATCATTATTTACCTTCCCACATACAAGTCAATTCCAGAGGCATGAAATATTTAGGTATGAGGCACATAAATAAGTAAACGAATAAAATATTAATATGGGATATAGCTTCATGACTCCAGCACAGGGAGGAATTTTATGTACAAAGAGCAAGAAATGTAGAAAGGAAATTTGGCAGTGCAGGCTAAATTAAAATGAAGAACATTTCCCAAAACGCACTAAAAATACAGAGACAAAGAAAGTATAAAAACACATGGACAATAACAATCATCTGGTTAGTTGTATCCAAAATGGATTTTAAAAAAAATGTCAAAGACTTAGAGAGAAAATGCAGAAAGTCACAAAAGGAAAAATCTAAATTACGACAAATACAGACATAAAGTCATCTGTGTTGATAATGGAAAAATTTAAATTAAAATAACATGACGGCATTTTCAAAAAGCAAGCTAAGAAACATAATAGCACAATATTTCCATATATATATATATATATCTCAGGATCCCATTCAGGCTTTGAACAGCTCAGGACTAGAAAGCTGCTGCTTTTTCTATGGTTTTTTTTTTTGTTAGTATTGGTTTTTGTTTTGATTTTATTTTAAATTGGTATGTTTTATTTATAATTAAGATTTGGTTTCCCACTTGAATTTTGTTATTATTTCCTTTGTTGAAAAACCTTGTTCTTCCTGACTCAAAAGACCATAAATCAGAATAATGCAGAAACAGCAAAAGTTAATCTATGAGATTGTAGGTCCCTCCTGCTAGCATGTATGCAAGTATGCTCTTGTATACAAGAACAGGTGATACTGTCATTTTTCATGATGTTATGGAAGACCCAAGACTGTGCTTCATCAAGCTCAAGCATTATTCCAAATCCTTGTATTATTTCCTAGAGAAAGCACACATTCCCATGAACAGAGAAGCCCTTCTGCCTGCCTTCTGCCTCTGTCTTGACAGCTGCAAGAATATGTTGCCAAAATAGCAACATGTTTCAAGACAAGAAGAGGGGATAGGCAGATTTCCCAACAATGAAGATATCCATCAGACTACAAAGTGATGATAGTTCATGTATGCACTGGAGCAGGTAAGGAACTGAGTTGTCCCTGGTAATACCAAGATAGATAGATAGATAGATAGATAGATAGATAGATAGATAGATAGATAGATAGATAATATATATCAAATATATATACGTACATATACATATACACATTTATATACCTGGTAGCCAGCTGGATTATTGTGTCTAATACAAGCTGGGATGTGTTATACATTTTCACATAGGTGCTACATTTCAGATTTAATACAAATAATATAAAATATATCAAAATATATTTATTGAACTCAATAATTTGTATTATAATATTAATCACATGGTTTATTTCACCTTTAACATTGATACAGGAAAATTTTATATTACATGTGATGCCTGCTGTGTTTTGTATTGAACAGCATCACTGTGGAAACTAACGTAGGGTCCCTGTTCTTGTCTGCGTTATCATTGTGATAAAACAGTCAGATAAAAAGCAATGTAAGGGAGGATAGAGATGACTTCAGCTTATACTTCCAGGTCACAGGTCATCATTGAGAGAAGACAGGAGGGCAGGAACTGAAGCAGAAATCAGGGAGGAATGTTGCTTATGGATCAGTCCTTGGCTCATGTAAAGTCCTCAGGGATGCCCAGGGTCCTCCTACAACAATCAAGTTTGTCTTTCCTGGATCTGGCCGCAGAGCCACAGGGCAATTAGATCTGAGCAATTCTTCATTGAAGTTTCCTCTCCCCAGATCATTCTAGATTAGATCAGTTTGACAATAAAAGCTGACTAGCACAGACCCCCAACCTGCTACCCTGTGAAATAAACAGAGCTGATGATATTTCGTGTGTACCCTATAATTTTCTTACACTTTAATCCAGGGTACCCACTTTGAAAAATCAGGAGTGTTTCCTTAAATGTGCTTTTCTTTTTTTTTTTTTTTTAATTTATTCTTTTTGCTCTCCTTTGAAATCCAGGCGATAGAGGATCGCTCCAGATGGTTTGTGGCCTTTTCCCATTTTCTGGAGCATAAGACAATGTGCTATAAGGACTTGGTTACACAGTAGGCTCATCATGTCAGCAGACTCCATAGCTCTCTCTTGCCAGTCTTCGTAGTTCTTAAAGTTCTGTTGTATGGGCTTTGTTACCTGTCTAAGCAAGGCCAATGAATCTGTCAATCTTTCCTTCAGAACAGTATCTGACCATCACCTTGTTATGGAGCAGACTGTGCCTTGTTTTGGTGAGTGTATCACTGATACCATATTCCATGGGCCATTTCCTTTTCAGGTTATGTGCAGGAGAAATCTACAGTTGCCAACAGAGCAATCACCCAACTGTTGTCAGGTTAAATAGAGAGATGGAGGAGTTCGATGAGGATTTCCAACTTGTTGAAAGAGAGGGTTATATTCCAGCCTGTGAAGGTCCCACATCCTGAGGTCATTAGGGATGCACGTGTGTAGTAGGAAAGAATTCAAAACAACTTGGTTTGTTGATTCTTCTTAAGAAGGAAGCAGATGGCAGCCAGCCAAGCCTCAGAATTAAAAGTCACAGGAAGCTACAAATCAGTGCAAACAAGGAAACCTTCCAAAGCCTGAAATCGGAGAAGCCCTCCCCCACCACCCCCGACTTTGATGATCAGCTTATAATATGATCATCAGGAGCAGCCTAGTACTTCCGAGCATCAGCATTTGGGACATCTAGTAGTTGCTCGTACTGGCCTGAGTAAGCCTTTTATTTACCAACTCCATCCTCTACCCAGCATCCCAATTTCCCCTTTATGCGCATTTGGGCATTTAGAAAGCTGACCATTCAGAAAGCACACAGTTGGGCATTGTTTTCAAGCTCACTGCTGCTCCTGACAGAATTATTGAGGAAGCATTATGCAAATCTATTGTTTACAAAGGCCATAAAACCATCTGGCCCAAGAGGTTCACTTTCTGTAGCTGACTTCTGGACACCAGCATGGGTTTAACTTCCTCTGTCCTTCCTATTCTGGCTGCCAAGCCACTGTTGACAAAACACAGGTGATTTGTTTCTCATTTCTGACCAGGCTTCCAGTCCTGCCTCTGCTTATTTAACTTTGTTCTAGTTTCTGTATATCACTCTCTCCGCCTCTCTTACCTGGGGCAGTTTCCACACTTTCCCTGAGGTTTCCTTTGGAGACCTTCTGTGGATTTCCAGACAGAGTCGAACATTTATAACTACATCTCAGAGACACAAAGCACATTTGTAGAAAGTCATAAAAACGACCTTGGTAATAAACCCCAGGGTGTGGCTGTTACACACAGATGGCAGCTTCTAAGCGCTCACAATTCATGGGCTGCCCAACGGTGATCCACAGTTTCAACTGCAGACCTTGGGAAGTAAGATTTTGTTGCTACTGAGTAAGTCTAATAAATGGATTTCATTTCAACATCACTGTATAAAATTATATCTGTTTGCCTTTTCCATGAGAATATTGGACTTTTAAATGTGTATCGCTGTTCTATAGCATCACAATTCATCAAAACTGTAGCTGTTTCTGCACATGCTCAGACATTAGAATATACTTCAGAAAAGTCACAACATGGAAGTTGCTCTTTCATAGGTACCAATTTCCCAAAGAGAGGGTAGCTGTCAATTTAAAGGAGCTAAGGCTCCCGTTTAATCTTCTGTGTATGTAAACATGAGCAAGAAGCCAAAACTTATCTTGATCCAGTGATGTCCACAAGGGACACCTGTTTCAGTATTTATTTTTGTATAACATACAAGACCCGAGAGCTTTTAAGACTACAGCCGGGCGGTGGTGGCGCATTCCTTTAATCCCAGCACTTGGGAGGCAGAGGCAGGTGGATTTCTGAGTTTGAGGCCAGCCTGGTCTACAGAGTGAGTTTCAGGACAGCCAGGGCTATACAGAGAAACCCTGCCTGAAGAAAAAAAACAAAAAAACAAAAAACAAAAAACAAACAAACAAAACAAAACAAAACAAAAGACTACTGTGAGCAAGGCTAAATTCATTGTTCTGTTAGAACAGGTTAGACCTTGGCATGACTGATCTTTGTAAGTTATAGTCTAACAGACAAGAATTTTGAGGGTTCCGTTGAGATAACAAAGGATGGATCATTTCTAACAAAACAAGCAACTGTTGTTTGATTGTTATTCTTACAGCTTGCTCATATTTATCCAGTTTAGCTAAGTAAACGTAGTTATTTGAATCCCTAACACCTACTGTTCTCATAAACAGGATACCCTATGTTCTGTATTAAGCTTATCCTGCGAATTGCTCACGGAAAAAAAAAAGTGAGGATATGAGATCAATTTTAAAAATGTGAATTTTTTTTTAGTGCCAGAAGCCTAGGCACTGCCATTAGCTATAAAAAGAACTGGTGGGAGGAGGATGTGGTTCCTGCCGAAGATACACAGCACTCTCTGGCAGCCACATCCTGCCATCCTATGGCTGGTTCAACCCAAGTACCACATGATAGTTTTCTTAAATGATAAGCTATTACGTGTTGTTGTAAAGTGAGACCATTAAAAGAGAGTAGTGTCTTTGAAGGCTAATAGGTATCTACAGTTGTAGCAAAGATAGGGATTGGAGCTTTGCAAGTATCATACAGAAATGAGAGAAAGTCTTAAGGTCTCTTATGAAATATAAAAAATAAACCATCATAGAAATAAATGGGGAAATATGCAAAAGCACAAAAAAGTTCCTCACATTTAATTCCTCTGACACATTGCACATAGCATTTGCTCCACTAGACTATACTCGTATGTGTATTTATATTTATTAGTTCTGATATGGATCTTTAATGCCCCTACAAATTCATGGTCTGAGTACTTGTTCCACAAACAGTGGAAAAAAGAGCTAGTAGGGCTGTTTCTACAGCCTATAGGACCTTTGCAACCCTGGTCCTGGCTGCCACATGTCATTAGGGGTACATGGTTGGAGGTTGTTGTTTATTGTTGTTGTTGTTTGTTCTTTTAACCTACCTCCGTTTGGGTCCTGTTCTCTGATTCCTGATCTTTTGGCATGCAAGCAACCAACACCTCATGGTCACTCTGCCACAGACTGAGCTGCTCCACTGTGCCCCCCCAATTATGATGGACTACCTCTGATACCATGTGCCGAAATCAACCTCTCTTCCTTTGAGTTGCTTCTGACTGATACTTTGTCCTAATGATCATAACACTTTAGAAATTATGTTGATTTTACAAATAAATTGATGTGTTTTTACAAAATTGAAGTCATGTGATACACAATCCAGCTAGGATGTTGCTAGAGAGAAATGGCATTAGTCTCCTTTGGTCACTTAGTATTAAATTATAATGATTTTGCTATGTTACATATTCTTTGAAAACATTGTATGTCTCTAATATCACAAGACGTCAATCCTCCTCAAACATTAACAGAAATCAAAATGGCCTTGGCACCTTTTCCAGTTTCTAAATTAATGCATATCAGGTAGAGCCACAAGTGTGATTTCCTATATTTCATTGGATAGTTGAACACAAAGGTCTTTATTACTTTATACAAACCTGATCTTTCAATTGTGGGTTTATATTACTTTAAATATGACCAATCATTTAAATGCTTTCTAACAATTTATATTACAGGTGAATATTACTTTTCTTTGTCTAAATTCTTTGTGTTACATAATACATTCTAGATTTTCTAAGTTTACGTTCAAGTGGCATGTTCTTTTAGTTTCCTTTATCCCAAGAAAAGGAAACATTTCATCACATTTTCAATGTTGACCTCCCAAAACTAGAAACAATTCTACAACTGTTTTCTTAAAGCTATTTTCTAGGAAACCTTTACATTTGCAGCACTTAAACCCCTAGTTAGTGTAGTTATCATAGACATTTTCTCACATAATGGTGTGCTATTTACTAATGTTCTGATCTTGACAGACCAGTTTTGTTTTCTCAGCTTTAAATACTTTTATTGATTTGGACTTGGGGGTGTTTTGGTTTTGTTTTTGCTGTTGTTTTTGTGATTGCTGTTGCTGATGCTGTTTCTGCTGCTGTTGTTGTTTCTGTTATTGTTGCTACTTCTGCTTTTGCTACTGCTGTTTTCTGAATACTAGGATCAAACCCAGAGACTCTGGTCATGATAAACAAGTACTCTGATGTGCCACCTATCCACCCCAGGCCATTATTTAATTGTAGTTTCTTAAAAAACTTGTTTTGCTTTTTAAAAAGTAGGAGTCTTTAAAAAGAATACTAGCTTTTCCACGATGCTGTGCCAGTTTCCCAATTCCTTGCTTGTTTGCCTTTTCCTCTCCTTTCCCTTCGTTCCCTTCACTCCTCTTCATTTCCCATCCATCCTCTCATTTTCATTTTTTCTGTTGTTTATTTGTTTGTTTGCACAGGTTTTAAATAATGCGAATGAGCCCTAACAGTTAATTGTGTGCCACACTTATTGAATAACCATTCCCTTTTTCCTATTATAATGTACATGATCATATTAAAATTTGATTTGCACACTGGTACATTAGTCTGGATGGAAATTGCAGGGAATATGAACTGTCATAAAAATGTTGTTTTTAGGAAATTGCTTGAGGAAACACATGGATGACAACAAATGAGAAAAACAGAAGTCAAGGCAAGGTGAAGCCAACTGATCGCTAATCTCAATATGTGCCTTGGCTCTGCCTTGAGTTTCTAAACAGGGCTTCCTTGTTTTGACCATTGCATTTAAGATAAAAGTTCTCACAGAGAGAAAAGAAAAGATTCATTGATTTTGGGAAATATTGAGAGTCAACTTGTTTCTGCAGTTCCTGCAGTTTGGGACAAATGGCAGCTCTTGTTTAAAAAAAAAAAAAAAAAGTCCAGGGACAGGTGACATGGTTTAGCAGGTAAAAAAGAAATTCCACCCAGCATGATATTCTGAGTCTGATCTCTTGAAACTACATGGTGGATAAGGAGAATAACCTCTTTAAAATGTGCCCCCAAGACCCACATGAAAAATATTTTGTATGCACCCACACAAAGTAAACAAATAAATATAAAAATTTAAAAAAAAATCAATGCTTTACTGTATCACTGTACTAAGCAGATGCTGTTACCATCTAGCCTGGCTTTTTCTTTTATATATATATATATATATATATATATATATATATATATATATATATATATATATTTTTCCATTTTTTATTAGGTATTTAGCTCATTTACATTTCCAATACTATACCAAAAGTCCCCCATACCCACCCACCCCCACTCCCCTACCCACCCACTCCCCCTATTTGGCCCTGGCGTTTCCCTGTACTGGGGCATATAAAGTTTGCAAGTCCAATGGGCCTCTCTTTCCAGTGATGGCCGACTAGGCCATCTTTTGACACATATGCAGCTAGAGTCAAGAGCTCCGGGGTACTGGTTAGTTCATAATGTTGTTCCACCTATAGGGTTGCAGATCCCTTTAGCTCCTTGGGTACTTTCTCTAGCTCCTCCATTGGGAGCCCTGTGATCTATCTATTAGCTGACTGTGAGCATCCACTTCTGTGTTTGCTAGGCCCCGGCATAGTCTCACAAGAGACAGCTACATCTGGGTCCTTTCGATAAAATCTTGCTAGTGTATGCAATGGTGTCAGCGTTTGGATGCTGATTATGGGGTGGATTCCTGGATATGGCAGTCTCTACATGGTCCATCCTTTCATTTCAGCTCCAAACTTTGTCTCTGTAACTCCTTCCATGGGTGTTTTGTTCCCAATTCTAAGGAGGGGCATAGTGTCCACACTTCAGTCTTCATTCTTCTTGAGTTTCATGTGTTTAGCAAATTGTATCTTATATTTTGGGTATCCTAGGTTTGGGGCTAATATCCACTTATCAGTGAGTACTTATTGTGTGAGTTCCTTTGTGAATGTGTTACCTCACTCAGGATGATGCCCTCCAGGTCCATCCATTTGGCTAGGAATTTCATAAATTCATTCTTTTTAATAGCTGAGTAGTACTCCATTGTGTAGATGTACCACATTTTCTGTATCCATTCCTCTGTTGAGGGGCATCTGGGTTCTTTCCAGCTTCTGGCTATTATAAATAAGGCTGCTATGAATATAGTGGAGCATGTGTCCTTCTTACCAGTTGGGGCATTTTCTTGATATATGCCCAGGAGAGGTATTGCTGGATCCTCCGGTAGTACTATGTCCAATTTTCTGAGGAACCGCCAGACTGATTTCCAGAGTGGTTGTACAAGCCTGCAATCCCACCAACAATGGAGGAGTGTTCTTCTTTCTCCACATCCAGGCCAGCATCTGCTGTCACCTGAATTTTTGATCTTAGCCATTCTGACTGCTGTGAGGTGGAATCTCAGGGTTCTTTTGATTTGCATTTCCCTGATGATTAAGGATGTTGAACATTTTTTCAGGTGCTTCTCTGCCATTCGGTATTCCTCAGGTGAGAATTCTTTGTTCAGTTCTGAGCCCCATTTTTTAATGGGGTTATTTGATTTTCTGAAGTCCACCTTCTTGAGTTCTTTATATATGTTGGATATTAGTCCCCTATCTGATTTAGGATAGGTAAAGATCCTTTCCCAATCTGTTGGTGGTCTTTTTGTCTTATTGACGGTGTCTTTTGCCTTGTAGAAACTTTGGAGTTTCATTAGGTCCCATTTGTCAATTCTCAATCTTACAGCACAAGCCATTGCTGTTCTGTTCAGGAATTTTTCCCCTGTGCCCATATCTTCAAGGCTTTTCCCCACTTTGTCCTCTATAAATTTCAGTGTCTCTGGTTTTATGTGAAGTTCCTTGATCCACTTAGATTTGACCTTAGTACAAGGAGATAAGTATGGATTGATTCGCATTCTTCTACATGATAACAACCAGTTGTGCCAGCACCAATTGTTGAAAATGCTGTCTTTCTTCCACTGGATGATTTTAGCTCCCTTGTCAAAGATCAAGTGACCATAGGTGTGTGGGTTCATTTCTGGGTCTTCAATTCTATTCCATTGGTCTACTTGTCTGTCTCTATACCACATGCAGTTTTTATCACAATTGCTCTGTAGTAAAGCTTTAGGTCAGGCATGGTGATTCCACCAGAGGTTCTTTTATCCTTGAGAAGACTTTTTGCTATCCTAGGTTTTTTGTTATTCCAGATGAATTTGCAAATTGCTCCTTCTAATTCGTTGAAGAATTGGGTTGGAATTTTGATGGGGATTGCATTGAATCTGTAGATTGCTTTTGGCAAGATAGCCATTTTTACAATGTTGATCCTGCCAATCCATGAGCATGGGAGATCTTTCCATCTTCTGAGATCTTCTTTAATTTCTTTCTTCAGAGATTTGAAGTTTTTATCATACAGATCTTTCACTTCCTTAGTTTGAGTCACGCCAAGATATTTTATATTATTTGTGACTATTGAGAAGGGTGTTGTTTCCCTAATTTCTTTCTCAGCCTGTTTATTCTTTGTATAGAGAAAGGCCATTGACATGTTTGAGTTTATTTTATATCCAGCTACTTCACCGAAGCTGTTTATCAGGTTTAGGAGTTCTCTGGTAGAATTATAGGGTCACTTATATATACTATCATATCATCTGCAAAAAGTGATATCTTGACTTCCTCTTTTCCAATTTGTATCCCCTTGATCTCCTTTTGTTGTCGAATTGCTCTGGCTAATACTTCAAGTACTATGTTGAAAAGGTAGGGAGAAAGTGGGCAGCCTTGTCTAGTCCCTGATTTTAGTGGGATTGCTTCCAGCTTCTCTCCATTTACTTTGATATTGGCTACTGGTTTGCTGTAGATTGCTTTTATCATGTTTAGGTATGGGCCTTGAATTCCTGATCTTTCCAGAACTTTTATCATGAATGGGTGTTGGATCTTGTCAAATGCTTTTTCTGCAACTATCGAGATGATCATGTGGTTTTTGTCTTTGAGTTTGTTTATATAATGGATTACATTGATGGATTTTCATATATTAAACCATCCCTGCATCCTTGGAATAAAACCTACTTGGTCAGGATGGATGATTGCTTTAATGTGTTCTTGGTTTCGGTTAGCAAGAATTTTATTTAGGATTTTTGCATCGATATTCATAAGAGAAATTGGTCTGAAGTTCTCTATCTTTGTTGGGTCTTTCTGTGGTTTAGGTATCAGAGTAATAGTGGCTTCATAAAATGAGTTGGGTAGAGTACCTTCTACTTCTATTTTGTGAAATAGTTTGTGCAGAACTGGAATTAGATCTTCTTTGAAGGTCTGATAGAACTCTGCACTAAACCCGTCTGGTCCTGGGCTTTTTTTTGGCTGGGAGACTATTAATAACTGCTTCTATTTCTTTAGGTGATATGGAACTGTTTAGATGGTCAACTTGATCCTGATTCAACTTTGGTACCTGGTATCTGTCCAGAAATTTGTTCATTTCGTCCAGGTTTTCCAGTTTTGTTGAGTAAGGCCTTTTGTAGAAGGATCTGATGGTGTTTTGGATTTCTTCAGGATCTGTTGTTATGTCTCCCTTTTCATTTCTGATTTTGTTAATTAGGATGCTGTCCCTGTGCCCTTTAGTGAGTCTAGCTAAGGGTTTATCTATCTTGTTGATTTTCTCAAAGAACCAACTCCTCCTTTGGTTAATTCTTTGAATAGTTCTTCTTGTTTCCACTTGGTTGATTTCACCCCTGAGTTTGATTATTTCCTGCCGTCTACTCCTCTTGGGTGAATTTGCTTCCTTTTTTCTAGAGCTTTTAGATGTCAAGCTGCTAGTATGTACTCTCTCCCGTTTCTTCTTGGAGGCACTCAGAGCTATGAGTTTCCCTCTTAGAAATGCTTTCATTGTGTCCCATAGGTTTGGGTACGTTGTGGCTTCATTTTCATTAAACTCTAAAAAGTCTTTAATTTCTTTCTTTATTCCTTCCTTGACCAAGGTATCATTGAGGAGAGTGTTGTTCAGTTTCCACGTGAATGTTGGCTTTCCATTATTTATGTTGTTATTGAAGATCAGTCTTAGGCCATGGTGGTCTGATAGGATACATGGGACAATTTCAATATTTTTGTATCTGTTGAGGCCTGTTTTGTGACCAATTATATGGTCAATTTTGGAGAAGGTCCCATGAGGTGCTGAGAAGAAGGTATATCCTTTTGTTTTAGGATAAAATGTTCTGTAGATATCTGTCAGGTCCATTTGTTTCATAACTTCTGTTAGTTTCACTGTGTCCCTGTTTAGTTTCTGTTTCCAGGATCTGTCCATTGATGAAAGTGGTGTGTTGAAGTCTCCCACTATTTTTGTGTGGGGTGCAATGTGTGCTTTGAGCTTTACTAAAGTGTCTTTAATGAATGTGGCTGCCCTTGAATTTGGAGCGTAGATATTCAGAATTGAGAGTTCCTCTTGGAGGATTTTACCTTTGATGAGTATGAAGTGTCCCTCCTTGTCTTATTTGATAACTTTGGGTTGGTAGTCGATTTTATCCGATATTAGAATGGCTACTCCAGCATGTTTCTTCAGACCATTTGCTTGGAAAATTGTTTTCCAGCCTTTCACTCTGAGGTAGTGTCTGTCTTTTTCCCTGAGATGGGTTTCCTGTAAGCAGCAGAATGTTGGGTCCTGTTTGTGTAGCCAGTCTGTTAGTCTATGTCTTTTTATTGGGGAGTTGAGACCATTGATATTAAGAGATATTAAGGAAAAGTAATTGTTGCTTCCTGTTATTTTTGTTGTTAAAGTTGGCATTCTGTTCTTGTGGCTGTCTTCTTTTAGTTTTGTTGAGGGATTATCTTCTTGTTTATTCTAGGGCGTGGTTCCCGTCCTTGCATTGGTTTTTTTTCTGTTATTATCCTTTGAAGGACTGGATTCGTGGAGAGATAATGGGTGAATTTAGTTTTGTCGTGGAATACTTTGGTTTCTCCATCTATGGTAATTGAGAGTTTGGCTGGGTATAGTAGCCTAGGCTGAAATTTGTGTTCTCTTAGTATCTGTATAACATCTGTCCAGGCTCTTCTGGCTTTCATAGTCTCTGGTGAAAAATCTGGTGTAATTCTGATAGGCTTGCCTTTATATGTTACTTGGCCTTTTTCCCTTACTGCTTTTAGTATTCTATCTTTATTTAGTGCATTTGATGTTCTGATTATTATGTGTCGGGATGAATTTCTTTTCTGGTCCAGTCTATTTGGAGTTCTGTAGGCTTCTTGTATGTTCATGGGCATCTCTTTCTTTAGATTTGGGAAGTTTTCTTCAATAATTTTGTTGAAGATGTTTGCTGGTCCTTTGAGTTGAAAATCTTCATTCTCATCCACTCCTATTATCCATAGGTTTGGTCTTCTCATTGTGTCCTGGATTTCCTGGATGTTTTGAGTTAGGATCCTATTAAATTTTGTATTTTTTTGTTTTTTGTGCCGATGTTCTCTATGGAATCTTCTGCACCTGAGATTCTCTCTTCCATTTCTTGTATTCTGTTGCTGATGCTCGCATCTATGGTTCCAGATCTCTTTCCTAGGGTTTCCATCTCCAGCATTGCCTCGCTTTGGGTTTTCTTTATTGTGTCTACTTCCCTTTTTAGTTCTAGTATGGTTTTGTTCATTTCCATCACCTGTTTGGATGTGTTTTCCTGTTTTTCTATAAGGACTTCTACCTGTTTGGTTGTGTTTTCCTGTTTTTCTTTAAGGACTTGTAACTCTTTAGCAGTGTTCTCCTGTATTTCTTTAAGTGTGTTATTAAATTCCTTCTTTATGTCCTCTACCATCATCATGAGATATGCTTTTAAATCCAGGTCTACCTTTTCAGGTGTGTTAGGATGCCCTGGACTGGGCAAAGTGGGCGTTCTGGGTTCTGATGATGGTGAGTGGCCCTGGTTACTGTTAGTAGGATTCTTACGTTTACCTTTCGCCATCTGGCAATCTCTGGAGTTAGTTGTTATAGTTGTCTTTGTTTAGAGATTGTTCCTCTGTTGATTTTGTTACCCTCTATCAGCAGACGTGGGAGACTAGCTCTCTCCTCTAAGTTTCAGTGGTCAGAGCAGTCTCTGCAGGCAAGCTCTCCTCTTTCAGGGAAGGTGCACAGTTATCTGGTGTTTGGACCTCCTCCTGGCTGAAGATGAAGTCCCAAAACAGGATCTTTCCCAGAAGCTGTGTTGCTTTGGCCAGGAAGGTGGCCGGTTGTCTGGAGCCGAAGATGGCGCCACCTCAGAAGCTCTGTGGCTCTCGCCTGTCCCAGAAACAGCTGGCCTCTGTATTCCACACTGTCACCCAAGCAACCTGCCCTCCGCAGAGTCCCGGAGCCAAGGAGCTAGCCTGGCTTTTTCAATTACCTTTAGAAGTGCCAAATGCTAGACCTTTCTCAGCCCCTTATGTCAGAGTCTTCTCCTCTAACTAGGAACGTAGAAGGATTGCCTCGTGGAATGAAACCAAGGAAAAGGAAGATTACTGTATAGCACCTGCTTTGGCAAAGTCAGGTTTTGTTGACAAATGGGAACACTCTCTTGTAATCAGTCAATGATTCTATAATATCACGACAGCTCCCACAGTCTGAATGGACAAACAGAGATATGAATGTCTAGGAGACAAGGTGACAACCAATTTGGGAAACTCGGGATCTATTCAAGTTGCTTCGGGCTACCGACTGGTAGTTACTGAGGGTTCCAGGACCCCTAGTCATTGCTATGAAGCTGAATGAAGTTTGTGTACACAAAGTGAATCCTGGGTGTGATGTTTTTCATGTCATATTGGCATGGAAAATTAAAACCTAGAAAGAAAGCCATTTTATTCTGAATGGAAGTTTACTTTTCTAATGTTTCTATGAAATTATTAAGTAACAGTAGCCACTGTAGCTACTTGAGTAGATTTAAACCAAGGCCATCACAGAAACAATTCTCTGTAAAGAACATGTGCAACTAAAATTAAATTTTAGTAAAATGAAGAGACAAAATATAGAATTACAAAACATCTTTCCTTGCTCTGTGAGAGTTTTGAACAAACAAAGCATTTCTGTAAGGACATTTTTTTCTTCCACAAGAAGTGATATTGCAACAGAGAGAATATGGGCAGGTGCTGACTGCTCTTCTAGAGTTCCCAGTGTTCCTGGACAGTCACACAAGAATGGAACACCTTGGAGGTTGGTGAAAGGGCTATGAATCTTCTATACAGTGGCTATCACTACTTTCCCAAGAGCTGCATTTGGGTTTATGATAAACCTAAAAAGCTGTCTATATGAAATATTGATAATATTCTTAAGCAAATTTTAAATGAAATGATAACTGATATTCTATAGTTTCCTTTTTTTCTTTTCTTTTCACCCACCTACGAACCGTCATGATCTAAATCACACACAGTTGGCCAATATTTGGTAGACAATCTGCCTCCATCTGGGTGCTTCACAGCCATCATTAATGGATTGCAGAATCCTTCCCCATCATTCACTCTCAATACAGGATTCAAAGCACCAATAATTCATTGAAATAATTTTAAGCATGGTGGCAGGAGGTTGAGGCAGCTGATCATGTTGCATCTGCAATCAGGAAGGAGAAAGATAACTGTTAGCACTTCTCTTGCTTCCTTCGTTTTACTCAGTACAGAACACTGGTTTGTACAATGGTGCTGCCCACAGTCACAGTGGGTCATCCTATTTCCATTTAGCCTGTTTAGAAACTCTCTCGTTACAATGCTAAGAAATTCATCATCTATGTGATTCTAGGTCCTCCAAAACTAGTAATCATCATTAGCTATTGCATACATGTTGCAAATGTCGGAATTTGGATTGTCCATATGGCAGGTTGAATAGAAGATACTACAATTGGCCAGATCAGCATAATGTGTTCTATGTACTGTCCTAGGATTTAGAGGGGCAGGCTACAGGTCTATAAGCATTATATATGGTTAGAAAATTTATAAACACACATAAAACCATGTATGGGGTGGTCTTTATGAGGAAGAGAAGGATTCTGACTTCTCTATTAGATCTGGGTTTTCTGGTATCATGACAGTAACACATGTCTGTCCAAAGCTGGTATAAAATGTATGTGAGGCACAAGCGTGGTTAACTATTCTCCATTATCTGCCACATGGTTCATAAAGATGGGTTTATTCTGGAAACCTTATAATAATCTGTAAGGAGAGAGGGTCCCAAAAAGAGTAACTGAGAAGGTGGATATATATAGCACATAGGATAATCCCATCATTAAAAGCATATACCTTTTTTATTCCAAAATACTGAAATCAGTTCAATAAAATAGAATGTGAGTGGTACATGGTATCATCTACACTATGAGCAACATCATTAATTACGACAGGAATGACAATCAGAATGATAATAGTATCACTTCACCTATATGACTAACTAACATTTGAAAAGCCAGTCAAAGAACAATTTCTTATTATATTCTGAGTCTTGTGTTTACATGCACAGATAAGTGTATGCCATCCCCTCATCAAAAAAAGATTCTCTTTACCACATTTGGAAATCATCACAGAAGAATACAATTGTACACAATACAGAGATCAACTGATCATGAACAGTCCAGTTCCATGGGATACAGCTATACCTTAGCTCCTGTACTCATGCTTCAGAGAATATCAGGGAAAGGATAGGGGATGGTATAAGAGCCAGAAGACCAGGAAATCTACTGTCAAACAATTTCCCCCTAGATATTGCTGTGTAAACAAGACCAGAACAATTGCAATATCAATCAAATCAACATTTTAATATTAAATTGGAAAACCTTCTTAGGGTCCCACCCCTAGGTAAAGAACTTCAGGCAACTAATGACTGCTGAGAGAAGAATTTCTTCCAGCAAGGAGCCTCCTTATAGATTGCCTAATGTAAAATAGTCACAAAATAGACTCAGTAGATTATATTTATATATATGCATATACATACACATACACACATACATGTACACATACATATACATGAGAGAGAATAACAATAAAAGTATAAAAGGCTGGGTGTTTTTTAACATAGTTTACTGCCTGTCTTGATTTTTTAATATCTGTAATTGAAATATAATTACATCTTTTTGTCCATCCCTTACCTCCCACCAGACTTTCCTAGATACACTACTGCCAACCCCTTCCATGACCTACCACTGTTGATAGCTACTATTTCCTGAATTATTATTGTTACATATACACACATATATTATATATATGCATAAATCATTTCCTTTTTAATATATATTTATTAAGGTGGCTTATAGGCTGTGGTGCCAGTAGCCCATCAATAGCTGTCTCCCAAGAGAAAGGCCAAAAATCTGGTAGTTGCTCTGTGCATGATACAGTAATCAACAGAGATAAAAATAATTTTAAAAAATCACTATGACAGAAAGAATTCATCAATGAGTACATAAGTATATTTAGTTTATACTTGACAAAAGATCAAAGGCAAGAGAGTGACCAAAGACACTTTTTAAAATAATGGATTAAAACATAAGCCTTATATTGTTTTACAAGAATTCACTCAAAATAGATGAGACCTAAATTATTGTAATACACAAGACTACAAATGCCTTAAATCTAAGGTAAACTAAAACTCTGATGAGGATATGTCTAGCAATAGCTTTTTAGTATCAAATATGAAAGGAATGATCCACACAGATGCTACAGTCGAAGGAAATATTGTCCAAGGACCACCTGTTGACTGTTTTGAAAAAATATACAAAAGAATTCTCAAAAATTAGCATAATTGAAAGAACAACTGTCCCTAGCACCAACTTCATTTATACTAAGTGACGAAAGCTACTGAACGGTTCCACTAAAGTCAGGGATGAGTCATGAATGTCCATTTTCCCCAGTCTTCAGTCAATGCAGCCCTTGAAGTCTCTAATAGAGAAATAGGGCAAGAAATGAAAGGAACAAAATTCAAGGACCTGGAGAGATGGCTCAGAAGTTAAGAGCAGTGGCTACCTTTCCAGAGAACCTGAGTTCAATTCACAGTACCCACATGGTGGCTGATACCTGTAAATAACTCCAATTCCAGGGGATTTGCTACCCATTTCTAGCCTCTGTGAACAGAGCGTATACATGGTGCACAGACATACATGCAAGCAAAGCACTCATACACATAAAACTTTTTAAAGGACCTTCTTTGGAAAAGGGTTACACATGGAAAATTAAGAAGTCAAATCATTATCCTACTTGAAGATAACACAGTCTTATATATAAGCGACCCTAAGGATTCCACTAGAGAACTCTGAGAGTAGTTTCAGCAAAATACAAAAATAAAACTATTATCCAATCTCATTCCACTCAAACTGGCTAAGAAGAAAGCAAAAGGCAACAGTTGCCAATGTAGGTTGGGAGCAAAGGGAGCCTTTATACACTGCTACTGGAAACCAGTATGAGAACTAGTGCTATTACATAGCCTAGCTGCGTATCTTGGATATATACCCTAAGCACTACAAGGCAACAACAGAGACACTGGCACATCCATCTTTATTGGAACACTATTTTCAGTAAATCTGTAAGACAAATCTAGGTTTCCATCAACAGATGAACGAATAGGTAAAATAAATGTTAGCAGACCATTGAGTTATATTTAGCCATAAAGGAGAATGAGGTTATGTCATTTTGTAGATAATACATGAAATTGGAGATCATCATACTCTATGAATTAATTCAGATGCAGAAATATAAATATGGTATATATATTCTAACATTTATAATTTATAGACTATATACATATGCGCACAAACCCACATGCACACACACAGAGACACATGCACACAGACACATATACACATTTGTGTACATGTACATGACATAGCAGCAGAATGGAGGAAAGGCCCACAACTAGCCAATGTGTAAAGAATAAGAGACTGGAATATTCACCCTTAAGCTGGACATCTATATCACATCCCTTCGTACAAGTTCAGGAACTATTGAGAAATGGAAGACAAAAAAGATGACATGAGCCAGAGGCAGTGGATGTCTACAGAGTAGTAGTGTTTTCTAATCACAAGAAGGTAATAGAACACTTGAACGCATCATGGCTGCAACACCATGCACAAGATCAGATCAAGTTGGAAAAAAAGAATCTCAGTATGGATGGTCACCAAGTCCCATCCCTACCTAAGGACCTGTTGGTAACTGATTGTCCCTAGGTCAGGGAGTCAGTTTTCATTGAGGAATGTGGCCCATGTCAGGCTTACCCATGATCTAGTAGATGGCCCTACTCCATGCCCATACTGGCAGTCACAGTAGACTAAGTGGAGGAAATATGTAATTTGGAGGTAACAGTGGTGGGAGGCCTGGGAATATTGGAGGGGACTAAATTAAAGCGTATGATTTATATGTACAAAACTCTCAGAGGATACACCAATAAACAACATGATAGATACATAAATAAAACTGTTCTTACACTCTCAACTCTTATCATATTGTGGACAAAACAATGTAAAGGGAGAAGGTGGGTGAGTACTAGGGGATAAAAGGAAAGAGAATGTGTAAGCAGAGGACGTTTTAAGCTATGGAACTCTTCTCCATGACACTGTAATGGCAGATACATGTCATGTTACTCTCGCTTTTCCATGCTGGTGGAATGTCCAACACCCAGCCGGAAACCTAATGTAAAGTATGGACTTTGGCTGAGAATGATGTCAGGATAAGCTCAGTGATTGTAACAAATGTATCATGGTCATATGGACTACATACAGTAAGCAGGCTATGTTCACATGTGGTCAAATGTGTCATGGTCATATGGGATGCCCACAGAGGCTGTGTATGACAAGTGTGTCAGTTATATGGGCTACTGAATTTCCTGCTCTGTATTTTGCTGTGAATATAAACTATTATAAAAAAATAATAAATAAATAAAGCTTACTACAATTAAAGTGTGGGAAATTTTGAAGCTTTCTATTTTGGTAGTATGATTTAAATGGTACCATTTTGAAACAATTTGGCAATACTTCATAATGGCAAATATGGGGTTGGCATGTGTGGTAGACAGAATAGAGACCCCCTAAGCTGTCGATGTCCTGATAACCACAATCTGTGGTTACCTTTTACAGCAAGTTTCCCTGGAAGGGCTTTCAGGTTAGAGTCCTGGGGTGATCTGGAACACAAGGATACGGGAATACAGCACAGTGGATGAAACACTGCAGACACAGATTCATCTGAAGTCCCATCTCCAGACACTACACAAAACAGTGACTGTGTGTGATTCCAGCAGGACAGAGGCATGACACAGACAGGTGGCTCTTGTGGTTTCATTAGACAGTCAGTTTAGTCAGAATGGTGAGTTCCAGGTTCAGTGAAGGACTGAAAAGGAAACAGAAAAGGGCAAAGAGCGACGGACAGGAGAATCGTTTCCACAATGGACAAGCTCTTAAGTTGCCTGATTCCAAGTGGTCAGCCCTGAATGTTCATGCATATGAGCAAAGTAAACTAAATGGACTCAGTAGGTTGTGTGTGTGTGTGTGTGTGTGTGTGTGTGTGTGTGTGTGTGTGTGTGTTGTCAACCTCTGACCTATGCACACATCTGCAGAGGTACACCTACACACACACACACACACACACACACACACACACACACACACACGCACACACACACATCTTGGGGTCACTGAGATAGGTTTGATGGTGCAGGCAGAAGCCAGAGGGAGCAGCAGATGGGATGCTGAAGCAATAGTGACTTTGAAGATGGAGGAAAGTGTGTCCTGGAACCTGGAATCCAGTCAACACCTTAAGTCTAGGAAAGATCTCATTCTAATGCTTCTATGAAAAATACAATATATATATAACACTTTGGATGTATAATAACATTTTTAAAATTAACTATTTGTGGTATTTTATGTGGTATTTTATATATGTTTCTGCCAATGTTAAGAATCTAAAGCACCATAAGACTCCATGATCCACACTTTGATACATGCATAAAACTGCAGAACGCATGCTCACAGCACCATTTTTAATCCAAGGACAAACAACTTAAATATCCATTAATGCCTGAAGGATACACAAATGTGCTGTGTGCATATAATGGTGATTCAGTATTGGAAAAGAGTGGAATGTCATACCTGCTGGAATACAGATGGTCCCTGGAGACATAATCATAAGGAAGGAATCCAGAAACAATTTGCTACATATTTTATATCCTCTTTTATCAAATTTTGAGAATTATCAAACCCATAACAGAAAATAGGTTAGTTGTTAGGCTAATAAGGGACAGGCAAAGGGACAAAGACTGGTAACTAGTGGGCACACACTTTCTGGTGTGTGTGGTCACTGCTTGCACACCTTTGTAAATATATTTACAATAACTGAATTACATCATTTCTGAGGCAACATTTTATGGAATATGAATTATATGTCAACAAAATTACACACACAAATGTCTATGTATACATGTATATACAGTTTGTCTGTTCTTTATAATGTTAAATGCAGGGTTACCACATAATACCTAAGAAATAATGGCACATCTGTATGCCAGCCAGATGCTGATGGAATTAATTCCTAGATAGTTTATCTAGATATTACATCTCAAATTAATTTTAAAGAATTGATACTTGTAAGTTTACAAATTATATTATGTGGAACATCACATTGAAAAATGTCATATCTGACTGAGCTGTCAAAATCAATGCATTTAGAAGCATGGGGAGATGCATCAGTGGTTAAAAGTGTTTGCTGCACAAACATAACAGGGTGCATTTGGATCCTGAGTATCGGCTTAAAAGCCATTTGTGATCACTTCAGTAATGCAGCCCTTCAGGGGATGGGGGCAGAGACAGAAGGGTCACTGGGGCTTGCTAACTGCCAGTCTAGCTCCTGTTGTTCTCAAGAAAACAAAATGAAGTGTGGTAGAACAAGACACCCAACATCTTCCTCATGCCTCTGTATACATGCAGGTCTTGAACACATGCACACATGTGCACATAAAACACACACACACACACAAATACATGAACACAGAGTTAAAAAAGTAAAATAAATATGTTTTTATTCTGTATTCAGAAGGGTAAATCTAGTCAATAGTGTAACAAACAGCACAGTTGAGAACTACAGAGGCCTGGCTCTCTGCTGAGCCACATTAAAGAGCTAAGGCTAGATGTCTCTGAGTCAGGAAACTTTGTGGATGCAACAGAAAATAAAACAGAAAGGCTTCACACTGTCACATAAGAGAGAACTAGACAGGTAAGTGAATGATGGGGCTAAACTCATGGAGCCAGTGTGGATAGAATGCAAGAACCAGAGTTGGTGATGACTCTAAGGAATCAGAATTTTCCAGACACAATGGGGCGGATTCACATATGAACTCACAGAGCCTGTGACGCTGTATGCAAGACCTGCACAAGACAAAAGCATACAAAAGGAGTGGAAGTGGGCACAAAGTATCACCCCAGCCAAGAAGCTAATCACACATGATAGCATCTGGAACAAGGAAAATCAGCTTTCTTCAGTGGAAAGATATCAACCATACTATGGAACAAGCCCCATGCTCAGGAGTAGATAGACAATACTAACCAGACTACATCATTTTTAGTAGATTTTTTTCTTTTTCATTTTTAATTTTTTTTTCCAGAAAGAAAAAAAAACTTGAAGTTTGATGAGTAGGGAGAAATGTGAATTTGGGAGAAGTTGAGAGATGGAAAATTATATGGGTAAAAATATATACTGTATGAAAATCTCAGAAAATAAATTTTTAAAGAAGAAAAACATTAATTGAGACCCAAATTAATGGAGCTGACAGGGCTAATGCACAACATAAAGTTGGCCACTCCCTTGGCCAGAACTGTCGAGAGATTTGCACCAAAGCATCCAGGTTGCGAACTTTCCTGGGACTCCTACGGGTTGTCAGAATTTGTCTTTCTCACACGAGTTCACAGATGACACTCACAGTCTCTTTTCTCCCTCACCACTTATCCTTTCTCTTCCATTATTTTCTTCTTTCCTGTCATCTCTCCATTTTCAACATATGAAAACTCTTCAGGCTTTTGATAGACTATGACCTTTCCACCTTTTGATATGACATCTGGCCTTTCTTCTGACATAGCTCACCTTTACACAAAAACTAATCCCTTTCACAAAAGCCCTGAATTTCCCCTGTTTTCTGTATCCTGTAACTGTCACTGGAAAATTGTTAAACAGGGATGGAAAAGTAAATGAGACAAAAAAAAGTTGGCATTTTCTTGAAAAGAAGCTAAAATGTTCCTGAGAAATATGTGAATATTTGAGAAGATATACTCAATGAAACTTATAAAAAATATGGCATTGAATAGAAGAGAATGAATGGATACAGAAGAAATGGGGGAACATAATGATTTAGCACAAGAAGAATAGATATATTTGTATGCCCCAAATTTTGATTTTAATTCAATTTTTCCTCAAGTCTCTTTTGCAGAGAAGCTTTCAAACAATTGGAATGCAGAAAAGCTACAAGACATCAAAGCTAGGCCACAGTATGACACAAAACTTAAAAATATAGTTTAGTACATAAAAATGTTTTCTACGTACATTTATTCTCCATCTTTCCTGCAAAGTTTGCCTCAGTGGTCTATAATGTGATTGGGCTTTTGTCATTCCATAATTCCTCCATTTGCCTCCCTTGTTTTCTTCCAGTAGCCCATACTTACTGACTTCATAACTACATTCTGCGATTAAAATATCCACCCCTGGAAAGTTTTTTTAAAGTTCAAACAAACCTCAATGATAAACCACTAACATTTTACCCTGTCATGTGGTAGGCTCTTGACAAGGTTTGTTTTAATCACACATCATGGAGAAGGTTTTGCAATTGAAGGTTTGGGAATAAAGCTGTGGATTCATAGTCATTACTGCATGAGGATACATCACCATTAAGGGCAGATGGAGCAGAACACAACAGAGATCCTTCTCTTCATTAAGTGTTCTGAATGCTCTTCCCTCTTGATAAGGAAGAAGCAAGTGAGGGGTGTGGGAGAGGGGAGAGTGAGAGAAAGGGGGAAGACCCACACATCTGCATTGGGTTCAGAGAAAGCACTCTTACTGATGACATCAGGAACTGTAGTTAAATTTAAAACAAAACAAAACAAAAAAACTCAAAACCATGAATCCTATGAATATTGCATGCATGTTGTCATGAGCTTTCCAGGGTCTGAGATTTTATACCTCTTGCAAGTTCACAGTTAGCAGAAGCTCCTGGGTGACAGAAAGGAAGTCCTCTACACACAGCAGTCCCACAGGCACTAGGCTTGTCTTATCTGTTTGTTCTGTCAAATCCCACATGGTGCTACAGAGCAGCCTGGGGGGAGGCCGCACAGTAGGAGATTGAGCCCCAACAGAAGAGAAGATTCTTGCTTAGAAGCATGAAGAAGTTCACAAGGAAGATATAAGCAAAGCTCTTCAGCTGCCATGCACTCCCAGGGGCTCTTCAGTCTTCAGTGGCTTCTGAGAAGGCGTCACTGTTTATCCTTATGGAAAGCCAATACTACTACAGGCATTCCGGATGCCTTAGAATACTAGTACTACTCAAACTCCTATCTTTATTTGTATATCCAAAATCTCCAATGTCAGGACTGAATAAAGCAGCAAATCTGTATACTCAGAAGACTAGTTCTATAGGCATGGTTTACTCTTTACTGATATGTATTTGTTTAATAAAAAAAAAAAAGGAAGAGACAGGAGGTAGGGGAGGAATCTTTCAGAGGTGGCTATCTCCATGACTTGGGAAAAGGTCAGAGCTGTGAGCAGGGTGTACACCTTTTTATATAATCAGATTAAGTTTTTATTCAGGCTCACCAGAATTCTTTCACCTCATCTGGGTACCCCCAGAAGGAAAAGCAGCCCATGGTACCTTGGCTTAAGGACCTCATGGGCTCAGACTTCAACGGGAGCAGACAGAGAAGATCCCAGCCAGGCCTTCCTGGCAGTCACACACCGAGTCTCTCAAAACTCAAGAGCGTTGTGCATGCCCCCATCAGTGGTTCTCAACCTGTGGGTCGGGATTCCTTTCAGGGTCAAGGAACCCTTTAACAGGGTTTGCTTATTAGATAACCTGCATCTCAGTAGCAAAATTAGTTATGAAGTCGCAATGAAAAGAATTTTTATGGGGGGAGGATCACCACCATAAGCATGAGGAACAATTAATACAACAATCTTTTTTTTAAAAGGTGGACTTCATAAAAAAAAGATTTATTTATTTATTTTATTTATCTGAGGACACTGTAGCTGTCTTCAGACACACCAGAAGAGGGTCTCAGATCCCATTACAGATGATTGTGAGCCACCATGTGTTGGGCTGGGAACTGAACTCAGGACCTCTGGAAGTCTGGAAGAGCAGCCACTGCTCTTATCTGCTGAGCCCTCTCTCCAGCCCTAATACAATGTTCTATTAATACAAAGGGTAGCAGCATTAGAGATGCTGAGAACCACTGCCCTTGGTAAATGGAGATTACAGATGTACAGATTCTGCATCGGTCCTTGTCCACACGGCTTTTGAAGAAGGTAATTCACAGGAAGATGCACTGCATTTGTTTCTGCTGACTATGCCAGATAACAATAAACAGTAAAATACTTTGAGAAACTCAATTAAATATTTGGACTTAAATTATCTTCACAGACTCCCTGTATACAAACAAGATCAATGAAAATGTCTGGTCCTGGACAGAGCGAGTGCTTTGTGGCCAGATGACCATTATCATTTGTGGCAGGTTACACCGTGTTAATGAGAGCTACCTACATAATGCAGGATATACGTTTTGAGAGGTCCATCTATTTGTTTTATAGCTATATGAAGCACACACATTAAATATTGCTGGCTATTTCTGCCACTAGGTGAAACAATAGTTCCATGCAGGGAGAAAATATTTAGAGCCATTGTCACTGTGTACTCAGGGCAACAAGGAAACTCCGGTTCACATTGCATCAAACATGTCACAGCCCACAAACACTAACTCCTGACACTCATTCTCAATGGTCTGTTTTGTATGAACTATGTAAAATGTGAGAAGGCACAATGGTATATTTTCTTGGGAGTTTTGGTTTTGTTTCATATTACTGAGATTTTAAATATGTACTATAGCCCCTGGAAACCTACAAAAAAATCAAAATTACTGTCAAAAATGTTTAATAACATTGTGTGTATATGAGCTGTTTTCAATTCACTTGTCATATCTAGATCTCAGAGTTTTGTTTTGTTTTCTGAATTGAAAAGAGATTGAGGGGCTGGAGAAATAGGTCAGCAGTTAAGATTGCTAGCATTGCCAGAGGACCTAGGCTCCCAGCACCCATGCAGTGGCTTACAACTCTCTGTAATTCCAACTTCGGGCTTCTCTTCTCTTCTCTTCTGGCATCCAGGTGGCTAGGCACTTGCCTACTGCACTTGCATAGGTGCCAAAAAAAAATACCCAAAAACATTTGCAGTAAAATAATTTAGAAAAGATATTAAAATCAGTGCACAGAACCAAAAAAAATCACATTTTATCTTCTATCAAAAATATTTGTTCTCAGAAATGAAGTCAAGTTATTCTAATAAAAAATAAATGTCAATAGAAATATATTACAGAATGAGTTCAAATTTTCAGTGTATGTATGTGGGGGCTGAATATAGGAGCCCTACTCTCTTTTTCTGCTTCTTCACCCAAGATACTGATATCCACATGCAAGGATTGATTGTCAAAATGATTTTTACCAGTCTTCTGCAGAAGACTAAAAAATTGAGGATTCCATTTAGAAGAATGAAAAGAGAGAAGAAAAGTGAAACCTCACAGGAACTTAGTAATTTTCTTGAGTGCTATCCATGTCAAATGATGGCTTGTCAAGGAAGCATCACCCATGAGTGACCCCAAGCAAGCTAAGAAACAGTGAGATGTGCTCAGACTGGCTACTCCCCTTCTATATCATTAACATTTACAAACTGGACATTTCCGAAAACAACCCTGAAAAGGATATTCTCCATTAATGTTTTGAATCCTCCACAACTTGGCCATACTGTAAAGGGATTTTTGTTTCTTTCTGTGACAATATTTTTTCTGTGACTATATTCTATGGAATTACTTGGTTTTGGTACATGTTCCGTTTCCTAAGAGTCCTCTCCCAATGACATCAATTTATGAATTACCGTGTGACTTTTGACTATGCTGATAGCAATTTCTCCTTCCTAACTGTTTTCCTGCTCACCAGGAAAGAAGAAACCACCGATAAAATAATAGGATAGCAAGTGAGAGAAGGTATAGTTGTAGAAAAAGAGAACTAAACAGCCAAGTTTCTTCTGAGTATCTCCCAAATCTCTACTAATTCAAGGCTCAGACGAGGTCTCTAAGACAAATTCTGCTGCTGTTCTCAGTGTAACTAAGGGGAAAAGCTATGATATGTAGATCTGATATGTATATCAGCCCAAGGTCCATACCAGTTCTCAAAGTGCACACTTTCTAAGCCGAGTACACTGGCACAACCTAACCCTCTGCCTCCTATGTATGAACTCATCCTGTTTTTATGTGTCTAGTTAGTATAGCTTGTGGGGAGCTGAAGATGTTCATTCCTTCCATGAGTGTCTATAGAGAAATGTAATGAAGTATTAATATGTCATGAGATCTCACATCATCCAATCTAACCTGGCATTAGCATAAAGCTTCATACACTCCTTTCATTTACAGACATTTTATAGTAATTGTCTTCTTAAAATCCCAGGCCCAGGATAAGGCCTCCCTTTGTCTCAGCTATCAAAATGCTTAATTGAGCCAGTGTAGTTGATAGTCCTCATAGTCCTCAGTGTTGGGCCAAATTTGGCAAGGTCAACATTAAGCCTGTTTTCCCTGGTACCTCCTAGATTTTTATCAGCTGGCTTATAATCAAATGCAGCACACAAAAGATTAGCCACAGTAGCAACAGCAGCAGCAGCTATGGCCAGGAGCTTCTTAGAAGTGTACAATTTTCAGGCTCACCTGAGACCCACAGTTCAAATGCACAACATATATTTGAGAACACTACTGTACCATATGTCCACCTGTGGTAAACTGAAGGATGTTGCCAACATGGTGAATTTCAAACTCTAGCAGATACCAAAACCACTGTGCGTGTGCTAAACAGTTTTCTGAATTTGTAGTGTCTGATACAGTTGACCTAAGATAGAGAACCCAAAGATTTGTTTATGTATCAGGTTGCCAAGTGTTACCACCAAAATCTAAAGAAGGGGAAAATATCTATGTTTATGTGCATGTACATTCTCTCTCTCCCTCTCCCTCTCCCTCTCCCTCTCCCCCTCCCTCTCCCTTCTCTCTCTCTCTCTCTCTCTCTCTCTCTCTCTCACACACACACACACACACACACAAACATATTACCATGACTATCACAACCACCACCAAAACAACAGTAGTTAACAATCATTAGTTATTAATGTCTCTCAATATCAAGGGACTCAATTCCCCAATTTAAAAAAAAAAACACATATACACAGATTAACAGAATGGGTGCAAAAACAGGATCTATCCTTCTACTGCATCCATAAACACAAATCAGCATCAAAGATAGACATTACCTCAGAATAAATGGTTGCAAAAGGATTTTCCATGCAAATGGACCCAAGAAATAAGCTTGTATACCCATTCTGATATCTAACAAAATAGACTTACAATCAAAATTTATCAAAAAGAGATGGGGAAGAACACTGCACACTGAAAGGAAAAATTCAAGATGATGCCACAATTCTGAACATATATGCCCCAATTCAAGGGTACTCACTTTTGTAAAAGAAAAGTTGCTAAAGCTTAAGTCACACATTGATCTTCATCCAATAATAGTGGGAGACTAAAATACCCCACTCTCACCAATGGGCAGGTCATCCAGACAGAAACTAAACAGAGAAATAATGAAACTAACAAATGTTATGAGTCAAATGGTCCTAGCATTTGTGTTATCTACAGAATATTTTCAACCAAACACAAAAGCATATAGTTTCTTGTCAACAGTGCAGGGAACTTTGTCCTATTAAACACATACTTGATAACAAAGCAAGTCTCAACACATATAAGGAAATTGAAATAATCCTCTGTATCCTTTCAGTTCACCATAATTTAAAGCTGGATTTCAACAACAAGAATAACATACAGCCTACAGACCCAAGGCAACAGAACAAATCCCAGCTGAACAACTGCCTTAGTCAGGGTTTCTATTCCTGCACAAACATCATGACCAAGAAACAAGTTGGGGAGGAAAGGGTTTATTCGGCTTACACTTCCATATGCTGTTCATCACCAAGGAAGTCAGGACTGGAATTCAAGCAGGTCAGGAAGCAGGAGCTGATGCAGAGGCCATGGAGGGATGTTCTTTACTGGCTTGCCATCCCTGGCTTCCTCATACCTGCTCTCTTATAGAACCCAAGACTACCAGCCCAGAGATGGTCCCACCCACAAGGGGCCTTTCCCCCTTGATCACTAATTGAGAAAATGCCTTACAATTGGATCTCATGGAGGCATTTCCTCAACTGAAGCTCCTTTCTCTGTGATAACTCCAGCTGTGTCAAGTTGACACAAAACTAGCCAGTACAACAACTGTAGGGTCAAGGCAGACATAAAGAATTTGCAGACTTTCTAGATTTCAATGAAAATGAATGCACAATATACCTTAAGGGTTAAGCGGAAAGTTCATAGCGTTAAGTGTCTTCATTAAGAAAATAGCTCTCATATAAGCAACTTAACAGCACATCTAAAAGCTCTAGAACAAAAAGAAGCAAATACATCCAAGAGGAGTTGATAGCAGTAAATGATCTCAGGGCTGAAATCAATAAAAGAGAACAGTAAAAAAAAAAAATCAATAAAACAAAGAGTTGTTACTTTAGAAAATAAACAAGATAGACAAACCCTTACTGACATAATCAGAAACAAAAAGTGAAATGTAACAACAGTCACCAAGGAAATCTAAAGAATCAAGAATCATTGGGCCATACTTCAAAAATTTGCAATTGACAAAATTGGAAAACCTAAAGAAATTGACAATTTTCCTGATATATACCAGTTATCAAAGTTAGATCAAAGTGAGATAAGCAATTTAAATAGACCAATGAGCTAACACCAATACTTTTCAAATTATTCTACAAAATAGAAACAAACAAACAATAAAACAATGCCAAATTCATTCTGTAAGGCTACAGTCACCCTCATACCCAAACCCCACAGACTCAACAGAGAAAGAAAACTACAAACCAATTCCCCTCATGAACATCGATATACTACTCAACAAAATACCTGCCAACTGAATCCAAGCACACATCAAAAAGATCATCTAACATAACCAAGTAGACTTCATCCCAAAGATTCAGGAATGGTTGAACATATGAAAATCTGTCAATGTTATTTACCATATAAACAACTGAAAGAAAAAACCCACAGGATCACCTCATTAGATGCTTTGACAAAATCCAACATCCTTTCATGATAAAATCATGGCAAGATCTGGGATATAAGGCACATACCTAAACAAAATAAAGGTAATTTACAGTAAGCTGATAGCCAACATCAAGTTAAATAGAGAGAAACTCAAAACAATTTCACTAAAATCTGGAAAAGTCAAGGCTGTCCACTCTCACCATATCTATATAATGTAGTACTGAAAGTTTAGCTAGAGTAATAAGGCAACTAAAGTAGATACAAATCATAAAGGAAGAAGTCAAATTATAGATATTTGCAGATAATATGATAGCATAACATACCTAAGTGACCCCAAAAGTTCTACCTGGGAACTTCTATGACCAATAAACACCTTCAGCAAAGTGGCTGGATACAAGATTCACACACACACACACACACACACACACACACACACACACACACACACACACAATCCATGTTAAAAAATAACATCTTAAAATTTGCAGACAAATTGATGGAACTAGAGAAAATCATTCGGAGTGAAATAACTCATACCCAGGCAGGAAGACAAACATGGTATGTATTCACTTGTAATTGGATATTAGCTGTAAAGTAATGGACAATCATGCTACAATTTACAAACCCAGAAAGGCTAAGTAACAAGAAGGCCTCAGAGGGAAACACATGAATTCTCCTTGGATGGGGAATAGAATAAATTTCATGGGTGAAGCAGTGGGGATCAGGTGTGGGGAAGGTAGAGGGAGAGAATACTAAGAGACAACTGGAATTGGGGATGGGAATTTCTGAGCAAGGTAGAAATCTAGTGCATTGGAAAATTCTAGGAATCTATGAGGGTGATGTTACTAAGACACCTAGTAAGGGGGAGAGTGGAGCCTAAACTGATCATCTCTAGCTAGGCAAGACTTCCAGTGGAGGGATTGAAACATCAACCCAGCCACAAACCCTTTGATGTACAATTTGTCCTGCCTACAAGAAGTGTGGATACTTCATTCCTTCTTAGAATGGGGAACAAAATACCCATGAAAGGAGTTACAGAGACAAAGTTAGGAGCTGAGATGGAAGGAAGGACCATCCAGAGAATGCCCCCACCCAGGGATCCATCCCATATACAACCACCAAACTCAGACACTATTGCATATGCCAGAAAGATTTTGCTGACAGAACCCTGATATAGCTCTCTCTTGTGAGGCTATGCCAGTGTCTGGCAAATACAGAAGTGGATGCTCACAGTCATCTATTGGAAGGAACACAGGGCCTCTAATGAAGGAGCTAGAGAAAGAACCCAAGGAGCTAAAGGGGTCTGCAACCCTATAGGAGGGACAACAATATGAACTAACCACTATCCCCCACCCCCAAGCTGTGTCTCTAGTTGCATATGTATCAGAGGATGGCCTATTAGGCGATCAATGGGAGAAGAGGCCCTTGGTCTTGCGATGATCATATGCCCCAGTACAGGGGAATGCTAGGGCCAGGAAGTGGGAATGGGTGGGTTGGGGAGCAGGGCAGGAGTAGGTTATAGGGGACTTTGGGGATAGCATTTGAAATGTAAATGAAGAAAATATCTAATAAAAAATGTGTTGTGATAAATGTGTTGCAGAAATTGGGGGAGTACCAAACCAAGACTGGTCCAGCTTGAGACCGATGCCACAAGAAGGAAAAGGAGCACCCCCCCCCATTACACTGTCTAGAGGACCAAGAATCAGAGGCTGTATAGCCCAGACACCTAGGCTAGAACCAAACAGTACCAGCAAAAAAAATCTAACATCCAAAATCAATTAAATGAAACCTATGATATTCTGATAGTAGATTAAGAGCCTAGCACAATCGACATCAGAGAGACTGATCCAGCAACTGATGAAAGCAGATGCAGAGATCAACCAGCAAACATTAGGTAGAGCTTGAGGAATCCTGTGGAACTCAGGAGGAAGGATTATAGGAGCCAGAAAGAAAGGACCAGGGCACCACAAGAAAACCTACAGATTCAACTAACCTGGGCCCATAGGATCTCACAGAGACTGAATCAACAATCTGGGAGCCTGCATTGGACTGGCATAAACCCTCTGCACGTATGATATGGTTGTGAAGCTTGGTCTTTTTGTGTTACACCTAACAGCAGGAGTTGTGGCTATCACCTGTCTCGTTTTCTTGTTTTTGGGACCCTTTTCCTCCCACCATGTCATCTTATCTAGCTTTAATACAAGGAGACGTGCCTAGTATTATTGCAACTTGATATGCCATGTTTGTTCAATATCCATATCCCTAGGCCTTCTCATTTCTAAAGCGAAATGGAGGAGGAATGGATAGGGATGAGAAGGGGGAAGGACTGGGAAGAAAGGAGGGAGGGGAAACTGTAATCAGGACCTCATAAAATTGCAAAGCTTCTATAAGGCAAGAGACACTGTCAATAAGACAAAAAGACCACGAACAGATTGAGAAAGTATCTTTACCAATGCTAAATCTGATATGAGACTAATATCCAATATACACAAAAAACTCAAGAAGCTGGACTCCAGAAATTCAAATAACCCATTAAAAATGGGGTACAGAGCTAAAAAAAATATCAACTGAGGAATACTGAAGGGCTGATAAGCACCTGAAAAAATGTAAAACATCCTTAATCAGCAGGGAAATGCAAATCAAAAAAACCCTGAGATTCTGCCTCACACCAGTCAGAATGGCTAAGATCAAAAATTCAGGTGACAACAGATGCTGGCAAGGATGTGGAGAAAGAGGAACATTCTTCCATTGTTAGTGGTATTGCAAGCTTGTACAACCACTCTGGAACTCAGTCTAGTGGTTCCTCAGAAAATTGGACATAGTACTACCGGAAGATCCAGCAATACCTCTCCTGGGCATATACCTAGAAGATGTTTCAACTGGTAATAAGGACACATGCTCCACTATGTTCATAGCAGCCTTATTTATAATAGCCAGAACCTGGAAAGAACCCAGATGTCCCTCAACAGAGGAATGGATACAGAAAATGTGGTACATTTACACAATGGAGTACTACTCAGTTATTAAAAACAATGAATTTATGAAATTCATGGGCAAATGGATGTATCTGGAAGATATCATCCTGAGTGAGGTAACCCAATCACAAAAGAAGTTACTTGATATGTACTCACTGATAAGTGGATATTAGCCCAGAAACTTAGAATACCCAAGATACAATTTGCAAAAAACAAGAAAATCAAGAAGACAAACATGTGGATACTTCATTCCTCCTTAGAAGAGGGAACAAAATACCCATGGAAGGAGTTACAAAGTTTGGAGCTAAGATGAAAGGATGGACCATCCAGAGACTACCCCACCCGGGGATCCATCCCATAATCAGTCAGCAAACCCAGACACTATTGCATATGCTAGCAAGATTTTGTTGAAAGGACCCTGATATAGCTGTCTCGTGTGAGGCTATGCCAGTGCCTGGCAAATACAGAAGTGGATGCTCACAGTCAGCTATTGGATGGATCACAGGGCCCCCAATGGATGAGCTAGAGAAAGTACCCAAGGAGCTAAAGGGCTCTGAAAACCTATAGGTGGAACAACAATATGAACTAACCAATACCCCCAGAGCTCGTGCCTCTAGGTTCATATGTAGCAGAACATGGCCTAGTCGGCCGTCATTGGGAAGAGAGGCCCCTTGGCCTTGCAAACTTTATATGCCCCAGTACAGGGAAATGTCAGGGCCAAGAAGTGGGAGTGGGTGGGTAGGGGAGCAGGACAGGGGGTGGGTATAGGGGGCTTTCAGGATAACATTTGAAACGTAAATAAAGAAAATACCTAATAAAAAATAAAAAGAGAAAAAAATCAGGATGCAATATATGAGAGAAAAAAATTTAAATGTAACCAGTTCCTCATAACTATATTATTGAATAAATTGCTAAATATAAATAATAATCGTGACAGCTGTAACTAATGAAAAAATGTTCTAAGATCCTAAAACTTTGAAAAGTATGATTTATTCATAAAATATATTCCATTATTCTCTGATACTACCCTGTGAAAAGAATACTTTGTTTAATATAGTAGTTTAATACAGCCAGTTTCTTAATTGAGCAATACTTGTTACTTCTCACCAGTGAAAAATGTAGTTTGTGGTTTTGTACTGATGAATTTTTAAAGTAAGCTTACTTTTCCTTTCAGTCAAAATTTTCTGTTTAATGATGGGGGGGGCACTTGTAAAAATAAATCTTTCAAAATCGTGGATAAATAAACTCTTTGCACATAAATGTTTGGATTTGAAACTTGCAGTATATCCAAGAGATGGAGCAATTGAAAGCCAGTGTTATAATCAGCATTGACAAGTTGGCAGTCACGGAGTTTTGGCTGAGCTGAGTAATCAAGAGGTGTGGCCTTTAAAGGCCACCTGAAGCCCTGGAAATCTGTGAGCTGATGAGCTGGAATAAAAGTGACTCACACAACTATCATCCTTGAAGGGCATCACCCACTGTGAGCATGAGGTTCACGGGAATCTGTGTCTTTGTAAATAGATATGACAAAAGAACTTTGTGTGGGACTCCTCTCTAGATAAACACAAGAAACAAGAACGCTATTCTGAAACTGCATCCAAATTGAAGCCTGGAAGATACAAACTCAATCCGTTTCAATAGTGATAAATCGTGAAGTCATCTTTCCCAGGTTATAACAGAAAAAGACTATACTGAATGTGAATTTGCAGTCCAAAGTTACATAATATATAGTGAACCAGAGCCAACAGAAAAGTGAGTGGCAGAAAAAAACTTAGCATATTTACATTACATAAACTATAGTGTCTAACAATATACAATGATAGGTAAAATAAAGGAATGAATTAAACAAATGTATTTTGTTTAATATTTGTAAATAACTATTGTCCAATATGTCAGACAGTTGATAGAAATAAAGAAATAAGGTTATGATGAGTGCAAGGGAAATAAGTTATGGAATATTTATAGCCAAGGATCAGGTTTAAACATATATTGAAAAGAAGCTGATAATGTAGAATATATATTAAAAAAAACCATACATCAGTATCAGAATAAATCAATATCAGGATCCAATAAAATAAATTTAAAAAAAGAAATGGAAAGACAAAAAATAAAAACAAACAATATGGAGTATTAAATGAAAAGACCATTATGTATCTAATTAGCCAAAAGAAAAGTTAGGCAATCAACATTTCTATAAATCACAAATCAAAAATAATGGAAGTCATAATTTCTTGGTATCAACAAGCACAATGATTGCTAATATGGAATTATAAAACATAATTTTCTTTATAACCTACATACTTCCTAGTGAACATACTAATCACTGATGAGAGAGAAAAATGATCTTAAGAGCAACAAGAGGAAAGATAGAGTCTCCATCAAAATTGCAGAATCACAATAGGTCATTTCCACAATGCCATGGAAGCCACTTATATTTTGAATAATTTATATAGTTTTTCATTATTCTATATCCAGCTAAACTATCATACAAATAAAATCATTTTCAGAAGAAATAAGAGGAGAGAAAGGAAAAGGAGTATTTAAAAAACTCTAGGAAGGAGTTCAAGACAAAACTTGAGCAGAGAACCAAAATGAATAAAGTAAAAAGGAGGAACTATGGATAATTATGAATTTCAATAATCATTGCACGTATTTAACCACACATTATCAACTAAAGAACTGTAATCATATTGTAACAACAAGTGTTGTTTTCATTAGGTAATACAGAGTACCGGTTAAACAATGATAAGCTCTTCTGTTACATAGAGATAGTTTAGACTTCTCTTTATGGCAATGTTTAAAGTATAAGCAAGTTAAAGATAGAAATAGAATGCATAAGTGCATTAGTCAATATGAAAGAAAATGAAGAGAAAAATAAAACTTGGTTAATGTAAAGGAAGTTTAAATAAGATAGTGTGTTAGATGGTAAACAGGAAGTACAAACTATAATGTGCATAAATTATTGCATGACATTGTAATAATAAATATATAATAAAGAAATGTATACATTATAAATACAATAAATCAATACCTAAAGTGCACGTGATTCTATAAAGGGAAAACATAGATGCTCAAAGCAGAAAAGAAGGATACAAAAACATAAAATTCTAAAACTAAAACGAAGAAGCCAAATTAACAACATACAAAAGAAATATATTTTGTCTAAGGTATTTTTATCACCTATATTAGGAAAGAAAATACTCAACAGAAAGATAGAACAAATATACAGAAACAGTTATTAACCATACAAATGAAAAGTGGCATGCCAAAATAAGGCACTTAATATAGTGAATCCTAACATAGTGGAGATTTCAGCCTATCTGATAACAGAAAAATTGAAATGGGGATAACAAATGGATATAGTTAAATACTTATATAGATATGTGTTCATGCTAAGAACATGTAAAACAAAAATGAATAAAATATTCAGTCAAAAACATCTTTAATATTAATATATATATCAGCAATAAATTATCTAGGTTAGCCAATCTACTTTTTTGTTGGGTTTTCTGGTTTATTTACATTTCAAAACTTGTTCCCCTTTCTGGTTTCCCCTCTGCAACACCCCCCCATTGCATTCCCCCTCCCCTTTGCCTCTATGAGGGTGCTCACCCACCCACCCACCCATTCCTGCCTCGTTCTAACATCTCCTAACTCTGAGGTATAAAGACTACAGGTCCAAAGGCCTCCCTCCCCATTGATGCAAGATAAGGCAATCCTCTGCTACATATGGACCAATGAGTCCCTCCATGTGAACTCTGGTTGGTGGCTTAGTTCCTGGGAGTTTTGAGTGGTTCAGTTAGTTGATATTCTTGTTCTTCCTATGGGGTTGCAACCCCCTTCAGATTCTTCAGTCATTCCCCTGTTTCTTCCATTGGGTTCCCCAGGCTCAGTCTGATGGTTGGCTATATCTAAATCTGTATTGGTCAGGTGCTGGCAGAGCCAATCTACTTTTGTATGTCTCTATAGTATTACTTCTATAGTATAAACATCAAAATAGCTGAATACTAAACATCTGACAAAATTCAATGCTTTGTAGAAGAAACATAAAACAACAAGCTTAGTGAACTGGATAGGCACTATCTACCAGTATACTGGGCTGTGCTGGAAAGAACGGGACTTAGCAAGGAAGGTGAATGCAGGCAGGGCCTTGTTCCATGGTGAGTGTGTGGGCAAAGAATGCATTCCTGGGAACAGCTTCAGAGAACTGGTTCAGTTTATTGTGAAAAACAAAGGCAATTTAAACCTTTGTGGTGTCAATAGGAAATATTGGAATGAGTGTACACCAATGACCAGGGCCAGGACATCTCATTAGCATGAGGAGGAATTCCAGGTGTTGCTGGACATGACCTTATAAGGGGAAAGGAAGTTTAACCTGGATGGTGGCTTTGACTATGAGACTCTCAGATTTCATCCCAGAATCAAGGCTTTAACCTCAGAGTTTTCCTCAGATTGGGGCCGAGGTTTTGACTACAGAAGTCCAAGATTTCACTGTGAGATCAATTCTGACTCCAGCCCAAGCTGTTCCAAAACGTTCAGCATTTAACTGTGGTTATGACTCCATCCAATAGCCTTGCTATTAGCTCGTGGCCAAGTTTATGGTCCTTTTTTTTTACCTAGAGAAGAGCAAATCACCTCACTTTTCCAACATGAGAATCAACACAAGCTGCACCAGTTTCCACACTGAGGTGGCAGCACCCAACCATCTGAGAAAACTCACATAACACAACAGCCCAAATAGAGTTGGAAGATGGTAAAGCTGGAAGAGAAATTCACTTCAGCAAAATACTAAACGAAAAATAAAACACAAAGAATATAACACAACTGTCCATTATGACCCATTCCCAGCATCTTATGTCCCCTATAATGGAAACCAAAAATTATGGGGACAGTTTTTTTTTTTAAGATTTAATGAGCATAGAAAACTCAAACAAACACATGCATGAATCCCAGAAATTTATCCAAGACTTCTGTACAAGACAAGTTCCAGTGTAAATAAAAGAGTATATTGAAAGAGAAAGTGCAAGGTACAGAGGAAAAAAATCATCAGGGAAATATAAATATTGAGAAATATCAAACAGAACTAACATTGGTGAAAGAAATGATCAGAGTTAAAAAAAATAAACTTTAGAAAACATCAACAGACAAGATCTTATAGAAGAATGAATTTTAGAAATCAAGAAAAAAGTTGAAATAATATAATAAATGTAAATAAAAATTTAAAAAGAGCCAATATCATTGAGAAGTCTGGAATATATTCAAGAAACCAAACTTGGGAATTCATGGAGCAGAAAGAAAAACAGAGATGAAGTCAAAGGGAATAGATAGCCTATTCAATTAAATTAGAGAAAACTTCCCAAACCTAAGAATTAGATGTCCAAATACAAGAGACATTTATAACTCCAAATATATATTAAAAGAGAAAAATATCTCCATGACTCATCATAGACATGTTGTAAATAACACAAAGTAAAGAAGCAGTACTAAAGGATTTACAAATGGGTGGAACAGAAAAAAAAGTTCCAAGTGAGGTAACCTAGACCCAAAACAGCAAATATCATGTTTTCTCTTACATGCACGTGTTAGGTTTTATGCTTTCAATATGTGTGCTACAAGTCAAATAGAGGCTAAGTACCTGGTAAGAGACCAGGGCAAAGGAGAACATTTACCAAGAAAGCGAAAATACAATACAGTTTTATGGAGAAACAAGGGGGAATCTGGAATAAGATTAAGTAGGTAAGAGGATGGGAAAGAGGGGCAAAAGGCAAATATGGGGAAGGACAATTAACATTAATGTCCAACACTAAAAGCAGAAATATGAAAACCTAGTATCGTAAAAACTTCCTAAAATATAGATGTACATGAAAGGAATATAAATTGAATCATCAAATAATAGTGGAGATAATGTCCCGATTAGACATCTTAAGCCACCAAGTAAAACTTCCAATGACAAGAATTGAGTTAATGAGGTTTTGGCCAAAGGGTGTCTCATGGATTCCCCCCCAAACATCAAAGGCTATTGACAAGGACATTGGGAGTTCTCCACCGTGTGGTCGCAAAGCCTTGCTGCTGAAGTCAACACTGACTTAAAACATTGAACACAGAAAAGTTAAGCTGGTGCCAAACTAGAAGCCTCATCTTATAGACTAGCATTCATAGTACTGGAAGGTAGTTTTCCCACTACCACAGGAAAGTAGTAACTATCAATATCATCCAGCTACAAACCTTACAACTTAACAATGATCTGCCTGCAGATCAAAATATATTGGTTCAATAGTGACACAAATGTTATGGAATTAACCACAGCCTTTAAAAAAAAAATTAAGGCCTCCTTCACTGGATCCCTACCTAACACTGCTAGAGTGGCCAAGAATCTGAGTCTGGTAGACTGTGGGACTAGGGGAACCCCTAATGCCATTATTCTGCTAAAGGAGCATAGAAATGAAATAATTCCTCATGACATACTGCTATACCTACATGTCAAAGCTTCACTTGGCCATCATCAGAGATGCTTCCTCTTACAGTAGATGGACACTAACAGAATCTCACAAATAGATAATGGGCAGAGAGTAAGAGACTTTGGAACACTCTGTCCTAAATGGTATGTCTTCCTCAAACCTCTGCTCTGAAAGCTCAGGGATCTACATGGAGAGGATTGGAAAGGATTGTAAGAACCAGAGGAGATGAGTGACTCTAAGGTTTTCTCCACACCATAGGACTGATGTACAAACTCACATAATCTGTGGCAGCATACACCAGACCTGAACAGATTCAAGACAGAAGGGGCCCCAGCATTCAGAGGGGATATCAAACATAGGGTTCTACCCCTAACCAGAAAGCTACCTGCAATGATACCTGCAAGTAAAGAGAAAATCAGCTTTCCCCAATGGACAGTCATTTGGTAAAGCATCCACATTCTAAGGCAAGTCTCATGCCCAGGTGTATTGGCCAACAGAAAATGAACGCAAGGGTACTTTTATAGACTTTTGTTTAGTTTTGGCTTAGGTTGGCATTGTTGTCTTGTCTTTTGCCTGTTTGTATTGATTTTGCACTTTTTGTGGGGTTTCATTTACTTATTTTTAATGGACAAGAAAAATACCAACTCACTTTAAATATACTAATATTATAATAATCCTAGACCATTCATCAGCAATCCAAAAATAGTGAAATTAGATATTTCAAATTCTAAATGTAAATAACTGTAAAACAACAGTGCTATACCCCCTTTCTCATTTTTTTTGTAGTGCAGGCACTCAGACCTATAAAGTTCTCACTTAGGAATGTCCCATGGGCTTTAGTTTGCTATGTTTTCATTTTAATTTATTTCCAGTACTTTTTAAATTATTCTGAAAAGTACATCTAGAAGAGGTACTCTCAAATCACTTTACAAACCAGCATTACTCCAACACCAAAGCCAATTAAAGATGCAACAACAAAGAGAGAGCTACTGACCAATATCCCTGGTGAACATTGATGTAAAATTCTCAATAAAATATTTGCAAACAAAGTACAAACACTATATTGGTATGCTTTCTATTGCCCTGATGAGCACATGATCAAAATCACCTTGGGGAGGAAGACTTCCTTTGGCTTATACATTCTGCTTGGAGTCCATGATTGAGGGAAGTCAAGACTAGAACTCAAACAGGGTGGGACCTAAAGCAGGGGTATGAAATAATACTGATTACTAGATTGCTTCTGAGGTTCAATTTTTAGCTACCTTTCATGTATTCTCCGGGACCCCCTGCCTACGAGACCCACAGTAGACTGGGCCTTCTCACCAATCATTCTTCAACAAAATACTCCATGAATTTCCCTAGAGGTCAATTTGATGAAGATGTTTTTTTGGTTGAGTTTCCCCTTTTCCTGACTGTTCTAGTGTGCATCAACGTGCCCCAATCAAAACAAATCAGCACAGGTATATATCAACGGTATCATCCTCTGAAATCAAGTTGTTTTAATCTGGAGATACAGGGATGGTTTAAATGCCGAGGTTGATAAATGTAATAAATCATGTAAATGGACATAAGGCGAAAAACACATGGTCATCTCACTAGATTCAGAGAGGCCTTTGACAAAAATCCAACATAACTTCATGATAAAAATCCTTGGGACATATCTCAAGGTTGTAAAAGCTGTGTTTGATAAATTTACAGCCAACAATATCCTGAATAGAGAAAAATTAAGAGTGGTATTGAAACTCAAATATTGCTAGCAGAGTGTTATCAGTTCAGTTAGGTTGAAAAGTAATTTGGAATGGCAAATAAAGCTGAAGATGTGGATAGCTTTCATCACAGTGGTGCCTTTCAGTATCCCCTATACACACGCTAATCCAAAGAAGAGCTCATCAAATGTTCATAAACAGCATTAGCTTTAGTAGCTGTATAAATAAATAACACAAAAGAAAATTAAAGTACATTAATGGGATTCTAGATAAACCTCTATTTATTCATAAGATAAAACCTATATAAAATTTCAGTGAGAGGGCTAGAACTAAACATATTAACATGAATAAATCTTAAAAGCAATGTTCAAACTGCAAGTCACTAAAGAATGTATACAGTGTAATAGCATTCGTATAATTTTTAAAACATGTAAAATAGAACTGCATATATTTATGTAATTCATACATATGTATTAGAAATATAAAGTATTCTGAAGAGCGATACCAAGTTCAAAGTAATTGAATAGAGGAGAGTTCACTGGAAGATTCAGTAGCATCCATAATCATTTTTTCCATGCACAATATGGAAGCATGGGTGCTTGTTTTATTTTTTTCTGACACTTTCTTGCCTCCCTGAACTCATGTCTTCTAAAAAAAAGAAAGCAGATTTTTCAGAGTATATCTGTACAAACCTGCCTATAAAGGCAGAACAACTCTGCTGTTAAGTATACCACAGTATTGTCTAAATTTTACATTTTTCCTCTTCACTCAAAGGCTTTTCTTTCTTTCTTCGCCTATGCAATTAACTTAGCTGGTAGATACATGTAGCGTATGATTGGGAACTGAACTCCATGCCTTAAAATTACAAAATACCTTTCCTTTTAAATGTTTGATATATCTATTCCTCAGAGGCCCCTCATCAGAGGAATGGATACAGAAAATGTGGTACATTTACACAAGGGAGTACTACTCATCTATTAAAAAGGATGAGTTTATAAAATTCCTAGGAAAATGGATGGACCTGGAGGGCATCATCCTGAGTGAGGTAACCCAATCACAAAGGAACTTGCACAATATGTACTCACTGATAAGTGGATATTAGCCCAGAAACTTAGAGTACCCAAGATATAAGATACAATTTGCTAAACGCATGAAACTCAAGAAAAACACAGACCAAAGTGTGGACACTTTGCCCCTTCTTAGAATTGGGAACATAACACCCATGGAAGGAATTACAGAGACAAAGTTTGGAGCTGTTACGAAAGGATGGACCATCTAGAGACTGCCATATCCAGGGATCCATCCCATAAACAGCCTCCAAATGCTGACACCATTGCATACACTAGCAAGATTTTGCTGAAAGGACCCAGATGTAGCTGTCTCTTGTGAGACTATGCCAGGGCCTAGCAAACACAGAAGTGGATGCTCACAGTCAGCTATTGGATGGATCACAGGGCCCCCAATGGAGGAGCTAGAGAAAGTAACCAAGGAGCTAAAGGGATCTGCAACCCTATAGGTGAAACAACATTATGAACTAACCAGCACCCCCTGGAGCTCGTGTCTCTAGCTGCATATGCATCAGAAGATGGCCTAGTTGGCCATCCATGGAAAGAGAGGCCCATTGGTCGTGCAAACTTTATCTGCCTCAGTACAGGGGAACGCCAGGGCCAAGAAGTGGGAGTGGGGGAGGGAGTGGGGAGGGGGGAGCAGGGGGGGGAGCGGGAGGGACATTTGGGATAGCATTGGAAATGTAAATGAAATAAATACCTAATTAAAAAAACAAAATAAAAAAATGTTTGATATATTTAAATACACTAGATTTTCTTGATTTTCATATTCATGCTTTGAGTGTCTTTTAAATAAAAAGGTAAATGATTTAATCCATTCACATTTGTCTCTTGGAGGATAGATATGAAGAACTCCAAATATTCTGAATATAATATGTGTATTATATAAAATGATATGCCATTTGTATATAACTTATGCCCACCCATGCCTATACTTCAAACCATGTCTATTTCACTTGTGAATCTGGAGTTAAACGTAGGACAGTACTAATGCAGAGAAACACAGGTAGAGTTTGGAACTATACCTAGACCCACAGTCAGAAGCCAGACCGCATTTATCCGTATGTCTAAGGACAGAGAACACCACGCTTGACACCACCATCTCATTAAAATGTACTTGAAAACATAATAACCTTTTCCAATTTCTTTTAATACAATTTGTAATTGAAACTGAGCAATGTTTTGTGTCAAAAGAGTTGATTCAGAGCAACCAAGTACAAATAATATATTTAATTATGGAGATATACTGCTTGGGCCTTAAGAGATGGGATGTTATATTATTTCCTCATGTTTGTAGATTAAAGGTAAATTCATGCACAAATTTTATTTCAACAGCTAGGTATATATGGAGAAAGACCTGATCACTATTGGCAAGCAAATATATGCAACTTTTCCCCCTTGAGAACAAGTGGACATCAGGAATTAAATGAGACTGAATTGGAGCCAAGATCTGTAAATACAGTGTGAAGTAACTATCCACTTTATACTATGTTTTATTCTTTGCATTTGTACTTTCTCAATCCTAAGCTTGTATATCAATATTTTCATGAGCAGCTCTTCTAATAGTCTTGTGAACTAGTCAGTCAGATGAATCCTGCGTGGTTTCATTCTAAGTACATTTGTTTTAAAACAACAAGAGAATGATAGGTCTCCAGAATGAACTTTGATTTTTACATAGAAACTATACTACACTAAAAGTGTTGGGAAAAGAAGAGGGATTAGTGATGGATGGAAGGGATTAATAATAGTTTGGCTCACAGCTTTAGAGTTCATTCCATGTTCACTTGGTCCCATGAGCTTTTGCAAATCACTATGGCGATAGGGGTGTATTTAGGGGTAATGTCTGCCTCTTTGCAGATACAATGCAGAATGTGTGACAGAGAAAAGACCAAGACAACATAGTCCCCCCCAAAGTGGACCAAGCGTTCTACTTCATCTAGGTAGACACCACCTTCCCAAGTTTCTAAAACCTCCCAAAATACCACCATAAACTGAGAGTCAAGCATGGAACAAGTGGACAAACTGAGGAACATTTCATATTCAAATCGTAAAGTTCCTCTTCCAGATTCTCATGGCTATTCTGCCATACAAAACGAGTCTCCATTCATCTTAAGAGCTCTAATATTAGTCAGACATTCATACCCAAACTTGCTCATGACCCAAGGCAAAAGTGTAGCTGTGAGCAGTTCTACAAATAGGGAAAAATTAAACACATTCACCATTTAGCTGACAGAACAAAAGGAAGGGATGGGTTAATAGCAGTGACTAATAGGCCTGGACTGAAACCAAACCCAGCAACATCAACAGTAAATCCTGGACAAACAGATCTCACATCAGACACATATGGTGACTTGGCTGGCCTGACTCTACGGCCTTTGCATTTGCAGCCTCTCGTTCAGACCCAGTCCACCCCTTCTCTGAAGCTTTACTAACCAGTACTCTACGTTGCTGGCATTTCTAACATCCTAAAGTCTCTACTGCACTTTAGGGTTCAGTCTTGTTTCTGTTTTTGTTGCTGTTGTATGTTTGCTTGTTTTAATAAGATTTATCATTTTATTTTGTGTGTGTGTGTGTATGAGAGTATGCCACACGTGTGAGCAGGATGCATTATGAGAGCAGAGGTGTTAGATCCTCTGGAGCTGGAGTTACAGGCTGTTGTGAACCTCCTGTTGTGGCTGCTGAGACTGTTGATTCACATCCTCTGGAAGAATAATACACACACTTAAGCGCTGATCCGCTGATCCTCCCCTTCAGCCCAGTATTTACTCTTAACAGCTTCGTGCACTCTCCCCTGCAGGAATCCTGACACTATGATGTGCTGCCTGGCCCCTTAGCATTCCTAGAGGAGAAGCCTCCTTGCCCCCTTAAGTTCAGCATTCTGCATAACTAGGAACTCATTATCATGTGGACAATATGAAAGTCTGATGCCAGCCACCCTACCATGGGGGGCAGCCGACTTCGAATATCTGCATGACTGAAGCCGGTGAAACACTTCCCTAAACAGCTCTGTGAATGCAGAATGCCCTAGAGTTCTTTTCTCAGACCAAAAAAAAAAAAAAAAAAAAGTCATTCAATTGAGTTTAAAAAAATGGTATATCCTTTATTCTATGAAGGCTAGATGTCTGGATCAATTTCTGAGGAGTCTGCAAGGTTTCTTTCTTGTTTCAGTACAAAGTAATTGATTTCCTTATCTTAAAAACAAAACACCTTTCATCAGTGTGTGTGTGTGTGTGTGTGTGTGTGTGTGTGTGTGTGTGTGTGTGTGTGTGTGTGTTTCATGATGGAGGCCAGAGCCAAATCTGTGGACTTAGCTCTTTCCTTCCACCTTTTTGTAGAATCTGGGAATTGAACTCAGGCCATTAAGAATCACAGCAAGCGTTCACCAGCTGAGCCATCTTGCCAGCCCCTTGATTTCTTTGACTGCCTCTAATCTGTTTCACCACCATATCTATCCTCCTGGTCCACAACTTTGAACTATATGCTTTCCCAGCCCCATTACTTGTTTTTATAAAATTCTTTCTACTCTTCATTTTGCTCTTACTTCTCAGACCATGTTCCTGCCTCAATGATGTGCTCACTGGACCCTCCTCTGCTGAAGTGACTAGTCTCTTACTTTAAAATTCAACTGCATTCACATACTCAGGTCACAGATAAATAACTGGCCAGAGTATAACATAGAGGTCTTAGGTTCAATTCCAAACTACAAGTTCATGTCTAATTCCTCTTGAACCTGGCTTCCACTGTCCACATTACTACTGGCCGTGTGATCTTATGAACTCACTAGAATTACCCATTAAGCTTACAACATTTTAGGGCTTTCTCTATCCAGAGTTTCCAAATTCTGCCTATAGAGCATGGAGAGATGGATCGGCAGTTAGGAATAATTGCTGTTCTTGCAGAAGACCCAAGTTCAGTCCTTAGAATCTATATTTGTTGACCCACAACTACCTATACCTCTAGCTCCAGGGGAGTGGATAGCCTCTTATTGCTTCCACCGAAACCCACACACACGTAGAATATACACACAGGTGCATAAACACTAATAAAATATAAAAAGTAAATCTTTTAAAAACAATTTTCAATGAAAATGAGTTTCAAAGGTTTAATAAGCACATGGTCAGGCTTAGTCACATCAACGACCCCCCTTGTTTCTTCTTGTGGTTGTCACAGAATGCACAAGTAAAGAACCTGAAAGACATTGTTTTGGCTCAAGGTCTCTGAGGAGTCTGTTCACTGCTTCCTGGCTCCAAGTACTTAGGCAAAATGCATAACTGTGGAAGCATATGCAAAACTGGGTCTTAACCTCATGACAGGTGAAGAGGAGATGGGGCACCAGAAAGAAAGGCAGGACAAAGACATCTTTTTAAGGAGATACTTCTTGTATCCATTTCCCCTTCCTCTTCTTTTGAGCATCACAGAGTGGGAAGAAAGTGAACAAGGAATTGCAGTGGTGAGATTCACAGGCTTTGTGGTATTGATTTTGATGTCTTAAAGAACGCAACCTGCTTGCTGGCATTAGGTACAAATCACATGTATTTCCCTTGATATGTTAGCCAACATGTTCATTAGATTAGTTTGTCTGCGGACTAGTAATGAGGAGAGGAGGTTAAGGGAATATTTGGTGCATATTGCACTAAGATGTGACTGTAAGTTCATTACATGTACTTTTTAATCTCCAGGACAATATCATGTATAGTTATCATTGGTCACATTCCTCAGATTAAGAAACCAAGATTAATAAAGATTAATTAGCCTGTCAGAAGTCACACATCCAAACAACATTTGCTAAGAGACATAGCTAATATAAGAGGCTGATTTTATATCAATTTATTTAACTCTATAGGTGGGTATTGTGTCTGGGTATAAAATTCTGACATCAGAAAGCCAAGAACTTTATTCATAAAAGACCTCAATTTATACTATAATTCTGTATTTACTACCTACCCATAGAACCATGGGGCAAGAAGCACCGATTCAGAGCCTTGGTTTACTTGTGCCTATAACAGAAAACTGAAGACATTGTTAATGTTCCTCCAATGTCCTTCTCACCATCTGGAACACCAGTCCCTCAAGTGTTGTAAGGTGAGTGACAGCATTCCTCTTCCTCGCAAAACTGTGTCCAGCATGCTGCAAACATACATCTCCGTATGCCTCCAGAGATCTTGACCAATGACCCATAAAGCAAGATCAATATGACAAGGGCCTGAGGCATTGCACTTTATGCCCCTGTTGGATAAAAGGTGAGCCAAGAATCACCTGAGACTACCTTCTCCCTTAGCTTCTTTTTCTTGTTCATTCCTGCTTACCTTGATTTCTCAGTCATCATTTGAAAAAGAGCTCTATCCAAAGATTCTCCTAAGACAGAAACAGTCACTTAAACATTAAGAATAAAATAAGACAAATATCTGTAAATCATTTTATCAATTATGGATTGTGAAACATTGATATTGATCTCATGCAAAATTGTAAAACAAATTAGGGTCAACATTTTTATTTTTCCCCTAGACTATCAGGTTACTATCTCTTAGGTTCATGAAACGTTTCTGTTGTTCCGTCTTGCATATCAGAAATTTTGAACACTTTTATGTCTGGGTCATAAGGCTGTTTTTCTATATTCTTATGTGACAGTGCATCCAAGGAACTACAGAGGAGAAAATGAGGTCAGACCGCTGTCCTTGGTTATAGCAGTATGCTCTGGGTGACTGAATTTTAATGATTAACAGATACTTGGCATTTTCATTAATATCTTAAAAATGATTCTTTGAATTATATTATTCGAATTTTAAAGATTTAAAGTAACACTTTCATAGATGTAGTTGTCGTTTTATATATTTATCATCAAAACATTACCATGGCAATTTACCTTACTCAAAGGAAAAGAGCTGCTGGAGAACTTAACTGGCAAAACTAGTCCTTTCCTGTGACACCAGTCACCTAAGGTAGAACTTTCCTGAGAAGAAAAATACCCCTACTTTGTTTTCCAGTTTTATAAGACAGTGCAAGTAGGTGTCCTGATTTTTATTGTACCTCTGACACGGGTAGGTGTCCTGGTTTGGGGAAGACCACTGATTATTAAGAAGCAGGAGCCAGTTGTGATGCCCTTTCACCTTCATAAGAAAAGGTCCCTGCTTTCCTCCCCAGTGCTGCCCCCTCCTCCCAGCTTCCTGCTTTGTCTTGACTCCCTTAGAATCAATTCTCACATTATGTTGTTGTTTGGGCACAAAGGTTTTCACACTTTTGTTAAAACACAATGCTCCTTTTGTAACAAAGGAAGGAAGCCAAATATTCCTTGAAAGAGAGAGAGGAGGCAAAGGGGCAGATCACAGGCTCTGACAGACTCCAAGAAGGCATAAGTGTGGCCTTTGGAAAGTGAGCCTTCCTAAGTGACTTCTGGGGAGCCTTCTGGTGACTTTATATACATTCCTGTGACCTCTCAGCCTCTGGGTTGCTATCAGAGCACGCAGTTGGATACTGCATGATTCATGGTGTCTGCTGCCTCTACCCAAACTTCCTCCCAGACTTCACAGAAGAAAACACTGATGCTTTAGTTTTCTATTGTAATTATTATTTAGTGGGATTTTGTGTTTTAATGCCAGATTTTGGTTCAAGGGACGGTTGATAGGAAGGTCCAGAGCTGTCCCAGAGACTCCTCTTCGTCCACATGAGCTTTCTCCTCACGAGAATATCCTCCAGCAGAGAGCACAGGAATTGATAGACCTGTTCACAAACACAACCTCAACACCACTTCCACCGTGCTCTCTACACTACCCTTCACTTCTGCTGTATAGTCTGTGGGTTTGGGCAAACGTGTAATTCCATGCACTCAAAGTTGTTCCACACAGATTTTTCACTGTTGGTTCCATCCCGTTCCTCTAGAACTACACTCTCCCTGTTATCTCCTGGAAGCTACTACTTGTTCTACAGTTAACATAGGGCAGTGGTTTGGAGATAGAGCCCTTCCTTCAAGAGTCTCATATGTTGGAAGGTCTCATGGTAGAAAGCATGGTAGTGTTAGGAGGTTCTAGAACCTCTAAGAGAAGAAGCCTAGTGCCAGGTAATCAGGTCAGGAGTGGTCATCTCCTTTAAAAGAGATCAATACAGATATCAGGAAACCCTAGTTAGTTCCATCGAATGGGCTATAAAAAGTAAGCGTGACCTCAGAATCCCTGGGGCTCTGGTTTCATCAGGTGTCTTCTTCTGTGTATGACCTGCCATTGTTATGTTTCCAGTGTCATCATTTTTTTGACTTTTAAAACTGTGGGCTAAGTTAGTCTTGTTTCTTTGCAAGAAACTCAGCTCCAGGCATTTTGTTATAGAAACACATTAATATATATATTTTTTTCATTGTCCAGAAGACCATACAGCTGGAATCCTCTAGAATGAATGTTTTCAGATTGTCATATTGTGTGCAATATGAGTTTAATTTCACCATCCCTCATTTCTTCTAGGGCTAACCAAATATGACACTGTTCGTTTATATCACCTACTGGAGGACATCTTGATCCCTTCCAAGTCTTAGATATTACAAATAAAATGCCCTTGTTATTAATGATTCTAGTGGTATAGATTGGCTCTGACATGTTCTCCAAAGGCTTGTATAATAAGGCTTGGTTCCTGGTAGGTATGATTAGGAAGTGTGGTCTGGACTTTCAAAGATAGGACCTAGTAGCAAGTCTTCCAGCCATTAGTGGCAAAGATTACCACAAGACCATAAAGCTTTCTTTTTCTCTTTTCACTCTCTCCAGCCACATGGGAATTGATTTTTTTTTTTTTTTTTTTTTTTTTTTTGGCCACATGCTCATGCCACAATGAGCCATTACAGTACCAAGTCATGGGACCAGTCAGACATAGACTTAAACAAGTGAATCCAAGCAAACATTTCTCTATTATAAGTTAATCTAAGGTATCTTGTTACAGTATTAAAAAGCTAACTAACACACGCCGATTATTCATAACTGAAGTGTGACACAACTTTGGCACAGGACAGTAAAGAATGGTTAAAGTACAGTGGGGTCACATTGACCTTAGGGACACACATTTGGTCCTCGGGAATGTAATGAATTCAGGAAGTGAGTTACCAGGAGTCATCCTTTTCTCTCTGTTCTTTTCAGACATTGTGAATCCCATCTCATTCTCTCTGGGGAACCCTTTCTCCACTTTTCCCATCCAGACGTGGAATAATATGGTGGGTGATCACTGTGCAGCACAACTCTAAGCTTCCAGAGAAAGAAGAAACGTCTTCAGCTTTGCAGAGAAGAAAGCATTCGGGGAAAGAGGACATGTGGGCTCCGTTCCGAGCTATAGAACTCGAGATGCTGACCTGTAGAATCATGTGGATGAGTCATATATGAAATAGATCTGAACAAATAAAACACTCTCAGTATACACCTAATCCTTCCCAGGCTGGGGAGAGGACCTAGCTCCAAACACCTGGAACAGAGTGTCACTCCAATTTTAGTCAAAGTATTTCCTGTCTTAGTAATACATTTTTTTTTAACCATAAAGGAATTAAAGGGTATGTTGTTTGACTCAAGAATCTCAGGAAATAAAATAGTCATTTTTGTGAGAATTGAAAGCAGAGGGGGAGGGGGGGAGAGGGGGAGGGGGAAGGGGGAGGGGGAAAGGGAGGGAGGGAGAGAGAGGGGGGAGGGGGAAGGGGGAGGGGGAAAGGGAGGAGGGAGGGAGGGAGGGAGAGAGAGAGAGAGAGAGAGAGAGAGAGAGAGAATAGGATTGGATAGTGAGACCAACCCACTGGAAACCACACAATTCAGTCTTGTATGAGATGTGGTTTTTTTTTTTTTTCAAGGAGGCTTGGTTATTTCCCTTGCCCCAGCCCCCTTTACAAGTCCTTTTCAATCCTGATCAAAAGGTATGATGACTGTGCTGGTCTTCTCCATCCCTGTGACCGCTCCAGGGTGCCTTTACCTGTGTCTCCAGCTGTCCCAGCATTTTCTCTGTTTGTGGAGAGAGCTGGAGAGTGTGAAGAACTCATGGCCCCCTATGGCTGTCTTCCCAGAGACCTATGGCTGTCTTCCCAGAGACCTATGGCTGTCTTCCCAGAGACTGACCACTGCCGCTGGATGTGTTTACCAGGCTGTCTTGTCCGGGTGCGTCCAGCGGCAGTGGTCGGTGACTTATAAATACTCAGGCTCTCCTGTGGGATTGAGCCAATGTCCCTATGTTTCTGTGTCCTTGCTTTATGCCTCACAGATTTTATTCATCAGATTTTCAAATGGTGGGGTGAGGCTCATCAGTGCTATCTACAGTAATCTACTTAAAGCCAATTGATGACGAGTGGATTAGTGTATCTATAAAATGCCGTCATAGCAACATCTTGATTAATAATTAGCTAAATGCCTGGGTATTCCACACTTGCCAGGCTGACATAGAAGATTAACCATAACAGTATAGGAGCAACAGAATTAGATGACAAAAATATGTTTTGCTAACTAAAACAGTTCCCAAACAGGATAACCATAAAAACTGCTTGGGTTTTGAAAAAACTCCTATATTATTAAATTAACAATACTAACATTTAAGAAAAGGCTATGACTCACAAAATTGTGTTAGTCACACATTCTATATATATATACATGTATCATATAAATATATGTTCATATTCATAGAAAATATGTTTAAAACTCATAAAGTAAGAAAAGAACTTTTTTTCACTTGTACATTAAAAGAACTTTAAAACATGTTATTTACTTAACAATTAATTTGGTGACAATTTCATACAAGTATTTAATACACACTTATCACTCTTACCCTGTAACCTCTCTGATCTCTCTCAAACTCCCACCCAACCCTTCCCCTCCTTTCCAGTCTTTCTTACATTTATACCTTTTTGTTTTGAATTATGATTCAAATCATTTAACCTGGACTAGGCAGTCTGTGTAACCATGGGTTTGGGACTATGCAGAGAAACCTGGGGAAGTCACCAGTGAGTCCAGAGCTGAAGACAATGACTACCCTATCTCTGTGTCCCAGAATCAGTAAGTAGCCTGAATATCAGCAAAAGGGGTGTGGCCTCATAAGCCACTCCTACATCCATGCCTGACTGCTGACAGACCCATTTTTGTGCAGGCCCAGTATAAGCAACAATAGCTGCTGTGACTTTATGATTTGTAGTAGCAGTGGCATGCTCAAGAGATGGCATTGGTTCGCCCTTCTCCTGTTTAACAGCTCTTATATCTTTACCGGATTTTCTTCCAAAATGTTTCCTAAGTCTCTGGGCGGGGAATGTATGTGTGTCTCCAAGTGTCTTGTCGAGGGCTACCACTTATTCTCCGCACTTGGAGCAGCCATGAGTCTCTGTATTCACAATAGTTCACTAGGTCCATGAAATGTTACAGTCATTATGATCAAGAATAACATTTGCCTAGGGATATAAATATAAATAAATAATATAAATATAAATGTGAATACTAGAAGATAGTTGGAGGCTATGCCAATTTGGCTAAGCATCAGTAGCTAGTTGACCTCCACAGGCGTAAGTTTTTGACAAGATTCATACGGTATCAAGGATGGATGCCTCTCTGTGAGTGAACTCTATAGCAGGGAAGAATCTTGTAGCTCAGTTCTAGCATGGTTTCTTTGTATCTTGCAAGGACAGTGTGTTACAAGTTGCATATGGAAGTAGTCCACACCTGGCATAGGGATCCCTTTGTAAGGCTGCCTTCTTGTGATCAAGTCTTGCCACCCAATTTTTTAAAATGTAATTTATAAAAAGAGTTTGAAGGAAGAGAATTTGTCTTTTTGTTTGTTTCTTTTTAATTCAACCCTATTGTACATTGTTAATCATTGTCAATTGCTACTCTATCACTGCCTACCTACTGAGGCCCTGGAAAGCTAAAGCTGGCACCCTAGCTTGGTAGGAGTCTAGAAAGATTATAACAAAAGATATTCATGAAAGTAATCTGGTATAGGACCATAAGGTTTCCAGAGAAGATGGGCAAACACCAAAAGCCAGTCCTGGATCCATACTCATTTTAGAAGTATTCTCATGTGTGAAATGCAATTAAAATACATTCGTAGTCACTGATGTCAAATAGTAGTCTGATGGCCCCATGGGGTTGAGTAGATTATTTAGAAATTCAAATGGGCACTACTACCTTTTATAAACATTTGGTTTTCCTCTAATTGTGGGCATGTGAGAGGATTACATACCATTGCTCTCTATGAAAATAGGTGTGGTCCAGCGATGAGCTCATGCCAATGAAATGTGAGTGGGGTCATTTATGAGTGCCACCTCTGGCAGACACTCTTGATAGCTGGGGCTCAACCTTGCTTGAGCCTTCTGCTCTCCTGCTGGGTGACTGTAGAAACACCCAATGATGTTTGTGCTATTTGATTGTAGCTACTGGGAAGACAAGCCAGCTCATGGAGTATGTGGGTCTGACTAGATCTGCAGAAGACTTCAAATGCCTGTTAAGTCATTGGAGTCTTCAAACATTTACTGTATAACAGTCTCAACTGTGGCCATGAAATAGCAGCCAGCATAGAGAATAATTAAGAGCATAAAACCTTACTAAGGAACCTTAGTCAAAGTCTGTCTGTCTTTCTGTCTTTGCTTTTACATTTGTGCTGTTTTACTTTTCATTTTTGTTGCAGAATATTAAGAACTTAGAGAAAACTGAGATAGGCGAGGGCAGGAACAAAATAGAGTCATTTTCTGAATGAAGCAACAGGGTTTCACAAGCATAGAAATTAGAAGGTATGATCTCTTGGAACTCAATGGGGGATGTGGAAAAGACCCCTTTGGCTGTGGGAGATTTGATTAAATCACACTATGGGCTTAGTAAAGTGCATATCATTTTGAAAAAGCTTCCAAAAATATACTGAAGGAGTCTTTGCTATGTTGAACCAGGTTAAGAACCAGGCCTGAGGAACAGAAAGCAGATTTTAAGACTTTTTCTTACTCTGCATTCCTGATCATTAAGCAGTCTCTTCCCTCCAGAAGGGCACTATCTATTTACACACCTTCCAGAGTGGCCTGTGTCATTGGCTACCTTCGCTTCAGCCAGGCATACTTTTTTATTAAAACTTCCCTGCGAATTTGATGTCAAGTTCTTCACTGAGGGAATCTGATTGAGCTAGCTTACTTTGCAAGTTAGAGGAGGGAAGTGTCACAAGTCCTTTGATGTTCCCTACTTAGATGTCCACTCCCCCCCCCATGTCGTCATGGCAACAGTGGGTGAACAAGCAACTGAGGATTGCTTGGCAGATGAGGTGCCTGAACATTATACCCAAGATAAGGATGCTGGCATCACAGGTACCCCAAAGCAAATTCAATATATCCTGGTGATATCCTGGTGAGCTGGACCTCAGATCCTTCCTTAATAGAAGAAGGGAACACTTGCTCTGAAGAACCCTGCTCTCTTCTTCCATGAAAACTGCTGATGTCTACACTAAGTTTTCACCACGGGAGAGCTTGGATGTTGCAAACAATAGACCTCTTCGTGCATTTGGAAAAGAAGAATACCTTGCCCTGCCTGTATCCGCACAAGCAATTATTCCAACAAGGGCAGACAAACTTCAGGCTAAGAACTGAACTTCCTAACTCCATTCCCTAACCTGAGAGCCTGATCACACCATCATGACAAAAGTTAAGTTTTATAAGCTTAAAACATCTAAAGATGAATTTTTAGTTGTTTTCCTATTAATTTGTTGAAGTGCTTAATTTCAACAACGAAGAAAGATCAGGAAAGTGAAATAAAGTAGCATCATAACAGAATTTTCATTCATTCATTTTAAACACCTACCTTGTGCTTGGCTTGCTGCGGACCCTGGAGGTTTAGTGAGGAATATCTCTAATTTTGAGAAGACATTAGGTATATGCATGTAGTCCATCCCCATAGCACCTGCCCTACACGCATGAGTCAACTCAGTGAAAGTCCTTAAAGATCTCAAAGGTTAACACAACTAAACGTAAGTCTCAGCTTACAAAATAGGCTTTATTTTACTAGCAGCCCAGTCCTTAGTAAGCAGTAACTACCATCTTCCATTTGCTCAGGCCCCCAGAGTTTTGTTTGTTTCTTTTTTTGGTTTGTTTGTTTGCTTGCTTGCTTGTTTTTTTGTTTTGTTTTTCGAGGCAGGGTTTCTCTGTGTAGCCCTGGCTGTCCTGGAACTCACTTTGTAGACCAGGCTGGACTCGAACTCAGAAATCCGCCTGCCTCTGCTTCTTGAGTGCTGGGATTAAAGGCGTGCACCACCACGTCTGGCTTCTTTCTTTCTTTCTTTCTTTCTTTCTTTCTTTCTTTCTTTCTTTCTTTCTTTCTTTCTTTCTTTCTTTCTTTTTTTTTATTTCTTGACTATTTTTATACCTTGCAAGTCCTGTGTCCATTTTATGAACAAGTCTGTAAGGTCAATTTTTTAAACACACGTGGGGTTTGATGTTTTTATTTTCTTCCAACCTGTGCAATTGAGAGGACCTCCATTCTAGATTGGATTATGAGCAATTCTCTCTAGTGGCCGTTCCACTTTCTCCCTTCGTCCTATCACCACATTTACATTCATGTTTTCAGTTATGTCATATCACTCTCCTATTAAAGCCATCATGCTATCTAGAATAAATATTGCTTATCCCAGTGATCTATAACGCTCTATGCAGTCTGACCTTATATATTCCCAATGGGATTTCTAATTCACTCTGTTCAAGCTATCTGGCTATCTTTTGACAGCTGCTTAACAAACAAAACCTGAAAATATCCAAAGTAAAACAAAACAAAATCAAAACGGAAAAAAAAAAAACATGAACAAACAAGAATCTCATTCCTTAGAATCTTTTAATATGCAATTTCTTTTACCTAGAACTTTTGTCTGTGTAGCTGCACAGATATCTCCATCCTGGTATGTTCTTATACATGTGGTTGTTTTTAATATTTCTTTTTCTGTCTTCTTTCTCTGCTCACTTGAATATAAGTGGCATAAGATCAGAGATTTTAGATTTTGCATGCTATAATTCAAAGGCCTGATACCTATATGCAGTCAATAAACTTATACTAAATATGTGCTGTTTAACTGTCCATGAATATTAGCAAAATAAAAATTTGCTAAGGGGACTCATGGGTAAGAGATCACTATAGAAACTGACACCATGTGAGCCAGTGAAGATGAGTTAGGACAAGAACATTATACTCATTTCTAGGAAAAGGGGCAGAGGAAGGAGGCTGTAAATTAACAAAGTCATACGACATAATGTAAGGGAAAAGGAGAAAACCAAACTGAGCACAGCTCCAGAGTGGGGATGCGGAGTAGAGGCCTCATCCAAAAGCAGTCTGTTTGCTCCTTTGTGAGTGGTACTATAGATTGATCCTTCAAGTACAGGCTACCTGAACAAGGGCCCCTCAATAAAATCAGAAAGGAGCTCAAACTAACAAAGACCTACATTTAAAAACAGAAAAAAAGAGAAGATACTGAATTAGGTACAATTCCAGATGTAGACTTCAGTAAGTTACTAGTAAAAAGGATCAAGACAAGATAAAGACAAAAAAGAAGCAGATACAACATCAGTAACCTGGAAGAAAGAAAAAAAATCAGCAAGGAAATTCAAGTTCTAGAAAAAAAAGTGTGACTAAATTTTACGTATTTATTATTTGCTTTATTTTATTAAAAATTTACCATATATTCTGATCATGGTTTCTCCTCTCTCAGATCTTCCCCATATCCTTATGCATCTATCTCAAGACTCTGTCTCTCTCTTTCTTGCTCTCTCTCTCTCGCTCTCTCTCACAATCTCTCTTTCTCTCTTTAGAAAAGAAAAAGGCATATATAAAAAACAAACAAACAAATCTGAATTTCAAACAAAACACTAAAACACACACTCCAAGTCAAAACCCATTAAAATACAAAATTGGAAACCATATAAACAACTAAAAGACCAGTAAGATGAAAAATGCCTAAACAAACAATATGAGACAAAATACAGCTATAAAAACATTATTGAATTCATTCGATTGGTCATCTATTGCTGAGCATGGGGTTTTCCCTTAATCCTGCTTTATATGCCCTTTGAGATTCCTTTAGAGAAAACCAATTTTTTCTTTGCAAGTGTTTGTCAATGGGAGATAATTTCTTGGTTAAGGAAGGGAACTCACTTCCATTTCTCCTTCTGAGCACCTGGTTTGAGCCTTTGCCGGCTTTGTGCAAGCTGGCAATCCCTCTGTGAGTTCATATGTATGTTAGTTCTTCTGTATCCTTCGAAGAGGACTGATTTTTTTTTTTAAGACACAATTATCTGTTGTTTCCAAGAAACACATCTCACTAACAATGATAACCACAAGCGGAGAGACAAAGGATAGAAGTTAATCTATCAACTGAATGAAAGTCAAAAACAATCAGGTACAGCTCTTTTGATATCTGATGAAGTATATCTCAAGCCAAAATTAATAGGAAGAGGTAAAGAAGAACACTACATAATAATAAAAAGAATAATTCATATAAAATATTTGTGAGTGACTTCATTATCCCACTTTCATCTTTTTAGGTCACACACACTAAAAATAAAGAGGTTCATTATACCTTAGATTGGGTGGGCATAATAGATAAACACAGCATCTTCCAAACAACAAATGAGGTATATCTCAGCAGTTCAAGAAACCTTCTCTATCATAAACTACTTTGTAGGCCATACATCACGTCTTAACAAATACAAAGAGTCAAAATAATTTCTTGCTCTAGTCATAAAGCAATACAATCAGAAATCAAAACTACATAAATACTTGGAGAGTGGATAATGCATTCTTGAAAGATCAGTGAGCCTCTGAAGAAATCAGGAAAGAAACTTAGATGCTTCTAGAATGAAATGAAAAGATTAGAACTCACTGGACCCTTTGGGATACAATCCAGGGAATTCTGAAAGGAAACTTTCCCACTATGAGTGCTTAAATTAAAACATGAGAGTAATCTTAGATAAATAACCTCATGATGCACTTCTAGATCTTAGAAAAATAAAAATAATCTAAACCACAAAGTAATGAGTGGCAAGAGATAATAAAGATCAGAGTTGAAATTAATAATAAACACTAAAAAGATAATATAGAGAATCACTAAAAGATTTGATTTCTTTTTTTGGAAAAATAAACAATATTGATAACTCCTGACAAAATAACCAAATGAAAGATAGAAGACCTAAATTGATAAGAGAAATAAAACTTAGAATATTAAAATAGTTTCTAATCATTAAGAAATATTTTGATAATTTATGTTAAAAATAACCGGAAAAGCTAGCAGAAGGAGATATATTCCTAAGCATGTACAATTTGCTAAATTAGATCAAGAAAATAACAACTTGAGTTAATAAACAACTTAAACTCATAGTAAACAATGACATTGAAAAAAAGCAATGGCGATTCAGCCCAGTAGGTAGAATGCTTGCCTACTGTGCATGAAGCCTAGAGTTTGACTCTCAGCATTGTGTACAACTGAGTATGTTGATGAATGGTTACAAATGCCTGTAATCCCAGCTTTTGTGACAGAGACAGGAGGATCAGAAGGTCAAGGTTGTCCTGTGCTACATAGTAAGCTTCAGGGCAGCCTGGGATTCCTAAGTTACAGGGAGTTTGCATTCATTGGCTTTATTTCCTTTAATTATTTTTAAGTACCCTAACAAAGAAAAGCCCTGAGCCAGATAGATTCACAACCAAAATTCTACCAACTACTCAGGGAAAAAGTAACACCGTTATTCCTCAAACTGTTCCATCAAATAGAAAGGAAAAGAATACTACCCAACTCATTCTATAAAGCCCTGTTACCCAAACTAGACAATGGCACACAGTGAGAGGAAACTATACTCCCATTTTGATTTTGAAAACTCAAGAAAATGCTGAGTGACTGAATTTAAAAACACATTCAAGAGATGTAAGTTGAGTTTATTCCAATGAACCAAGGAAATGTCCAGATTTTGAAAAATATGTTCTTCTCTGAATAGAATACAGAACACAGTATATTTAATTCCTTTATTCATTTCTCTTTTCCATCTTCCCTTTCTTATTTATTTATCTACCATTTGCTTGCTTACTTACTTACTTATTTCCTCTGGAACTAACAAAGCAGATGTCTTAGGATTTCTAGTCCCATGATAAAGCAACAGGACTGAAGCCAACTTTCAAAGGAAAGGATTTATTTCTTCTTTTACTTCCTGGTACTACTTTAATCACCGAGGGAAGTCAAGGCAGAAATTCGAACAGGAGCCTGGTGGCAGGCACTGAGGGAAATGTCATGGAGGAGTGCTTTTGACTGGTTTGCTTCCCATGACTTGCTAAGTCTGATTTCTTAAGCACCCAGAATCACCTGCAGATGGTGGTACTACCTACAGTGGACTGGGTCCTTCGCCATCAATCGCTACTCAAGAAAATGCCCAACAGATACGTCTATGGGCCAGTTCTAGAGACACTTTCTCAATTAAGCTTCCTTCTTTTCATATCACCCTAGCTTGTATTAAGTTGACAAAAACCACAAAATTATGTGCCAGCACATAATGTTCACATAAAAAGTACAAGTTGTTTTTCACTATCTATGATGTGAAAATTGTGCAAATCACTTCAGTACTGTGGATTACAAACCCCCAAATCTGCACCCCAACATCCCCTCCATGTGATGGTTTGTGTATGCTTGACCCAGTGAGTGGCACTATTAGAAGGTATGGCCCTGTTAGAGTAGGTGTGGCCTTGTTGGAGGAAGTGTTACTGTGGGTGTGGGTTTTAAGACCCTCATTCTAGCTGCCTGGAAGCCAGTATTCTGCTAGAAGCCTTCAGATGAAGATATAGAACTCTCAGCTCCAGCTGTAACATGCCTGCCTGGATGCCGTCATGTTCCCACCTTGATGACAATGGACTGAATCTCTGAACCTGTAAGACAGCCCCGATTAAATATTGTCCATTTGAAAGTTGCCTTGGTCATGGTGTCTGTGCACAGCAGTAAAACCCTAACTAAGACACTCCATCAATCTTCCAGTACATAACTCTTTGTGGGAGCAGCGCCTTACACATTGATCCTTGCAAGGATAACTTATCTGTAAGACCTATGCATCAAGACTAAAGGGAATTATCTGACTGAATCCTTTATTCTTCACATTTGTTGAGAAATGAGCCAGTACTTTGCACAGTTGCTCAAAACATAACTGGTACATGAATTGTTTGTTTACAGAAATGAAGATTAGATGTTCATGTATTAAGACAGGTGTGAATGTTTTTAGTCTCTTACATAACACTGAGGTAGCACTTCTGTATCTTAGTACACAGTTTACTTTGGAATAAAATAAGCAATGGCTGTATATTAATTTCCTAATGGATACATCGATAAATCTTAGCGACTAACACAGAAATGACTATTTTTTTTTTATTTAAAGCCTCATGCAGTCTTTCTAAGGAGGTGATCAACAGTTCTTGATGTTGTCATAATAAGACTTGTCGCTATTTGATACTCTGTCTATAGCAGGGTCTTAGAAAGCTCTGTATTCAGCTGAAGAAGCTTACAGATGGAAGGGTGCGTATCATTGCTCCATCACTCTGCTGGCATGTCACAGACAGCTTGGCCCAGATTATCAATACCAAGAACTAATCGCATGGACTCATTATGGTTGGGCTGTGAAAGGGAATTCCAAACAGGAAAGCTGCTTCCTAGAGATAATTAAACAAAGGAAGGAAAAGTGTATTATTTTTTGTAGTGTATGAAATGTTGTCTTTTATGACTTTTTAAAAAATCTTTACTTTCTCTTCATAAGCAAAGGACATTTCCAAAGTCAGCTCCTGAAAACTGAACCTGTCACAGTGAAAATGTGAGTTCCAAATGTAAGCTAATCTTTGTCAGTTTGAATATAGTCAAGAGCTGTTTGGGAACTCTAACAGGATTTAAGGAGAAAAGGAAAGGGACAGCTATAGCAGAGAGCTGGCCATTGGAAGGGATGACTGGCTATCTGGTTGACTAGGCCGGGTGTCTGGACCTAGCTATTCCTTGGTTGGCATTGTCCTGTATAGTACTTAAGAATCCAACTTTACTTAATATGCATCTACATTACAGTGCTTAGGGAAACACACGCGCGCACACACACACACACACACTAAAAGTATTTGATGATAGAAAGATGTGCTGTGCAAAGTGATTACTATTTGTCACCCCCTCCCCCCCCCCACACACACCTTATGTGGACTTGGGATGGACTGAAGGGTGTTTCTGAAAGGTCTACCTTTAGTTCCTATTTCTATTATCAAACTTTTCAATGTGTTTGATAATTTCAGCCCCTGATCCTAGCTCAAGGATGCCTTTCCTATGCCCAGGGGAGAGCTACTCTAAATAACAGTTGCATCTGTGAGCAGCGTGGGGGTGAGGGAGTCTTGGCTTTCAAAGTGAGGATCCCCAGATAAGGTTTCCTGGTCTTTCCTGAAGCAGGCCCTGCTCACCCACAGGTCTTGGCGTCCTTCCCTCTCTTCCAGCCATCTGGCCAGGGACCAGCTTCCCAAATCTGCCTTGGCAACTAGCTCTGCTCTAGCCCAGGAGGCTGTTTGCAACAACCCCTAACTGAGGAGATTACAGAGTCCTCTTGTAGATAATTTCATGTTCCCTGAAAATTCCACTGGGCTATATAGATCTTATTGAAAGCAAGGACCCTAGAGGTGGCAAATTTAGCAGCAGAAATCTGGCCACGAGGGCAGCCTCCCTTTGCGGATGGGATGTGACCATCCACTCCATCTCTCCTTTTGACTGGCAGGCTAGCCTTCTCACATCCTCTGTCCTAAAATCCTTGAGGCTACCTAGTTGTCATGCCCCAGAGCCACCAATTTGCTATTAAATTTGTATTTTTTTGGACTTGAGTTTCATCTAATCCCTGTGGCCAGATCAGTTCTCCTGGCTCCATCTCCTAGCTTCCTAAACTCCCCCCCCCGCCCCCTCCCAAGACAGTCCTGGCTGTCCTGGGACTCAGTCTGTAGACCAGACTGGCCTGGAACTTACAGAGCTCCTCCTGCCTCTGCCTCCCAGATGCTGGGACTAATGGAGTGTGCCTCCAGCAGCTTCCCACACCTTTTTGTAGGCCCTTTATTAAGCTTACAGTCCAATTCAGGAAATACGAAAACCCTGATACTGAAGGAATTTGAAAATAAAACAGGAAGGACAAGGGTGAGAAATTTATTCAGCTCTCTTCATAATTTCCTTGCTGGTCCTTGGGGTTGTGGTAGGCCAGGGGGAGGGCTGTGCCCAGAAGATATTTTGTTTGTTTGTTTGTTTGTTTTTTCGAGGCAGGGTTTCTCGGTATAGCTCTAGCTGTCCTGGAACTCAGGAGGCAGAAGATATTTTGAAGAGCATTTCATACACGGTCCCTTATTTTCCTTCTTATGAGGGACTTGTGAGAAACTGCAACAAGCCAAGGCCCTACATGCATCTTGATCACTGAGTGACTGACTGGAAGGAACAGGAAGAAATTTAGTGTCACCTATCGCCACCAGTGACTGCTAGCTCCTGTGAACAGGGAAAAGGCGACCTCTCCCGAGTCTTTCTGACTCCTCTTATCTCCTAGGGCATCCAGGGTCACTGAGCACAGCCAGGGTCGCATAGGCTCCAGTCTGTTCCCATCCACCTTGGATAGCTAGCCAGCCAGCCACCGCGTCCCGCAGCGCCCCAAACACACTTTCGTTTCTTCCCGTGAAGTTGTGCACGCGTCCTAACCACCCCACCATCAGTAATCCCCGTCCACCTAGCTCAGGCAGAGCTGCCTCCCCAAGGTAAGCTGTTTACTCGTCGCCTTCCTTGGCGATCCTCCCTGGACAGCTGCGGCAGCGACAGCAGCTGCGCCGCGGCCGGGAGCGTCCGGCGCTCCTCCTTCCTCGGTCTCCGAACTCACTACTGCGGGCCACTCACACACTCGGAGCGGCCGAGACCCACCCGGGAGTGTGTGCAGGACTTCGGGAGTGGGCAGGCGCGGGGGCACGCAGCAGCCCAGCTCCTCCCGGCCCCTACTCCCAGTCCAGCCTCCCTCCTCCCTGCCCACTCCAGTGACACTTGAGCGGTCACAGGGCGGTGGAGGCAGCAGGCCCACGGGACTGACTGGCACCCTGAAGAAAACAGAGCAGGGGGCGGGGCGGTCACCCAGACCACCGCCTTAGCGATGAGGGACGCGCTCTCCAGCCAATGAGCTTGCGAGGTGCAACGTGGGGCGGGCCCTAAGGCGGACCCCGAGGAGGAGGTGGCCAGGGCGCTGGAGGCGGGGGCGGTGAGGAGGAAGGGGAGGAGGCGGAGGCGGGCGCGGTGGTGGCGGCGGCCGGCGCGGCGGCGGAGGCGAGGTTGTGCCCCGGACTGTGTCCACCGAGCTCAGCGGCTGTTGCCTGTGCGTGGAGAAGCAGCGGCGCCGCGAGGCAGAGGAGGATCGCGGACGAGCGCGGCGGCGGGACGTCTACGGCTGCCGCGGCCCCGGCGGCGCCCGGCGACAATCGGCGTGGGGAAGCAGCGGCGGCCGCAGCGGCAGCCGCCTCTCCAGCACCGGGAAGCCGAGGCGCGGCTGGCGGCGCTGACATCCGCGGCCCTGCCTCTCCTCCCTCGCCCCCGGCCCTCCCCATGTGATCGGTCTTAATCCCGACCGTGTGCGCGCGTGGGGGCTCCATTGCGCGGCGCCCGGTGTCGGTGCCGGGGTGGGTGCTCGCGTGTGCTTCTCCTCCCCATCCCCCGCCCCGTCCCCAAGAATAAAAGAAGAACCGGGAGGCGTGCTCAGAAAATAAATAAATAACCAGCACACACGCGCAGCCCGGAGCGAGGCGGCGGGGCTGGCGGCGGCGGAGGAGGAGTGAAGGCGGCGGCGGCGGAGGAGGGACGCGCGGAGCCGGCAGTAACTTTCGAGCCAGCCCAGAGCCCAGAGCTCCAGCCGAGCGGTTTGCAGCGCGGCGGCGGCGGCGCTGAGTGTCTGGCCCGCCGGTGCGGTCGGGGTGTGCAGTCGGACGGGACGAGCAGCGCGTCGCTGTCCCCCCCTCCCGGTGGCTGGAGATGTCCGAGCCCAAGGCGATTGATCCCAAGTTGTCGACGACCGACAGGGTGGTGAAAGGTAAGCGCAGCGCCGCGTCGGCCCGGGGTGCACCGAGTGCCGCAGGCGACTGTCCTCCCCTCCCCCGCCCCGGTCGTCCCTCTCCGGCTAGCGCCGGGGACCTTCTAGGATCTCCTGCAAGAGGCGATCCCTTCCTTCGCCGCGCCCTGCCCCCACACCGCCCACCCGGCCCTAATCGGGGCATTTATTTTTATTTATGTATTTATTTGTTTGTTTTCGTGGACGGGGGGCAGCAGTTGGCAAATGGCTGAGTGGCTGGGAGGCGGTGGCGGGGGTGGCGGTGGCGGGAGGGGGCGCCCGGGGGGGGGGGTGACTGCTGGCAGGGTGTAGCTGCTGTGACAGAAATAGGAAGTGGGTGGCTGCTCGCGGGCTTGCATGGGATCGGGTTTATGGTTTGCTCTTTGTAGAGGGAGGGGAGGTGATTTATGGCTTTTAAAAAATTAATAGGGCATTTTAATGTGGCCATGGCTTGCCGCGGACTGGCTCGCCCCGGCACATTGCTCCAGGCGCTCCATTGCAGCAGTTCCCTGGGCGCCCCCTCCCCCTCCGCGGGAAGGGCCTGCACAGGACTCGCGAGAGAGCGGGAGAGCGTGGGGGGAGCCCAGCTCCGGCTGCCGCGCGCCGCGGGGGCGGGGGGACCGGGGCCGCGTGGGGGCAGCTCCAGGCGGGGGACGACCGGAGCCCCCGCTGCCGCCCCGGGATTTCCCCGCAGGCCTGGAGCGACGCGAGCGGTGGCGATCCTCTGTCGACCTCCCTTGCCACCCACGGCTGACTGCCGCCGACCTGTCATTGCTCTTAAAGGGTTCCCCGCTGGTGCACACCTTTAGGGTGGGAAGCTCACCGTGCTCCCTTCCCCCAAGCTCCTAGCACCCCCTTGGTTACGGGCTATTTGGTTGTCTTTATTGCTAGGGGTGATTTGTATGTGTATAACTGGCAGGGATGGCTCTGGGTTGCTGGCTAGGAGAAGCCAGGGGGATTCGTGGGGTGAGGAAGGGGACAACGTGGTTGCCCTTTCTATCCCCACCATCCTCACTGTATTCCAATGTGGAACGGGGAAGAGGAACTGCAGATTCGAAAGGATTAAGTAGTGACACTTATTCTTGGGGTCAGGGTTCTGAGCAAAGCTGAGATGGGCACTAGCCTGTGCAGAGCGGGCCTCTGAAACTGGAAGGAGTGATGGGGGCGGTGTGTGTGTGTGTGTGTGTGTGTGTGTGTGTGTGTGTGTGTGTGTGTGTGTGTGTGTGTGATCAGAAACAGTATCTTATGCAGCAGAGCACTTAGCTAGAGTGCAAAGCAATCAAGTCATTTGCTCCAGGAACACTTAGGTGAAAGTAACCCAGCGCCCTCCCTAAGACATGATCCATGTTCTTTGGAGCTTTAGAAAGGATACTCGCTCCTACGTTTGCTCAGATTTTAAAGTTTTGAGTTGTGTTGTGCTGTGCTGTGTGTGCGTGCGCGCGTGCGTGCGTGTGTGTTATGTTTTCTTTTGTGAGAGAATAAAATATTTTCTCTCCTTTTGGTTATGTTGGAACCATTCCTACTTAAAAGTAGGATTCATAGAGCCGTCAAAATAAAGATGGAATAGGAAAAGCTCTGTAAAAAAAAAAGGTGATAAAGCCTCAGATGCACCGCTGTCTTGTGCAATGATCAGCAAGTATCTCCTTAATGTGTGACGTTTAGGCATAGCTCCAATGCAAAGATACTTTGTTTCCTAAACAAAGTAATAGTTTACAAAGATGATACTATGTGTTGGTAGAAAAAAAAGTCCTGTCACATTCCCTGTTTAGATGTCAAACGTGGATTTCTAAAGTGTGGATTTAGATTGTTATTGTCATCAAGTAAGCTATGTAAAACTAATTGCTTGATATGTTTACCAGTTAATAAGCAGAGCCAGTCTCCAACCATGCCATGGTTCTTTGGCCTCATGTTTCAGTGTCGAGTTTTATAAATGACTTCCTCCAGTAGTACATAGGCACACCCAGAACTCCAAAATTGTGATTTCTGTATTTTTTTCAGAAGTGATATATATGTGCGGAATGTAGATTCAAAATAGGAAACAGTACTCTAATCCCACACTTGTTTGGATAGGGATTCTACTGGAAGATTTTGTTTACAGAAAAAAAAATATTGATGACTCCTGAGTTTCAGATGGGCATGCTGCCGTGGCTTGGCTTCTCTTGGGCTTTTTTTTTTTTCCCTTCACATTTTATGTCATTGGTTTAAAAGTCCTGACACAGCTTCCAGACAACATTTTGTCATGCATAAGATTTTCAGGATTAGTATTTTGAGATGGCCATCTATTTTGATCCCTTTGAATATTATATCCCTATTTAACAAGTGGAAAGCAACACGTATGCTGAGTGGAAAAAATTTAAAGAATATATTTTTATTTTAAAATGCACATAGTATGCAGTACACGAAAACATTATTTTAGTCCCTGTTTTCTGAAACCTTTATGTCAATTGTCATTCTTGAAGTCATTTCTCAACAGAGGAAACGGTTTATCTCTGAGGAGCTATCTCTGTTCTTTAGGTCTTGTCTCCTCTTATAAAAAGTACCTGTAGCCTTATTTGATGCATATAGGAATAGTCAGAGTGGTCCTTTGGCATGCCTTGGCTTTTTCCTACAGTTATCTTTATGGCTGTGATCTGGCTTTTGCCGGATGACAAATTGCTCTTTACAAATGACTCTGTGCTTGTGGTTTTGTTTATAGTCATTTGAGGACAGCTTTCTACAGCTCTCTTGGTTTGTGCTTCAAGAGTGCAACCTTAGAAAGGTAGGTTGAGTTTTACCTTCAACTAAGGCAGTGTGGAGGCTTGTTGAGACTGCTATATCATGCACAGAGTGTTTAAACTTCTAGAAGGAAAGAGGAATGGTGGCCGAAGAGACGAACTTAAGATTATTTCCAGAAACATTACCTCAACTATAAAATCATCTGTTGCTTTCTTTGACTGTTCTGAAGTTAAAAAAAAAAAAAAAACAAATTTAAAAGTTGTTAGACTTCAGAGAAAACATTTTGGCTTTCTGTTTGTTGAGAACCAGTATAATTTGATCCATTTATTTATTTATCATTTATTGGAGCATGCAAACTATATTTGTTTGTTGTGAGAAAGACTGTATATATGTCGAGCGCTTACTTCAAACTCAAGATCCTCCTGCCTCAGTCTCCAGAGGTGGATTTCAGGAGTGCTAAACCGTGTCTGGATCACATTATGCTTTAATGCTATGCGGATACTACTGTAATCAGTAGAAGACTGAGGTTAATAGGGTAACTAGCTCTTCTCCACCCCCAACATACCCAATGGCCTGGTTCCCTCTGCAGTATACCCGAGAAGTCTATTGAGACTTTTGTAGCTGGTCACTTTGTCTGTCTTCTCTGTAAGCTTCCATTTTGGCTATAAAGTTTTGCCCTTGGACAGAAGTATTTGGAGTAGATTAGACTGTGGTGTTGAGCTTATGGCTGTGTTCTGGCTCTGGATAATTCTTTTCTCATCGTCAAATATTTGATAATGGGCCTTTTACCTTATCCCAAACTGATTATAATAATAGACTTTTCAGAGTCTGGCAGGCTGTCAGAGGGTAGATTCCTGGGAAGAGTCCTGTTGACTGTGCTCTTTTCCTCTGGAGATGTTTGCGTTTGGTTTGGGGACGATAGCTGCTGTTGTACGCACTGTCACCTTTGATCTCTTCATGTAATCAGGCACAGGTAGAGCGATTCTGGGAAGATGTCTAAGATCATAACAAGCAAGAATGCAGGAGTCAACAGACTGTTACTAAGTAATTGATGATGTAAGCCGTCAGTATTTATAGCTGAGAAACACTGGTGTGACTATTCAGACAGAAAATAAGAATTTGGCACATCACTAATGACTGTTGTATTTGCAGAAGGAAACAAAGCAATGGGCTATCAAGAAGAGCTCTTTTCAAATTTATTTTATGTACATTATAATGAATTAACTAACTAATTAATAAATTTGCTATGAGTCAATTTGTTTCATTTGTCTGGCCTTTCTTTGGAATATAGTGTAATTGATTTAAGTTCATCAGCATTAAATATCAGTATTTGGTAGGTATAGTTTACCTTAGCACTGACTGTTACGAAAGGCATTTGCTAGTATAGCTAATATGACAAGTGACATAATTATGACATGGATGATATACCTGAGTAGATAGCATACAAATTCATGCTGCTAACTATAAAATGGGTTGATATATTCAGTAATATTTACTTTCAGGATTTCTTACAAGTAAAGATAACACAATGTTTTCAAACAGTTTGAAAGAAAGGGAGATTTAGGGAAATTCCAGTGGTTCTAAATGCTATCAATCTCTAGAAGAACTAAACACAATGTTGTTGTTGTTATTTTAATGTACAGAAATGAACCTTTGCTTTAAATAGACACTATATTTAAAGATGACCAGTGAAAGGCAGCAATCTGGCAGCCTTAGAATCTAGTTAATGTGATTTATGCTGATATTGGTGTTAGGTAAAAATATGCCATTTTGAATTAGTTTATTCTTCCTGACCTGTTTAAAATGATAATTATAGGGACATAAAAGTATGACTTCCCGCTCTGCAGTCAGCTTTGACAGCTGTCATCTTAGGGTTTCCCTTATTTTTCTGTGCCACTGTGTAAAGTTGAAACTAATGATAAGGTCAAATAAAGAGTCCATTTGGAGTGCTGCCGTTGGCAAGTAGCGTTGTTGCAGTTATAGAATTTAGAGAGTCTGGATCCTGGATCGCTGTTGTGAAGGCTGTGTAAGAAAATGATGAAACTTTAGGAATTATGAAGGTAGGCAAAGAATGACTCAGCAGCAGATTTTATGATCATTAAAAAATTATTGTGTTCAACTTTCAGCAACTTACCGGAGCAGCAGTCACTTGATATTTAAGAGGGTTATGCTCAGATCTTGAAATCTTCTGTAATTGAAGGCTCTGTGTTTTAATGTAACAGGCCACCTTCTTCTGTCATGTGGCATAAGGAAGCCTGGATGTTTTCCTTGACACTGGCAGTTCCCTCACTGTTGAAGGAGAGTTACAAATGACAGCACGTTATGTGTTTTCGGGTCACTCTAAAACGGTCAGAACTGGTAATATTCAAAGCCACACTGCAGTAGCTTGCAGCGGTGATTGATTGTTTGTAACTAAAGAAATGGAGGCAGAACAGGCGAAAGGGTACAGATGAGAGGAGAATGCAGGTAAGGGGATGGGTTCTGTTCTGTGCATAAGCAGGCTCTTCTTGCTTGAGTGTAGACACTTTCTGTTCAATTTAGGATCTTTCCACATTTTCTTGCCAGTTTGCTTTTTCTAAATCACTGGCTATGTAAAAAACGTATTTGCTCTGTTTCTGAATTAGCAGAAATGGGCCATTCTGCTGATATGTTTGGGAAAATGTTATAATCGTATTTGATCTTGGCATGAGGTTACTGAAGAAATCCTGGTGAAGATGTCTTTTCTTTAAGGTGTGTAACCAGAGGCAGAAACCATACACTCTGATGAAAAGCATGTTCCTCTGAGGTTCCTGCTGGAAGCCTCTGTCAGAGTTACTGATAATGACATTGGCCAATGCTGCTCTTCTCCATGTTAATTTCTAGAGGAATTTCAGGGAAAGTATCACCAAAAATGATCACTTTTTTTTTTTTTTTAAAAGACTGTAGCTATCCAGGGAGAGGGACATGGGCCCTAAAGGGGACTTTGGCTTGTAAGCTAAGCCTTTAGTACTTGTCATTTTATTTCAGTATGCAGGTACTTCTGCCACATATATGAAATTATCACTTGAGTTTCATGTTCCTGAAGCATGCACTTGTAGTGTAGAACATATCTTCCTCCCAGTTTACAGACTCTGATGTACTACCAGCTTGGGGGCCCATTTATACTGCTAGAGTCTGAAATCCATTTTCAGTGTGTACTAACGTGGCGGAAACGAGTCTTGTCTAAGCAAGTAAATTAATGATAAAATAAAGTAGATAATTTTGAGACCTTCATAGGAAGGAGTAGGGGTACCCGGATGTATCGTCACACTCAGATGTGACGATGGGCGGTGTTTGCTAATAGCTACCCTGGGAATGCACGGGGCCGGTGGTTGGTGTGTAGGACCCAACATGAGAGAACGTTGTGTTTTTCCACTCCGTGCTATGGTCTCTTAGTAAAAGATAAAAGAGACTGCAGCTTGATTTTCAAACTTGGATTCTGGTTTTCTGTGAACTTCAGTGTCTTCCAACTGGAAGTGCTGAATTTGTCTGCAGAAGAGCAAGACACACAAGCTCTCAGAAGTTTCTAGATGCTGCCTAGTAGTTGTGACTCACCACCTCTCATTGGTCATCAGCTTCAGACAGTGACCAACAGTTATGAAGCCAGAAGAGTTATTGTTGGCATTTTTAGAGAAAGGTGTGTGGGGTGCCTCTGTGTGTGTGTGTGTGTGTGTGTGTGTGTGTATGTGTGTGTGTGTATGTGTGTGTATGTGTGTGTGTGTGTGTGTGTGTGTATGTGTGTGTGTGTGTGTGTATGTGTGTGTGTATGTGTGTGGGGTGCCTCTGTGTGTGTGTGTGTGTATGTGTGTGTGTGTGTGTGTATGTGTGTGTGTGTATGTGTGTGTGTGTGTGTGTGTGTGTGTGTGTGTGTATGTGTGTGGGGTGCCTCTGTGTGTGTGTGTGTGTGTGTGTGTATGTGGTGAAATTAAGAAAAATAATTGCTGGGAACCATCTAGTCTTAACACACACACAGAGTCTTTTTTCCACAGCAATTGTGATTCCTCACCTTTTCCTCCTTGGGAGGAATTACTAGTTCTGATTCAAAAGGTGCATTTATTTCTATGGAATAACAGAATGTCCTGGAAATCACAGCCCACCCACCGGATCCTCACCTGTATCCTAGGTTTTGCGTGTACTCAGGAGTGCATAACATTTGTCAATATTTGTATTCAGAGTTTTGTTTTGAAAGCTTGGTCAGTCCGACCTGTGGTGTTTACCAGGATGCATGGCCTGTTATGTACCCAGTAAATACTCCTTGAATGATTTGACCCACTGTGGTGTTTTCATGTGTTGTCTTAAGCTATAAACACAGACAAATTCTGTTTGTTTTGACTTTTCTTTTCCTTTCAAGTTCTGATTCCTTGTGAATGGTTGTATTTGATGCCTGGAAAATTCCTTCTTCAGCCCACTCAGAAACTGGAGGATGAGAAGGCAGGAAGAAGGTGACGTAGCAGTGCTGAGGGTGGCCTTCTTCTTTGGTCATTTTAATTGCCCATGTCTGAGAAATTTAAAAATTATTATCATTTTTTTTTAAATCTGAGATTATGAGCTTTAACTTGAACACTTTATTTTGTAATAAAATACTGATTTTATCAATCAGTTAAAGCAATCAGTTTTTGACATGTTTGGGAAGATAAATTATTCATCTAATCCTGGGATAATTGGATGGTTTTTATGTTAATTAGTGCCCAGACTTTGATTTTTATAAGAAAATGATCTGATATATTTTGAAAGAAAGCAAAAACAAAATGCAAAACTCAAGCCCTCCTTTGTATGCGTCTTGATTTATGATTTTCTTGTGTGTGTGTGTGTGTGTGTGTGTGTGTGTGTGTATGTATACCATTCTTGCCGTTGTAGCCTCTTGTCGTCTTCTGGCCCTGAAATGCCACTGGACAGCATCCAGCTGGAAGATGAACAGGCCATGAGAAGTTAAAAAACCGTGGCACCCACTCTGCTGAGTCCTTGTCTCTGCTGAGTGGGCTTCGAGCCATCTGTTGACATTTGTTTTTAAGTATCTTGTAAGCAATTCCATCCTATCAGATTAAATTATAAGCGTAATCCGAACTCTTTTAAAATGACAGAACTGCAGTCAGCATTGTGCCGTTCTATGTTTGCTTTTGACAGAGAAATTTAGCCTTTTTTTTTTTTTTTTTTTTTAAAGGATGGAGTCTAGGCTTGTTAGTTTGTTGCACATAGCTAATGTTACTTCTCCTGGGTGGGCCTCGTTCTTGGGATAGGAAGAGTTCTTTTGGTCACTCAGTTCCCGGCCTTGGGTTTTCAGTTCACACTCCTGCTCTCTTGCACTTCTCTTGACACCTTCAGCTGAAGTCTAGGGAATCCTGTCCTGAACACCTTTCTGGGAGCAGGTTGTGCCAATGGCTTGGTTTTTTTCTTTGTCTGCCTCTCCTCCTCTGGAAGTAAAACGCCCTAGCTCAGTGGTTCTTAGCCTGTATGTTGTGACCCCTTTGGGAGTGTGAGTGAACTTGTCACAGGGGTTGTCTGAGACCATTGGAAAAATACAGCTATTTACACTACTATTCATAACAACAGCAAAATTACAGTTACGAAGTAGCAGTGAAAATAATTTTACGGTTGGGGGGTCACCACACTGTGAAGAACTGTATTAAAGGGTTACAGCATTGGGAAGGCTGAGAAACCCTGACCTAGAGAGAGGAGGACTCTGTTCCATTTGTCTTTATGTATTCAGCTCTAGAAGAGAGCCTGATACACAATACAACTGTGATCCATAATCGTTATGTTATGAATTAGCAGAAAACCTGAGATGCATTTCAAGTTCTTAAGGTATGGAGTTCTATTTTGAAGTTTTGTCCAAATTAAGTCGAGATTAGCTTACAGACATCTGATAATGTCTTGATTTTTGAGCCACAGTTCTGCAGAAGTGTGTTTTACTGGGGATTATGCAGTGTCCTTGTTCCCTGAGCATCTATGGTTACTTGCCCAGTGAGCAGAATGCAGAAATATCACTGACGGGACTGTGGGTGTTGTTTTTAAGTGGACCTCTGTCAGTTACAAGATGCGCAAAAGGCTGTGTGCATTGTCCAGTGACAGAGCGCTTGCCTAGCATGTCCAAGGCTCTGGGTTGCATGCCTGGCACTGGAGGTGGGGAACATGTGCAGATTAATTTTCCTCAGTGATTGCAAGGAGGTAGTGATTTCTTTTCCAGTTAGGGAGAGTAAGTTGCACAAAGGCCATGTGACAAGCAGTTGTGAGGCCAGGCCTTGGTCAGGCATCAATGTACAAATGCAGAGTTGTAACTGTGAATTTATGAATCAAGACATATGTAAGATGTCACACGTTTGTATAGGAAGTGGCCGAGTGCAAATACAGCAATAAGAGACTTTTGGGATCAGTTTCTGAATGATAGAGGCTGTACACAATCTTCTCATACCTACCTCCTTAGTGTTAGAACAACTGAGCCCTTGAATTCACACCACCTGGGAGGCCTAGGAAATGAGACGTCCGCTCTGAGTCCATTCACAGATGAGCTTGAAACCCCAGCCAGTCCACTCTGGATTGTATGCCTCCTTCAAGCAGGCCCCCTACCCGCACCCAGGGGGCTTTCCAGGTTCCTCTTGCTTTTGTGCTAAAATAAGGGCTCACTTACCCCAGTATCAACGCTGTCTCCACTCCACAGAAAAACTTTCATTTCTAGGTATGAGTTCCAAGACAGTCAGGGCTACACAGAGAAACCCTGTCTGGAAAAACAAAAACAAAAACAAAAACAACACAAAAAAAATAAGATAAAGGGAACTACCTTAGCCTGTGTAAATATATTGTTACTAAGTTATGACTTTCTGTGTTCACCAACAGGAAAGGAATCTTTCTGTTGTATCCACTTCTGGTCAGAATCCTTCTTGTTTGGCTGTGTTCCATAGCGGCCTTCTAAACACAGAGGTGTAGGACTCTGGAGTGTGTTGGGAACACCACAAGGCCAAAAGGATTTTTAATTATGACAGGATCTGAGAGATTTTGAATTCTGATTGAGGAAAAGCTGGGCTGGGCTTTAGCCAAAGTCTGCAGTCTTAGGTTACTGAGTGTGCGAAATCACACGCAGGTGAGCCAGTGTTTGGACGCATCAGAAATTTAGGCCACAAATTGAGGGGGAAAAAAAGACTAGGGACATTTAACACTAGAATAGATTATTTTGTCATCTTAGAATAAACAGTTAGGACTTGTTTTGAGTATAAATGTGAACATGTATACTAAAGAATTTAGTTTGAGTCATGAGATTTTTTTTTAATGCTGGTGGTAACCTTGGGAATCCAGCTCACGATCTATTACAGAAACTCACACTTATTTTTATTTTATTTTATTTTATTTTATTTTATTTTATTTTATTTATTTATTTTTCTCTTTTAGTGTTACTCAAGTCTAGGTCTGTGTCTGGCAATTTAGAGTCTTGTGGTTGGAGTGTGCAGCTGAATTTTAGCTAAAGCAATTGCTAACGTGGGGCCCCTGTCAGGCCTTCCTGAAGGATGGGAACATTGCCCTCTCAGGCTCTGATCAAGTGCGAGGGACCCCCGCTGCTCCTCACGCCTCTTCCTCATCCTGCCTCATTCCGGGTAGCTCTGCCTACAAGAAACGCTTTCTCCAGCCTGCAGTCCGAAATCTCTGAAAATGAATTCCTTGTGTTCCCAAGACTGTGCTTGGTCTGTTTTCTCTGAGAGAACACATTCCACGGTACATACAGCACCCTTGTTCCTAAGTCTTCCAGCTCGGTAGGCACACAGGGTGGCTTCTAGGTCATTCTGAGTATTATCAGCAGACCTTTAACTCCAAGTCAGGTTAGTGGAGTCCTTGATGTTGGAGGTTTGACCAAACATTGATCATGGTCCATCAGCCCTTTGAGGTGGGTTCCTCCAGTTTGGTTTGTGGCTTTCCTGTGCTTGCACGCTGACCTGTAAGCTGCCTGAGGCTCAGAAACTTCCCACAGATAGGCTCTGTCCACCATACCATGTCCTCTGACTGGATATGGATTACCCTGTCGTGCTACTCTAAGCTTTGAAATTCCCTTTATCTTCTCCCAGTCCCTTTCGGCTTTAGGGTGCCTGATACTTAATCCCTGTAAGTAGGGACATCCCAGAACCTAGAAAGTATTTGTATCTCACCAGTGACTTTCTGTAGCCTTTTGTTCATAATGTGAGCAAGTGACAAAGATGGTTGGATAGCCGAGCACCCTGGACGTACGAGCGGGGTGGCTGCAAAGCGGATCTCTTGGTCAATTTCCCAGCACGCCATAGTGGCAGATTAGCTTCCCACTCAATCAGAGCCACTGTGCCTAACTCAAGGGCCATGGATAAACAGCTTCAAAGTCCATTCAATTTCATTACCTCAAAGGATTAAATATGATTTGATAAAACGTTTTGCTGAGATTTGAAGCCGGCGATGGGCGTGCAGCTGTGGTATCAGAGCATGTTGCTGCGTTAACTCTGCTCTGAAGTATTAATTACTGATAACAATGGACAAACGTTTGTGAGTATTTCACAAGTGGATTTGAGTTCCCCCATGAGAGGGTGGCTCTTGTTCTGACCGGAAGAGATGGAGCCGGAGCTGCAGAGTATAAGTGGTGGAGGGCAAGGTACGTGGCCTGCAGCCTGCTTGGTCTGGTTTTAAATTGGAATGCATTCTAGTAGTGTTTCTGGAAACTATGCTTGTGTTTCCCTGGACGTGTTGGATGATGACAACTCATTAGACTCCATGTTTCGTAATGCCAGTGCTCTGGACCAGAGACTGTCAAGTCCAACGCATCAGAGAGGCAGGAAAGGCTTGGGCCCACGCTGGGAGGATATACGTATGAGAGGCAGGTCTGTACACTGAATTGGGGTATGCGGTGGGAACCTCTGTCGAAATTTCAAAGTTCCTTTCTTCACAACACACCCACCAGCTACTTTAAATGGCTTTCTGTTTTAAACATTTATTTATTTTCCATGTGCATTGGTGTGTTTGCTGCATGTGTGCCTATGTGAAGGTGTCAGATCACCTGCAACTACAGTTACAGACATTTGTGAGCTGTCATACAGGTGCTGGGAATCGACCCTGTGTCCTCTGGGAGGCTCTTAAGCAAGTGCTCTTCATTGCTGAGTCATCTCTTCAGCCCCTGTATGGACTTCTAGGATCAGTTACAGTTTAAGACAACATTGATATTTTGAAAGAAAAACCTTCAGACATGATAGTAAAATATAATTCAGTGAACTGACTACATTTTCTGCACTTTGGTAGTTACTGATGCCCAGAAAGTAGCCCATGCCTTGCCTTAGGATCTCACCTTTTATAAATCCCACCCAGCTTTCTAGACAGCCTTTCCCCCATTCCCACTAAGATAACATTGCCTGTGGGCTATAGCCAGTCTGAACCTGTTGAGGATCTAAAATGACTGTTGAGCGCTTACCAAAATGCGTTTGAATCCATCCATTTTGTCTTTGTAGGCACTGGACATTTAATAACTACCAAAAGTAGCTGTATACTGTGTTCTGGGGCCCGTCTTAAATCTGTCCCGGTTTGAGAAGGTTAATGTCCAGTGTAGAAAGCAAAAGTCAATTTTATATGACAAAGTAGCTGTAATTACTCTCCTAGCTGAAGGTGCCCTGCAGTGTAGGAGCCCAGGAGAGAGAGAAAGAGAGAAAGGGGGAGGGAGGGAAAAAGGGGGAGGGAGGGAGGGAGGGAGGGAGAGAGAGAGAGAGAGAGAATGAATCTCCAAAGGCTGTGCTTCTATTTCTAGCAAAAAGAAAAAAAAATAACCAATCTTAATTTTCTTGGCTGTTTCAAGTGACACTGAGATTATTTTATTTTAAATTCTGTGGACCTCAGAGTGGAGTGTGTGTGTGTGTGTGTGTGTGTGTGTGTGTGTGAGAGAGAGAGAGAGAGAGAGAGAGAGCACCCCAGGAGGCTAGAGGCTTCAAATCTCTTAGAGAAGGAGCTGTTGGTGCTGGGAACCGAATCTGAGTCCTCTTAACCACTTACCATCTCTGTAGCCCTGTATTGTAGAGTAAATACGGTTTTTAGGGGATTGGAAGTGTGGTGATGGGAGGTTTATAACTGGAATTCTGCAGTTATTCTAACTAAGTTGTGATTAGTATATGATAAATCGTAATCGTAGGCTACTGAAAGCAAGACTGACTTTAAAAATCTAGTAGTTCAGCTATTTTTTTTTTTAAAGAGATTTTTCGTCAGGGGTAATAATGCACGCCTTTAATCCCAGTGCTTGGGAGGTAGAGGCAGATACCCGTGAGCTTGAGTTTAGCCTGGTCTATAGAGAGTTCCAGGACAGCCAGAGCCAGACAGTGAGACCCATCTCTAAACAAATAAACAAACAGACAGATAGACAGACAAACAAACAAATAAAACTAAAAATAAAAAAAACAAAAAACAAAAAACCCAGCTTGATTCCTGTAAGATGACTAAGAGGCCACCTACCTTGGGAGAGGCCTTAGTTCACTTCTGGATAAATCTGGAATTCAGCCCTGCATTCTCTATATGTCACTGCAAGCCCGCGGCAGGAAGCCACGTGTCCGCGTTGAATTCATTTCTCATCTTGAAAGAAGGGATGGTGCTAAGTTTGCAAGTTTGAGACAAGGAGAGAAATCCCGTGCAGAGACGCCAAGCCTGGGGCCTGCTCAGAAAGAGCGTTTGGAGCGTGGCAGACCCTGTTGCTTTAGTAGACGACAGCTCCTTGGAGAGCCAGGCTTTCTACTCCTAGAAGGGCTTTCTTTGCATTAGGTGTGTGTTTCCTCTTATCCTGTCCACCACTCTCCTGGTGGCTTGGGGGCCTCTGCCCTTACAGAGAAGAAGTTCGTATTGGTCTGCGAAGACTTTCCCGAGTCCAGACTCAGTTCCCTTTGAACAGATGGGCTGTGTGCTCCATGGCTTTGCCCCTTTTCAGTTTTGTTTGCAGCTCCTCTTGACCAAGTCCTGCATGTTCATGTTCTTATATCTCTGTGCTCAGCCCTCCAGGCTGTCTTGCTTCCTTCAAGTCATCGCTGATGACTGCTTGTAGACGGATGACTAGCACATCTATATTTACAATCTGTTCTTTCCCCCTCTGGAAGGATTTCTCAAGCCCTGCGACAACGACAGTTGCTATGTATGGGTGTGGTGCAAATACAGTGGGGGAACTGTTCGGTGTTTCCTGGCCTGGCGATGTTGCCACCATCCATCTGGCCAATCCAACCTGTCACTCAGTTCAGGCCTTTTAAATGCTTCTACCCTGTTGCAGCAACCCTCCAACAACAGTCTCTGCCTTCAGCCTGACTTCTGTACAATCATTTTCTCCTACGATGTTTAGAGTGATTTCCTTTTACAAAACTGAACAGATTCTTCAGGCTCTTGTGGCTCGGGATAGCCTTGAACTGGACCTGTACGTGAGGGTGGGCTTGAACATTTGGTCTTCCCCCCCTCCACTTCCCTAGTGTTTGGGCTTATGGGCTTGCTCTGCCATGCTCAGCTTATGGGATGTTGGGGACTGAAGCCAGGGTTGCCTGAATGCCAGACAAGCATGATACCAACCGAGCCGAATCACTACTCTATCCGTTAGTTATTGAGCTTAGCTTTACTCGTACTTGACCCTTATGAATACATGAAGTCTGGAACTATTTATTGTGAAGCACATGCTATTTTATCTTGAAATCTTGTCACTACTTCATTGGCATTTCAGTTCCTGGCTGCAGAGAGAACATTTTTTTATTCAGGGATGTGTTGAGAATGTCTGAGTTCTATATGGTGAGAGTTGTTTGAAACATAGTAATCTACCTTTAATTACAAATCATTCAATCAATCAATCTGGCTCTGGGACTTGGATTCTGTCACTGAGTTGAAGCCACAGCCTATTTTGTCCCACTGGGCTGCTCAGGCTGGCTTTGAGCATGCCGTCCCCATACTTCACCTACCATCACAACCCTGAACTACCAGAGCTGAGGTTGAAATACACTTAAATCCAAACTCGACTTCCATGATAAGTGGGGCTCCTTAGCTTTTCTCTTTGGACCTCTGCACCCCATGGCCACAGCTGTGTGCTGTCTGCCTTTCATATCACAATGTGACACCAATGTTTGCAGCTTGTTTTCCTCTCCTTAAGTGCAACTCTTTGAGGGTTTATCTTACACACTCTACCTCCCAACTGGTTAGTGAGATGCCTAGAATATAATTCTGCCTTTTTAAAAAAAAACCCTAAATCCAATTGAAGGAGGTATATGAATATCTGTATATGCATCGATGTCACAGAAATGGTGATACTGGCATTTTTTTTTCCAGTATCAGACTTTTAATTAATGTTGTTAAAGTTGAATTATATTATGTAAAAACTTTGATTTACCTTCTTATCCTGTCTAAATGAAATTTTCATGTGGTAAATTTATAAGCCAGCTAGGCCTTCTTTGCTGTAGACTTTGTAACTTCTATATAATTCTAAGCACAGCATTTAACAACCCATTTGGATTGGATCATGCTAAACAAACCCATATCTCCTTAGTTATTCATTTAATATTTTCCTTATAATTTGTGTCTGAGTAGATTTATCTGAGCGTTCACCTGAACCAGGATACCAAATTAATTTCCACAGGAAACACATTGTTAGATTCCTATTGTAGGTTCTGCACATAGAATATTGGAAAAGATGGGATTGGGTTAAGGAGAAACTTGTAGGTTTGGTTTGAAGACAGACAGACAGACAGACAGACAGACACACACACACACACACACACACACACACACAGAGAGAGAGAGAGAGAGAGAGAGAGAGAGAGAACAGACAATTAAAATAAGAAAAAAAAAGGAGGTGCTTGGGTTGTCATCCCTCTGGTAGTTTACCCGACTGGTGCTGTTTTCTTTATCACAGCTCTGCAAAGCTACTTTAAAACATATGTAGGGAGATGGCTCAGTTGCTGAAGCACCTGCTGTATAAACATGAGGACCTGGGTTCATCCTGAGCACCCAGGTAAAAGCTAGGTGGAGCCAGCAGCCTGTATGTAACCCCCACATTGAACAGGATGTCCGCGGCAGTTTAACTGAATAGACTAGCTCTGGGTTTGATGAGACATCTTGTTTCAAAACATAAAGTGGAGAGTGAGCGAGGCAGATGAGTGGACGTCACTCTTTGGTTTCCACATGCGTGTGTACAGACATGTTCCATACTTGTGCACGCTCGCTCATTCCCTCCCAAGGCCGTGTACACATAAGCCTTCTGCACACATCAAGTCCAGTGGCTTCATTCTGCACATTGTTGTGATCCCAGAGGTAAGGGAAATGGGTTTCCCAGGAACAATGGGTGCAGAATGTTTCTCACTGGCAAGTATTATGCACTATATATAACCTTTCAATATAACCTTTGCCTTGAGAGAGAAGACGTTATCCTTTGTAGGCCCCTTTGTCTCTTCACAGGCTCTAGCTCAAAGTAAATCAGTGACCCATGAAGTGACTTTATGCTTTCTGAACTTTGATTTTCAAGTCATTAATGCCACTTGAAGTCTGTCTTTCCAGAGGATGGGTTCATTTCTAAGTATCTCTGGTACCCACTGTAGTGAGTGGGTCCTTGAGCAAGTGTTTATTCAGCTACAACTCCAGCAATCTTGACCTCAAACCCTGAGATTTTACCACAGTGACACTAGTTTGAAGAGAAAATACAAACCATTTCTTTTATGCATGAAAACAAAACTTATAAGTGAATTTGTTTTGAGACAGGGTCTCCATTGAAACAGTGATGTTCATGTATTTGCAGACGTCCATACATGAGTGCAGGGGTCTCTGGAGGCCTCTCCGGGGATTGGATCACTCAGAGCTAGACTGTCAAACAGTTGTGAGCCTCCCATTGTGGGTGCTAGGAACTTGAACTTGAGTCTTTTGCAGAAGTAGGGCTCTAACTTAATTCTTCAGCTCTGACACAAGGTTTCTTGTAGCCCGGTTGGGCATCTATCTGGCTGTGTAGCTGTGAATGCCCTCGAATTTTTGATTCTCCTGTCTTTATTCCTTGGTGCTGGGATTGGGGCACAAGCCAGCACACCTGGTTTATCCAGCTCTGGGATAAATTCTAGGGCTTTTTGCTAAGGAAACACTCTTAACTGAGCTGCCTCCCCCCCCCCCCCCGCGCCCCCAGCAAGGACTTGTTTTTATATAAGGTTTTGTTGCTGCTGAAATTATATAATTTTTTTAGTGGGAGGGTCCAGTAAGATGAGGGTATCCTTAGTATCCTTATATTTCTCCATTTTAGAAATACCTGATGTTCATGAACATAGCACTGGAGTATAAATGAGAATTTCCTGACGGGAAACATTGAGGAGGTGCCTACTCTGAGATACTCGGAGGAGACATCTTTTTTATTGGATCTTGAGTTTTTCCTGTTGCTGAGAACTGAAGAATGAATCTAGTGCTGGCTACCACATACTGCTGGCCCTCACTGCAGGGGCTTCGCTCTCTTAGATTCGTTTCTATATCTCTGTCACTAAAGCAAAGAAAGGAAGCCGCACATAGCCAAAGTGAAAGCCACTTCAAGGAGATGTCACATGAAACATTCTGAGGAGGGAGTCATGTGGTTTCATTGTAGCCGTTTTCGATGCAAATGTGAACTGTTTTGAGATCAGGAAACTTCATTTACTACTTTCAGGAGTCTCTGACCCACAGAGGACCAGCACAGCTGCACTTTTAAACTGCATATTTAACCCTTCGTGAAGCCGGGGGTGGGGGGGGGCAACAGTCCTGCATTCTGATTCTTCATCCAAAGCATGCAGTTGGAGAGATTTGATTCTTGAGCCCCCAACTGACACACGTTGCTGATTTAGCTGAAGCTGGTTTGAGCGTTGTTGGGAAATTCTGTGGTTGCAGAGGTTGAAAGTCACAGGTATAAGGCTGTTCACACTCTGTGCCGGTCCTCAGGTGTCTGCATTCAGATAGCTCAGCTTCTTATTGGGCCTCTTACGCTTCCTGGCTTCATGATGAGTAACTCTGCATGTGGGAACATGTGTTCCCTGCTGGTATCCAAGTAGGGTCAAGTTTTCTTTTCCTCATTTTGCTCCCTGTGGCATTTGCTTGGTGATCTTGGACTCCATTATGATGATTTAGGTTTTGGTTGTTTATAACAGTGTTTGTTAACACATAGAACACAACCTTTGACTATCTTGAGCTCTTAAGTAGGGGTACAACTGGAGTGTTTTATTGACAAGTCTGGTTTTGTTAACTAAGAGTTAATTTGAAACATGAGATCTTCATGACTTGAAAAAAAAAACACACAATATACATTACAATTTTCCTGCCTAGGGTATTTTAGTACTAAAGTCAGGTTTTTCTTGAAAAAAGCCTTTCCATGTAAGGGCGCCCATTATCCGCTGTTTATCATTTGTATACATGGACATTTTTACTATTTTATGAATATGAGGTAAGTGTGAGTCACCTAGGAATATCTCAACCAACCAGTGAGTACACACTCCAGTGAATCTACTTATGAACAAGGTGAGAAAATATATGAGAGACATTTGGGTGCCTTTTCCAAAATTGTGAATTTAATTCCTAGTTTAAGAGTACATTTTAAAGTAGGAGATTCGAGGCAGGTGGGTCTCTGTAAATTCAAGTCTAATCTGATCTATACAATGAATTTCAGGACTGCCAAAGCTATATATACAGTGAGGCTTTGTGTCAAAAGAAGGGAGGGGGTTTGGGGACAAGGCTCAGTGGTAGAGCACTTGTCAAGTAAAGTGGAAGATTAACATAAAGAGCAGCCTTCTCCAGAATCTTCTAGTAAATGCTGCCTGTGAACAGATTTTCACTGATTTTGCTTTATTCTGACCCAACTTAATAGGGTAGCGTCTTTGTACTACACAAGACGTTTTTCTTATCGGGGAAAGGCCTGCCTGTGTCTCACTAAGTTGCCATATTGGGTTAGAGTCCAGTCCCCTTGGACTGAGCAGAAGTACTACTTCTTTTTTTTTTTTTTTTGGTTTTTCGAGACAGGGTTTCTCTGTATAGCCCTGGCTGTCCTGGAACTCACTTTGTAGACCAGGCTGGCCTCGAACTCAGAAATCTGCCTGCCTCTGCCTCCCAAGTGCTGGGATCAAAGGTGTGTGCCACCACTGCCCAGCGAAGTACCACTTCTTATACCACTCTTTATGTATGTAAGAGAGAGATGAAGCCAGCATTGATGCAGGGAGGGGCAACCTAGGGAAGGAGGGGAAGAGGGTGAGGGAGACAGGGAGGAAAAAAGGGAGAGGGAGGGGGAGAGGGAGAGAGAAAAACCTAGGGAGGGAAGGGAAGGGGAAGGAGAGAGAACTGTGCTTATATTTGAAGCCAGGACCGCATACCACATGCCTGTTAGACAGGCAGCCATTGGAGATAAGCTGCTCACTGGGGCCTTGCCTTCACAGTCCTCCCACTTCAGCCTGTTGAATACTGGATTGCTGGTGTGTACTGTGTCTGAGTGTGATTTTTTACTGACCTTTTCTCTTTTGCTCTATGCTGATCAGTGTATTGTAGCACGGGGTAAAATTTTGTCCTTTTCAGTGTTTCCCGCTGTGAGGTTTGATGAATGATGGGGTTTATTTCCACAATGATGGAATTGTCAATGCTAGTGTGTGTGTGTGTGTGTGTGTGTGTGTGTGTGTGTGTGTGTGTATTAATATATATTCGTTTTTAGTTTTTTTAAAGATTTATTTATTTACATGAGTACACTGTTGCTGTCTTCAGACACACCAGAAGGGGGCATCAGATCCCATTACAGATGGCTGTGAGCCACCATGTGGTTGCTGGGAGTTGAACTCAGGACCTCTGAGAGAGCAATCCGTGCTCTTCACCATGGACTCATCTCTCCAGCCCTGCGGATGTACATTTAAAATGATTATGTAATTAGGCTGCAGGTGATGACGGCACCATCTGCTCTTACCTGAACTGCTGTCCTGTGAGCTTCAGAAGGTTACTTGCTCGATATATATAACATATATATATATATCTAGCTGTCCTTAGCTACCCTGGGATTTTGTCCAGCAGAGAGGGAAGTGGGAAGAGAAGGTACCACTTGTAGACACAGTGTTGCTGGGGCTGTGTTGTCTTATCCACCCGGCCCTTTCTGCTGTTACACAACCGACCGCCGTCTCTTCAGGCATGTATCCCAGGGCATAGAACTCTGGGATTTCTTGAGAGCTCCTTGTTGCTATTTCCAATAGTCTAGTTTTGAACCTTAGGGAGAGAGAATGGATGCAGAAGGGTTATGGCGCTGACAACAAGCACTCAGTCTCAGGAGACACCCATGTCTCTTTCCATACCCCTCTCCTTTGCTTTCATCTTTGAGAACTAGACTCATTGGACTAAAGTTTAGATGAAACTTGACTGCTTTGGTGTCAGCTGATTTTCCCAAGAGTCAGTTCCTTCGTCCCTGAGGGACTTTTGTGAGATGGGTGAGAAGCAAATCCCTGCTGAACTTTGAGTCAGATAAGTTAGGGTTTACTCATGGCTGCAGGGCCAAAGAGTAGTAAAACTGGGGTTCAGAGCCAGAACTGTACCCCACTTTAAAGAATTTCAAATGTGCATGGCCATTAAAGGATTAGGTCAGGTGGCCTCATGGCCTTACGAGGCAGACTAATTATGACTTTTCTATATTGCTTTTATTTCTTTGAAGAAGAATTTTAAAGCAGACCTGCACATCATATTAGCAAATGAATAGACTTTGGCTCTGGGACCCATGTTTCCCTCCATTGCAAAGCAGGAGAGTGTGGCCTGACACACACGGTCAATAGACGGAAGACAGTTTTCTAGAAAAGTGGTTATATATCTGTTGTCAGTCTTGGTAAGTAACTCATTATTTGCTAATTGATTAGTAAAATTCAGATGAAATGATGAATAGAGAGTACTGACTCTGGGCTAGGAACCATCACTCAGGCTTAATGCATATTGGTTCATTAATTTACAATAGGCATATATTCTAAAATCATGTCTTCGGGGGCCTAAATTGCTTCTAAGATTTTATCTATTTTATATAAAAATGAACTACTGTACACTGTCTTGAAGTTTGAAATCTTTTCCACACCCTTCCTTTGGGGGGGCCTTTAGAGACAGTCTCTCCCTTGAAGCCTTTTGAGGCTGGCTAGTTAAAGTGGCTGGAGAGTGGGTCTGCTAAGGAACTGTTTTTCTCTCTGACTTCTCATATGGTTGAAGAGTGAGGAGTCTGTCTGGGGTTGATCCCACACATGTCCTCTCATCATTCCATCGCCTGGAAGATGAAGATTCCCACATGGCAAGTTTCAAGGAGACATAATTCATAGCAGTAGCAATTTGCATGCGTTTTGGCATCAACTGCTATATCTTTTTTTTTTTTTATGGGCATGATTAGGCATGTTTTTGCTGGCGCAGAAAAATGTCCTCTGTGAAGAAAGTGATGACTATTTACTTAACATTTAACCAGAAAGCCTAAGTATGTTCAGCAGTGCTCACTTGACAAGGTCTGAAGTATTGAAGGACAAATGAACGAAGACTCTTTTCAGTCCTAACATGGGTTGAGGGAAAGCGCCAGCCTTCTTTCTGCAGCGGGTAGGACTCTACATGGTCCTTGCAGTTGAGACATCCTCTGTTGCAACAGACACCTTCTGGCCAGCTTGTTTTTTTTTTTTTTTTTTTTTTTTCTCTCTTTCTTCACAGCGTTGCTGTTGAAACACCTTTCTTTAGGCACTGGCTCTGCCTTTTGTCTCTGCAGTTTTGTCTCGTTCCTGTGTAAATCAATCCTTCTCCCGCTTGTGTTTGAAGCTCCCTTGGTACAGAGCCGCTCTGCTTTGGATGCTCCCAGGTTAGAGGCCGGTTCACTGCTTCTTAGTAAGCTTAGTATGGAACCCTCACTTTGTGCCAGAAGGCAGCAAGTGAGTCCTGCTTTGGGGACCTAAGATGAAAATTATAAACTAAATGTGCATTGCCACATAGAAGTGAGAGCTTATTCTCATCTGATGGGTGTTTTGGTCTATGGAAATACTTTGAGGCCTCAGGGCAAGAATCGCTTTGCTTGTTTATTGATGCAACAATACACTCTAAGGTAACACCCAGCACTGAATTGGTCTTGTGTTTATTTCTTCAGATAAATGCATGTGGCTTCTGAATCATGTCTTTTAAAAGATTACCATCACTCCTACCAGTAATAACAGCATAACTCCTCTAGTTACTTGTATAGCCCCCTACTTTTGTTTTAGAATTAGAGATACCCTAAAAAAATTAAGCATGTACGGACAAACCTATAGGGCAATCTGCTATGCTGGACTTCATTTGTATCATCTATAAATTACAGGTAAGACGCATAGTTCTGGGCCACATAGATGGTTGGTGGATATAAAAGCATACACCATGTCCATTGTATTGTGATGAATCATTTGACCAAAAAACAATGCAACTCACCAAAGCTTCCTTGTCACGTGAGTGAAGGTAAACAAGCATGCGCACCAGTGCTCTTCCTCTTACTTGGGTGGCGCTCTACTCTCATTGGGGTTACAGCCAGCCAGGGTTTTTCTATGTTGGAATACAGAGACCCACCAAAGAGTCAAGCTTAGTGTGTAAGCTGGGGTGGTCTATCTGAATTTTCTATTCAGGACATTTCATGGCTGCAACAATCTGCTTCAAAATACATTCTTTCTTAATCACACATTATTTCACCTGTCCTGAACTTAATAAGCGGATGATTATGTTTCAGTTGGTATAGTTTTGGTTAACTTATAGGGAATGCTACCTCCTAGGTCTGCTTTATGACCGACCCTTAGTAGGATATTTGTTTGTATTGAAAATAGGTTCGTTTATGGAAACTTAACCTTTTAATGCTTAAGCATTTTTCAGCAATGAATGCTATCTCACTTTTTATAAATATTCCTATAAATAACCTGAAATGATTCTGAACTCAAGCTATTATAAGTCATTGGAAATTTATTTTTTCTCCTTTAACATGCTCCTTGCATAAAGGGATGGGGTACCATTAGGGACCTCCCATCATCTAGCCTTCTACCCATTTAGTATTTGTGTTTTGGGTATGCATTAGGTACTTTGCTTATCACTGTGGCTAAACAGAAGAAGCATCTTACAGGAGAAAAGGGTTATTTTGAGTCCCAGTTCAGTCCATGCTTCTGGTGAAGGCTGGGCAGGAGGAGCCGCCTGCAGTGGCCAGAACATATGGTGGAACTTCATACATTGTAGCTGGGCCAGGAAGGAGAGAGTGATAGACTGGGTCAGTGATGGGTATAACCTTCAGAGATCCTTAAGAGTGACATCCTTTCATGATCTAAGCCTTATACCACTAACATTGCTTAACTTTCCAACTAAGCTTCATTGGTTGGGGACCACGTCCTCTAGCATAGCAGCCTGTGAGGAGCAGTGGGCATTAACCATATTGGGTTGTAAAGGAGTGTGTGTGTGTGTGTGTTAAGTAACCTGACGTGAGGTGTGAATATGTTTTGGATACGCTTGTAAAAGACTAGCTTATAGGACTTGGGGTTCTAGAAGCTTAGTTGGAATTAAAGAATATTAGCACATGCTTGTGAGTTTGAGGCAACTCTAAGCTGGCCATTTCCACTAATCTGTAGCTTTTCATGGTGTCAGGCCAGACAGCCCAAGCTAAGATAAATTTCAGGCCCCTTTTATCTTTATACTTTTCCTTTTCTAAATTAGCATGAAGGTATGAGATGTTATTCATGATACCTATGAACAAAGTATGTTTTAGCATGTTCTCTCACCTCATCTCTCTATCGTTCTGCTACCACCACCACCACCACCAAGGTGCTGAGCAAGAAAACATGTTTCCTAGTTCATGTTCCTAGTTCCCTAAGGTCAGAGTCCCCAGAGTATGAAGCAGTGTCAAAATTAGGCACTCCTTTCTGTGTTTGTCCTCATTGTCAACAGTGATGTTGGCAGGGATGCATGGAGGATTGAGATTACTTCTCTATGTGTCGAGACCATATCCAGAGGTTAGGCACAGTTCCCTGGTTGAGGGATGGGGCCACCCACCCATCTCCAAAATTTTAACCCAGAATTGCTCCCATCTAAAGGAAACACAGGGACAAAGTGTGGAGGAGAGACAGAAGGAAAGGCCATCCAGAGACTGCCCCACCTGGGGATCCATCCCATATACAGATACCAAACCCAGACTCTATTGCTGATGCCAAGAAGTGCTTGCTGACAGGCGCTTGATACAGCTGTCTACTGAGAGGCTCTGCCAGATTCTGACCAATACAGACATGGGTGTCTTGCAGCCAACCATCGGACTGAGCACAGGGACCCCAATGGAGGAGTTAGGGGAAGGACTGAAGGAGCTGAAGGGGCCTTATCTGGCATCAATGGGAGGGGAGGTCCTTTGTCCTGTGAAGACTTGACTCAGGAGTGGGTAGGTGGGTGGGTGAATACGTGCATAGAAGCAGGGTGAGGGATATGGGATAGGGGGTTTGCAGAGTTTGGAAAACTGGGAAAGGGGATAACATTTGAAATGTAAACAAATAAAATATACAATTAAAAAAAGAAAAAGACTACATCTCCAGGTGAGGCAGAGAGAGCTGGGTTGTTTTGCTCCCTTTGCCTTCTGTTGAAAATTCATGATGCACTTTCCTGGGAGGATGCCCTGTGAACCAATGGCTCCTACTAGGCCCTGCCCCTTAAAGGTTCTACACCATCCAGGGACAGCACCCTGGATTCAGAAGTCTCTTCTCATATGAAGGAGCACACGTTAGGAGGCAGTTTAACCTCATCTAGGCTGTAGCAGTCACTATCTAAGTGCTACTTGACACTCCAAATGATATGGAGGGTATTTTTTATGATGTCATGCCTACAGTTAGTTTCGAACCTTGTATTTTAATCATGATCTTTAGAAATCTGTAAATATTAAAGGATAGTGAAATAGACAAAACTACATGAAATGCAATTTAGATGAAGGGAATTGAAACACCATGGGATATTTAGCATTTAGGATTCTGTGGAGGTAAGAGAATCCCCTCACTTGGTGAGTTTTTAGAAATATACAAAGTGGATGAAAAATAAATCTTGATTATGGATTTAGGTGCAGGAACATGCATTAATTACTGATTTTAAGGCTGTGTGTGTGTGTGTGTGTGTGTGTGTGTATGTGTGTGTGTGTGCATGCATGCACATGTGCACCTGTGTTGAGTGAATTTGAGCTATATCACTTTGTGCTCCCGACAGGTCACATGTTTCCAGCCACCCACCCAGGAACTCTTTGGAATAGAGGATGAAAGACACACACATACATACACACACACACACACACACACACACACACACACACACACACACACCAATTAATTTTAAAATGCCTTCATTACCTCGAATGCTGGGCACTTCTAAACCTTCCCCTGCTACCCCAGGCCCGTGGCCACCCACCTGAATTCTCACATGGCTGGTTGGCTTTCTCTCCTTCAGCTCCTGCATCCCATCCTTCGTCTCCAAGTCATGGCTGTTTCTTTCTCCTCCTTCCTGAGTCCTAGCCTATGCGACTCTAAGGGTCCTGCCCTGTCTCCCTTTGTCTAGTCATCGGCTGGTGGCATCTTTATTCATCAATCAAAAACCAAATGGGGACAAGGACCTTTAGTGTTTGGACATACAGATTCCTGATTGAATCAAAGCATTAGATACAATCTCCAGCATACCTCTGCTGACTGCATACAGGAACCCCAGTGCAGAGTTTAAGGAACAATTGTTTTGGTTTTAGGTTATTTGTCAAATGGAATGCATTGAGATGAACAGTTGAGAAGGTTTTGGGAAATTGGAAATGGTTTTGAACGAGAGGTGTTGGAGAAGGAAGATGGGGTGAACATCATGGGGGCATGGACAGGAGGGAAAAATAGAGAATTTTCAGGGCATTTCCAGGGTTGTATGGACTCCCACCCCAAACTTCTTCCAACACTTTTAAGAAACCTGCATGTTTGGGTGGCTACTTTGTTGATCTCACTTTTTTCTTCTGCATTATCATTGCAAACTGACTTGCCAGGGAACAAGCCAGACTTGTAGGCAGCAGCAGGGTCCAAGGATGCCTGCCCATGCCCAGGCTATAGATGCACCAATCTGTTACTGTCTTGTCATGATGATTTAACTGGGGCATGCTTGCGAGCATCTGGGGACATTCATATGTACAGAGGTCCAGATTGCTTTGGTAGCTGAAGCAGCATTCATGCCTAATTTCTTGACAATTTTGTTTTTTTTTTTTTTTTTTTTTTTCTTGTGTTCTCTACTTTGACATTTACGCTTGATCTTCCCAAAGCTTGGCTAACAAATACCTGTTAGACTCAAGTACATTATCATTGGTAGAAATTTACCGTAGTGATCATGTAATGGAGTCTCCTGTGAGCAGACTCTGGAGTAAGGCTGCTAATTTCATTTAGTAAACATTAGTTCTTCATAATACACATTGGAAACAACGCTCCCAAATGGAAAATTGCATCAGCCATTTTGATTTTTCTTATAATGAGAAAAATGTAATATATTCTTCCTAAAAATTTACCTTGACTCTATCCTATTTACCTCAAACTTGTTTGAAAGATCGAAAATATTATGAAATAAATTAGGAAATACAAGCAAATTCCTATGCAGATCTATGATATTACCTTTAAGTATCCATTCTTTTATTCTGGAATAATAATACTAGAATTGAATTTGATCTAGCACTTCCCTACCCCCCACTCCCGCCAGCCAGAAGGCACCACACATTTCCAAGTCTGCCGTGTAGTCAGCTGAGTCCTGGAGGTGAAGTCTATCTAGTGTAAGGTGATGAGAGTGTTGACGGTTACATATAGAATATATCCATATAAGGAAGAGGTGCTATATTTCTTTTCCTGATTGCTTTTCTGGCTCATGGAACATAGAGGTGATGGCTGAGGCTCTGGAAATCATTTGGACCACACTAATAAGAGTCCCATCCTAGAGAATATAAAGTGATCAGGTAATATAAGGTGATGAGGCAAAAGGAAATGTGATAATGATTTTGTGGTCTTACCCTGGTAAAGGTAGTTACTTACTTTAACCTAGTCTCTGTGTAAGATAAACTTTTGTCTTAATTTAAGATATTGTTATTCTAAGAGATATAGTTCCTTTCCTGTACAAAAAGGCCAGTGAACACTCTCATGGTTGTGTAATTCACTCCCCCAAGCCCAGTGTTACGCCTAATGAGTGACATTGATTGTCTCATGGAAATGTCAGTGGATAAAGAGACCTGGCAAGATACCCAGAGGAGAAAGGGCATGGCTGTGACTTTGACTCCTACTTACTGCACATTCTCAGGAAATTATTTAACCTTCTTTAGTCACAGTTTCCTGTTCTGCAAAACCAGTTACAGTGTGCCTTAATCTGCTCTAATCAGGCATCTTAAACTGTGATCTGGGCACAACAGAAATGGCTTGCCTGCCTCCCTGCAAGCAGGAAGTCTGTGATCACTGTGCCAGCATGGTTGAGGTATCGGGAAGGGCCCCTGTACATAGAGATGTCTCACTGTAACTGACTATTGCATGGGTTTGGTAGCTCAGTGGGCTGTGTATGTAAGAAAACTAATTCTAGTCACAACGGTTCTGTCCTCATGAACTGCTCATCTTCCTAAGGTCACACCTCTTTTGCTATCATTTTAACACTTGGGTTTCAGTGTGAATTTTGGGCCACAAACATGCCATAGGTATAAGCTTGGGTCCCCCCACTCCTTCCGGCCCCCATTTTGTAATTGTTCTTTAAACAATAAGCTTTAATGATTCAGTGTTTGCATTGTATTCCTTTCAAATAATCTACAGATGACTCAGACTGTATGGAAGGATATGCACAGGTTACATAGAAACACCAGCCCATTTTTTTTATATATAAAGAAGGTGAACGCCTGCAGAGCTTGGTGTCTTCAAGATCTGGGAACAAGTCCACCTTGAGTGCTAAGGCACAACTGCAAAGATTTGCAAGATTTGGCACAATTACGGAGCAGAGCTCAAATTTACATTTGTTGTCCACCTATTTATTTATTTATTTGCTTATTTATTTATTATTGTTACGCATTTACTTGTGTGTTTGTTCAGGCATGGCTCTTATGTACCCAAGGCTGTCAATTGAACTCTTTCGTCTCTGTTTATCCCCCCTGAGTATTGGAGTTAAAGGCATGTCCAGTGAACTAACCAATTTAATTATTTCCCTTGTTTTATTTTTCTTCAAGCCTTAGGAGTTCCTGTCAAATGATGTCCTTGCATAGAAGAAATAAAGTCTCCAGGAGACAAAACATGTTAGAGACACAGATATGGTGAATCTGTAGGCAAACTGAAGAGATCACTTCTGGAATAGTCATGCCAGAAAGCAAGAGAATACAGCCCTGTGCTTGAAGGAATTCATGGGGCTTGAGTACTGTGTTCTTAGCACTGCATCTTTATGTTTTAAGGCTAGTTTCAGGATCTTACATAGAGGCAATAGCTATTTAATGGACTCGGGTTTTGCCTTCATAAATGGAGCTGTTAAACTTGAGAACAAGAATCAAGAACCAGCGGTTTCTAGCCAGGCTTTGGAAAAGTGCAAATAAGGTCCATTGTGCCATGTGCAGCACTTCTTATGGAAGGAGGGACTAGTCAACGTTGCTAAAGGTGTGGTTTCAAGGCATGGAGGTTTTCAGTAATAGGAATGGGTTGAAAGTTAGTGTTAGGTTTTCCATTTGTGTGTGTGTGCGTGTGCGTGTGTATGTGTGTGTGGCTCAAGTGAAAATATCAAGTGAGTTGGGCGTGGTGGCACACGCCTTTAATTCTAGTACTATGGGAGGCAGAGGCAGGCGGATTAATGAGTTCGAGGCCAGCCTGGTCTACAAAGTGAGTTCCAGGATAGCCAGGGCTACACAGAGAAACCCTGTCTCGAAAAAAAAACAAACAAACAAACAAACAAAAAAACAAAAAAAAGAAAGAAAGGAAGGAAGAAAGAAAGAAAGAAAGAAAGAAAGAAAGAAAGAAAGAAAGAAAGAGAAAAATCAAGTGAAAGTGTTTATATTCTCTGGAGTCTGTGGCTGCCTGTGCAGGTCAGAGGATACCCTAAGGTGTCATGCTTCAGGTTTCACACACACACACTCTCTCTCTCTCTCTCTCTCTCTCTCTCTCTCTCTCTCTCTCTCTCTCTCTCTAAGTGAGGGGCTCTTACTGGCCAGAAACCAAGAAGCAGACAAGTCTGCCCAGCAACCCTAGGCCCACCTGTCTCTGCCACCTGTCTCTGCCACCTGTCTCTGCCACCTGTCTCTGCCCACCTGTCTCTGCCACCTGTCTCTGCCCACCTGTCTCTGCCCACCTGTCTCTGCCCACCTGTCTCTGCCCACCTGTCTCTGCCACCTGTCTCTGCCCACCTGTCTCTGCCACCTGTCTCTGCCACCTGTCTCTGCCACCTGTCTCTGCCACCCCCCTCCCCCAGAGCTGTGACTATAGTCACATGCTGTCACACCCCTCCTTCTTGTTTGGGTTCTGGAGTTTTGGGTTCAAGGCAAACACAGTGCTAACTAAGCCTTCTCTCCCGTGCCCTTCTGCTCTTTTGACATATATTTTTAGATGTGTGTCATTAAGTCATTTTCAATAATGCATGATGAGAGGTGTTGCAACGCCACTGTACTTTATAGGACAGCCAACAGCATGGATTATTGTGAAAATTAAATTGTTTGGTAACTTGTCTGGTAATATGTACTTAATTAAAATGTGATAAATAAGAAATCCCCTTTAAGATCTTATTCTTGAAAATCAACATGTGTTGAAATGTCAACGCTAATCTCTGCCAAAATTAGTGTTGAAGATCACAGACTCTGGCAAATGTCTGATTACCTTCACTTTCTGGATTGCGTCACAGTTTTGCATATAGAATCGAGGATGCATTCTTGGGCATTTAATACATCTAAAAGTACAGATATGTTCTGCTTTCTCTCCCAGTGAATCCAGGTCTCTAACTAGTGTTTCTCTGGCACCCTCACCCTAGTGTCCCACCCAGATGCAGTGTTCACAGAAGACAATGGTTGGGACCAGGCTCTGCCCTCATTCTCACACACTCGTTTGTCAGCTGGGTTGGTATCGTGTTATCTGACCCTCTTTTCTCATTAGAGCCACTCACAAGATGTTTGCTAATGTCTTAACGCACCCAGGCAACGCGGAGGACTTCTGATTTTGCTCCTAACAGATTAGCATTTTGCTAATAATAGATCGTTCTTCTAGAGGTGTTTACTTAGTGGCTTCTGCGGAGGAAGCTGTGTAGTCCGCTCACGTGAGACTGAGAGGGTTGATGGCCACCACCACAGAGCAGGAAATAGAAAGTGGAACACGGAGGAGCAGAAAGAATTCTGGGATAGAGCCAGGCACCTGAAGATGTAAGGAGACAAATGCATGGTACCTGAGCACAGGTAGTCAGCCATGTGGCAGGATGTAGATTAGAATAAATGGGTTATTTTAAGTTGTGATATAGTCAGAGAAGAACCTAGCTATCTGGCCAAGGTACTGGTAAATCTATCTTGAGTCTGAGTCTTATTTCTGGGAGCATGGGGCTGGGAGGAGAGCCAGATGTACCTTCTACACTTTGTCATCAAAGGCTTCTCAGGACCGCAACCAGCTGTGTATTTTTGGACTCCATTTTGGGTGATGCTTGTGTATTCCTTGGATCTCTTATGGTCACATGGTTCCCATGCCAAAGATGCTGCATCTCCTGTATCCAGGTTCAGGCATCTGTGGTGCATCCGCAGGGCTGGGATGGCTTAAGATCTCTCATTTCCTGCCGCGACTCTTGTCTAACCCATCATCCTATGATGACCATTTGTCTCCTATAGCCCTGAAGTCAGGTAGTTTCTTTTTAAAATTAGTAGTTGAGTCTCATTCAGATGTTTTAAACATAGGATGACCTTCATTTTTTATTAATTATTTTATTTATTTACATTTTAAGTGTTGTTCCTCTTCCGGACCCCCTCTCCGTGAGCACGTCCCCCTCCCTCTTCCCTCCTCCCCTTTGCCTCTAAGAGGGTGTTTCCACTCCCACCTCACCCCTCTAGTATCCCCTTCTCTGGGGCATCAAGCCTCCACAGGACCAAAAGCATCCCCTCCCACCGAGGCCAGACAAAGCAGTCCTCTGCTACATATGTAGTGGGAGTCATGGACCTTGTTTGGTGGTTTAGTTCCTGGGAACTCTGACGGGTCTGGTTAGTTGGTACTGTTGTTCTTCCTATGGGATGGCAATCCCCTTCAGCTCTTTCAATTCTTCTCTTCAATTCTTCCCATAGGGGTCCCTGGGTTCAGTCCAATGGCTGGCTTTAAGTATCTGCATCTGTCTCAGTCAGGTCCTGGTAGAATTGAGTGTAGACAGCTCTAAGGAGACTTTCTGTGTGTTATCAAGCCCATCTGCAGTGGAAAGGGAACCCTGGAAGTCCACATGGCCTAGCTGGCTCGGATGAGGTAGGAGTGTACTCAGAACCTAAGTTTCACCATCAGCACAAACGTCCTGAAGCAGGGGCATTCCATGGTTGCGGTTGCCTTGGAATGGAGACATGTAGCGTGAACTGGGGACCAGACACCTCATAAATGGCTCTGTGACTGCAGGTGGCTTCCATTCCTAGAATGATTAAATACTTCTTTAAATGGCTAAGGTTAAGCTCTGAAGCAGATAAGCATCCTTATAAAGACCAAGGGAGACCATAACATTCTACTTAGTGTCCTTTCACATAGGAACACTCAACAAAACTGGCTTCTCTTCCTCAGGGACACAGAAGAGAAAGCTTATGTCTGTGTTGGGAACATGCTAGAAGCACAAAGCAGAGGATGTGACACTGTGGTCTCAGAAGTTACAAAAAAACATAACATGTTCTGTTGGAATTATACCTGTACGTGGGCTATAAGGAAGATAGGAATTCATGAAGTGATAAGGTATTTATTTTATTGCTGTGACTAATTAAGATAATAGTTTTCACTGTTCCATTTGTTAAAATCTTAAGATGTTGAATTTCAAATAATCTGCTGATATTTAAATTTTATCTTGTCAAGAATATCTGATTTTTTCTATAAGATTATGAGTAAAAAAAAGTCTGCTTTCACTACACCAAATTTTTCATTAGTTATTCCAAGCAGGTTTGTTTGTTTGTTTTTGTTTTTGTTTTTGTTTTTGTTTTTTGGGGGGTTTTTTTGGTTTTTTTTTTTTTTTGGCAGCACGTAAGTTTATTCTCAAATCAAACAAATTATTATTTTTAAGTGGAATTTATATGGCCTATTTCATTCTTCAGAGAAAAGTCCTTTTCTGCAATGACTATTAAAATTTGTGTGAATCAAATTAATATTAAAATAGGGCATATTAATTATTACTGACTACTGAGAAATCATGTTTAGAGCTTAAGCTTTGTTTTTATTTTTGATGCATTGTGTTAATGATTAAGGATTAAAAAAATCTTGGCAGTGGGCAGTAGACTTCTATGTAGAAAAACAGGAAGTTAATCATGGGACACTTTTCTTCTTACTGCTGTAAACACAACAGTGAGGACTGCCACAGTTAACACTACATCCTATGTCTCCCTTCATCTGAAGTAGGTGTTAGGTAACATGCCAAGTGAGTTTTCCTAACTGTTCGTAGTCAAAGAATCTTTGTATACTGACCCTTTTGTATGGAATGTTGTAGCATTAGGCGTAAATGAGTACCATGATCTTTTTTATTTATTTAAAAATAGGCTTTACATATATTATTTCTATGTCAATATGTCTTTGTCTTTGTCTCTCCCTCTCTCCCTCTCTCTCTCCCTCTCTCTCTCCCTCCCTCCCTCTCTCTCTCTCTCTCTCTCTCTCTCTCTCTCTCTCTGTTTGTGTGTGTGTGTGTGTTTATACACCCAGGATTCAGTTACACATTAGAGGACCTGATCCCTCAGTTGTTATGGTCAGTAAACAACCTTAGGTAAACTACAAAGAGAAGAGAATCAGCATATCAGAAATCCATATTCTCATTGTTAAAGGGGGAGGGGGGCTTGGCATCTTTAGGAAAGATGTACAACAAGAACCATTCCAAATGTCCTGGCAGACTGCATTCGTAAATGCTTTAGCTTCTGTGTTGCCAGGCAGGGCCATTGCTGTTGTTCTTGTTATTATTATTATTATTATTATTTTGTAACTACTGCTTGAGTTGACCATATTTTGAAATATTTTCTCCAAACTCCAGAACAACCTGGGTCTGTAGGACGGACTGAGGTGCCTCCCCATTGGTTCTTTGTGCTTCAGGTGTTTATATGAAATATACATCACAGCACAACTGTTTCAGAAGCCTGCTGGCCCCCATTGTGGAAGGATTGTGTTGCTTGTATTCTATTATTTATGGGTGATTGTCAAGTTGGAAGAATTGCCATTTCATAACAGCCCCAGGAATAAAAGCCCCCTTTCAGCTACAGCCACAGGAAGGCCCAGGGTTCCACCAAGAGCAACTTTGTTTTCGCTCCTTCTGTTTGAATAAATCATGGCTAGGGAAGGCCTTGTTCTTGAGTCTGGAAGGTGAGTGAGAGTAAATCAGCTGATATTGGGTGAACTCCTTCTAGAAGACTCAGGCTTCCTTTTTCTGGTTAATTTCCCCAAGGTGAAAATTGTAATCTCAAGAGTATCTGTGTGTAAGTTAACCTTTCAGAAGGCTAACTTTCCTAGAATAATGAAGCTTTTTATAATTGCAGGTTAACTTTGGCTAACTTTATAAATCACAATAATTTTGAATTAGTACATAGGAAGGGATTTATGAACATTGTGTAACGTAGCATTGGGAGGAAACTAGAGCCCAGCATGCTATAGGCACTGCCGGTGCATTACGCAAATATGCTCCTGTTGCTCAACAATTTGTTGTTGTTGTTGTTGTTGTTGTTATTGTTTTTCCTGGTCTTAAAAATCGGGGACTCTTTTGTCACAGTTATCTTGGAAGAAAATCATTTTTAAAAATTCCCTAGGCTGGAGACATTGCAATGAAAAAAGTATAGATGATCTTGATAAATTACTTCTAATGTCCCATTGCAGGCCAGACTTTCGGTTTATGGATCTTAATAGTAGCACACCCCGGAGTCCCTGGAACACAGACGTGAGTCATTCGAGATGTATTGTTAAAGTGTTTCGGGACACACCCAGCAGATGAAAAGGCTCAGAACGCTAAGATACAATTCGGAAATTCTCCCTTGATTACTCAGGAACTATTGTGCTTTCTTTATCGTTAATTATTTTTAGATAACAGAGTCAATAGATGTCCAGGGAGGAAGGATTCTTATGAAATGGTATTTGGGGCACCTCTACTCATAGAGTTAGAGAGCGAACAGAATTTTTACAAATGAGAAGTTTGTCTTTAAAAAGGTCGATCAAGACTTGGGTTTCAGCCTCCCTGCTTTCTTTGGTCTGAGAAAAAGCTTAGGCAGCAGTTGCTCAGGAGAGGGTTTCCTGACACAGGCAGCCAGCTTCCAGGCACATCTGCTGGGCTAGAAATGTAAGAAAAACAGTGGCCACCAGGGACTTGTTCTGTAGTTGACCTTGGATTACCATTTCAGATCCTGGACAGGTGGCCGTTTTAGAGCCTTATGGAAATTAAGATCAAAACCTTTTGTTTTATAGTCAAAGCAAGTGGTGTGGGCAGAGAGTTGCTTAGTGTTTGGGCCTTGGTTTCTTGATCCGTGGACTCAAAGATTCATCTTCAGCTGATGACCTGTGTAGCCTTCTGGGTTTGTGCTGTTACACTACACTGTCAGAGTTATTTCTCTGAGTTAACAACAGCCCCTGACCCCTGGTATGTGTCAATTAGTCATCTTCACGACAGTGTTCTTCATGTTTAAGTTTCTGTGGACCAGGGAGGTGAATCCGCAGTGTCAGCCTTTGGCACAGGACAAATGTTTGACATGGTGGAGAATCGCCATCAGAAAGTTTTGTCTTGCACCAAAGATGGGTTGGGTATATCATTAAGGTGAAGCCGGCATTTTGATTTATAATGAAAGGAGGGGAGCTGGTACTTGGTATTTCAATCCCTGTGTGTTCACTTTGATGTTCGACTAGCATACTTGGTTAGGCAACATTGGGTGTTCTTAAGAGCTCTTAAGACATCTCCAGTCCTGCCCCTCCATTCAGTACCCAGAGGGCCAGCTGTCATTGATACCTAGTATTTCTTTAGTTGAGGAATGGGACAGTTTCTGCTTGTCCTGCATTAGCTCAGAGATGTGGACTCCATTTTTATCTTGCTTATCTTAGTATAATTCTAGCCAAAGGAAATGCAGATAGCTAAACAAAGCCGGCAGTAGAAGGAGAAGGCAGCACCCAGTCTGTAAGGCAGGACTAGTCACCTCCAGAAGTACAGCCAAGGGAGGGAACTGTAGCTCAGAGGACTTGTTCTTTTGTTTTGCTTCTGCTGACTACTTTCCTTTCAGGTTGGAATGATCTTTCATGTACTCTCTTCCTTTTAAATTCCTCCTGAAAGTAAGAGCGCCGGTAGATAGATAGATAGATAGATAGATAGATAGATAGATAGATAGATAGATAACTTGCCATAGATACTTTTCCTATAGCTCGTACATCCTTGTTAGTTTCATAGATGAAAATTTGCTTTCATTCTCATGGGGCCTTGCCACCAAGCAGTTGAGCCCTGTGTTTTGTGGCATCCCCTAGGGTCCTCTGTGGTCAGTGGTCGGTGGAGGAGGCGGGCACATTCCAGCCAAGGAGCAGTAGGTGTTCAGAACAGAGCTCTGATTCAGAAGGGAGCAGGGGTGTGAGGTGAAAGTTGGCTACTGTCTCCAGCCTCACCTGAGGCAGAATCTCTTAAATTGAAAAGGGCCTTCCCTAATTAGCTGCCCCAGTATGCAATTAAATTAATGACAGCCAACGACTCCAGAAACCCCATCCATCCTAACAGAGCATACCGATAGGCTGTCCCACAGAGAGGACAAAGGGCTAACTTTCTTGGACTCCAGAATCTGTAGCTTTGAATTTGAACCTGTGGTTGACTGCCTTGGGTCATTTTGACAGGGCAAAGTTAAAACCTTTTCCTCTAGCCCAGCAGTTCTCGGACTTGTGGGTTGCAACCTCTTGGGGGCGGGGACTGGGGAGTCACATATCAGATATCCTGCATATCAGATATTTACACCACTATTTATAAAAGTAGCAAAATTACAGGCACAAGTAGCAACGAAATGGTTTTATGATTGGAGGTCACCACAACATGGAGGAACTATATTAAAGGGTCACAGCATTAGAACGGTTTAGAACCACTGCCCTAGTGGATGTCTGGTTACACAAACATTCAGGAATTAAATGTGCCATTCCAGCATGTCTCCTCCTCAGGGCGTCCTGTAAAGCTTTGAAATGATTTGACTTAATCAGCAATGAAACCTGAAGGTACCGAAGGACAATATCTCGTCATCTTTTGAAGAAGGGGTCACGCTTGAGAGCCATGAAAAGCACCTAGAAAACCCCAAGGGGGAACGCATTTGATGTTGTACCATCCATACACCATTAAAACCCAGTTTATTGTTAGATGCTGGAAACACCGTGTTAAGACCTTTATTATTGATATATTAGCCCTTCCTCCCTTGAATACCTGCTGCTCTTCCCTTTTAAAGTAAGAGGATTGTAGCCAATGTGTTCAATCCTAAACAGCCTCTGACTAGGAAGTTATGATATTTCACGTCTTTTATCTTCTTCAAACAGTATCATTACCTTTTCTTTCTATATGAAAAAGGGGAATTTATAATTTTCTCTGCATGTTTATACTATAAAAGAAACAGAGACTTTCATCAGTTAGCCTAACCCTAGATGACATCATTAAAAGAACATTTTACAGTGCATGCCTTGGTTGCTTGTTGGTTTTCTAGAACACTTCAGTTATGACTGAGTGCCCAGTTTTTTTCTTTTCATACCTTTCCCCAAGGTGAGAAACAAAGTTGCTCTATTTTTCCAAAATATCACTACCTTCTGTCTAGTGCTTCTAGAGTTCTGTTGGAAAGGCACCTTACTTCCTGCTCTGTTCTTAAAACCACCACTGGACGTGTTAGAGATGCAGGTAAGTGAAGGATGCCTTGAATAGCCTCAGATACTTTAGGGTTCTGTCCTGATCCTGTGAGCAGCCCCCCTGTTGGAAACCCACAGAGTCCCTTCCTGGAAGCCTGGAGATGGTTTTAAGCCAGTCGAAGCCTATGGGATCATTTGCTCTGATATCTGATAAGCAAATAAAATAAACAGACTGTTGCCCAGGAGGGAACTGGTTTCTGTTGTCTCTGTTCAGGTCTCTGAATGGGCCCCATTGTTTATTTATTGTGCTTTTCACAAGTGCTAATAAGCTCACCCTTGTTTTACTAATAGCTTTCTTCTTAAGTGGCTTGACATTTCAGTTAACTGTCAATAGCCTCAATGTTTTTCTTTAAATTGGGTCAGACTAACTGGTTTGTTTAAAAGTTAGGCAGCCTTATATAAATTGTGGCATATAAAACTAAGGAACATTTATTAGGCATTTTAAAATTTGTTTCCCTAGTTACAAAATGTAAGGTCGCGATAGAAACTGTGCTTTTATATTCTTTCTTGTGCTAGTAAAATTAAGTAATTGAATGCAGATTGTAGAACCTGTTGAATAACTAAGTTAGTTGAAAGTTTTTAGTTAAAGCCTGCTAGATATGTGGACACATTTCACTTTTAAATGTTTCAAGTCATAGCATGAAGAATTTAGATGAGCAAACCTGTACTTAAGGCAATGTTTTCCTTTCAGATTTTTATTGCATTAATTTTAAAAGCCATAAATAAGAAAAAAAAAGTCTTCATTAGTGGAAATGAAACTGAAACTAAAGTGGAGTGTTGACCTTGTACTAGGAGTTAACATCTGCAAACCAAGGCCCTGGTCTGCACAGAAAGAGGCAGAGTTGGGGAAGCAAGGCCCAGTACACTGGGAAGTCTCCTCAAGTGACCAAACACTGCAATAACAGGAGAGCCATCAAATCATTCAGTGGGCAGTCTTAAATGTAATTAGCCGTGTAAGTAAAATCAAAGACAGTCTAAGGAGTAAAATCTAGGAAAGGATTATTACAATATCCCAGTGAAGGTGTCTGCAAACCCTTCAAGTGAGCTGCACACGTTTAGTCACAAGAAGATACTTCTACTTACAGAAGACAGCATAGTGCTAGGCAAACCAGCAAACAGGGCTGGTGAAGTGGCTCATTAGATAAAGGCAGTTGGGACAAAGCTTGGCAGCCCTTTGATCCACATGGTTGAAGGGGAAGACCACCTCCAGAAATTTGGCCTCTCTTTTTAACATGAGTGCATACTATGGGGTACGCACACACACACACACACACACACACCATAAATAAGTTTCTAAAAAATATTTTTGAAATGTGAATGGATGGAGCTTGAAATAATCACTGTAATTAACGTAACTGACCAAGATCCAGAAAATCAAGCAATGGGTGTTTTCTTGGGCATGTGGATGATAGCTTTGACAGCTGTAGCTCTTGCTATACAGCTGATTTATGCTAATTAGAAAGCTGACCCTCATTTCTTCTGATTTATCTGATACTAAAATCCTTATGATGACTTACCACTGCAGCTTGATTTTCTTAGAGTGTTGATGCCAGTCAGTACCCTCAAGATGAGGATACGTCGACATTTAAAGAGGATCAAACTGAGTGACTGACCTGTCACTCAGTGACAGTGGCTGCACAGTTAGTTAATGACAGAGCTGCTACCTTATCTCGGCAAGGTCTCAGGAAATGTTTCTGGCACAAACAACTGAGTAAATTAATGTCCTTGGTTTAGACTCAAGCATTTATAGACTTGACTTAACATTTCCTTACTCTGAGGCAGGCAACAGCGTTTGATTCCTAGGTCTGGGGAGCATTTACCATTTACCAGTGAAATTTCTCTTTCGAAGAAAAGCCTTACAGTTGTGCATCTTTGGAGCTGAAAGAGAAGATATTGCCCAAACTAAATTAAATGGACCTTGAGCTCAGCAAATGTTTATTAATTTACATTGTTTTATTTTAATTTGATGATTGATAATTGCCTTTGGTTTCACATATGACTTTAAAATATTAACACTGCTTTTAAAAATCCAACTCGGCGTAAAGAGAGAGCACTATGTAAGGTGTGTACAATAATGCTCTTTAAAGAGTGGGGGCGTTCTAGAAGGACATCCACGGTGTTGCCTTGCCTTTAGCTGTGTTACTTGGGTCTCAAATGGTCTTCACTTGGTCTCGTGGCTCACAACTTTATTGTGATATGTGATATGGATGGCCTGATAGGAAGCAGCGAATGTTGTGTTGTTATTGGATGTTGATGTTATTACATCAGTCAGGTTTTTGCAGTTTCAGTAAACCTTGGACACTTAAAAACTGTTGATGCTTTATGTGACATTAGAGGTTGTGTGTATGTGTGTAAGACTTACTTTATATAAAACTATTTGAATATAAGTATATATTTTTGCAGAATGTTCAGCTTGTTGGCATCTGAGAGTACATTGTCTTGGATGGTGGTAACACAATGTTTGAAATGTTTTAAAAGTAAAATCTTAGTGTCTTAAATTGTTTATCAAAATTATTTATTTATTTGTTTGTTTTTCAGTTGGAAAAAAATCCTTATTTCTTTATTTTTTTCCAAGCCTCTCCTGTCTGATCTTCTCAGAATCAGATAGAGCCTTCCTATCCCTGGTCCACTATACAGAACAAAACACTAAAAATGGCGTTTTAAAGTTAATACTTTTTTTCTTTTCCTCAATAGTTAGTGATAGGTGCAGTGCTAATCTTGTCCCTGGAGGACTCAGTTATCCAGGGATCCATTCTTTTTGGGGAAGCCCGCAGACAGTATAATCCGGAGTAACATTTAAGAGCATCATGTGAAATGATTAGATGAGCCTTATAGTGATTTTCAGAATTATGTGAGAAAAGAACAACTGACCCGTCTCCATGACCGTTTCTCTCTCACCAGTAGACCGTGACTGTCACCACAGTTTACATTTTGAGCTGATCTTGCCCTTTGTCAGGAAATCCCCAGGAAAGAGGTAAGGCTTTGCGAGTCTCTGATCCAAACATGTTTTCTGACTGATCTTGTATAACCTTTCCAATGTTTTACAATGCTACCGTGGTTCACATTTCCTAGATACAGAGAATACAAACTATAGACTCTCAGTTTGACTTGACAGCTTGCAAACTTTAATCTGTATGTAGATTGATCTTTGCTAGTTAGATTGTTAGATATCACCCAGTGGGGTGATAGTTTAGCGTCTTTGATTCTTATGACCCAAATGACTTGTATAGACTGTATTCACTGTCATCGCCTGTTACATTTATTTACTTTACTTTGTTTCTTCCGGTTTTGCAAGGCAACGACCATTATCTTTATCAGATTTGCAGGCTCAGTGCCAGTCATTAATCTGGGCAAATGTAAGTCTTCTAACGAGAGGACTGCAAATATTCTAATTCATCAACTGTAGGACTGTGTAGACACCAGTGTGATCATTTATTCATTTTTGCTTTACTGTCCTGGGGGGCTGGATCCAGGGTCTCATGTCTACTAGGCAAATGCTCTGCCATGAAGCCACATTCTCCAGGTCTTGATGATATGGTGAAGCTCGTGCAAATGTGGCTGATCACAGTGATAAAACAAAGAAAACCAAAAAAAAAAGGAAAAGAAAAGGAAAAAAGGAGACTTCTTGTGGTCAAAGTTAAATTAATTTATAGTTCATTTATGTGGCAGCATTACTACATGTGCAATATAGTGTGGTGTTATAAAACACAAGCACCTTTCATTATTTCAAAGCAATGGTTACAAGTAAAAAATTCTGATGTGTAAAATTTAATTATAAATTTATGATTTTTCTGTTATCTGCCCACCTCATACATGAATCCATCCATCCAACCATTTGCATTTGTGCTATGTATGCTATTGACAGTTACTACAATTACAATTAGTAATGAATGGACTAAACATATGGTTGACTTACTTTAGTTTACTGTAAGAGAAGCCCGAGTTTTCAGTTTTTAATGACATTGGCTGCAAATGCCATCATGTTCTACCTAAGTTTATGATTTTGTATTGCACTGTATTTATTTCTATACTTATGTGTATTCGGCCCTGTTTTCAGGTTGGACATGCATGTATCTCAGCAGAGAAAGTTGGAGGAGTCATTTGGTACAGGCTACACAATTAAATGGGAACAGAGCGATTGAACTTCAGAGCTGGTTCCTGAATCCTGGTCCCCCAGCTTTGCATCAGCAGTGTGCTCTGGCTACAGAAACAGTAGAGAGCAGAGTACAGCTAAACTCGTCAGACCCATGTAACAGGAAGATAGTCATTTAAAGGGCAGACAGGGCCTGGAGTGAGGGCTTACTGATTCCGAGCACTCACTGCTTCTGCAGAGGATTGATTCATGTTTGATTCCCAGCACCCTCATGGTGGCTCGCAACATCTATAACTCCAGGCTTAGAGGCTCTGACTCTGTCTTCTGACTTTCACACTCACAACATACAAACATGGTGTAGACTTATTTCAGAGAGAGCGCTCATGCACACAAAACTAGACATTAATTTTTTTTTAAAGAACAAGAAATAAGGAAAGGATTTCACTTACTACTGTCTTTTAGCCAGTTATACTGGGATTTGAAAAATGTAAGTTCCTAGGATGATGTTGCATCCAATTGAACATATTAACACTTTTTAGAAGTTCTGTTTTAATTTATAGGAGCACATTCTTATTTAAATTCAGGACATCTTCCTCATTTTTTCTTTTCTTCAGATACATGCTTTGAAGATTTGAAGTGTTTACCAGGAGCCCTTGACCAACCTTCACTCTAATTAATTCTCCTGTCTTCTTGATGTGTGGCTTTACACTTGTGTCATTGATACTTGGGGACAGGCAAACATCAGCCTTTGTTAAACTATAGTACTGAGCCTTCAAAGTCCTTGCCTGATTTTGAATACAAGATTGAGAAATGGAAAGAGGAGTTAGGTTGAAATCTCCAGGAAAATCAGCTTGTCCCCAGGCTTTTAAATCAAAGTACATGCTGGCAATGTTCAGGGAACAGCGAAGATTTTTATCTCTAAAGAGAATATGTACTTGTTATTTTGTTTACTCTCTGATGGGTTTTGAAGCTGTTACCACAAAGCAAAAATAATAAATTGGCTTATGAGATCATGTGATGCGGTAGACATAATATTTTGATTTGTTTTTACTTCTCTCATATAATAGTTTAGCAGCAAAACAAAACAAAACCAAAACCAAAGGGAAACAAACCGAAGGTAGCCATTTGGAGAGATGTGAATGATGCTAGGCCTTAGGTGAGTCACAAACCTGACAATCTATAGATGTGGAATGCCTGTATTTATTTAAATAAAGTGGACCCAGTAGGAAGTTACAAACTTCCATCTTCCATTGTGAATGAGAGATAAAAATTTAAGTGAATTAAAGGTTTCTGAAATTGAAAATTATTTGAAAAAAATTCTATTACAAAGCTTAGGATATAGTTCTTATTCCACCATATTTAAATGTACAGACATGTTTTCTAAAGGTTAACAATGTGTTTCCTTTATCATAAAAGGCAAGTTTCCATTCAGAAATGTAGATAAAATGTAACTCTTGCTTGTTTCCAAGTCATTTAGAAAAGGAGACTTAGGGAGAAGGATGCATTCTGAAATCTTACAGTTGCAAAAACGTGTTGGGTCTCATCCGTTGAAACTGAAGGTGTCTTTCTGCTGTCAGACCTGCTTAAACTAAAGGTATCTTTACTGTTAAACCTGCTGGAGACACAAATCTTCTTTCACAGTTCTGGGATTCAAACCAGTACAGGGGAGAGCTCACAGAAAGGGGTGGAAACATCTTTAAGTCATTACAGTAGTAAGTGTTTGCACTGAAAAACTTATTTGTGGATTTGCTAATTTGTCTAGTTAGATGTATTAGTGTTGACAGCCACATGCTATAACTTGGATTCCGAGGAGAAAAGTTTGCAGGGAGGTAATTCCAGCAAAGGAGTAGTCTCTGTCTGTCTAGAGGTGGTCTGAAGTGGTGAGCTCTGTCATCATATTCTGAGTGAGGGTCTCCAATTTTCCAAAAGAAAAATTCAGGAAATATTATTTAATAATCCCTGATGTTTCAAGGCATGCATGTCCCTATCTTGGAGGGGCTCCTCTTTGGTAAGTGTTATGAGCTATCAGAAACACGGGGAATACATTAGTGTCTTTTCAAAGTTTAAGAATTTACCAAGTAATGATAAAAGTTTAAATATGTTTGTTTTGATGACATTGGTTTGCCAAATATGACTGCTTTCCATGATAGCTCTGGTCAAGACAAACACAAGTTGTTGTTGTTGTTGTTGTTGTTGTTGTTGTTGTTGTTGTTGTTGTTCTTCTTCTTCTTCTTCTTCTTCTTCTTCTTCTTCTTCTTCTTCTTCTTCTTCTTCTTCTCCCTCTCCCTCTCCCTCTCCCTCTCCCTCTCCCTCTCCCTCTCCCTCTCCCTCTCCCTCTCCCTCTCCCTCTCCCTCTCCTTCTTCTTCTTTCCTATCACTATTTTTGTTGTTGTTATCATTGGCATTATTTTAATTAATTACTACTATGCTAGGAATTATTACCAATTCCAGGATCCCATATTATACATAACGTAGTAAATATACCTCTATTTAACTACCTACTGTCTTATGTATATATGTAAGTTACAGAAAGATTACAAAGGCCTGAGAAGACAGAGCTGAGAAAACTAGTAGAAATGCAAAGAGTGTGTAGTGCTGAGATAGACACTCAACCAACTGGAGGTCTTTGGAAGGGCACTGCTCTGGTTGCTGCTGCTGAGAGTCACAGACTTAAACAGAGCTACTGAGTTAGGTCTAAGCCTGAGACAGCAAGTCAGGACTGTGTCTAGACCAATGAGTTGTTGAACAAGCGGTCCATATGGGTGGACAGGATGATGAGCAGATGATAGCAATTTGAGTAGGCATGTCAGCAGTGGGGCAAAGCCAAGCTGAAGCCCCCAGACAGTCTTTGAGTTCTCTGCCCATTGGTCCTTGATGCATATACTGGATCAGATGATATGTTGCTTGGGACTATCACTGTTGCCGTACTAAGTGTTCACTTTATGTGGTCTGGATGGGTTGATTATATCATTTTCTTGATCTGTGGTGTGGGAAAAGTTCTCATGACTCCCTGATTTTAATACACCCATATGTCTCTCCTCAGTTCACAACAATGAATTGATAAAGTGTCCCCTTCCTACTCCCAGGAATAAGTAACTTGTCAGTCTTTGCTGTGTGGGTGGAGCTGGGCAGATGGTGCTGTTCAGGAATCCATCCAGATGCACAGACATCTTGCATTCTCCTAAATGCAGGGAAAGCCTGCTTGAAAATGATGCATCTCAAGGTGAGGCAGTTTGAAACGCCATTGTTTTCCACAACATGGAGTAACCTAGGATAGGGCAAGACTTGACCTCGCCAATAAGCTTTATGTTGCAAAACTTAGAAAGCAGATAGATACTTGTTTTTTCTTTTCTTTTTCTTTCTTTCCTTTCTTTTCTGTTTTCCTTTTTTTTTTTTTTTTGAGAAAGCCCATTAGCTTGATTACTTATACAACCACTAACAGGAGTGGCTATTCTTTAAGACAAGCAGCCCATTTCTAAAGTGATGCCTGTTTGGATCATTGTTCATGTGTGTATAGCGATTACCCTCAGGTATATTTTGTGTTATGAGCCGCTGTGACATGTTTTTAAAGTTATTCCTCGAGTGGTTTCCAGGGCAGGAGTTGAGATGCCTTGGGCAGTGGTTGTCAGCTATTGGAGCTGAGTGAGTAAGGACTAGATACACTACTAAGTCTCTTACAACACCCATGAAACTGATACAGCAAGGCATTCATCAGGCCCATGCAACAGTGTGGGGACCGCGAAGCCCTGCCCCAGGCGAAGGGCTCCACCCTTATCCCTTTGCCATGTTTCATGGTTATTTCCACCAAGAATTCACAGAGCCGACTCTGAGACTATATAGTATGAGAGGGCTTTGTATATAAGCATCAATGAAGTAAATGATCAAATTAGCTACAGATAAGACATAAATCCATTTAGCATTTAGGGATAAAGTTGTAATATTGTAGTACTCTTGAGAAAACATATGTTTGGTAAACTATACAGTTTGTTGTGAGAGCTAAACGGGGCTTTATAGGTCATGTGATTCATGGCCGTTCATTATTGTGTGCTGTGTTGATGGCAGCCTGTACTAACATTGGAAGGGAAAGAGTCCAGAGATTCCTTTTTGTAAGCTCTCTCATCCTATATAGTACTTTGTCGTAAGTGTGTGTACCTCTCTAGCCCCCTCGCCTCCTCTAGAAGCACTCTCCTTTGGCACCTCAATATATATATATAGATGCTTCAAGATGTCATTGTCCCTCAGGTCATGATTATTGTGTCTGGTGAACTAGGAGAACAGATCGTTGTTTTAGCTCTGTTACTTTGGTTGGCAAGCTTGCAAAATGTTCTTTCATTTTTCTTACACTTATAGAAAGCCTTAGGTGCTTGCAAGACCTAGTGCTTTTGTTGGGGAATACAGGCATTGTCCCTGCCCTCCAGGATCAGGAGAGACAGAAAATAAATCATCAATGGTAGCAAAACTATAGGGAGACATGAAACAAATGTGGCTGAAAGACTGAAGAAGTCCTTGGTTCTGTGGAGAGGAGTGGGCTGCGCAAGGTGGTAGAGATGGAGGATTGTCGACCTGTGAATGGAGTCTTCCATCACATTCAATGGGAATATGTTCACAAATGGGAACAGCTGCCTCTTCCTGGTGCTGGAGCTGTGCAGCACTGTGCTCCAGTAGGAACAAGCCTAGAGGAAGTGACCCTGTGCTTTAGCAACAGAAGCTACGGCTGGGCATGGGAGCTTGCGGGACGAAGCTCCTGTGCTTGTCTCCAGCCCTCTGCTGGGTTCCAGCGGTCAGTAGCTGCTCTTCCTGGAAAGGGAGGCTCAGGAAGGTTCATTGGGTAGCACTTGCTTGGTCGGGTGGTGGGTTACAGTCCAGGGAATGGAAGGCTGTGCTGCCCCCAAAAGACCCCCTCTGTGAGCATCAGGATGACCCCCTCTGTGAGCATCAGGATGAACTTTTCCAGAGGCCACCTGGTAAGTGTGGGTTGTTTCTAGGGCAGCTTCAGTGCCAACATCGCCAATCATGCCTTTTCAAAATAGCAGAGGACCAAAATTTTAATCTAACATTTTGAAACAATGGATGAGATTTCAACAGGATGGTTTGTGGGCTGATTTTTTTCAAACATAATTGAAAGCCTATAAATACATATTTAATAAAAGGTTTTACAAATTTATAACATATAATGCTGTGTACGATATTATCTTTTGGGGAAAAAAAGAAATGTCCAGTACAAATTAAAGTCATTTATCATGGGAGAAAACCATTTTTTTCTTCCCTTTAAGTTGCTTGGCATCAGCTCTCAATGCTAATCCTTCCTTTAAGAACATATGGCCCCTCTCCTACCTCATGAGTTGTATTTGTTTGTTAGCTTTCATGTTCGTTACCTGTTTCATCTATCCTAAAACCCAAGGCTTTACTTGGCTCTATTTGGTTCATATGTCTCTTTTAACTTAAACAAATAAATCGACAACAGTCTGATTGTGGCAATAGGAATTCTGTTCCTAAATCATTTCCTCAGTATAATAGTGCCTGTTTGTCACTCTCAAACACGCAACTCTATGAGAACTCCCATTAGTGAAATCAAAGGAGCGCCCAGAAAGGAGAGCTGGCTTAGAGGCCATATGTCTTGATGCTGTCAGAGAGATGCAGGTACTGAAGGATGTCTGGATTTGCACTTGGCTGAACTTTAAGTTGTCAGAACTGATAAGAAAAATAAGGAGTCTGTGAGGACACAGTGAATCTTAAGAGCCATAAATAAATAGCATTTATGATCTACTCCCAGAGTTCCATTACAAAACATTCATAACAGAATTTAATAAACCCTTATAGGAGATGTAGGCTAGAATTCTTGGAAGCCATTAAACAATTACTGAGTACATCTTTGCCATCACAAAGTATACACTCTGGGGGCTGTTTATGTCATAGGACAATAACTTGATGGCATATGTGAGGCTTGGGGAGGTAAGTAGACTCGTGGACCACTTCACTCACAAGTCCTGATATAATGATGCTGCTCAGTATGCCACCACAATCTACACATCACCCTGGTCAGTAACCGTTATCCTGTACTTGCTATTGAGGGTATGTCTGCTAGCATTTCCCTTGCCTTTGAAATGTCCTGTAGTATTACTATCTTGTTTCTATTATTCTTAATGCCTGCTGAGCATTGGCTGTGCTAATGACTGTATGGATTAATAGTTAAGTGCTGTGTAAACCAGACAGAGATATATATGTGGATTGAGAGACAGCAGAGGTTAAGGTCCTCTATTAATAAAAGCTATTTGGATAATAGGGGAAATAGTCTAGGGCTTGCCCAATGGGATACCACTTGTGATTTTGGCATCTTAGGAAGACCATTGGAATTAAATTTATATAACAGATGAGATTATGTGGAGATGCAGACCTATCAGGTTGCAGGATAGAGTGGATTAAATGATAAATACAATGATACCCTGCTATTCAGAAGAAATAGCCCCCAGGAGAACTCATGTTAGTGGAATAAAGCAGAAGGTCTCCTCAACTTGTCTGGGACTGACTTAGTTGATTTAGCTGCTCATAAGTCACCAGGTAGCTCACCATGCACAGATGTTGGGCGTGGTTGGAGTCAGTCCAGTGGTTCAGGCAGTTCTGGTCATTCTGCTACCTTGGGCTCCACCTTCCTTTTCCCCACAGCTTTGTTCTCATAGCAAAGTGCCAGTGGGAGCCACAGGCCTTCCCACTCACAACTCTATATGATAGAGCTTGCCGGCCTTTTCAGCCTCTGGAGGACTGTATTAGGGATATGACTTCTGCTGTTCTGTCCACATCCTGTAAGCCCAGGATGTTTCCTGACTGCCTCACCTAGGTTCTGTGGATGGGATGGATAAAAATGGCCCACATGCTGGCACTTTCACTATTTCTTCCTGCTTTTGCAGTGAAGCTTAAACCCTTCTACCATGCCATGTTGTTGGCAGGAAACCTCACGGGTGAGCACACTTTTGCCTCTTTCTGTTACTTCCTCATCCTTAATAAATGTAGGTATTCAGTAAATATTTATTGACACGAAGAAAGAATAAAGATACTATCCTTTGCCGTCTCGTACACTCATGCAGGGGCACACATATTCAATGCATAGACAACAACAAATGGTACTTTAACAAGCACTAAAACTAAGACATCTCCATGGGGACAGAAACTTGGGAGAGGTGGCAATTCCATCTCAGATTCATGGTTACCACCGGCAGAGATGTGGGTCTCCAAAGTAAGTGCTTGGGACTAGACCAAGGCTGGGTAGCAAAATGAGTGAAGAGTTAACAGATACTATCTTCCTCCCAAGGTGTCTTAGGACTTATCAAACTAGAAACATGGTATATGTTAGAGAAATCACCATCTCCAAGATTTTTTTGCTACCAACTTTCTTTTGCTTTCCTTTGTTGGCAAGTATCATAGATTTCTGTTGACTCCTGCCACCCTTTTTTTTTTTTTTTAAACCTTCAGGTCATCTACCTGCCACAGTGTTGGCGTTATACAGTCCTGAGTATTGGTGAATGGCTGGTGTATTCCTGGCACCACATTCCATGGCTTACCCTTTGTTTCTGGTTCTATGTGATTGGTGGGTAGTTGAGAGTTACAGAGTCCTGGTGACATGGCTAAATGTAATTTACGTGGGGATCACATGGTGTCTGAAGGAGACCTTCCCAGCAGGTGCATTATGAGTGCAGAGCTGACGACAGGGAAAGATTGGTTTTTGGTTTACTTGTTTGTTTTGTTTTGTTGTTTTGTTTTTTAATCATGAGAAGTATTGCAGAGGCATTTATATCCACAGGCACATGCTCGTGTGAAAGCAGAGGTGGGTGCAGAGGGGAAGCAGCCACAAAGAGACCTGAGCAGCCTGAGCAGCCAGGGGAATGTTGATTTTCCTCTATATTCTGAAAGATAAATAGGTAAATATTTGAAATTTATCTCAGGGTACTTTTATTTATTTATTTTGATTCTAAAAAGGTTTTTTGTTTTTTTTTTTGTTTGTTTAAAACTGGACTCTTGGGCCAGGGAAATAACTATGTAGGTAAAGGCACTTGCTGCCAACCCTGGTCACCTTAGTGTGATTCCTGGCACTTGTGTGGTGGAGCAAGCGTCATCTTCTGCACGTTGTCTTTTAACTTCCACAAGGCCACCATGGCCTCTTCCCCCTTCTCCAAAGACGCGTTTGAAAAAGAACCTAGAACATGAGCTCTGCCGCTGTGAGACTGAAGTCTAGCAGCAGTCTAGTTTCTAAAAACGTTTGCAACTTTTTGATTTACGGACCCACCTGAGAATTAATCATGAAGGAACTGTTGGATTGAGAAAAAGGTACTTTATTACAGGAAGAGAATGATTGCACGTTTAAGCCACAGAAGGAAAAAAAGAGAAAGAAATAGTCTCAATATCTAAGAATGGTATACTGAAAATCTTGGTGGTGTACCTCCAGTAGGAGTGAGTACATCTCAAATCTATTAAGAAGGCAGCCTCGAAGCAAGCAAATGGGTTAATAAATAGCTCTTAAAATTCAGGACTCTTATGGAATTCAGTGATGGAAATAACTGTGAAATAGGGTCCAGATAGCATGGTGGATGGCAAATGTCAGGTGAGAGACACCAGGCCAGCAAACTGGGTCTGCAGCTGCGCGGCCCTTTGTGTTTTAATGGAAGGGGAAGGGCGCCGTGAGAACTTGGTGGACATTTTAGATTTGAAACTATTTGGTTGTCAATTTCATTTCACGTTTCACTGAAACGATGGATTTTAGTAATGGTGGCATCGTGTGCACATTGGATTTACACAGACACCTATATCAGGTCAGTGTTATAGCTTGTTTTTAGTTGACTGGCAGGTAAGTCCTGCAGTGACAGGTGTTGCTGGGGACCTTCAGTTCAGAACTCCCATCCTGCTTCCACATGGAGGAAATGCCCCCGATGCAAAGGGGAGGGATGGGGACTCAGGAGACATTGGTCTGTGTGCGTGCGTGCGTGTTTATGTGTATGTGTGTGTGTGTGTGTGTGTGTGTGTGTGTGTGTGTGTGTGTGTGTTCTGGATTTAAACTCTGCCTGATCTTCTGTCATTTCTATCCTCAGAACAATGCATAAACATTTTTGGGGGGAACAGCTAAAATATTTAGACAGCTGCTTCCTTAATTTTTTTTTTTAAACACACAGGCAGTATTTTTTTAGTGCTGCAGCAATATGGCCATGCTGTCCTGATAGCATGCTTATTTCTACTCTTGGGAGCACTATTTTGATTTCAAGCTCCTCCACCCCCCTTCCCCTCCCTGCTTCCAATTTTTATTTACGAATTGGTTTGTATCTAAAACCTTAAAACACTTGAAAACGACGATTTCCTTATTTTCCGTTATACTTATAGTGACATCACTGTACCCAGTATTTATTTTGCCTCTGTGAAATGAACGGCTCTCTTGTATAAACCATATAACCAAGTGATGCATGCCTTCCCCTGGGACACCTGATAACGTGTTCACTTTGGTAGTTCTGTAAAACACTGGGTTGTTTTAGGGATTTATTAATTTGGTCTGTCAGAGGAGGGTATTGCAGTAGCCCTTGTGGTCTACATTCTTGTACTTCAGTCTTCTTGGTTGAGGGCAGGCCTCACTGTGGCTGGACCCTATGGTTTGTATCCTTGGGTGACTTGGGCTTCTCTTTGGTTGCTGGGGTAACTTTAAGCAGGCAGAGCAAAGGACACCTTGAGGTCTTGAGGGGTCCTTCCACCTGCCTGCCTTCCATTTCAAGGTTACGGAAGGAAGAACTATACGTAGCAGGAATCAGGTTAAGATTCCCTTTTCGTTTGAAGCTTTTGAAATTGCATGGAAGTTAGCAGCTTTTAACTAGCAATGATGCTTTCGTGTTTGCCTTTGGACCAACTTACTGAAGTAAGGCATTTTCCCCACATCAATTTTAAAAAGGTTAAATGGTGGAAAACTCGGGCCTATTAGGTTTCTTTTCGTGTGCCTTTCCAGTTTCGAGTGACTTTCCAGTTGTTTCTCTCATGTTATTTGGCTTGTTTGAGACATGAAATAGATTTGAGAATAGCCCTTTAATTTAATATTTAAACATCGAGTATTTTGCATGAATTTTCCTGATAGTACTATTTCTTTTTTTCCTCTTGAGAGAAATGACGTACTAAGATGATCTACGGAGAGCCACACACAAACCTGCTGTTCTGCATGTGTTTTCTGCTAGGCGAAAAGTTGTCATTTGAAAGTCTGAAGTTTCAAGTCCCAGCTGTTGAAACCTGATTCCCCACTGCTGCTTAGGCACTGTGAAAGGCTGAGTCCTGCCACAGGTGACAGCTGACCCACTTTCCCAGACCTTGTTAAAGGACCAGGCTACCCTGCACCCCCCAGCTGCCAAAATTTACTTCTTTATGGCTTTGGTTTCAGTAATAAATTTTGGTGTAATGATTAAGATAATTCCTGGCCAAATTTGAACACATACAGTAGACAGTAGTGGTATTTATGTTCCTGGATGAAAGGAAGACACGGGTAGCACAAGCTCAGAATTTGATGAGAGAGTCCCTTCAGTGGCAAGTTTTTTTTTTTTTTTTTTTTTTTTTTTTTTTTTTTTTTTTTGTTCTCAGTGCATTTCATTATGTGACAGTAATTCATAACCTTCATTCTCAAGATGGCATGGTCTCCTTAACTTCTTGGTAAATTTTCAATAGAGTAATTTTATCCAGGTGTAAAATTTTATGACCTAAATAATTTGTGTTTCTGTCCCTGGTGCTTGCAAAAGGAGTCGGTGTCTAAGTCAAACCTCTTCCAAGACTCACTGGCATCTGCATCTACTGACTTGAGATGTATTTATTGCTATTATGTTTCTTCTAAAGAACACAGGCTCCTAGAATGTAGTATAGATATTAGAAATGTTGCTGTTTTTTTCTGTTTTGCCTTTGTTGTGGCCAGAACATTTATGGAATGCTTGGAGCTTCTTGGTCTGTACTCCTTGGGCTTGCCTTGTGGTGACTCAGCCCTCATTGACTGATCTTATGAGTCAGAGCTACAGAAGCTGGCCTGGTGAGTTCAGCACCTCTGCATGCTCAGGTCTGACCATCTTGGAGAGGTATATCCCCCAAGACTGGTAGGAAAGACTGGCACCTAGGTCTTCTTGCTACAGTGAAACAGTATTAGTGAAACTTTGTTTCTGCAGCTTTAGGAAACTAGTTTGAGTGGCGTGGTCCAATGAGGGAAAACCTTGCTTGTTTAGAAGTATGAAGAATAACTGCACAAGAAGCGGTAGAATGTGAGCTTAGAATTGTTGTACTCTGTCCATCAACTAGTCGTATTGGAAACAAATCTGTAAGGGCCAGGGGCAGCTGAATGGTTGACCTTTAGTGGAAGGGGCTTTGGGTCAATCATTACCTCCTCAGCCTTGACACATTTGACTTTATGTAAGGAAGTAAAATATGAGACTGTCTTCAAGAGAATCCTTTATGTCAGGTGAGCATTGTATGGCTCTTGAATTCTGTGTTTAGACAGAAGGGGCCTGGTGGATGATCGCACAATGTGTTTGAGACATGGAGTGAGGGTAGGCAGTGTCAGGGTGCTCGTCTGCTTGTACTGTTGGAGGTTTGTGTACGTGGCTCCTTTTCTTTAGTATCTTGGTTTCTGTGATTAAGAATAACTTGTTGCTTTATGAAGCTGCTGAAATATCAAGTCTTAGTATGTTAGAGTCTATTGGTGATTAGGATGACCTTCAACTCCACATATTTTAAGTGATGATTGGTTAATGTTTGTTTAAAAGCCACTGGTGGGGGCAACAACAAGAAGAGCAAGAACAAGAACAGCAGCAGCAGCAACAATATCCCGTACCTTTATACCCTACTTAACTTGAAAACCCAACCAACCAATCCCGGCTCTCCAGATCCCAATCTGTGTTCATGACTAATCATGTAAAAAGGTGTGAGCATAAAAGTTCTAGTGGGGAGGGAAGACAATAAAAATGTATTTGCCAGCTCCCTACTTGACAAGTGCAGAGTGTTTCTGTGCCTTTTAGATATGGGAGTTATGACATTGGAAACAATGGTAACCATAGCAAATGTACCTTAGAAAATCAATGGGAAAAGAAAGGGGGGAATGGGGTAGGAAGGAGTCTGTGTAGGAATGCATTGTTTCTTCTGCAACTGGGATTTGCAGTTAGTGTGTTTATTATATTTTAGTTGGTATCTTATTTATTTTGCAGTAAATAACTGATTAGGTCAAATTAAATTGATACTGAGAAACAAGCTGCTTACAAGCTTCTAGTTCTTAATATCTTCATGTTCTAAAAAAGAGTAGGAGGTTGAGCTAAGATATTTGATAGGGTCTTTTCAGTCTTTTAAAATCCATGATGTTGGGACCCAAGGAAGAGTCCAGAAGTGATGTCAATGTATTTTGAAGTTTTAAAGTACGACTACTTAAATCTGTCGGTGTACCCAGGAATACCATACAAGATATCCAGAAAGTTATCTTCATGTCTCCTGATTTAAGACCATTAAGGACAAAAACATAGAAGAAAAAATAGGCACCACATATTTATCCTGACAGGGTTGGCTCATGTCCATATCTGGACTGTCCTGTGTGGTGGCCAGCCATCTTCTGCAACTGTGAACACTTGAAATTTCCTTCACCCAAGAAAGAAACTGTCACTTGTTTTCAGTCAGTTTAAACATAGTTTTTAGTTTACGGAATCATAGATATAACTAAGCTGTCAGTCTTGGGTGGGATACAGAGGAGCTAGGGTAGAGCTATGAGGCTCTGAGCCTGACTCATGGTCTTCAGTGATGGGCTTTTTGGACTTGCTATGTTGATTGAAATGTTAGTAGCAGCTAGCCTCTCTTTGCCAGATCAGCTTGCAGAGAGCTAGATCTCCTGTTGTTCTTGTCTTTGACCAGGTCTAATGTCTACACTTTCCCTGCTGTCGTCTTCCACGGAAGAAGGGCATGTGAACCAGCAGTACACTCAATACTTACCTGGTGTCTTACTTAAAGCAAATATTGCCCCCCCCGAAACCGTTGATTTTTCTAGATTTGAAAATGCTCTTTTCATGTCCTCAGATTATGCTCAACTTATTTTTTTTTCTATTTCGAATTCTAGTTCATGTGGAGTGAACAAAAAACTTGAAAAAAAAAACCCACCGTTTTGAAATTGGGGTCCTCTAAACCTTTAGTTTTGAATAAATCACTAATGCTAAAAGTTTGTGACAAATCTGGGTGATTCAGTTACCTTTGGCCACCATACACTCAAAACCTGCTCCAAGAAGACAGCGGCTTCTGTCTATCCTTGGCACTATTACAGTTCCACTATGGTGGGGCTTTGTCTTTTGTGGAGCTTCTTTAATAAACACCAAGAGAAAGACTTCGTGAGTATTAGTTCTGTGATGGTTTTACACTCCAGTTCACTTGCAGACACTGAGAGCTGGAAAGAGCCCAATTAAGTTTCTCCCCTCAGCTTCCCTTTCTCTTTGGTGATGGTACTGGTAGGGAAGACTGTCCTAGCTCTTTAAATGAAAAAATTTTCCCCTGCACCTTTTATTTCCACAGCTGCCTCTGAGGGAATTGCTCCTCACAGCCTCTGCTTGGAGGAGCTCCTCGTCCTCTGAGCTTCCCTTGGCTTTTCCCTCTTCAGCTTGGCTTCTGTTCACCAGGCTTCTTTCTGCTTCCTGACCTCACGGAGCTAGCCCTTTTTATAGTAAACCGCTTGCGGTGATGTCACCCGCTCAGCTGGTTTCAATCAGCCTGCTCGGTGGAAGCTGGTAAATGACTCTGCAAGTTATCTTTTGCCTGGCCAGGCTCCTGCTGACCCCAAATAACGTGCAATTGACAACATTAACCATTTAGCAGTCCTTGCATCTCTTCACTCATAGGAGTGCTGATTGGAAATGAAGGTGCCCTTAGTTAGGTACATCAGCTTCCTGCCTTTCTTTCTCTTTCCTGCTGCCTCATTTCCACAGTGGCCACTTCTGCTTTCAAAACCGCACATCCCAGATCCCTAGCTAAGCTATCTGAAGCTCATTTCCCTCTTAGAACTTCTTCCTGGTTTGTTCCCCCCACCCCCACTTTGTTCCCCCTTTGTCTGTTTGCAGAATGGAATTTAATTATGGGTTTTCCTTGTTGTTAAAAGTTGTTGTGTCTCTTGACTTTTAATCTTCCTTACTTGAATTCTGGGTCTTATCTATTAATCTTGGGTTCTACTGGGTTAGTGTTTTGATGTTAAAATGTGAAACCTGTCTGAGAGAGAAATGGTTGGTTTCTGTTTCTCTTCCAGGAATGCTCTTCTCTCAAGTCTGTAGTTCTGACAGAGACTAGTGTGAAGTAAGATCTGTTGATTACATAGTTTATATGGTTATATTTTTAGAACATATTTTAGATTGGAAAATAGGCTTCATTGGGAAACCTTAGTTTTCATAAGTTGACTATTTGTGGATACTTCCCAGTATAGAGTACAGTATATATGAAAATTGTGTGCTATAGGATCCATGTTAGATGATCCATCAAAACTCCAAAAGTTTGGACAGAGTAAGTTTTTCACGGGTGCTGTTTAAGGGGATGGTAGGGCTTTGTCAATGGCAATGATGGGTAGAAGGATAGGGTGCTTGTGGCAAGGATGTCTGTCTAATTCATCCTCAAAGCACGGATGCTTTGGAGAAGCAACAGTGACAGGGCTGAAGTGGCGCTGCCTATGTGCATCCACCTGCAACATTGCTAACACCCATTACAATGATGGGTAGGCACCATTCATTTCCAAGTTTTATTTTTCTTGCTTGCTGACTGATTTATTGCCAATGACTGGACTCAGTCGGTCCTTCAACTCATGGGGAACCAGGATTTCGGTAGTCAGGGGGACAAGGAGTTGGCAGGATGACAGACACGTACACCAGAGAGAGTGCTGTGTCTGAATTTCTCAAAGCGAGCATCAGATTTATATTATAGAAGAAAACAAAGAAGTGAGGTGACATATCAGCCAAGGTACATTGAAGTTTTCTGACACAAAACAAAAAATGCATACATAAAGACTGACAGGAACCAGGCGATGTTTACAATTGAGATAAGAGTAGCTCTGTCTAAAGTCAGCTATTGACAGGAGCCAGAAGAGGATTTCACACCTTAGTCACAATTTACGCTATTCCTCTGAGCCTTGTGAAAGCTTGCACCAGAGGCTTCTGCTCTAGCAGACCTTTTCATGAATAATGCAATACTGTAGTTCCTCCTTAAACCACAACCCTCCTTCTTCCTAGGCCATTGTAAATTCTTGCATATGGAAGTAACTTGGCTGCTCTTTTAAGTGTCTATAGGGAATCTCCATTTGTCAGAAGAACTCACCAACTTTCTTCTAATATGTAATGTAGTCTGTCATACCTGACTGTAATGAGGATTGTAAGTTTACTTTGCTAAGCTTGCCCAGAGATTTCTAGCTCCTATCTAATAAAATACTGCAAGAAAGCATGCAAGACCCTCTACACTATTGCAGGGATAAATTTGGAGCATTCGTGCTACAGGGGTGCCAAGGTTCCAGGAGACTAAGTTTCCGTGAAACTTTTTGCCTCAGGACTGTGTTCAAGCTTTTGGGCCTGCCAAGCAGTCTTCACTGGAGTGGGTGTGGCGATTTATATTTTTATTTATTTACTTTTTTTTTTTTTGGTGTGTAATGGTTGATATTGGGAACTTAAGTGAATGATATTCCTCCTGAATTATACTCATATATGCCTGTATGTGAGACTCTCAGGAAGCAGAAGCTCTGCTCCTTTGTCTTTGAGTGGGTAATGTGCTAAGCCACAGAAGGTGGGCGGGTGTTGGAGAGAGAGCCCTGTAGGGTGTTAGGTCTCTCTGGGTAGTTGGTGACCCACACTCTGAGGAGTAGAAGGAGCACAGTGTAGAATAAAGTGCTAATATCAGTGGACTGACGTGACAGTATTCTTGTTAAATGTAGTTTTTGTAGCTGTAATTATTTACACAGGTCCTGGGACAATTCAATACATGTTACAGTATGCAGTGATCAAATCGTGATAATTGCGAAATAATCTTCAAAAAACACAAATGTTTTACATTTTAACTCAGCACATTAAAAACATATGATTTGAAAAGAGTATGTAATATTATGTGAATGTATTAAAATATTCTTCAGACATTGGACTGTTCTGAGGTTCTCAGTAAGGTTTTTACTTTCTGTTTGTTTCTATGTTTATTGATATAATTAAGAAGTAGATCTTTTATATAAAATGAAGGGACTTGTATATGTTATTGGTTCACATTGAGACTTGGAGACAGATGATTTAAGAAGAGTCAAGATGATCCCAGGAAGGTTGGGAGGACATCCTGCCAGAGGAGAGTCACAGGCTCAGTGCTGTGATTCATTGCTTTGGTTTTCACTGGGATTTCAGTTTAAGGAGAATGTTGTGAGTCACTGATTGATACAGACAGAACTTGGACACCCTTAACGCCTTGTCAGATCAAAGTGGGAGCACCTGCTTAGAACCAGCCTGGTGACTTTTCCATGGCAAGTTTTTGGTGAATATTGTTAACTTGATTTGGTTGAGTTTTCATTAGAGCATGATGAGACCACGGAGTGCTCTTTTATTTACCAGTTTGTTTTATTGTCGGTGAACTGTCTTAATTTCCAAGGTTGTGGGTGTCTTCTCTATTAAATAATAAAAATTTCCCTCATTTACCACTACTTTACCTCCTCTTCCCCTCCCTCCCTCCCTCCCTCCCACCCTCCCTCCCTCCCTCCCTCCCTCCCTCCTTCCCTCCCTTTCCCTTCCTTCCTTTCTTGTGCTGTGACACCTTTGTCGTGTGTTATGTGTATGTGCAGATATAGGGATGCCAAGGCCTTAAAAGAAAAGCCTCAGGTCCTTACCTGGCCTTCTAAGGTACCAATCACTAAGTTTCTTTGTTCTTTGCTACTGCACGGCTTTTGCCTGGCTAGTGGACTTGGTAGCTTCTTGGGATTCTCCTGTGTCAGTCTCCTCTCTCCCCATAGGAGCCCTGGGGTTACAGATGGATGCTACCAAACCCAACTTTTATGTGGGTTCTGGGAATTTAATTAAGGTCCATCTCCCTGAGTACTTTACTCAGAGGGCCATCTCCCAAACTCTTCTTTGATTGAGCAGGAATTGAATGCATGTGTGAATTGAAATTGTATCTCACTTTACCCCAGATAATAGAAGGCCCCCTGAGGAGAAAATAACCACTAGAGACTCTTACATTGCAAATTACTTAAATATCTGCAACTAAATGCAAATGAAAGAGAATTCCCCTTCAAATGAGAGAGCATCTTTAACAAATGAAGCTAGCTTTGTTGCTGTAAAAGGAAACAAACCACTCTTTTGCTTGAAATTTATCAAAATGAGTTAGAAACTTAGATGCATGCAAAACCCTATGCCATCCACAGGCTGCAGGCCTGCTGCTTCAAGTCTACACAGGAAGATTATTTTTTTGTAGGAAACATTCGCACAGCTTTGTTCTGGTACTTTACAGACATTAACTCTTGTTGGATGGTATTATACATGCTAAACAAATGAAGAACTTGAGGCACAAAGAAAAGGTGAGGTGGGAGTGGGGGTGGAGTGGGCCCCAGTGTTGCCCATCTTACCCCTGGTCAATTCTGAGCACAGTGAACCATTGGTACTAAAGAGAAACATGGCACTGGTCAGCAATGCTCTTTGGGATTGGTCCTAATGGACTGGTGAACTTGGAATGCTTGCCTGTTATCCTGTATGCTGTGTCATGCGTCTTTTATGTTATAAGGTGAAGCATTACGTATCTGGAAGTCACCTAGATTTTAATGCTTAACAGACAGACCTACTTTTGCATCCTGACTGCCATTTAGTTGTTATTACTTGAGCTGTCAGGGATGGAATCAATAGTGAGTAGCTATGGGACAGGCTAAGCCACAGAGAAGGCATTCAGTAGGTGGGGTGATGTGCCAAACACTGTAATTAGTGTGGTCAAACTAGAAGTCTCATGACAAAGGAGAAACACATGCATATCTGATTTTAGCATCATTTCATCAAGCATAGTAAGACCTGTACCATAGGGAAGTGGCAAAGTCAAAATCCTTGCCCAACTTGTATTTGCGAATAGTATGTCAGGTAGACCTGGAATAATTAGGTCCTATAAATAATAATGAAAAATTTCCTCATTTCCAGTTATTGATTGTATTGGCTATTGTGCTCTCATTATGTGTTGATTATCAACAATGACTAAGATAATAGCAATGGCTTTCAAATTCAATTGATAAGTTATATTTGGGAGCAGCCTAGATGTTTGTCAGCATGGGTACTGTTTGTGTGTATGTGAGTTTAAGTGGTCGCACCTCTGGTGTCTGTCTGTACCTATGTTCCTGAATGAGGTGGGCTGGGCCAGCCTGCTGGAGAGCAGTCTTTTCCTCTCAAGAGGCAGTAGGAAGCTGTCCACTTCTGATGGTGCTGACTCCTGCAGCGAAGAAGACAACAGGTAGCTGAAGCTGACAGGGATGTGGGTGTGGGCGGAGGGGAGTTGGGATTCTCTACCGGTCAGAAACAAAAACCGAAACAAACTCGTGAAGAGGCCCTGTGGCGGCGATCCCTGGGTTAGAAGAATTTGTCTTTGTTTAAAGCTGCGAGTTTAGATTCTTCACCAGGCTCGTCTTCCAGCACTGATGTGTGATGTGTGTAAGGGAAAAGGGACAGCCTGCATTTGCCAGTGTATGGTGGCCACTGAGAACTATCTATGGGTTGAATGAAAGAGTCTTTGAAAGATTTTTACTTCTGCTGGACACAGTGTTCTACCAGAGTGTGAAATTTCTCGAGTTCATCACAAGCTTATGGTTGATCGTGAGCCAGTTCTCCAAGATCAGTGCACACAGCACCCAGAGCCCTGTCACCGGAAATCAGGACTTGAGAAGATGGGTGCGTTTGTGCATATTTGGAGGGTAGAGTTATTTTTGTACATGTGTGTGCCTGTGTGTGTGTATGCATATATGTGTGAGTGTGTATGTGTATGCATGTGTGTGCGTTTGTCTGATTAAACTTGCTGTGGAACCTTGGCAAACACATATGTGACCTGACCTGAACAAACTGTTGTCCCTTGTTCAAACGGTCATTTCATTTTCACAAGGTAAAGGATTGCTTACATTTGCTGATGTTTATTATATAATATGAAGTACAGTATAACAAAAATATTAATCTACCAACAGTATAATTTTCTAAGAAAGAAAACCAGGTTACGGTGTGTAAAATCGGGTCTGTGGTAAACCGCATAGGACTGTACATCTTTCCTGTTTTGGAAGGAGTCAGAACTTGGTGTTTTATATAATTTCAGAGGACCATCCAAGAAATTATTAGAATTGACTTTTACATGTAGTATGTTGAACTAATATTAGAATTTCATGTAGCCATAGTTAATTTCAAGTACTTTTTGATAAAAACCTAAAAAAAAAAAAAAAAGGAAGAGGCCTTTGAACAGTGGTTTATTGGCATAACAATGGTAGCGACACTGTAATTAAAAAATAGATTCTTCTAATTTTAAAGACACACAAAGGAAATTCAGGACTGGGTCAGTCACTCTCTAAATGAAGAAATAAATTTCCCTAAGTTAAACAAAGTGTGAGTTGGACAAGTTTTTGTTGCCGTTACAAGAGGATATACCATTAAGTTCTATTAGAAAAGTAACTTTAATATATTTTTGTTGATAGCATAATGTACTGCAAGTAATTGATAGAGATTTGTTTTGTGTCCCCAGATGTATATTTAGGGACCCGGACAATCCGTGGTGATGGTCATTGTTTTGCACCTCATAGCTGAGAGGAAGCTAAGTTTGCTGCTCATACTTCCCTGTGCTGTGTGATGGATAGGCTAAGAGATTGATGATACTTGATGGAGGTCTTCCTTTCCCATGGTGCTCTGGTTGTGTGGGGATGCTGTGGGTCTTGGATGCTTTTGGTAGGAGGGTCTAGTCATATATAATGGTGCATCTGTGGGATTGTGAAGGTGCTGCAAGGCTTTCTCTTCACTGTGGCCTGTATGAGTTGCCACCCACCCTCACACAGTGTCTGTCTGTCAGTGTTTTTCACTGCAGAGCTGTGGAGTGTGCAGTCATCACCACTTGCCATGTCACGCGCACCTCTCTCCATCTGCGGGCGCTCCTCTTCAGAATGTCTCCCCCACAACTAAATCCATGCTACGGAGATTGCCATGGGGAAAAAGATGAATGTTTAGAGGTGTGTATGTGTTCCAGAGAGAACTATAGTCCGACCTGGAGACTCAGCCTGCTACCTGTCTGCTGGGGAGGCTCAGGCAGAAGGCAAAATTTAAGGCCTGCCTGAACTTCTGTCTCTTAACAGTCCAAGGACTAGTGATTACCTTTAAAACTGAATTTCCTTAGATTCGTAACCTATGGCAGTTTAAACACAGACACACATAGAAATACAGGCACAGGCACACACACTCAGGTGCTCTCTCTCTCTCTCTCTCTCTCTCTCTCTCTCACACACACACACACACACACACACACACACACACGCACACACACACACATACACACACACACACTCTCCTGTTGACATGGCCTTACATTTTTTCTTTTCTCTGGACTCATGCATTATTTTTTTAGGAAGGCATTGAACGATTACTGCTGATAAGTTTTTGTGTATGATAGGAAAGAGGGAGGGAAAGAGGGAAAGGAGAGGAGAGGACGGAGAGGAAAGGGAGGAGGAGAGGGGGAGGGAGAGGGAGAGAGAGAAAGAAAGAGAGATTTTCAAATAATAATTATTTGAATGCTAGAATGCAAGTCAGAGCCGAATGGATTTTTAAAAGGCAGTTTGAGCTCCTATTATGGAAAGCCTTGTATAACAAATGAAGCCATTTAAGTGACTTGTAAATGTGAAGATAGTGTGGATAGGGCCTGAGTGCTTCTAAGCTTCTAGAAGATTCTTCTCTCCAGGGTACTGGGTAATTTATAGTCTAAGTGGCACGTTAGAACAAGTTGGAATGGTTGTCAGAATTCAGTCCACTGGTACCAAGAGACAGAATGGATAAAGGTGTAAATATCTATTATTTAGTATACATAAAACTGCACTCATGAGGTGCCAGAATGGGGTGGTCCTTGTGTGGCCCAGATTATCTTGGAATGACAAGAGTTGTGGGTCTAGGAATGGTAGGACCCGGGACACACATTTCTACAAATCAGAGATAGTTCAGCAAGTAATGGAGGAGGTGAAGCATTGGGTGGGAGCTGCGGAATTCAAGCCAGCTGGGCAGGCTTCAGGTTAAAGAGGAGAATTAATCACAATAATTAGTGTGCTGTAGGGAAATGGATTGGGAGAAGAAAGTTCTTCTTCTCTCCTGTTGGGGAGTAGATGCAAGGGGGAATTTGAGTGTTTGAGGTAGCATCTTAGAAACTTTACAGCAGAAAGCTTCCATCTTCGCTGGAGAATTTAAAGGCAGGCGCAGAGGGACCGTGCTGGAAGGTCACACAGAAATGAACAGCTAACGTTTTGGTGACAGCTGCCCTGTAAAGTATATAAAGTTTTCTTCTGAGCTGCACAGATTGTTTATGCATTTAGGCAGCTACTACTATGTAGCAAGAAATCCTAAGAACTGGCCCAGTTAAAAGCATTAAATGCCAGTATCAGGTTCATCAACAGAACATAGAAATGGAGTCACGACATGCCATTGGCTGCTCTCCATAGCTGTGCAAGGTATGCATATTGAGTTCACAAAGTCTTAGACTTTGGGTTTATAAACAGTGGAATATACAATGCTAATATACAGATGTCAGTGTTTCAACCAATGTAACCAGTGTGCACTTAGGTTAGGTTTATTATTGAGCCTTAAAAGTTGAGATTTCATTATTTTTAGTTGATGGATTCAGTGCAGAATAACTGTGTTTTCTGTCTCACCTGTAGTGGTCTTGACAGCTACAGTTCTATTTCAGCACGGAATGGCTCCGCCTGTGTGAGTTTATTCTGGCCTGTGGTCCCTAGCACAACTTTCCCCTGGTTGTAGAAGACCCATGAATCACTGTCTGCCACCTTGCTAATGTCACCATGGAGATGTGTCAGAGTTTTGACTCCTATACTCCGTTTCGTGCACCAGTGATGCACTAGGCAGGGATTTTTGTAGAAAGGGAGAGCGGTGTCTCCTTCCCATTGCCTGATTGAAAATAGGCTACCGAGAATTCATCGTTTCTGACTTTTCTCTGTATTGAGTTTAATTCCGGACAGTGACTGTATCCCGAAAATGATCCAATTATTTATTTCAGCTGAAAAGTTTAAAAATAGTTGTCTCATATAAGTTGATAATGATATAAATTACATGGATTTTACATTGGAAAGTCATAGTGACTTGTGTTCTTTTTTTTTTTTTATACAATTAGTCACTCATTTTGACTTCAATTTTTTACCCCCGATTTACTTTATTTAATTATGTGTCTATGTCTCTGTGTGAGTATTTACAAGTGGCTTCAGGTGCCTTTGGAGGCCAATAGTGCTGAATCCCTGGAGATGGATTAAGGCCGTTGTGCGCTGTCTGCTGTGGCCATTGTGAACCGCATGTGCGCCCTGGACAAGAGCAGTGAATGCTCTCAGCCGCTGAGCTATCTCTCCAGCCCCCTTAGAATCAGTTTTTGAAGATTTTAAATAATTTCTCAAGACTGAAGTTCACTTTTGCTAATAGTATAAAAAAGTAGTAGTTTTCAGAGTCAGTGCATATTAGTGTTAAAAATAAATATCCAGGTAGCATTTAAACATCCAAGAGGAGTAATCATATATAGGTCTTTTTTCCCATATGTTGACCATATAAACAGTCATATTCTGGTAAATTATTATAATAAATTTTCTTAGTAAATATTTATTCCTACAAAAATATTTACAAAAACTGATGTTACAGCTGACGTTCTAATTAGATCACGTTAATAAGAGTTTGCTACTTCTAAGTGCAAATGAGTCAAATTATGGCACCTAAAGTTATTAGGCACGTCAGTTATTTGTATGCAGCAGCGTGTGCTGTTGCCATGAGAAGGTCACTGCCTTTGGGAAGATGTTGCTCTGTGACCTGTAGGATAGGTAATCTTGGCTGACAGATGCTCATTTACAACTCCTCCCTACTCGCCTTGTGAGCTCCAGCTCTGTCCTCAAGGCCTTTCTCTTTAATAATAGACTCCTTTCAGTAAAGTTGCTTTGCAGTTTAAGTGCTGGTTGCTGTCAGGCTACCCCTATAGCAGAGCTTGGTGTGGTCCTAACTCTTATTGCATGAACTAAACTACAATGGTAATTTTCTTTCCTGAAAGGAGGAAGCTCACGACTTATTTTAAAATATGGCATGGTATATTCGTTCTCCGACTTATTTTAAAATATGGCATGGTATATTCGTTCTCCGCTTTGGATATTAGCATCTATTAAAGGAAGACTGTGAGCAGGTCAGCATGCAAACTCCTGCTGCTGGCCTGTTGCTGTTACTTGCAAGGTTGTTTATGGATCCCTGGGGTTGGTTGAAGGGCCGGTCCAACACCTTCCTGCGTTCTTGCTTTATAACAGATGTTGGCATGTTGTGTCACCCCAGTACTTCCATTTTCTTCACTTTACTCCTCGCCAAAGCTTGTTCTTGAGGTTTTCTATGTCATTCTTCGTAATAGGTTTGCAATTTTATCCTGAACCCGATGTTGGTATAAACTCAGTTAAGAATACTTCAATCTTCAACGAGAAGGGTTCGTCAGAGTGATTTTGGTAACGTGTTCAAGCTCCGTCAGGCAGCCAGCTCTGTATCAGAATTTATTAGCTTCATTGAGAATGGTGCTTTACTTCATAGGTTTCTGACCTTGTTAGAATTTTGGTGCCACATGGAAATCATAAAGATAGAGAGATGTGCATAACTGTTTCTCATTTTTTTCCTGTTAAAAGCCATTAGTGACTTTACATATTGCAGCACTTTAACAGAAATAACAGAAGAGCTGCTAATGAACTATAAAACAGGAGTTCTGTTGAGAAACGGAGCACGTGAGGCAGTCAAGAAGTTAAGAGAAACAAGGTGACATTGGTGACTTCAGTCACACGGAAGGCATTTTGTAATAGAGTGAACTTGAACATACAATTATTTGAGTCTATGAGGGTAATCCAGGCATGGGTACAGGTACGATGTAAGTCCTCATCCCTCCTCTATGGGTCTACAGATGTCCTTATAGCAGCACAGTGATTTCTTTGTGACTGATAACACTCCATTGTGTCTATAGCACATTTAAATTATTCCTCCAACAGCCCATATTTTATACTTTGAATATATGCTAGGAATTATAAACAATACTTACTGAAAACATAGCACCTGTTTCTCTAAGCAGACCATGTGGCAGAGCTTATTGCAGGGACAAGCATCCCCCTTACTCTCCCCAAGTGCACCCTGGTGCCCACAGCCCTCCCTCAGGTCTTCCCTTGATTTGCAGGTCAGCTACCAGCACAGTGGGTCTCAGTTTCACTCTTTTGTGATCAGACTCAGTGAGTTCCATTTGGTTTGAGGCAGTGCTTGTATCTTGTCAATCATGTGGTTTTCTTTAGGCTGTGGAATGTATCCATGCCTTTCATTCGGCTTCTCCCTCAGTGTTGACAAAAACAGAGGTGAGCCACAAAAGCTCACTGTTGATAATTATTTGTGTTTCTAAGTGATTCACATTTCCTTTCCTGCTACCTGAGTCACCCTGCATCAGAAAGCAGCCTTTTTAATAGCTTGTGCTCACTAGCTCTCTGCATGGTAATTGTAGCATTCTCAGGTGTTCTGTCTGGATTAGTAGAAAAAGACTCAAGATGTATCTTTGAATATCTTGAAAGGAAGTAGACACTAGTGTGTTACTACATAAGGCTAATACTTTGTAACTTTCAAACAAATGAAGTAGAATGCTTATGGAAGAGAGTGATAATTTAAAATTTTCAGTTCTTCTGAAATATCCTTTTAAAAATCATTGGTGGTGGGGGAAGGTACCTGTAGCTTAGGAATTATTATTTGGCCTACATAGAAGCATGGTGGAGCACTCCTTTAATCCCAGCACTCGGGAAGCAGAGGCAGGTGGATTTCTGAGTTCGAGGCCAGCCTTGTCTACAAAGTGAGTTCCAGGACAGCCAGGGCTATAAAGAGAAACCCTGTCTCGAAAAACCTAAACAAACAAAAAGGAAAAAAAAAAAAAAACCAAAAGAAATTAAAACCGTTTGTATTAGATTCTAGCATGAAAGTAAGGTTTTACATAGAGTTGACATCTTCCAGTGTCTTATCAGTAAAGGCATATGTTGTCTGAAGCCCACTGTGTCCTCTCTATCCCCTTTCTCTCTTTATACACTTCATACTTTGCCTGCCTCACTCCCATAGCACATCGGTTTGTTGATCTTTGTTGCTGATGCAACGAGACACTGGTTCAGTGACCGAATTTAACAGATTCTCATGGGAGCTGGCACTGCAGTGGCACCTGTGTACCTGCACTAAGAGAACCTTGGTCAATATTGAAGCTGGGGGGGGGGGGCCGGGGAGCAAAGGCCAGCTCACTCAACACTTGTGCTTTAGTTGTTTTCCTGTGTGTTGTGCTGATGGCACGATGGTTTCCAGAATGTTTTTAGTTCACAAAGAAAATTCAAAAGGACTTTTCTGCTGTGACTCAGAAATCATTTTGTTTTTTGTTTATCAGTTCTTGCTTGAATTATAAATGCCAGTAGTTCAGAACTAAGGAATTACATTTTTCTAATTTAGTAATCAAATGTAAGTCATGAATATATATATATATATATATATATATATATATACACATATATATATATGTATATATACACATATACACATGCATATATATAACACATATAAACATGCATATATGCATACATATATACACATATACATACATGCAGATACAGAGAGAAAGGGAGACAGAGACAGAAAGAGAGGGAGACAGAGAGAGACAGAGAGACAGAGACAGAGAGAGAGGCGGGGAGAGAGACCAACCAACCCACCAAGGGTGAAGGTGCTCCCTCCAGGGACATTTTTATAGATAAGAGGCATGTAAAAGAGCCATGCTTTGTTGGATTTACTGTGTAAAAGAAGGACTTTATAAGATTATGTGAACTCCCTAATTTTTCAGTTTGTTACAATCAGATACCATGGCACAGCTACCAATCACTGTGATTAGCAATAATCTGAGATTGTGCCATGGAACATAGCTTTGGGTGGAGACTACCAGTTATGGTGTTGGATGCCATGCATATATATGTATATGTATACACATATATAACTATGCATATATATATGTATATATATATATATATATATATATATATATATATATATATATATAGAGAGAGAGAGAGAGAGAGAGAGAGAGAGAGAGAAAGCTCTGTTTTGACTATCTCTCTCCCAGCTCACTAGCTAGAAGCTAGTAGTATGTGAAGCATGCTTAAGAAGAAAGAATTTGAATAGCATTTCTGCATTTCCACTATACCTGGTTGAAGGATGATACATAAAGAATACAACATAAAGAAATAAATGATAATGTGAATTAGAAAGTAATGGAGCTAAATGGACTTACAAAGGAAAGGAGAATTAGGCTAATGCATCCTGCTGGTCTGGAAAAATACTTCTAGTGGTAACTGGGGAACTCAGACTGTGTGTGTGCGTGTGTGTCTGTGTCTGTGTGTATCTGTGTGTGTGTGTGTATTGATGTTCTTTTAAGTTTTTAAAATTAATTATGGTAAAAGCAAAAACTCAGAAATTCCTGGATGGTAACAGAAAAGAACTGTAGAGTTCATAGTTCGAAAGGCCCCGACGTTTCCTTCTTTGGGAGAGATCAGGGATTCTTCTTCATGAACCAGGGCGTCTTCTCTGTGAATCTAATGTTCAGAAACTTTCTGTTGACTGAAAGTGTTTGCAATACCAAGGAACCAAGTGGCTTTGAGGCCAAGGGCTTACACCCAGAAATTCTGACTTCATTGTGATCTGAGGTGGAGTCAAGAATGTTGTTAGTATAAGCTGGTTGGATATTTTAAGTGTTTAGCCCTGGGCCAAGGGCCATGAGATTGTTAAGTATTTGAACATGTAAGGATTTCTGAGATGGATGACATATTCCAGATTCCTAGGTATTATACAATAGGTAGATGGCCCAACTTTGGTTCCAGGTGTTACCTTTGTAAGAGTGAGAACTGAAAGAAAAAAAAATAAAGGTTGAAAAAAAGAAAAAAGAAACTGTCCAAACTAGGAAGGGGTTCAGTTGGTCAGCTCACATATAGTTTTCCCATTGTGTGTAACACGGAGCAGGCACACACACATTCACATTTGCTGCACACTGTCTCCTGTGGATCGTGGCGGGGCATTTTTAACTTGTTTCCCTTCAGGTACTTGTCCTGCCTCACACTATTCCTCTGAGTCCTCTGCCCATCAGCACAAGGCCACAAAGTCAGCTTTGGGCAGATGTTAATGCAAATTTTCTCTTCGCCAAACCCTGGAGAGTAAGGTCCTTGGGTAGATTGGAGTTATAACTAACACCAGCCTGATTTGCACTTTCCTCATTCTTCTCAGAGGGCAGTATGGACAGTTAAACACTGCAGAGCATTGTTGAGTCCCAGGGAAATAAACCGGTCAGTCTGGAGGCAGGCCTCCTATTCTCAGATGTGCTGAGGGCTCGTGGCTTCCTCACCTGCCTTTTGCTCCGCTTCTGTTCTGTAAAAGAAGATGTTTGAATGAGGCAATTACCGAAGAGTTATACTTCTTACGTCATAAAGCGCAACATTTTTATTACATCTCAAAACACCATTTATGTCTATGTCCTATTCTCTTAACTTAAATTCAGCCCAGACACTGACCATAATAATGTCAGCAACACTCAGTTGCATGCAGTCCTAACTCTAATGTGGTCTTCATGATGTAAATCAGGAGTCTACCGTCATCTTGGGTCTATGTGTGCACTTTTACTGATTTCACTTAAAATGCTTCTATAAGATGGTAGGCCATTGTTTATTACTGCAGATATTCAGAATTATTCTTGTTAGAAGGTGGAAGACACTGGGAGATTCCTTCATTTTCACTGAAGGGTAGAATAGGAGAAGGGTTGTGCTAACCATCACATTTCCGTTTATTCTGGCTCCTTGTCATTATTTAACTCACCGAATAATTCTTAGGAAATTATATTAGGAGGTATTGTTGTCTCTATCATGTAGGAAGGTTAATCATTGTATAAAATAGTTCATACTTTACTCCCATAGGCAGGTTTAAGTAGTCAGAAGAATTAAGTTAAACAATTCTGAAGAGAATAAACATGTGCTTGATTCTTTATTTTGATAGATGTGTTTGTGTGTGTTTGTGTGTGTGTGTGTGTGTGTGGTGTCAGGTAATAACATATATAGAATATTTGTAATTTTCAGGTGATAAAAACGTGAGGTAAGTGATTTCCTAATTGTTTGGAATTTCACACAAATGAATTTCTGAGTTACTACACTGCTCTGTGATTCTCTGGCCCAGCGCTTCTCAATAGGATCCCGATACATTTGAAAAACTCAATGATCTGAACATGTTAAAAAAAAAAAAAACGATTACAGCCATTTATACATTTTGCTTTATGTGACTGCAAGTGATGTAGAGGCCACAGGATAGCTTGCAGAATGAGGCTGTCTCGACCTTGCAGGTTCTGGGGATTGAACTCATGTCATCATGCTTGGTGGCAAGTGCCTTTACCTGCCGGGACATTTGTGCAGTCTGCCCCCACCCCCCCTTCCCAATTTATGTGTTAAAACTCAATGACTATGGTGACTCCAGATCCTTTGGGAGTGTGAAGCTATTCGGGCCATGGATTTTAGAATCTGAATCAGGTGTAATCCATGAGGAAAATCAACACTGCATCGTAACATGTAGAATGTCTCTACATCCTAAAGAGTGAGTTCTTTCTGTAGCTTTAGGGTTAAGGATTTGCTTCTGCGGTGTCCCATCTAGATATGTAATAGGTACGCTGCTACACCAGTCTTCAGCCGCTTTCCTAAGGCCCCCTCACTGTGAGGTGACTAAAGTGTTGAAGGGGTTGAGTCAGGCCTACACCCCAAATGCTGGAAGTGCTTAGACTGCCACTGGATCTGTCTCTGTGACTTAGCTTTCCAGAAGCCAGGTTTAGTATCTCCAAGATGGAGGTACTCAGCAGCGCTTACCTCATACAGCTTGGTGAACGTTAAGTTAAACAGTGCATAGCACGTGCTTAGTTAAGAGACTAAAGTCCAGCAAGAACTCAGTCAAAGTGGATGACATTCCCATGCTTACTCAACATATTCTTCTCGTTTAGTTGCCTTTAGTTACTTCTGAGAAAGGTTAGCTACTACTAACCACCTTCTCCCCACTCCCCCACACCCTCTCCTACTTCCTCCATCGCTCCATCCTTCCATGGATCCCTCCCTCCCTCCATCCCTCCCTCTATCACTCTCGTTTGTCTTAAGATCTCACCTATTCTCTAGGACAGTGGACTTAATTAAATGGACTTAAACATAGTGGAGAGAACAGCAAAGGGCTCTGTTTGCCTCCTGTCTTCAGTTACGAACTCAACTCGCAGGGCCTGAGGCTGACATCGCTTCTCGATGGATGAAAGACCTTCTTAGACGAGGGTGCATTTAGATGACACCGTTTTTCAGGCACGGAAGATCAGCATCTGCATTCCCAGACACTTTAGAATGGTGTCGGGAAAGGAAAAGCTTTCCTGAGAAATCAGATAGGCTGTTTTGAGGAATGATTTTATCAGGACATTTAAATTTCATGTAAGGATTTAGACGTTCTCTTTTGATTGGATTGTGAACTCTTCTGGACGTCTAGAACGGAAGTCAGGATGCTGCGGAAGTTTAAAATTACTTCCATTCTAGTAGGTTGGACAGACAGACAGACACGGGCACTATTGACACCAGAGAACTGTATCAAGGGGAAGTTGAATCAGAGACATTGTCACATTCTTCACTGTGGCTGTCCAGGTCTGTGTTAGACCCACAGCGTGCACCTTTGCTGCACTGTCATGTGCTCTGGCCAGCAGCTGCTGCTGAGACATTAAGAAAAGAGACCCACTGTAAAGCCTCTTGAACTGGCTGGCTGGCGGAAATGCACACAGGCTGAAGAGAGCAGCCTCTGCCTGGAATGGCAAGAGTGTCTGGAACCGGAATGCTCAGGACATTTCTCCTGCTCTGTCTCCTCAGGCACTTAGGACATTGCAAGGACACACTTTTGAAAGAGGTGGGGGTGGGGCACGCAGTCACAGGGGATTGTGGCTGACACAGTAGCTGTGTATGCAGAATGGGCCGGTTCGAGGAAAGTAGGCATGAGAGACATGCCAGCTCCTTTTAACTTGCATGTCATTGCTCTGACCACAGACCATCATCTGTTAAGGAAGACCTTTTTCCTTTCCTTTTCTTTCCCTTTCCTTTTCCTTTTCCCCTTCCTTCCTTCCTTCCTTCCTTCCTTCCTTCCTTCCTTCCTTCCTTCCTTCCTTCTTTCCCTCCCTCCCTCCCTCCCTCCCTCCCTCCCTCCCTCCCTCCCTCCCTCCTTCTCTCCTTGCTCCCCTCCCTCCCCCTCTTTCTTTCTTTAACCTAGGAAATCTAAAATATCATTCAGAATTTTTCTATTTTTCCGAGTATAATCATTTCAGTGGAGCACTGTGGATAAATCCTATAAAATAATAATGTGCTTTATAATTCTAACCAGATAGCACTGAGCCTTATCACATGCATTCCAGCACCACACTTGCTAAGCTAGGACTAAAATACCTCACAGTTTAGCTTTTCTGTTAGAACATTCTTGGTATTCCCGGTATAACTTGAGCTGTGCACAAGTGGTTCCCACTATGCGGACTCCCCTTTGCATGCAGGACCCTGAAGCAGCTAGAATTTCCTGATCTTCCTGGAGAGCCTGGTCACCTTATTGTAGACCGTTGTTAAATGAATGATTGTTGGCCCCTCAAGTGGAGAGGAGGTGAAAATCCCGGAAATGAGAAGAAAACTGCCAAAATTCAGGCTCCATTCCACTCAGCTTCATGACCTGTGCTTTGCCCAGTTTTCAAAACTGTGTTATCTCAAAGACATGTGAGAGGGAACAGTCGGCCTATAGGGTGGTTGGGCGAAGTGATGTGGTATGTGTGTGTGTGTGTGTGTGGGGGGGGTAGACAAAGATAATGTTGTTTTCCTCTGTGGGGAGAAGGAAGTGTTTAGAGTATTAAAAACACTTAAGCATAAACTGAAGCAAGCCTCTAAGTTCCTGTTTTTGGTAAATGGGGAATCCCAGGGCAAAGATGAAGAGGGCCTACCTGTTATCTGGATGCAATCAACGACTCAAACCCAGAAACCAGTGTGGCTTTTGCATGCTAGGCTTTCCTGTATGACTAGCGATGCTTGTGTGAGAATTCTTATTTAGGGCGTGAAGAGTTAGATTTTGAGAACTGACCGTTTGTCTGTTTTCTTCCCAATGAGGTTTCATGTCTCAGAGTTAAGTTCAAGAACATAAGATGATCTCACTGTAAAGGTTGACTAGAGCCAAGCTGAGCCATTCTTCCAGGCTTTGGGGAAGAGGTGAGGGATGGGTGGGAACAGATGAGGTGAGGATAAAAACTCCTCAAAAAGAGAAGTACATAAGTCATTTTTGCTGTTGTTTTGTTAAAGTTGTACCATGCCTGTCCAAGTCTAGCTAAGGAAACTGCTCACTCAGACGGTATTTTTCTGATTCTACTTGGGAAGAGAGTTAACCAACATTAACATTTTTGGTTACATATGAGGCAACATTCTGAGTAATTTACACTAATTAGTATTATCTGTATTTGTGTGTTTGTGTGTATGCATGTGTGTGTGTGTGTGTGTGTGTGTGTGTGTGAAGGCTCTGTACATCACATTGATGGATAGCTAAGGCATCCATCACACTAAAATCAAGTGGTACTTAACAGAGCAGGCTGCATGCCAGATGCAGTCCAAGTATTTTATATGTTGCAACCCCTGTAATCGTAGCATCACTGTCTTAAATATAAATGTTATATTTAGTCAGTTGTCTCTGGTTTCTGTAATCTAGGTAGTATTGATATAATTCACAAACAATGAATATCTTTGGGCCTTTTTGCAATCTGATAACAGCTTCGAAGAGGTAAAATGAGATGATAGAGGCATTTGGGGTTCTATCACTAATACAGAACTTTGTAAAAAGTGTCATAGTGGCCAGAGGGAGATCTCAACTTCTCAACCTAGGAAGAAACAACCTGCTTCTTTAATGCTTTTCCTTGGGACCTCTGGGATACCTTTCTCCTTTAGTCATCCTTTCAGTCTATGTTCATGAAGGAATAAGCAAGACAACGAAAACAGAATAAATCCGGAGTCAATGGTAGCAGAAAAGTGTCTTGGGAGCTCTTCTTAAGGTGCAGAAATTGTGATTCTCACGTAGATAAAGGACTCTTCAGGGGTGCCCCGGAGAGGGCAATGGCGGACCCATCACCCTCAGCAGATCCAGTCAGATCTCACCACATATTTTTTAGGTGACCCTGACAACATTAAACTTACACAAGTTTTGTTTCTTTCATTGTGAAGAAAATATAGCAGTGAGCAAAGCTACTTCGTAGCATTAATGAGGACACTAAGTAGAATAATGCACTTGAAAATGTCTGGTTCCGTAGATGGCACACACAGTGAAGGCCGGTTCTCCTTTTGTTCTGTTTAGTGGCTGTGACTTTATCTGTTGTCTTAGACAAACAGTCCTGATGGTGCTGCTTCTCCTGGGACCAGGCAAACACTCCCCAAACACACAGTGCTTTCATAACAGGCCTGTTGACTCCTTTTCTCATTAGCATTCTGCAGCCAGCTCCACTCATTCTAACCACATCAGGCTTCTAAAGGCTCCTTAAGTGGAACTCTCTGTTGTAGATAGGCTTTATTTGATATCAGCTCGTACTAACACAAGTGAGCTGGTGCCTTGGCTCACCAAATATTTGCCATCATTGTTGGCCAACGATCTTGACTGATGTGCTTTGAAAACATGTGTCGTTACATTGCTAGCAGGTGGGCATTTGTGGTTTCTGGGACTGTCATACGATTCGACACCTGAATGACATCATTGTTGGACTGAAGCAACGATGGCTGAGACTGTACTTTGCTGACTGGAATGTAATCTGAAAGGCAGTATTCTTTTCTCATTTGGTATGAGTCTCTTCTGATGTTTGATGACTCTAGACGGTTGAGTTCATAGACTCGGATGCTCATCTGATAGGATGATGATATAGTCTCTGTGTTATATTAGTAACTGCTCTCTAGGAAGAATCCACACATGGACTGTGGTAATAATACGTGTTTTCAGAGAGCGCGTCTGTGAAGCAAGTGTAGTGAGTAATAGCTCAGCATCATGTTCAAGGGCAAAAAAGGAGTAAAGGTCATTAGATGTACTTGTTGCTACCCCCACCCCCACCACACACACACACACTCTTATTTTAGCCACAAATAACAGGAAAGTATATCCAATGACAAGTATGTAGATAAAAGAAGGACAGAATGATTTAGAAATCACAACCCTGTTTTAAAAGAGGGATGAAAGGAGAAGAGAAAAGCCAACAGTAGACTTCAAAGGGTTTGTTCTGATGTTTTCCTTAAGAAAACACAGTATTAGCACAGTATGAAAGGCAATAGTAATGAGACAAGGTAACAACCTAACGGATCTTCCAGTGTGCAGAGAAATGATGTCCAGAGACAAACATGTAAAAGCAGCATTTACATAAGCCTTAATTGCTTAAAATTTGGAAACTTTAATTTCCAGGGGATTAACATCTAAGTTACAGCACTGCTGTGCATCTTGTCAGGATTTGGTTACTTTTGATTGCTACTAAGACACTAGATTTGTGTGTGTGTGTGTGAAACAGTTCAATTAATTGTAAATATAACCAAGACAAAATATTGGCGAGGACAGCAGAGTCTGTGCCTTCCCTCACCGCCCCTGCACTCGGACGGACGCACAGCTGTGATTTAGCAAGCAGCAGGTGCACAGAGCTACTGTAAGTGGGAAAGCAAAGGCGGTGATGTAACTAGGGTTTACCGTTGTTGGTGTTGCTGTTGTTGTTGTTGTATAAAGTGAGGAAAAAGAGTTTCTGGTCTCCAGTGAAATAAGGGACAGAACTTGAGTTCCAGAGAAGGAGGGAAGAAGCAGATGTTTGAAGTTGATGTCAATGCTGAGTGCTGATTCCTCTACCCCAGTGGGCCACATTCTAGCAACCCTCTCTCTTCCCTTTTCTGTTGCTCCTCCTTCTTTGCATTCCCAAGGATTTTGTCAATAGCATTGTAGGAATTAATGAAAACTTAAAGGTTCTTGAGGTTATTAGAATGTAAATATGATGTGATGTAAGTGGCTATTTACATGTGACAGGTGGCATCAAACAGCATTGATCAGCAATAAGGAAGAGCACATCTCAGAGGTTTGTCACTGGGTTTAGGGATTAGACCTCTCTGGTCATAGCTTTGGAGAAAAGTCTAGATAAGTTCCTAGGAGTAATAAGAAATTTGGCAACCACAGGGCTCCTCCCCTCCCCTCCCCTCCCCTCCCCTCCCCCTCCCCCCTCCCCTTTTTCCTTTCCTTTCTTTACTGGGTTGGGGAGGGGGCTATAAAATTTGGAGGTTTCTGCATCCTCAAAGAAATGGGTGAAAGCAGAATTTTCCTGTACTCCATCTTGTCTTGGGTTTCCACCTTTTCATTCACAGTGCTGTGGCACAGTTTTGCCATGGGTCTGTGCACACGTTCACACGGCTCAGACTTGTATATTACATAAGGTTGGATGCTGTAAAAATGGAAAACATGAAGGTGGATGCTCATGGGCAGAGTGCTGCTGTGCTCTACTATTTTCTAGGAGGATGTCAGTCTGTCTGTCTCTGCCTGCCTGCCTTTCTGTCTTTGTGATGAATCTTGAGAGACGTCTTCTTTCCTCTCCTAGTCACGTGCACACACATTTCATAGACTAATTTTTTTCGTTGGTGGGTCTAGACTGGTGTGACTGCTGTAAGGGGCCGGAGGAAGCCCTGCCTGGGTCCTAACATCATATACAAGAGTTAGATCAATTTTATTTTTTTCTTGGTGATGTCAGGCAGTAGTGCTGGGTGTTAGGGATCAGAGGAGATAATGGCAAAGGCAGAAATGTTTCTGGGGAAGAGATAGGAAAATGTCATGCAGATGTCTATCTTGGCCTTTAAGTCCAAGAAATTGTATTCTTTGAGAAAACTGAGAATCACACCCGAAATGCTACTGTAGGTTTTGTTGACAAGGATACTCATATTAATCTTCATATTGGATCTTTTCAGTTGCTCCTGGCTTCTTCTCTTGAGTCTTGTACCTCTTCCCTTCTCCAGGGTGGGGGCAGGGCAGTTAGGGCTGGAGAGTCTGGTGAACATTTGTGGCTGAACTCAGTGCCTGGGCTCAGTATGTAGAAGGTTGATAAAGAGATGGAAAGTGAAAAATGGAAGCAACTTTTGTCTGAATATTTTTTTAAAAAAAGAATGGATTATTAATTTGTACCACCGACCTACAGGGAATCGGGGCTTGCCTCTCCAAATCCTCTCTAACATTTGTTGTCAAGATTTTGCTGACAGCCATTCTGTCTGGGGTGAGGTAGTATCTCAAAGTGGTTTGAATTTGCATTTGTCTAATGGCTGGGGATATTGAACACTTTTGCAAATAGTTTCTGGCGTTTTGAAATTTCGTCTTTGGAAAATGTCACCTCGGATCCTTTGCCCATTTGTTGATTGGCAGTTCTATTTCATTTGTATTTGATTTCTGGATATTAGCCCCCTCCCTGTCTGAGGTGTAGCTGATAAAGATTAATCCTGTTCTATAGATTGTCTGTTTTTTCTATTGGTCATTTCCTTGGCTGTGCAGGAACACTTCATTTGCTTGCAGTCCCATCCAATAGCTCCTGTGTTGTTGGTCTTCTAATAAAAAAAAAAACTTCTTGGCTACTCCAAGGCCTTAAGGATCACCCCGGCATTTTCTTCTAGAAGTTTCAGTGCCTCTGCTTTTAAATGGAAGGTTTTGATCCACTTGGAATTTATATTGTACAGGATGAAAGTTAAAAATTTAACATCATTCTTCTGCAAGCATAAATCTAGTTTGGCCAGCACTATTCGTCCAACAGGGACTTCCCTCTAAGTGTATTCTTGCTTCCTTTGTAAAGAATTAAGTGGGCATAGGTTTACCGTTGCATTTCCTGGTCCTGCATTCTATAATGCACGTTGGTCTTACTGTATTTTTATGGTGAACCAGGCTGTCTTTATCACCATAGCTCTGAAGTACAACTTGAGGTTCAATATTAAAATAATTTTAACAGTATACTTACTCTTTAGGATTAATGTGGCTATTCATGGTCATTTGTGATTCCATATATATTCTTACATTGTTTGTCTAAACCTATAAAACACGATGTTGGAATTTTTATAGGTATTACATTAAATACATAAGTGAATTTTTATATTAGCCATTTTCACATTATTAATTTTGCCAATCCAGGAACATGTACAGTCTTTGTATTCTCTAGTATATTCTGTGAGTCCTTTTACTAGTATCTTGAAGTTTTAATTGTAGAGGTATGTTTCTTGAGTTAGACATCTCCCTAAATATTTATTTTGTTTGGAGTTACTTTGAATGGGATATTTTTCTTTCCTCAGAGTGCACTGTTGGTGTAAGTGAAGGCAACTTTTCCATTCTCTTTTCTTCTCTTATATTGACTTTTTTGCTCTCCTGCTTTGCCGCTAGTGTTTATGATTTCCATATGACCCTGCAATTTTACTCCTGGGCATATACCCAAAGCATGCTGTCCCCAACATAGAATGTTTGTATCAGTGTGTGTATTTCTGCTTTGTTCACTCTAGGAAAGAATTAGAATCAGTCTGTTTGTATATCAGCAGAGTAAAGGATAATGAAGATTTGGTATAATTGGTGTGTGTGTGTGTGTGTGTGTGTGTGTGCGCGCGCGCCTACGTGTGAATGCATGCACATGCATGTGCGCCTGTGTGTGTGTGTGTGTGTGTTGGAATTTTTAAAACAAATCTTGCCTCTAATTAGTCAGTAAAAATCAAATCTTAGAACTGTTGTAAAATTATTTCATTGGATTTTCTATTACAATGTTATGAACTTAAACTGGCATGGTGTATGTACAATTCAGTTCTCAGCTCACGCTTCGCCACTGTCTGGTGTGAAGCCATCATGTCATGGACGCATTCCTTACTGAACACACTTTCTGCTGCCTCAGGCTCTACTGAAGATGGAAACAAACTGAGCAAGTGTGGACACATTGTTCTTATATTTCTCCTGACCCTTCTGTGGCGAATGCAACATTTCTTGTATATCTTTATAAAAAAGTGGTTACTTTGTTAATTAGTTCATATTTTATTAAAAATTGTCCATAAAATAGCTGTTCTAATTTGTAGAGGTGAATTTTTAAAAATATTTATTAAAGTAATTATTTATCATAGATAGATTGTTGACTCTGCATGTGCTCTGTGTGTGCATAATAAAGACGTATTCCTTGTACATGTCGTTATGAATATATGTTGAGGGTGCCTAATTGGAACAAGGACCTTGGCTTTCAACAATATCATTGTGTGTCTATAATCCTTGAATAATGCTTTGGATTTGACTAGCTACACAAAGAGCAGATGGTGAACTGGGCCAAGTTGACAGTCACCATTTGCTTCTCATTTATATAATTTGTAAAAAATGTGTCTAAGGAAAAAAAAAAACAATGTACAGAGACCTTCTCTGTTGTAGTGGATGGGAAAGCAAGGACATTTTGGGATAATTATATTTTAACCTGAATAACTTTATTAAATCAGCATTTTTCTTCCATGAGCACCCTCAGTGTGTGGTTTTTGTCTGTTATTGTTGCCATTCTTGGTCACAATTTGATCAGTCTCTAAGAATCTTAGAAAGTGTGTTGACAGTTAATTGAGTTTACTAAATGCAGTCACTGAATAGGAAGTAATTGTGTGCTGACCTGGAAGTGAGTCTCTTACTCCCCAACTTAGGCTTAATTTTTAACTGGGAAGGAAGAGGGGCTATTATTATTATTATTATTAGTAGTAGTTGTAGTAGTAGTAGATGATGATAATGATAATGATAATATTATATCATTTATTCTTTGTTATAATAAATAATATAAATATTATTATTATTTTGGTTTAAAACACTTGATTTCATTTTTGCTGAATATTGGAAGTAGCTCATTGGGTGGCATTTTACTGTCTAGTTGCTGCATCTGTCTCTCATTGCTATTTGTTCTTCTGTGTTTATTTTTGATACATCCTTTATAAGTCCAGCTCTGAGAAAACACAAACAAACAAACAAACACACAAAATGACAGCCACCAACCAAACAGAATGTCCACTTGTTGTTGGAACTGACCAGGGCCACATTCTGACTCAGCACTGCTTTTCATTCCTCAGGGAAGCCTGGATGGCAGGCTGCTTCCTCCCCGCTGAGGACATGTGACAAAGAGTGTGGCTCCCTCTGGGTGGGATCCTCTGTCTTCCTCTGTGTATGTCCCCGATTGTGAAACCTGGACTTCTGGGTTGTGTGACATTGGGACTACAGCAGCTGTTGCCCTGAAAAGAGACCTTTAAGGGAGAGTAGGGGGATGAGGTATAAGCCCTGAGAGAGGCTCCCACCATAATTGTTCATAATAACAATGGCTTGTTTTGGACATCCGGGTCTGTATAAAGCAGAATTTTACTTAGATTTCATATGTGGATTTCAGAGGGATCTGGAAATTTCAAATTCAGTGCAGCAGATTTTTCAAAATAGATTTTGTAAGAATTTACTACAGAATTAATAAGAATTCTGTTTCTCTGAGTGGAATTTTGTAGTTCTCTATAAATTATCTGATTTCTACATAAAGTCTTTATTTAGTCATGTGACAGACAGAGAAATAAATCAGGTTTAGGCCCGATTCTTTGGGTAAGAGGCAAAAATTTTTTAAGTGACAGTACTTAGATACTGGCGCTATTGCGCTCCGGTAACAACATGGACTTAGGAAGCAGACTGAAGGGTGAGATTGAGTCTGGGTTCTGTTGCATATTTTGAATGTCAGTGTCCTCATTGGGACATGAGGCATACTTACTCTTAGACAAATTTTTGTCTTAAATCTGGGTTTTATTTTCTGCTTTGGAAGTAGCGTCTGGGAGAATGCCTCATTGAGCAAGGGTTGTCTGCCTGAGACAACGGCAGTGTAGTAGGATGGTCAGGGTCTGAGGTCTGAAGGACATTGTTCCAGTCAAGCCTTCGGTTAAGGAGGACATGGCCTGTGGCCTCCAAATGTGCCATGTGTGTCAGCCTGGCAGCCTCAGGTGTTTATATAAACACTTGCTTACCGGCGGAACTTGAGATGTTCATTTCCTTTATGTTTTGGAGATGGTAAAGTTCTCCTCCAGGAGGTTAACACAAATATAGCCGTATACGTCAACCAAGGAAGAAAGAGGGCATTGGAGTATGCTTGATTTCTAGTGGCAATTGGTTATTGTGCATTTTTATTCATCTGCTGCCTGGAAGTTGCTTTCACTATCTATAGCTTTTCTTCCTTGTCATTCAGAAGCTGGAGACTGGAGACTCATGGTGGCGAAGCAGCATAGGACATTAAAAAAATAGTTGTTGATTCAAAAAGGTGAAGGTCCTTACTCACCATTGTGTTTCAAAGAACTGCTCACTTTGTTTTTAAATGTCTTCTGTGATTGTAGATGTGTCTGTTTACTCTCAGCTGTTAGCAACACTGTTAGTCCTATAGCTATATCGTGGAAACATTTTTGTGTTGAGGTTTGCAGTTATTAAAACACAATACAAATGTCTTTAAGACTCTTCATTTATAGATGGTATAATATAATGTCACAATATATGCTTAGGAAAGAATGGGGAGGTATGTATATGTAGATACATATTCGTCTTTTTCACTGAGAAGTGGCTTTCAAAAGACTTTCTGCTGCTTTCCTCTCTTGTTTTCCTCTTTCTAGTTGGCATTTTTTTCCATATGGATATAATCCCATGATTCTTGGAAAGCTAGCAAGGTCATCTCCAGTTCCTCATAAATTAATATTAAATGCATAATGAAAACATTAAATTCAAGACTCTTTAAAAATATGCTTTAAGTTAAGCTGGGCACGGTGGCAGACACTTGTATTCTCGTATTCAGGTGGCATAAGCTAGGTTAACTCTGAATTCAAAGCTTGGGCAACATAGATAGTTCTAGGCCAGCCTGGGCTACATAGAGAGACCCTGGCACTATCAGAAAGAAAGAGATAGGGGAAGGAGGGATGGAGAGGGATAAGCGAGAGGGCGAGGAAGAAAAATGAGGGTGAAGAAATTTTGTTTTGTTTTAGGTAAAGGAATATAATAAATTCAAAAGCATTAATCTCTCACAGGCGGTGGCTATATTTTATTTGATAAAAGGAGCCACCTTCCTGCTCTCAGCATGAGGCTTCAGTAATTTGTCAAAGGAAAGAATAGCTGGTAATCACAGATGAGACATTTTACATGCCTTTAATTTTTTTTTTTTGTTTCCCCTTAATGTAAATGTTAACAATCCATGGTATCCACAAAGGGGAATATTCTTGCTCATTAACCCTATTAAACATTTTCAGGCAAGAAAAAAAAATTAACCTCACTTGGGGGAAAGCATTGAGGCTAATGAGTTGAATGGAAAGATTTTTAAAAGTCACTGTGGGTTAACTAATTATGCTAATTCAATACTGAGGTGTCAAACAGTACAGTTTGGAATTTACGAGGTTAAATATTTGGACTGAGGTTTCATCAGTGTGCTGGGGTTAAGTGTTTTGAATACAAGTCACTGTCAGTCAGGCATGCACAGTGTCATCCTGCCTGGTGGCAGAGAAGGTGGCAGGGGATGCTATTCTCTCTTGCTGGACTCTGAATCCCAGAGATTCGCTTGCACCTCATTAACTTGCTCCCATGGCTAAGGGACTTACATTGTTTGAGGACGTGCTAGTAACACGCTAGGAGGAAGCTTAGTCTAATTTATAGCAGGCATCACACTGGCACTTACGTGCTAAGAACTCAGTTTTCCTCTTCCTTTGAAGCACATGTAAATGTACAGAGAATGCATACACATTAAATGCGGGGTTCAGTAAACTATTCACGTGATACCTCAGTCACCCAAAATACTGTAGTCAGAAGTTGTTGAGTTGCACCTCGGCAGTGAGGTAATTAGAGAAGGGGCCATTGCTCCGATTCTGCATTATGTTACAGGGTTATTTGTGGAGTGTTCTCTATGGAGTGGCGTAATAGGAAATAGCAGATTGATTCTTGTTCCTTCAGCTTTGTCAGGAAAGCATGGCACACATCACAGAACTGATGGAGAAGGCCAATGCCACGAAGTTGTCATACTTTGTCTTAATCTAGTAAGAAAACAAATATAGGATACATACTTTAAAGGTTTATCTATAGTAAGTGGAATCGAAAGCCAACGTCTGCTGTTAATTCAGTCATGTTCTGAAAATGATTATTTTCATAGCTAAAATGAACATGCCAAGAAATTAATGTTACCATTTATCCCTTAAACACAACTTCTTTTGCATTTTTAATTTTTTAATGTTTAACTTTGGTATTCATGAGCGAGGAATAAACTGAAAGGAGACATTAAAACCTCACCCCACTTTGCTCTTGGAGTAGGTGAAAGATTTCTAGCAGTCTTGTTCCAAGATCTTTTATTGTGTTTTTGAATGGTTAGTTTAACAGAAGTAACAAGGTTAGTTAGTAAGGCAGTAATACATATTTTACATTACAAAGAATAAAGATAAAAAACTAAATTTATTTGCCTTATTTATTTGGTTTGTCCTTTTTCCTTCCTTCCTTCCTTCCTTCCTTCCTTCCTTCCTTCCTTCCTTCCTTCCTTCCTTCCTTCCTTCCTTCCTTTCTGCCTTCCTGCCTTCCTGCCTTCCTGCCTTCCTGCCTTCCTGCCTTCCTGCCTTCCTGCCTTGCTGCCTTGCTGCCTTGCTGCCTTCCTGCCTGCCTTCCTGCCTGCCTGTCTTCCTTCCTTCCTTCCTTCCTTCCTTCCTTCCTTCCTTCCTTCCTTCCTTCCTTCCTTCCTTCCTGCCTTCCTTTTATTTTTTCTGAGTCAGGGTATCACTATATACCTCTCGCTGTCCTGGAGCTCACTATATAGATTAAGATGGCTGGACAATAAATAAAGTTATACCCATGGTACATGATGGTCAACTTTGAAGTAGTCTATATCCACTTCAGCATACTCTAAAGTATAGGATAGTCTTTGGGAATCTCTGATAGCAGCCTTTAAGATATCCCAGTAGGGGGGCAGACAGAAAACTTAGAAAAATCTCTTAGTTAGAAGTCTGCTCTGGGCATGGCAGGCAGCTCATGTGTAATTCCAACAGTAGAAGACTTTGGGAGGACTGCCGCTGTGAGTTCGAGGCAAGCCTGAGCTATGTAGTGTATTCCAGTGTGTCCTGGAATGAAGCCCTGTCTCTACACAGCAAAACAGAAGGGGAATCTGAATACTTGTCTTCTTGAAGCCTCTGGCTCTTCAGCTGTACCTCCTTAATACCTTCACACCCGCAGGAAAGCACAGGTTGATACTTGGAAATACAGTGAAGAAAGCCAACATATATCCTTATCATGGAAACTTTGATTAAGTTGATTCTATGTGTCTATCAATTAGTGCAATTGGTGAAGATAAAAATCCCTTTCCCACAGTTGAGTGGGTGGGTCACTGGGATCCACACTTACCATTTGCTGAAAGGTACAGGACACTGGTGCCTTTCAGTACTTGATAGAAGAGAATCCACAAGATGCTTTGTGTTGTAGCCTTCTCTGAGGATAACTGCCTTCTCCTCCCATACCAATTAGGGTTGCGTGTCTTAAATGTGTCATCTCTAATAGTAACACGCATAATACGAGGAAAGAGTTTTAATCTAGAAATTGAATGTACACTCAGATCTGCCTGGCTCTAAAGTTCCCTTCCCATCATCCTGTCTCCAGAAGATGGATGCCTCTGCATCATTTTGAATTGGAAAGGGATGTAGGGAGTTAGAGTTTGAGGGGGTCTCAGTGGTCCTTTTGTACAGGGGCTTAGAGGAGCTGCGGCTGAGCACGGCTGATTACAGCTGTGGCCTTCTCTCCCGTGTTTGCGGTCTGCAAGCTTCTTTCTAGCACACACCGTCTTACGGCATTGCTTTTGTCTTGGACTCTTCATGCCTAGATCATGTGCTCGGATGCATGTGTGCCTAGATCGGATGCATGCCATGCATTGTATTCCAGTCTGTGAGGCATAGAAGGGTTTGCTGTCTTTCAGCTCGTGCCCAGTGAAAAGGCACAGAAACAGCGTGTTCATAAAGGCTGATAAATTATTGCTCCTTTTTTTTTTTTTTTTTTTTTTGTAGCTTCCATGGTGATGCTTGGCCCATTCAGGTCTCTAACAAATGTTACTAGTTTCCTCTCCTGTTGAGATTCTAAAGCATAAAATGAATCACAGATTAGAATGTGAAACATAAAGTTATTAAATGAGCATGGGGAAGCATGCAATGATGCGAAGCTTAAGGTTTGGGAAGGCAGCTGTCGGGTGATGGCTACGGTTGCTCAACTTGATAAGCACAATCAGTCTTTCCCTTTTCTGCCAGTGACATCTATAAACTCCTGTTGTAGCTTGGAAGTGACGTCAAATGGCCTCTTTTCCAGCACTTTATCCCAGAGCCTGTATTTGGCATCTTTATAAACCCTTCCTAGGCAGCTATTGTAGTGGGGAATAGAACCAAGGACACTCAACACACCAGCCCAACTTGGAATAAATACAATTTGAACCAATTCCACACTCATCTAAATCACCATTTCCAGGAAGAGCTATTGAAATATCTTCAGCTCTTAAAGTATGGACGGTGGGTAACATATCAAGTCCCGGGTCTTTTCTGTTCCTTTATTCCATCTGCAGCAGTGTTGGAACAGCTCTGGGCTCTTCTCTTTCATGGGGACTGTGGACCTTTCTTGTCCGCCAGTCTGCGTTGGCTCGGTGGGAGAACGTGCATGGTCCTGATGCAGTGTTTTATGTTCTCATTGGGATGCTCTGGATGATCCTGATGCAGCCCAGTGTTTTATGCTCTTATTGGGATACTCTAGTGCTTTTACCCGAGAGTGAGTGAATGGTTCAGGCTGTAACCTCCTTTTAAAAATGCTTCTTTCCCAGTTCAAAACAATTAAACCACAAGATAAGGATCTTGTTCAAGTGTATAGACAAACTCATTTTTGTGGGGTAAGGAGGAGGATTTTCTTGCTAGACAGTAAAGGTACCCATCTTATTCGAAGAGGGACTTATTGTTAGTGTTCTGATTATCCCATGTCATTTTATATGGGAAAAACAAAAATGGGTGTAAATACACCCTTTAAATAAAGTTGGCGGGATGGCTCTATCATCTCTTGAGTTTCATGTTAGTAGTATGTAGAGAAGTTGCAATCCTGTGTTTACACAGGAACACCAAACCTCCTGGACAGTAAGGAACTTTTATCCGTCAAAAAACACAGTCACTCTCATCATATCCCAAAGCTTCTGGCTCCCTTTGAACTCACTTTTGTGGCTCTTTCAGAAATCAGGGAGTTTCCGGAGAAGGTTTAATAATGCTGATAGATTTGGCTGTTTGAGGAAGTTGAGGGAAGAGGAGAACAGAAGGGGTTTCACCCGGTTTAAGTTGTGAGGTTGGGTGAAAGGCCTTCGTCTTCGAAGAATTTGCTCAGGGCTTGAAGCAGTCTTGATGTAGGACTGCTATGCTCATGATCAACCCCTGTGCTCACTTAGCTGAGCTGTATTTGACTGGCAGCTGCTCCTGGGCATGGGTAACAACACACAGATTCAGTTGCATCACGGGTCCTTGTTAAAAGGGTCAGAATCATGGCATAATCTAAACAGGTTGGCAACTTCGAAATTCTGTGATTCTATGATTCACTATTTTGACTACTTTCTGACTTGCTGGGGAAAAGGGTGCATGGGGGAGTGGGGGAGGGCAGGGAGTCTTGATTTCTATTTTCTGGTACCCTTCTCTCTGGAATTTGACCCTTTCTGTTTTCTTTAGGACTTCCTAGTAGGTGATGTGTTTTCAAGTGGGTTTTCGAAAAGTAGTTTCCAGGTCATCTCACCTAAGTATGTTTGTGTCTTAATTAGATTTTAAAAATAACCGTTAAAAGAAAAAGAGTAACTCATTGAGGTCATGTCTTTAATTGCTAGTCCATCTCATTTTGTATCTAACTTAAAGCTCCAGATTGGCAGCCAGAGGTAAATAAACTGTTAAGGAGTCATCTCTTAATATTCATATAATCTAGGTGCTTTATACGGTTAAGAATTTCAGTATTGGCCACTATTACTTCCATATATACAACCTATATAAGCAACTTAAAATATCTTCCTAGGTGTATCTGGATACATGTGTAAACTTACAGGTGTGTGGTACATACCCGTGGTCTAGGGCACAAGGCACTGGTTTCATCCATGCAGAGCAAATGATCTAGTGTTGAACTGTAGCCTCAGGCCTGTGAGTGAGTTTGAGGGTCAGAGAAAGACCTGATTTCAGTAGAATAGATAACACAGTGTGTCGTGTAGTAGATAGGCTGCCATGTGACTGATACCTGCTCGTTCTGGAATAGAAAGATTCAGGGAGTGATAGTGTAGACTTGCAATCTCAGTCCTAACTGCTTGTCACTTGAGAGGCTGAAGCAGGACAATTGTAAATTTGAAGATAGCCTGGACTACATAAAAGGTTGATCTCTGACTCTTGTGTGTACACATATAAGAAAGTGTGTATATGTATATGTGTTTGTGTATGCATATGTAAATGTACATATACACACATGCATACATATATGTATATGTATATATATTTATATATATTGTATACATGCATTAATGGTAATTATAAAGCACATTAATGAGCAGTGGCCTATGTGCAACTCACACACACACACATCTGTTCAGGGTCATCCTCAGCTATATAGCAAGTTGGAGCACAGTGCATTTTACATTGATTTTTAAAAATTGATATTAACATGAAAATATAACTTTGGTCATTAACTGTAATATTTTTGTCATATAACATTTGACAATGTTGCATATATGTATTAATGAGTACATTTTAGTTAAAACCCAGTAACTGGAGCCAAGTTTTTAGATTTGAGTTGAATTTAACATGTTTTTAATTGATATGTAAAGGTCTGTAGATGGGATGAAAGTAGATATTTCTCCCACTTTGGGACAAGCTGTCATTTCCTAGGGCTAGACTCCAACTTGCTATATAGCTGAGGATGATCCTGAACAGGTGTGTGTGTGTGTGTGTGTGTGTGTGTGTTTTGCACATAGGCCACTGCTCAAACATAGGGACCAGGACAACTTGATGGCTTGGTTCTGTTTCTACAGCATGCATCTTGGAGATAGAATCAGGAGCCAGGTTCTGAGGCTTGGTAGCAGTGCCTTGCCATGTTGGCCTGACCTTGAACTCTTTATCCTCTTTTGTCTCCCATTGAGTAGAGTTGTCTATGAAATAGATTTGGGAAGTAGATACTACCGCATGTTGTCCTTAGGTAAATAGTTCTGCATTAAATACGTCTGGAAGTAGCACTGGGTTGATTATTGGTTATTCTAAAGGACTATAACATTATAGAATGTAATTCTGATCTTAGAGCACCTGTGTTGTCTTGAGCAAGGCTTTTGGTACATGTTCTTGGTGCGGGTTTGCAGATGGAGGCCCTTTCTCAGAGTGAGGGAGGCTCTGTGTCTATACCCCTACTCCACAACTGCCTCATAGGAAGGATGTGATCATGGTCTCAGGTTGGATTGTTGCTACTGCTGATTTTCTTTTGGTGCTCTGGACTTGGGATAGGGACTAATGTTGGGTTTGATTCCTATAAAGTTGGATCTCAGGAATTCTAGCCTTCAAGTTTTGGCTTTTAAAAAATGTTTTGATGGGTCTTTAAGCTTTTACCATTTTATTTTTGGTTTTTAAAAATAAACATATTACTTTATTTACAGAAGACTTCTAATGTCTAGTGTATCTTTTGATCTGTTGTATCTAAACCCAGGTTCTTCTTTTCCATCCTTTGCTGTCTGTCCACCACTCCAGGTTTTAAATTCAAAGACCAACCTTTTTATTTTCCTTGCACCATACACAGAAATCTTGTCAGGAAGGGAGAAAGAGAAGAGCAGCCTCTGAGAGAGACGTGGACCATGCCTCTCCAATAGGCCTGGGGGACCGTTTCTCCTAGCATGTCCCCCAGAGGAATAAAAAGTGTGAGGTACTCATCATTTAGCTATAAATTTATTCATTACCAAGAGCCACATCCCATTAATTTTAGGTAATTTGGTAATTCCCAGTAGCTTCTGCTGCAGCCTGAGATCCCCTCGGCTTCATGTCGAGTTGTTCTCCGGAGAGATGAGAACTCTATTATGTACAGACGCTCCAAAGGGCCAAACAATTTTCAGAGCGTTCACCAGCTTAACTGCTGCTTAGATTCTTCATGAACCCACACTTTAAACTGCTGCCGTCTTCTGGCTTTGAGTTTAAGCCTCGGCAGAAACATAGATCATGAAGACGTACAAGCCAGTGCCTCTGGGCGCTAGGAGTTTCTGAAGAATCAGTTGCTGTAGCCTTGTTACCCTGAATACCTTTAATGCAACTATTCTGGATTATATGTCATTAAAATCCAGCCATGTTTGAGTCATACATCATGGGGGAGCTACATTTTAATTATTATTGTGTCCAAGGAATGGGATTCTTGGCTGCCTTGACGGGTGTGGAATCCTTGGTGTAACTGATTTCTTGAAGACATAATTTCTCCAATGAGTTAGTTCAGCCAGTGATGGGCTGGCAAGGTCTCACCGCTCCTTGTTCAGGGTGCTCGGTTCATTCCAGCTTGGGGCGGTGGAGATGGATTATTATTGAGGGGGCAGTTTTCAGCCTTCTCAGGAGAGTGTACGTAACCATCCCGCGCATGCGTGCTGTCTGCTTTTCTCTGTCTTCTCTTTGCTTCTCCGTAGTGGTAGACGTAGTTCCGGGTCTGCTCCTGGAGCCAGGCAGAACTGGGTTCTTCTAGATTGGTACTTCTGTTTGTAGAGACTGGAATTGAAAAATCGACTTTGTGTAGGTTGTTAGTTGGACGGTTTATCCATTGGGTCAGTCAATTCCATTTGGGAAAAGTGGCGCAGTCAGTGGTGCTGACGCAGTACTGAGGGGCTCTGAAGAATGAGTTTGAGGAAAACATTTACATTTTGCTGAAAAGCAGCATGCAGAGAGAGAGAGAGAGAGAGAGAGAGAGAGAGAGAGAGAGAGAGAGAGAGAGAGAGAGAGAGAGAGAGAGAGCGCGAGCGAGCCTGGTTTTTGAAGATGATAGTTTATTGGTGTGTTTCTGATAGAGCGCCTTGCTGAAGTGCCCATGCGGAGGGATGTGAGAGAAGACTGAGTCTCCTATGTGGCTCCTGCAGTATTGACAGGAGAGACTTTTTATTTGAAGTTCTCATTATGGGGTTGCCCGGTAACTCCCGTTTCCTGACCTTTAGTAAACTTGATCTGAAAGCTAGTGTTTGTAGACAAAGGAAGCTAATTTAATTGTCAGTGAGAGGCCTGCGAACCATCCTTAGGCTTGGAGGACCGACCGGCAAGCAGGAGGATGGTTATGTTAGATTTTCGATCCTAAAAATAATTATGAGTCATGCAAGTGCCGGTAAAGCAATAACTGCAAGACATTCAGAACGTCTTAGATCAAGGTGAGAATTAAGTCTGAGAAGGCTGGCCGAGTGCTCCGTGATAGAGATCAGAGAGCAGAGTTCTAGCCTTTGGTGAGAAGCCATTAAAATGCAAGGGCTTCCCACCATGGCAATTACGGTTCTAGCTGTGGCCTGAGATAAATATTGATTTTTGAAAACAACATGATTTTTGCATCTCGGCTTCTTAAGCTCTGTGGTTTTTGATCCTAACTTGCTTTAAAGGAGTTCAGCACCTTATTTAGGACAAAATAAGTTTAAGTGTCATTTTGTTTGTTTGTTTGTTTGTTTTTTAAACTTGCCTTTATTTTCTCTAATATTTTCTCTTAGCATTTGATCTTTAAGCAACAAACCACTTTTTCTTGAATATGTATATTCAACTGTTATCACATGTCATAGACATAATTTATACATTTCTTTATAAATCATACAAATGAATTAATTCATTTGAAATTTTCCCTTGTACAAACACATTTTGACTGCCAGTATAACTACAAGTTGTGTGTAGAAGTTTGGGTTGTGCTCGGATACCTCACTTTTTAACCTTCCATTATTTTCTCAATAAATAGAACTTTTTAAAAATTCAATTTATTTTATGTATGTGAGCACACTGTAGCTGTCTAAAGAAACACCAGAAGAGGGCATCAGATCCCATTACAGTTGGTTGTGAGCCATCACGTGGTTGCTGGGAATTGAACTCAGGACCTCTGGAAGAACAGTTAGTGCTCTTAACCACTGAGCCATCTGTCCAACCCCCACCCCTCTTTTTTATAAATGAAAGCACCACAGAGGTAATACTGTCAGCCACTTACAGTCTATGACGGATGGGTAGGTTAAGGACGGAGTGCCTGGGCCCCAGAGATTGTCTGTCTCTGCCTCCCCAGCACTGGATTTTAACCTTTTTGTTTATGGCTGGCTTATTTAGACCAGTTCTAGACATTGAACTCATGATACTTTCCTGACAATAGCTGTCTCCCTGTCCCTTAGATAACCCTTCTTTATCAAGGTCGTTTGGAAAGGAAATTGTGATAGGCTCACCTCCTCAGCTATGCAGCTGACCCTGAGATACTGAGAGCAAGATCTGACTCGGGAATGAAAGAGGAGATGAACTGATCTGAAGGTCCCCAACTGTAGAGATAAGGTGGTTACGCCTATCATGTGTACACCTATTCATACATTCACTCTTAGCACTGTCAGGGCCAAAGAGCTAGTTGTTGGTGTTGGTGTTGGTGTTTGTTTGTTTTCTTTAAAGAATAACATATCTATTGCTCTGTATGGGATAGTTACGTTTGGCATCCTGGCAGAGTATGGAAGATGCATAAACTGTCACTCCCAGGAGTAACCAAATGGCTTAGTCAGCCCAGTTCTTCCTTACTACTGGGGAAAGCACCTCAGCGTGCTTGCCTGTGGTGAGTCAGCAGCTTTGGAGTCACAGTCTGATAGCTCTGCTTGCTTTTTAGGAATCACCCCCACCCCTCTGAGCCGAAACCCATGCTGCTGTGATCAAGTCAGGTGTCAGACGTCCAAAGAACTGGTGCCCATGCCTTTTTTTAGAATTATTAAATTTCAAATATCTATCAGCACCTTAAGTGTGAGGTCCATTTGGTAAGAGTCTGGGTCCTGGGAGCTTTTGATGTCAGGTTGAATGGGAAATACAGTAAAGTGACTTTCTTCAGCACAGACTATTGAGTGACTAGGAAGTAAACAATGTGTGTGTGTGTGTGTGTGTGTGTGTGTGTGTCGTGGGGGGCCCAAATGGGGAAGAAGTACTTACAAGTAAGTAGTAGGAAATGATGCCCTGGTGGGTCCAGGACTGGAGAAAGTACTTAAGGTTGAGAGGGTTTCTCAGTTTATTAAGCTCTCTGGAGATTTAACTAATGTAGAGTCTATGGGTTGGGATGTCTATTGCTCTTTCTGTTCTCTCTCTCTCTCCTGCCTCACAGTCTAAAACTAGTCTTTAATGGTCAAACCACCAGAACAAATCGGACAACTTTTGCTAAGAAAACGTGTGCCTTCATTTCTGTTTCTCGTTTCTATAAACTACTGCTACATTGCTAAGTATCTCAGTTCTGATTTCCAGTTTTAAGATAAGTGGCCTGATAAGTTTTAGACCCTAATGCCTGATGAACATAAATTCTATCTTTGATATTCACTATTTCTCCCTCCCAGGACTGGCACTCCAGACTCACACTGGGTGGTTTGATGCGCTCTGGGCTTCTGAAGTAAGTAAGATCAGTGTCTCAGTGACAGGACAGGGGCACTTGCTATGAAGACAGTCATAGCTGGAGAAGGACTTCTGGCCCGTTCTTGTGCTGAGGGTTTGAGGAAAAAGTAGATTCTGATGTCTGCAAATGGATTCTTAAAATTTTTTTCTATTTACCACATATCTTTTGGATGACAGTGGGCTTTGAAGATGGTTCATTGAAGCCCTGACTATAGAGTTAAAAAAAAATTCTGAGTTGAGGAAGATGGGAAGGAGAGAGACTTGTGAGAATGTATAAGAGTCTGGGAGGACCATGGGGTATGTTGTAAGAAGGAGAAACCAGCTGGGAGTGTCAGGAAGTGGAAATTAAAGAGCTTATAAGGTGTAGTATGTAAACAACTTGCAAGATATTAACATCTAATAGAGATTTCACCAAAGAGACACTGGCCTTTTAGGTTGGCAGTGCCATTTCATGCAGCTGATTCTTGAGGCTTTTTGATGGGAATGTGTGGGGCTGCAGTTAGGAAAAAGGCCAGAAGGGAGGCAGGCTTCATTGAAAACAATGAATATGTTTTTACTTATTCCACAATTTGGGCCCATCTTCCAGTTGCTAACAAGTTATCAGTGAGCTAACAGTATCTTTCCCTTGATAATGCCTGTAAAAACAATGAAAACTATGCTAAGCTAAGGTGATGTGAGTCTTAAAAGTACCTCCAGTGAGACCTACAAGAGGGGATAGAAATAATGTATACACTTACATAGAGGAGGGCAGGAACAGGCATGCATGCACACACACACACACACAGAGACACACACACTCACACACACACATGCACACACAGACACACACATACACACACACTCACACACATACACACACTCACACACATACACACACACTCACACACACACATACACACACACTCACACAACATACACACACTCACACACGAGTCAGAGAGTGTATTTTATTTACGATTAAATATTTCTAAAGTTTTATTTTGTATAACTTGTAGAACACGTTTGATTCTCTGTCAGTCTGCACAAGCCTCCATACCTGTCTGTATTCTCAGAGGTCAATAACCTCAAATATCCCCACATAACTTGAACATCCTTTCCCTCCATTTCCGTTCCCATTCCTGGGAATTTCCTCCCATCCATCACCATTTCTGTTGTCCTTCCCCTCTCTTACAGGCTCCTCTTAAGCCAGTTTCCACTCTGGGAGCCATGGTGCCTCCCTGGGCCCCGCTGTACTCCCTGTGCCTCCGTGTGTCTCCGTTTGCCTCTTTCCACTTCTTTCCCAGATGCCCTGTGGACAAGGCTGGAAACAGCACACAAGGGAATGATTAGCTGAAATTTGGCCTTGGGAACTGTGGAGACCAACAAGCTTGCAACCACTTCCTAAGGACTCAGATTTTATTAACCCATTCTAAATTCACCCCTCCCCTTCCTTGCCTGTTACCAGCCTCCCTGACTGTTTGTTTTCTTTCCCTTTCTTTTCTTTTAGTCAAGATTTACTTTTTAGACCAATGATTATATCAAAATAGAGTTCGTGGGAATGCAGCTTTGAGAGCAGGGGTTGTCTCACAATCCTCCTTTCTCTGTGTTTGAGTTTGCTCCAGTTCTCATAATGCAACCACTAAGTCCCAAGAATAATTTCTTTCACTAAGGAAGTAGGTGAAATTAGACTCCAGGGTAGGGAGCTGCTTGCTGCCTGGACCTAGGACCCCAGAGCTGGCCTTTCCAAGCCACAGACATTTTCTCCCTGGATATGTTGCACACATGCATGTTCAGACTACTGAATTAAAGTCATCATTTTAGTACGATACTACTTTTTTGGAATTACAAGGTGTTGGCTATCTTTAGTAATTTCGGAGACTGTATTGAATCAATTCTTAGCTGGTTCTTTAAAATGTGTATTCTGCATCCTTCTGCAGCACATTTTTGAACTAATTCAGTCATTATTAGACTTAACATTAACTGCTGGAGCCAGTCTAATACTACAGCAGAAGGTCCTTCCTCAGTCATTTGATGCTGGTAGATGAGATGCTGGGGTATTTCATGCTGGGCCTCCATTCAGAAATTCCCAGAGAGCCAGCCATGTACACTTTGTTAATTGGAAAACCAAGTCTATCATCCAATGGGACCACACCAACTCTGCTTTCCAGAAGTTATCTTTGCAGAGTTTGTGCATTCCCTGAGCCTTTCTTAATTAAACAACTCTGCTCACAGCAGTGTGTACAGCTACTGCTACGTGAGGCCCCTTGGGCAGTTAACCTGGGTTGCCTTTCTCCTTGCTGGGACTGGCTAGGCCCATCCTTTTCCTACAGTTGAAGTCTTTGATAGTTGGAATTTTGCAAATTTCAGTGCATGTTGTGCATTCACAGAAGCATATCTGAAGAACGTAATCAAAATCAACGCTACCACAAAGATTCTTTTTTCCTCCAAATATGCATAGAGAGACTGTGTTTTGACTTTTTTTTTTCATGAAGTAAATGGAATCCTAATTCAAGACAAATTGGAAAGATAAAATGTAAAATTCCTTTTTGTAAAAAAATCAAGGCTGCTCCTTAGTTTGGTTTGGAGTTTCCCTGTCGCAGAATGAAATGGATAATTAAATGCATATAGTTCAATCTGATTACTAACTAGATAATTACCCTTCATAGACGCTTCAGATGCGGTGGGTACAGGAGTTTGAATTATAATTCCATTCTCACAAGATTCCCCTTCTGTGACTGTTTCAGTAATTCTCGTTTCGACGTGGCAATAGTTTACAGTTGTGCCGCCTTCTGTGTATACCACATGAAGAAGACTTTCCTGGTGATCAAAAGAAACTCCCCTCCCTTTTGGGTGCCTGAAAAGTTCACCTCTATTTTAGTTCCTTGCACCATTAAGTGTTTTAAGTACTTCTCTAAGATGAAGACATCACACTCGCTTAAAATTATTTGCTACATCGCATTTTCTCGCATTGTATCCCAACCTCAGATAAGCACTGGTTTAGAATGTGAGTCATGGAGAGACTTCCTTGGGAAGGCACTCCCTAGAGAGGGAGATGAGGCCTCTGAGCTCCACGGGCCACAGATAGGACTGAGCAGGAGAAGTGAAGTTTTGTCTTTGTTCTGTACTTTATTGTGGTCCCCTAATTAATCAGCAAAAACTTGTTGAATTGGGTTTCTGTCTGGAAGGGATTAAGTGATACACACAAAACTATAGCTCCCTGTCTTTTTAGACTGTTCAATGAAGCAGGAACTAAAGCACAGTTGGTACAGTTGTGCTTTTATGACTCTGCAGCCCAATAACAGGAAGGGTGCCTGGGGGAACAGCAGGCATCAGGCAGAAGGAAGATTCAGTTGATTTTTAAATTATGAATAAACCACTGACTCTCCTAAAAATGATCAGCATTCATTGTATAAAATGTATTTAGCTGTCATGTTTTCCATTGTATTATGCACATGCTGTTTTTAGTAAATACGATACTCTATCACATGTCCATATATATTAATGTACACACTTATATCCCATTACCCCATTGACACCCATGCTTTCAGCATTGAACTAACCAGTAGAACTATATTTATTTATGGTTGGAGTACTTACTCATTTAATGTAGACCTTGCCTGATTTTAAAAAGAGCTGTAAAATTTATACACTAAGTGCCATCCATATTTTTTCAAAAGAATATTCTCCTGGGGCTGGATGCCTTGGAGTTTGAGAGCATATGCTGTTCTCATAGAGGATCCAAGTTTGGTTCTTAGCACCTTTGTCAGGTGACCCACAGCTGCTGTGACTTCTACTCCAGGGGATCCAGCGTGTTCTGGCCTTCAAGGATACCTGCATACATATGTCAAGTACATGTACATAAATAAAAGCAATTAAAAAAAAAAAAAAAAACAACAGAACAAAACACCTGCTGAACCCTGGGCAGGCTTCCGCCTCGCCAGGAACAATGTTGTTTTCCCACTTACTTGAAATGATATTTTGTGACGTCACTGTTTCTCACTATTTCTCTTGCAAGTTGGCATAGTTTTCGAAGTCCTTACATGAAGAACAGTGCAATATACTCTGACAATTTGTTGGTTTTTATCTGGAGAAAGGGTTCTTAGAATGTGTGTGTGAAAGTGGTGTTTCGAGAGATGCCAGGTTCCAGGAAGCCGACGTTCTCTGTGCACAGCTGTGGATGTGGAAATGTGAGCTCTGTGGTTCTCCCAGCTGATCCATTCACTGTAAGAACTTGACTTGCTTTCCACAGTGCTGGGCAGAGTCTCTATGGAGGCTCATTTATATGGTCAGTGCTCCTGTGTGTGGGCACGCTCCATCTCCTACTTTGGTAGCAATGGGCATTACTTAGGGCATTACCCAGGATGTTCAAAGCCTTTTCTTGCTTCACATACTTTCTTCCAGCTATAGTATTAGGATTTAAGGAGGTTCTAATTTGTTTAATATTTTTTGTGTCTATTGGGAAATTTTGTCCACGTATTCTATATAGTAACAACTAGAGCAGAGGAAGGGCTGAAACATCTATGTTTGTGACCTGTGCCTATGCAAGTCAGTGTGTTTGCTTATGTGCACATATGTGTGTTTCGCTCTGTGTGTGTCTCTGTGTGTGTTTGTGTATACATGTGTACCTGTCGGTCTGTCTGTCTGTCACTTTTGTGAGCGTGCATGTGTGTGTTTATGTGTACTTGTATATATATCTCCAGTGTATATTATATATTTGTGTGTGGAGGTGTGGGGGCTGAAGAAAGTTGCCATAAGCCTTGGGTGTCAGAAAGTACACAGATGCATCCCAGTCTTGCCAGAGTAAGGTCAGCCCAATTCTGTTTTACCACTTAAATTCACATCCTTCATTACCACTTTGCCCACTGAATTTTAACACCAATATCCTGGCCATATTATGTAGCACTGTTTCATTTCCATAAATATTTTTGTTGAAAGCAAGCATGGATTTTCCAATTCTCCTCACTTTTCTCTTATTCTCATGCTTCGAACTTTTATCTTGATCACAACAACTTCCAAATTGATTGCCTTGCTTCAAGTGTTGAAAATTTCTTTATTAAATAACTTGGTCTAAGACAGACTTTATTCAGTTTTCATTTATAACATGTTTTAGAGAAGAAAAGAGAAAGGGCATTGATTTCATATTAGCTTTTTGCTGTAGTTTCTTGTGTTTTTCATAAGTTGTGTTTTTATTTCATGTGTATATATGTGTGCCAGTGTCAGTGTATGTCATGTGAGTGTGAGTGCTCAGAGGCCAGAAAAAGCTGTCAGATCCCCTGGAGCTGGAGTTTCAGGACCTTGTTTGTTTCCAGATGTGGGTTTTGGGAACTGAACTTGGGTCCTTTGGCACTGCAGCAAGTGCTCTTAACCATTGAGCCATCTCCCCAACTCCTCTTGTGTGTTATGTACATAGCACATAACAGCATCTTTAGTTTTTCAATTTTGGATCCCTCGTAACAGTCCAAATGTGATTTTTTTGTATTTCTTCTGGAAATATACTTTCATATAACCAATGGCAAATTTACCATATATGTTACTATAGGCATTCTAGAGCCAAGTAACTCCTTGAGACATCAGAGAGTTCTAGATTTTTCAATGATTGGTCTTTATGTTGAACAATGAGTCGTTTTTAGGTAACTATAGCTTGCAGAGGTATTCGCAATCATTGTGTCTATCAGCATTTGTTTCAGGGAAGTTCAATTAAAAGAATTCCATTTCTTTAACATTTGCTTTATTTATTCAACACATGTTCATTGACCATCTTTTTAAAGTTCATTAAGATGATATGTATGATGATAATGATGAAGATGATGTATGTGGGGGGGGCTTGCTTGTGTATGTGCATATGAGTTGGGGTGTCTTTTGTGGTCAAAAAATGGCCATGAGCCCCTTGGAACTGGAGTTAACAGGCAGTTGTGAATTCCTAATGTGTGCTGGAAATGAACTCTGGTCTTCTGCAAGAGCGGTACTTGCTTGCCCTTAACACTGAGTACTATCCTAGTCCCTTTTAGAAACTACTGTCATTTTTTATGTTAGGTACTAGGTATGCAGCACTAAGCACATTTAACAAAAACATTTCTGTCCTCCTGTTCTTTGCCTTTTGGTGGAGACATGGCAGGGAAACACCAAACAAAATATATGATCCCTCATGCGGGGAGTTTTTGGGATAAACTAACAGTAGAAATGTAGACTGGGAAGTGTTGGGAGTGTGCTCCTTAAAATACAGTGTCAGGGAAGATGCCAGGGAAATGGCATTTGTAGGAACCTGGAGGAGATGAGGGAGCAGCTGACAGCTTCCAGGAGAGGAGGGAGGGAGTGTCCTATCTGCAGGAAGACTTCAGACCCTAGAAGCATTGGACTCCTCAGAGTGCAGAGGAGCTGGCTGATACACAGGGACTAGGGTGGAGTTCCTTGAGGAGGCGGAGCTGAAGAGAGGAACCAGTCCACATTGTGAGTGCTTTGGCTTTATTCTGATTGTGAAGCCATTGGCCTGCTTTAGCAGCCAGACTTACTGAAAAGGTCATTAGAAACTCTAGCCCTGGTTGGTTCAATGAAACTTCTTATTTATAATCTGCGCTGACATCTTTGTTCACTCAAAGGTTTTACTACTTAGAGTATTGTGTTTCTGTAGACTCGATGCATGGGGTATATGCGTCTCCTGTTAGATCCACAGTCATTTCAGTACCCACTTTCAGGTGCTCAGACACGGTGCAGTGTGTTAGTGTGTTAGTGTAGGCACACTTGCCTTCTGACCTCTTTGGGGGCTCTTGTAGTGGGATTTTTTAAATGGAAACAAACTGAGATTTTTTTAAAATCACTTTTAGAGGAAGATTTGAGTCTAGTCAATGTTCCTGCCTTGTTCAGGAGACAAAAAATGGACACACAGAGAAGAAATAGTTAAGGGGTGTTACTAATCATTTCCTGGAATGGGAAAGACAAATAAGAGTAAGAGGGAAAGAAAGATAAGAAGGAAAAAGAAAAAGCCAGATGGTGACCTAATGCAGCAAAGGAAAAAAATGGCTCAAACACCAAAACCAGAAATTAGGGAGCCTAGGGAAAAAAATTTCAAGTGATAAGCACCTGTGGTTAAGAGTACTGACTGCAGTGTCTACATCCCCCACCAGGGCAGTCCTGCTTTGTGTTGTCTCAGGGTGAGAGTCTCAGCAGCAGGCTCCCCATTCCTCAGAATGCCCTGCCTTAGGCAGTATGCTTGTGGTCACCTGGCATGTGATCCATCCACACCTTGTACCCTTTATCTTACTCTTAAGTCGTTTTACTCCGTGTGCTAATTCATTCTACATTCATCCTTCTGTAGAACTTTCACTCATCTGGATGGTTTTATACTTCCACCTTAAGTAGGAAAAAAAACCTAGAGATTGCCTACTTTCTTGGTGATTCCAATGTCTGCATACTTTTCATTTTAGGGAATATTTCTATTTTTCTGACATTTCTCTATGTGGTATTTCTCTATGTGGCTATTTTAGATAAAACGTGTATCAGATAACATTTTTTTAGAGTCATTCATCAAGATTATATATATTTTATGCTTTTAAATTTCATTATGTAAGTCATTGTAAATGGTACTGTGTTACATAAGGACATTTTCATAAAGAATTATGCTGTGTGGAACATACTCCCTCAGAATTATATCTTTATGTCTTACATAAAAGCATTAGTGGTTTGGGGCTTCAGAGATGGTTTTGTGGGTGGGAACGCTTGCTGTGCAAGCATGAAGACCTGTGATTGGATCCTAACACCTGGAGAAAAAGTTGAGAGTGGCCACACACGCTCCTCTTAGCTCAGTATTGTGGGTGGAGGAGGCAGGAGGATTCCTATGACTTGCTGGCTTGGAGCCTAATCCCAGGGTCTTCCAATGAAGTTATTTCAAGGGAATAAAGCAGAGAGTGCTGGACTAGGACACCTGATGTCCTCCTCTGGCTTCTGCACACACACACACACACACACACACACACACACACACACACACACACACACACTTGCACACAACACACACACAGAGATCTACATATGAAACATAAGCTGTTTTTTTTGTTTTGTTTTGTAGATGGAGATATATGAGAAAAATAGTAGTTTCCTTTTTAAATAGAGTTTTCTGTTACAGTTGCTTTCCTGTGTATCTAACTCTGTTTTGCTAATCCAGCATCTAGACTTGAAAAGTAATTGTATAATAAATATTGCTATACTTATGGATGTGGCACTGTGGAAGGGACTACACTTGGAATCTTGTTTTCTCTGTTAAGTGGACATTTTACCTATTTGGACCTCGAGGCTTTCTGTCCTAAATTAAGTCACCAGGCTATGGTAGAGGCCCCACATGCTAATAAGTTTCATAGAATTTAACAAATTATAATTTCATCTTAATATGAGGTAGTGCTAACTTAGTAAACGGAAGGAGGAAAGCCCTTTTAAGTGAGTTACATTTCTTTCCTGAGGAAATTCTGAACCAGGAAGCTAATCACCTATCTCCGCAAGAGAATGAATCAGCTAATTATAAAGGGAGCACCAAGGTCAAGTTTAAGCCAGTCTTTCCTTTAGTCTAGGGACGACTTGGTTCATCCTTTGCATGGGGAAGTACTGGAGTTACTGTGAACACTGTGATAGGTTTGAAATGACACTGGGAAGATCATCAGGTTTCCAGCGGTGCTGTTGGAAGACAGAAAGGATATCCTCTCTCCTTAATAGTTCCTCTTACACAGGGATGAGAGGGAAGGAGGAGGAGGAAGAGGAGGAAGAAGAAGAGGAAGGAAGAGGAGGAGGAAGGAAGAGGAAGAGGAGGAAGAGGAAGAAGGAGGAGGGAGAGGCAGAGGAGGAAGAAGAGGAGGAGGAGGGAGAGGAGGAGAAGAAAAGGGAGGAAGAGGAGGAGGAGAAGAAGAAGAAACAGCAGCAGTAGCTAACCTATGATGTGGTAGTTATTTTTGAGGTGTGGAAAAACAAAGACTAAAAAGATCAACTCTGCATAGCATTGTCGCTGGCTGGGGTTTTATGGTGTGCTTGAGATAGAGTAGAGAGATCAAAGTTTCAGAAGGCGCCTTGTCGATTTTGGTCTGGAAGTTAAAATTCTTTCTGTGTTGATGTGCTTCTCATGTTCAGTTTTGGGAATTAGATGGTCTCTTTTCCCATAATAAGAAAAAGTATAACAGAAGAAAATCCAAGTGAGCCAAAGCTCCTGGCTAAGCCATGGAGTTGGTTCTTGGTGTGACTTGTTGTGGGTTTGATGACGAGCTGGACCCAGAGGTACAAGCACTTGGCAGTGCACACTCCCCGTTTGCCTTGGCACTTAGCCGACTGAGGAAGCATCTCCTCAACAGATAATGAGGTGTGATGCCCAACAAGCGTTTCTTCAGATTATGTATTGTTGAATCAAACAAAGAGAATATAAACATATATATAATTCCAGAGCCGCAGTCTGCAGTAGTATGCTTCCTCCCATGATTCCTAGATGACAGCAATGAACACACCAATAATTTCTCAGTGGGGTTTAAAAATACTTAATAAATGGCTTATGGCAATTTAAAGCCTTTTCAAAAATTCATTTATAATCCACTATAAATCCTTCGAGTATGGGACACTGTATTTTTGTATAAAGGAATGAGGAAAAAAATGAAACAGGTCAAATCTCTGAAGACAAAACAGACAAAATAAAGATAGTTTGGGTGTCAGTGTTCAGAGCCCAGTCTTGAAGACACTATGTCTTGCACTTGTCATGGGGAGTGGGACATCTGTCAGTGTTTTCCAAAGGCTGAGCTCCATCCTTAGAAGTAAACTGAATTGTGGTGTTCTATTCTATTTTTATGGAGTATGTGTGTGTTGGAGTTGCAGATGGACTGACACTTTCACTACCCCTTGCCACTCTGCTGTCATTCCTACAGATCCACCATGGAGAACTCTGAATGTGCTCTTTCCATGCTGATGGTGGACTTGTTGATTTTAATGTTCTATAAGTACAGTAGGATCTTGGAATGTTCTAGCCAAAGTGACTACATAAGACCTACTGTAGCTTGAACTTACAGGATTATTTTCATTTTTTTGTCTTTGTTTTAAATTGTGTGCATGGAAACTAATTGCGATGCCTTTAATTTTCAGAGCTATGAATTTCCTTTTGTCGACACCAACAATGAAAACACCCACTTTGAATTCTATGACCTATACTGTGTCAGATGGGATGGAATTAGACGTCTTTTAATATGGAAGAAATAATTCATTTACTAATAAGATGAGTAGAAAAGACTAATTCCATGCTTTTCATCTCAATAACTATAGGCCTGTTAAAGTTACTTGTAATTCATGTAATCTTCATGCAATTTTACGACACCCTTTAAAGCTGTACTCTAGCCTCAGACTCTTTTTTTCATGAGGCTTGGAGAATCTATCCCTCACAACTCTTGACATTATACAAATGCAGTCTGAGTTACTGCCTCCCACTATTTGTTCAGTAATCGACAATTTGACAATTTATTGGAAATCTTTTACAAAAGCACACTCTTTCACAGGAGAAATCAGAAGGCTCTCTCTTATAAACCATAATATGAATGATTTTGCTTCGGAAGTGAAGACAAAAATACCAATTGGGTTTTACCCAAAATTTTATAATGTGGTCTTAAAAATGGAAAAACAAAACAAAACAACAAAACCAAAACCAACCAACTAACCAAAAAGTATTAGTTAAAACTATTGAGGTGAGAGGCATACCTCCATTTAACTTAGTGAATGACTTTGTACGTGAGCCTGAGGCTAACGGATAATCAGTGTATGAGATAGCCATTGGGTAACATTCCCCACTCCTGCGTGCTGGGGAGCTGAGCAGGAAAGAGGCCTACAACGTGTCTTGCCATTCTCTTTGAACTACTTCCTTTTTATTTTTTCTGCTGTTTCAATAAAATATCATGGGCAAAGGCCATCTAGGGAAGAAAAGCTTTATTTCCTCTTAAGTTTCCAGAGAGATGCACTCCATCCTGGCTGGAAAAATGTGCCAGCATTCAGGGCAGGTGTGGTGGTAGAGGCAGGATGCAGAGAGCTCATATTTAATCCCCATATGGGAAGGAGGCATGGGGGTGAGGGGTGAGCACAGGTGGGTCCGGAATGACACCTCCAAGGCCACCCCCAGCAATGAAGCTCCTGCAAGGCTTCACTCTCAAGGGTGCTGTAACTTTCCAGATAGCGCCACCAATGGGAACCATGCTATGAAATAATATGAAATAAGTGAAATAAACGGGGGGGGGGGGGATTTCTCATTCAAACCACTGTGTCAGATAAAAAGTAAAATGAATAATTCATCTAGAAAAAAATGATTTTGCTTAATCCCTTAGATAAATATATTTTCTTTTGAGCATCGGAGAATCCAAATGGTTTTTAATGAAAGGCATTGCTCCTTCCCTGGGATAAGGCCAAGATTCTTTTAAAGAAAATCCAGCGTTAGGAATCTATTTAATAAATAGATTATGACTCAGTTTTTCATGAAGTAGATTAAAATAGAAGTGGAAATGTTCCCGAATGGGTTAATTTTACCCTTTTCACTTGGCTATTATGTTCATAAAAGAAGTAAGCTTGGGGGGGGGGCAAATGCTCATGTCCAAAACATGTTGTTAATCGTGAGCTAACATATCTTCATGTGTCCATAATACCATCTTAAGAAATTGTCCTCCGAGATGGTCTCATATTTGAAAATGGAAGTGTGTTGCAAGTATTCCGGCTTCCTTTGGATGTAAATCTATGTATTTGGAACTCAGCTGCTTAGCTGGCAGGAAACTGTGTTTTCTTCACAAATGCAATCATCAGGTTTGGTCTTACAGCCAGTGTCTCTCCATTTTTCCGATTGTAATAACACGCTGTGCCAGAAGCCAGAGCGCAGTAAGCCAGTGCTAGAATCAAGAGGTTTTCTTCATGGAAAATGGTCACCCAAAAACTTCTGTGGGGTTTTCTTGCTTGTAAACTCAGCTCCAGTGTTAAGGGGAGGGCAGGGTGCATCTTGCTAATGAAGAAAATTAGGATATTGAGGTTGAATTCCAATAATTCTTTAGCAGTTCAAACAATACAACCGGAGAAGTTCTTTTGTACTGTTACATGTTATGTAATTCTTTACCAGCATATCTGGGGATGGGGGCTTTATAGTGCATATTGAATAGTCACTTTACTCTAGGTGTGTTCTACTTTTAAGAGGGCTTTAATTAAAAGAAAAATCAAGCATTGGGTAATAAATTTTATTTTTCAGCATGGCTGGTTCAGTGTAGTATTTAATTTCCCTTTCAAAATTGTGTTTGTGTGTGTGTGCGTGTATGTGTGTGTGTATGTGTGTATGTGTGTGTGTGTGTGTGTGTGTGTGTGTGTGTGTGTCTGTGTCTGTGTGTCTGTGTGTCTGTGTTTGGGACTTTGAGAATTTCTTTTAGGAGTCCATTCCTGATTAATCTTAACATAGCCTTTGTCATTAAATATATAATCTTATATTTTGTACTAAGGAATTTTTTTCTTGTTTTTCTCTCTGTCCTGTCACTCTACATTATTACTAGATTGTCAGATCGTTAAATAAATGTTCTTGCAGTATATATTTAGGAAAAAAAATAGTATAATGTCATGGAATATGCCCTCACCCTCTTTGTATATGTGTATAATATGCCTGTGTATGTGTGCCTCTGTGTGTGTACAATCCCCGAGGACAATTTTGAGCATTGTTCGCAGGCACTGTCCAGCTTAAGTTTGTTTTTGTTTTTGTCTTTTTTTGGTTTTTCGAAGCAGGGTTTCTCTGTATAGCCCTGGCTGTCCTGGAATTCACTCTGTAGAGCAGGCTGGTCTCGAACTCAGAAATCCACCTGCCTCTGGCTCCTGAGTGCTGGGATTAAAGGCATGTGCCACCATGCCTGGCTCTCCAGCTTAATTTTTGAGACATTGGTCTCTCTTGATGGTGTGGAGCTCATTGCATAGGCTAAAATGGTTGATCAGTAAGCCTCAGAGGTCTGCCTCATCTTCATCAATGCTGGAGATTTTACACTTAGCTGCCAGGACTGACATCTTTCTTTTTCTTTTTTTTTTTCTTTTTCTTTTTCTTTTTCTTTTTCTTTTTCTTTTTCTTTTTCTTTCTTTCTTTTTTTTTTTTTTCATGTATTCTGGAGTCTAACTCAGGTTCTTGAGCTCTTGCCAACTGAGTTATCGTCTCAACACATTTTTGACAATCAAACCTTTCCAGTATAGCTGAGATCCTTAACTTCACACACCTCTGCTTCCCAGAGGCTCTTAAGTCTTAAGCAGAGTAGGACTCTTCCTGTTGATTTCAGGAATCAGTGTCGGAAGAGTAAACCAGTTACGCATTTTCTTGTTTGTTTTGTTTTGCTTTGTTTTTTTAAATTGAGTGGAGAAATTTGAATTTTACTCAGATCTAAGCAAAAGAACCATGAGTTTACTAGTGGCAGGAAAGGACGTACAGACCTTTAGCAAAACTCATGGGAACAAATTAGTAGTAAGATGGTCTTTCATTGCCTTTAGATTGCTTACATGATTTATGAGATGTGGTTTTTAACCCAGCTTCAAAATGTTACGTATTTTCCTCTCACCAATCGATTGATCAATCGAGTGGTCAGCCTACATGTCTTCCTTCCTTCCTTCCTTCCTTCCTTCCTTCCTTCCTTCCTTCCTTCCTTCCTTCCTTCCTCCCTCCCTCCCTCCCTCCCTTCCTCTTTCCTATCTTCCTTCTTCCTTTTTTCTTTTTCTTTTTAAAATTTCTCCTTCTCCTTCCTCTTGCTCTCCTTTTTCTCTTCTTCCTCTTCCTCCTCTTCCTCCAACTTCTTTTATCTTTTCTATTTTTTGAGCCAGGGTCTCACCATGTAATCTAGGTTGGCAAGGGGACCTTGTGTAGGCCAGGCTTAAGGCTAACATCATCAGGAAGCTCTGACATAAACAAAGTCGGGCTCCTGGGATCAATTCCAGGACATTTTGAATGAGCCTCTCACCTACCCATTTCCTCTTACCCTACTGGGTCTCTTCATCCCACCCACCTGAAGGTGTTCTTGCGTCTGTCTTCATCACTGGCCTCCCCTGTTATTTTGGCACATGTTTTACTGGGCTGATGGTGAGCTGCACTTTCCACTGTTCCGCATGAGATTTTTTTTTTCCGTTGCTTTCTCTAAATCAATTGTTTCCAGAAATGAATTTAAACTGAGCAGTTACTATTGGGTTTTCCTGATGTTTGTGAGAAGTTGCCCTTATACTATCACGCACTATGACAAAACTTGGGTGTAACTTTTTTTTTAATCAAGGGGGGGAAATTCAACAATTCAACAGTGACAAGGGAGTAGGTGCTTCAGCTTTTCCATAGTTCATTTCCAAACTTTATTTTTCCAAAAGGAAAAAACAAAGAGTAATTTAATAACATAGTGCAGGTTTTTCCTTAGTTAACATAAACTAAGTTATCTTAGATAATAAAAATGAAGTTACTGTTTGAACTATTATTTGCTTTTGTGGGATCTGTGAGAGCAAGACCTTATTTTTTTGAGTTATTGGTCATTTCTCTATTCCTTATGAAAAAGCAAACATGAATATATTTTTACAACTCTGCCACACTCTCTTCTCCCTCACCTTTTCTTTGTTTTCTAGAATTTTCTGCATTCCTCCTTTGTCATCTGTTTCTCTTTGCTCTTTTTTCCTTCTGTCGAGTTTATTAAGAATCTGTTCTATTCCAGTCTAATTGTGACCCACAAGCTGTGGGAGGAGAGGGGCGTATAACGACCCATTGTACTTCCTCTTGTGTTGACAAGTCATTGGCTCATTCTCAGGCCCTTGAGTCTCACTCAGGACCCCTGGCTGAGTGTTCTCTCATGCAGAATGTAGGTGAGGTTTAACTTACATGTGTTAGACTTTTGATTCTTTTTTAAAACTTCACACAGTTGCTTTTATGCAATGTCCATTGTGTACAGGTGACTGTGATGATGATACTCAGTATTGATCTCAATCGCGTTGCCAGGGTTACCCATGGAGATGTTAAACAGGACACGACGGTCTGTCACAACTGAATACACGATACCTCTGTGTATCTATTACTTTGAAAATGGAAGGGCCTCTTCCTTCTCCCTCCAGACTAGGGACGAGAGACAATGTATGACTCGAGGTTAAGTTTTCCCATTAAGGGACAGTCTGTGGCCTGAGTCTTTTCCTGCTAATTTAAATAGTAGGCCATGCTGGTGCTCTCATTCATCATGTAAACAGAACTATATTTGATAGTCTCAAAATTGAACATGCTTTTGAAAGCTCTTTAGAGTGCCAATTTATTTAAGAGAGTAGGCAGTTTAGCATGGCATGACATGTGGAATTGAGTCGACATACCTGGGTGCACACCTAAACTCTGTTACTTAACGGCAGCGGGGAACTGTCAGTGCTGTTTAACTTCCCTTTCGTAGCCTGACAGATGGCTCAGTAGTGTTTCCGAATGTGAAGTCGTGTGTAGCGATCTGCAGGTAATGGCGTGAAATGTCTTTCCCTTGGAGCTTCCTCTTCATCCCTTTGCAACTAAGAATTTCGCTTATGAAGCTGTGGCATTCTTAGACTAGATACTCTTTCTTGGTCTGGATGTTCAGTACCTTTTCTGTTGGTCAGCTCAGGAAGTTGTTAATGCAGAGTTCTGAGTTGTCCCCTCTTGGGTGGAGATTGCCTTGCTCAGCCCCTTTACTGCTCCTGTGGAGCCTTAGTGATGCAGCTTTGGATGGATCACATTTCAGCTTTATAATTTTGCTAAGTGGCATTTTTTGTTGTTGTTGTTACAGTCTATTAGAGTGCATGGCACTAAGTATTTTAGACTGGATTCCGAATACAAGGATTCTCTTTGTGAAAATTGCATAAGCTTCATCTAATTAGGAATTTACAAAACATAAAAATAACTGAAGTGAGTTTGTTTCGGTTAGAAGTAACATTGGCGTTGGAATGGTGACCAAACTTTACTCCCAAGCATTCAGAGCTGAGCCTTCATTTCCTTTCCTATAGTTTGCCATTCTCTGCCAGGGAAAAGAAAAATTGCTTAAACCATAGCTAATTAAGAAAACATTATTTTGCTTAATAGATGGCTGGGAGGTAAAGGGTGGAGAAGAAAATATGGGAAAACATTTTTGATTCCTTTTCAAGAATTAACAATGAAGGATTTTTGAGAAAGAAATATAATGAATAAAAATCAGTCTGTTATTAACAGGGTGTGAAGTGTGTATATATATATGTGTGTGTATACATATATGTATATATATACACACATATATGCATGTATATACATATATATGCATATATGTGTGTATATATGTATGTATTTCTTCCCTCTCTCTGTCTTTCTCTGCGAGCACACATGCGTGTGTTTGTGGGTGTGTATGTGTGTATGCACACGCTCACACACATGTCCTCAAACTCATGTGCATTGCATTTCTGAGTGCAGGAGCACATGAATCAAGCTGTGATCATATAGTCAGAAGACACCTCAGGTGTCAGTCTTTCCTGCCAAAATGACTGAGGCTGAGTCTCCTGGTTGCTACTTCCTGTGTATGCTACACTAGCTGGCTAGTGACCTTGTGTTCTTCTGTCTTCTCCTGTCTTCTCCCAGGGCTACTGAGATTAGAGACACATGTTACTGTAGTCAACTTTTATATGGGTTTTGGGGAATTCATTTCAGTTACTCATGATAACACTACAAACCCTTAAGCTACTTACGGTACCTCCTCAGCCATTATTTCTGCATATTCACATTTCTCAAGTCAATATTCTTTTAGAGTTTGATTATGTTTTTCTCATTTACTTAAATATTTTTGTTTTGTTTTGTTTTTTGTTTTTGTTTTTGGAAACTGTTCAGACACAAATTCTCTTTCTGGCTTGAGAACTGATAAATGTAACCGCACAGTTCTTTGAGGCTGTTTATACTGTTAGCTGAAGACATTATTATTTCTATATCACATTTGGTTAAATGACTTCCTATCTGTCAGCCTCACCTCACTCAAATCAACACCAGGAAAAACAGTATGGTTGAAGATGGGCATGTGTCCACTCAGGGTGTCGCCAGTGTCAATCTTTGGGTTTCTGTGTTATTAGAGCTTATCAGATGAAACTTTTGTAGCTTTAGACTTGTTCTCTACTTTTGTTTCGTTTTGCTTTTACAAAGGGATCTTACAGGTGATTTTAGTAGTGAGTCCTGCCAGTGAACCTTTGGAAAGTGACATCCCAGAATGCAGCAGTCCAAGAACAAGAGGCAGCACTCATAACCTTGTATCACCTTGCTATGGCGGTGTAGGATTCTTCAGTTTGACTTCAAGTTCTGTTTACCTAAACAGTTAGGACAGGGACAAGATCTCCCCCTCAACCCTCAGGGTCCAAGTCTCTGCCTGAGTGCAGGACACCTCTGGATATTGACCTGTGATGATTCTTGATAGGGTTACTTTCGAATTACAGCACAGGTTAACACCACTTTTTTTTTTCTTTTTTTCTTTTTTTTTTTCTTTTTGGTCTCCATTTGGTCTCATTTTATCAGCAATCATAATTGATAGCTAGTAGCAACCATTTTCATGAGCACTTAATGTATGCCAGGTGTTTTAAGATGATACATGATATGCATTCTTGTTCAGTTGTCACAAGATCTTTATGCTATCATACTCCCTATTTTGCAGATAAGGAAAGTTTTGCAATTCAGATGAATTATATATCTACAAGGAGATTAGAACTCCAGTTCTGGGTGTCTTGGAACCATAAGAGAAACATTCTTATGTAGCCCAGTCTTCTTAATACAAGACCCTAAAATTTAGAGGAAATCTTTTACTGGTGAGAAGGCCCCTGTAATTAATGGAACTCTAAGGCGACTGACTGATGATCTTTGCTTTCTCTAGTTTGGATGTAGATGTTGGCCTGGTCCCCTGAGCACAGATGGAGAATGCAGGAAAGACAGGATGGGGCTTGTGGCTCATTATCAAGGTCAAAATCCAAAGGTATTCTTTCCATTGCTTTTGGATTTTCTTCGTTTTGAGTTAACCTTGGAGAGATTCATGCAACTACCTCTGACTGCCTTCTGTTTACTGGCAGCGTGTGGGTTTTTCAACTCATGCCTGGAGGTTATGTCCTGGATCAACAGGAGTTGAGTGACCTTACATGTAATATAAATTCATTTTCTTAAGCTATGAAATATTGAACATTGCTACTTTTCATGTGAAAACATTGCACAAATATAAAGCATGCATGAACATTTTCCTAATGGCGAATGGTACTGAAGTTGGAAATCTTGTCATCGTAAAGTGGGCTTTGATCCTCCTGCCCATCTGCAGCAGCACTAAGTTAGGACAGCAAATTAGTGTGAAGAAAAATCAAAGATTAAGTATTTATATTATGTGATATTAAGTTGTTACGGTTTTAAAGATTCCACATACTACTCTATACCTTCAGACCATATTAACTTAAATCAGTATAGCATGGCTGCCATCATTTTCTGCTAAATAGGCAACATTTATTGTATACAGTAAGTGATGTTATGGTTTTTTAGTGTGTGTGTGTTAAGGGAATCAAACCCAGCATCTCACATATGCCAAGCAAGTGTTCTATCATTAAGCCAAATCCCTATTTACTGCATGACAATGTAGTATGTGGGTGAATATGCAGAAATGGGAAATGAGCAGACTTTTTAAACTGCTTTAAATTGATAGACAAATACATCATATTAGTTTAACAAACTAGTATGTTGGTGATTTCGTGAAAATTCTCAGATCAGTTTTTCTGATCCTAGTACTAAATATTCACGATAACATGAACTAGCATTTTTGTCAATATAGTTGGTTAATTTGTATGTAATAGAATTTCTTAAAACACACTGTAAATGGGTATAATTTAGACTGACTTTTATGAGAATAAATTTGGGAAATTTGACCATATTTATCTCCTTCCAACATAGTCCTAAGATGCACTTCATCTCTGCAAATTTCTTTAAAAACATGCTACAGTTAATAAACATGCTACTCATGTTTAACACATGTTATTGAATGCATTCTTCTAGAACATTTTTTTGTTTATTCATATCATGTTTTTATATTTTAAAAGTGGATTAGCACTGTAGTCGAGAAATTTGTGTCTTTATGTAAAATCTGGCCTTTTTGGAAGGTTCAACACTCATCAGTCAATTTTGTTCTCTCTCCTCTCTAGCGCTCCTTCTCCCACCCAGGGTGTGTGTGTGTGTGTGTGTGTGTGTGTGTGTGTGTGTGTGTGTGCGCATGCACACGCATTCTGCCTTGGAGCACTCCTTTGAGGTCACAATACACACAGCATGATTTTCTTATTTGCTAATGAAGATGGATAATAATATTGATTAGCCACAATTAGGAATCATTTTTAGCGCTGGTTGCTAAAGACACATTCTTTGCTTTAAAGCAGTTTGATGGTACAAAAATTTATACAATGCTTAAGTCTTATTGAGATGTAAATGTGCCAAGTGTCATGAGAACTTTTAAGCAAACAATAAACTTCTGGCATCCAGAGCAAATGGAACTGGTGGGAATTCACTGAAGCACAAGCAAAACAAATACTAGAAAGCCTATGTCCTTAAAGTCAAGCCCATTCTTTATACCAAGTGCTCACTGAGCACTTGTTTCAAGTCTGCCTTCATGGCATCCTTTCACCATCTCTGGAAAAATAGAATTCCATTTCCCCTTCACAGGTTGTGGAAACAGGTTTCATAAGGGTTTTCTCAAGGACACAGGCTTAGCCAGCCAAAATGGGAGAGCAGCAATTACATAATTCAGAAATAATAACCACTATACCTCACTGCATTTAGAGCTTGGATTCTGCTCCATATTGCTCAAAATTGTCAACAACAGGTTGCCTAAAAAGCTTTTAAGGAATAAGTCTAAGAGAGATGCACTTTAACAGAATTACAGGCCAGTGTGTGAGGTAGCAGCTAGCAGAGACAGAACGTACTGGATCTGCAGTAGACACCAGGCCAGGTGGAACCATTCTGAAGGACCCACTTACCCATCAAATCACAAAAGAAAACAAAACGTTGGTATCGTTTGCAAGCCGAGTAACAAACCCGTTATTGATTATGATATGTAACATCCTATGTGTTGCTTTTCTCGACTCGGTGCCAGCACTTAGGAAAATAAGCGCCAAGTTAACTGTTGATGGAGAGAACTGCATGCTGGGTAGATGCTGTTGCCTTTAGAGAATCTCACCACGAAGTGGGAGAGGCGTGAGACAATCATCCGCAAACGATCTGGAAAGTTCTGTGCCCGCCACTGTGGAAGGAGCAGTGAAGTCTGATAAAGGAAAGGACATTTTTTTGAGGAAAGCTGGAAGCTAAGAATGATCTTCAGGCCACTCTTAAGTCCCAGTTGACCTACATCTACGCCACATTAGTTGTAAAGAGGTGGCAGAGCAGGAGTTCAGAGCTCATCATCTGAAACGGTGATCGCTCTGGAAGTCCTTCCTTTCTCTTACTGCCTATGCAAACTTGCAAACATCACTTCATCTCATATGTAAGAAAAGTAGAAAAGTGGTACCTATCCCTCATGCTCACAATCTGCCATTGAAATAACACATATGAAGCATCTCGACTGTATCCTTGATGTCATCGATTACTGCTATATTAGCTTGGCAGTATTGTTGTTGTTCCTACCTCTTACTCTCTTTGATTCTTATTTTGTTTTTGCAGTTACAAACTTGAGGGATCAAATTCAATGATCCTTAGGGATACAATCAAGGGTATGCATATTAAAACAGTTTGGGGCTTGTGTTTGTGGAGAGTCTTGAGTGGGTATGAGAGATAGGCAAACTGATGGATTTATCAATTGCTTTTTGTTTCAAAAAGAAAAACAAAAACCATATCAAACACAAATTAAATGACAATAACAATGGCACAAACTAGAGTGAAAGGCTATTTTGTTGAACATTTGGTAATTTAAGTATGTGAGATATTTATATGGAAAGGCAACTTATTTTTAGACATGACATTTGAATAGGGATGCTTTTGCAGTCACGTGATAAGGGACATAAGCAAGGCATTGACTAGTTATGAGAAATCCACATGAAGAATTACTATGCAAATTATGGCCCAAGCATTTTGCAAATATTGATTTGTTTAATGATCAGTCTACAGAAAGAAAACCGTATGTACCCCAGAACAGTTCCACTGTTTGAAGTAGTGCAGTTTCCGTACGTAATCTGAATTCTGAGTTCCTGTTCATAGCCCTTCACATACTTTCAAGAGCTTGAAGAAATGTCTGTGACTCCATGGACTCACTGGAACACTGAGTGCCTGCGGCAGCCCAACCTTAGGCTACGAGTGTAGGGTTGATCATGTGGAGGTAAACCTGGGATGGGAAGCAGAGATGTGGCCATTATTGAAATAATCTAGACAAGTGTATAATTGAGGAACCAGTCTAGTTGGTTGCTATGGTGATGGTGAGCCAAGTCTGGTGGAGTGAACTTAAAGTTCTCCAGGTCATGGACTCTTAAGAATCTCTTAAGAGATCTTCCCCCCTCCCACCCCCCAATTTGTACAGACTAAGAAATCATAGTGAAAACCAACACCCTCCAAGTCTTTCATTGACTGGATACTTCAAACAATTTGCTGTTTTTTTTTTTTAATATTTTAGAATGTTTACAATTTTTTTCAAAGGAAGTATATAGTTTTGCTTTGTGCTCCATGTGTAATCTTGGAGTAATCATATTTTAAAATATTTCATGTTTCTAGATACCGATTTTTAGTAACTTTCATGAAATGAATCATAGATGATTTTTGTTGGCTCCTGACTTTTCTATCCCAAGTATTTCAACACATGCATAAACAATAACAGTGAAATTGTTTATATATTTCTTCCTTTGTTGCTTATGAACAAAAAGTGGCCCGAGACTTTGTGGCTAATTAATGGTGTCCATAGTAGGCACCTCACTCCGTGTTTCAACATGAATACTCATTATTTGAATTCATTATGTTTCGATGGAAAAGTTATTTACCAGAAGAGTGAAAGACAGCAGCTCTATTATCAAATGCATCTCCATGACCTGTAAATAATCAGCTCCAGGTCTCTGCCTCTGCTTCTGGGACACACGTTTTTTTCTATCTCATGGGCAGGAAAACCCTCGGGGTAATTAGCATCTGGTGGGAGTTTAGAAGATGTTGGGTGACTGGTTATTGTTTTGTTTATCATTTCGTGAAAGAGTAATAATTGGGTCCCCCTTGACCATGTGGCGAGGCAATATAACCAATACCTATGAGGGTATTGTAAGTCTGCTAAAAGTCTCTAGTAAAAGTCACATGCTAGGGAGGATTCTGCCTGAAACACACACACACACACACACACACACACACACACACACACACCCCTACACCTTCATGTAAGTAAGCTAAACTCTGATTTCTTGTAGTGTCAAGTCATAATAATTTTGTAGTTTTAAAATTCTGTTTGTATCCCCAGAATGGACAGTTGAAATCTCTGTAGTGTATGTATAAATTATTTCCAGGTGATAGTGAATATCATGAAGGATTACGATGTATCAACCCACTTGGAAGAAACGATAATTGTATTTTCTGTCAATTTTGTCTTTTCATGGAAATCATCTTTTAGTTTTACACTCAGATGCATTTTGTTTGATAGATTGTGAGACCTTTCTTCTTTCAATATTTAAGGAATGACTGTACTCTACATACTTAAAATATATACACTCGAGTCGCTCTAGAGTTGGCTCAGTGAAGAGCGCTGGCTGCTCTTGCAGAGGGCCCACATTTGATTCCTAACCCCCATATGGTCGCTTGCAACCCTCTGTAACTCCAGTTCCAAAGGATCGGATGCTCTTTCTTGACCTCCTTACAATGAAAACTTTACACAGCAAGGGCATATCTCTTTTTACACATTTAAATTAATTGATTTTTTTACACGTATTTACCATGGATATGTGTAAGTAGCCATGCACACATATGCCATGACGTGCATGTGGAAGTCAGAGGACCACTTGCAGGAGTGTGTTCCCTCCTTCCACCATGTGGGTCCCAGGGATTGAACACAAGACCTTTAGTCACTGAGCAATCTTGTCGGTCCTAAGCTATAATATCTCCTTTGAGCAGTAAGTCACTTACAGTCCTGTCTAATGGTAGTATATAAAAATGCTGGCACGTGCTTGCTAGGCTTTGCATCAGCATACTCCATGTAATAATCTAGAATAAGAGATCATTATGAAATATGACATGTTTATCACCATGGGATTGCCCTGCTGTCCCTCCGGGCCATGGTGAACACAGAACTCTATGCCTTATTTACCCAACTTATTGCAGGTCACCGCCCGTTTTGATTTCATGTACAGACCGGCCTATCCCATTCCTGTAGACTGGGGGTCATGGATGTTGGCAGGAAGATTGGTGCCCTGTCTCTAGGCATAGGCTTGTACTGTGGGTGGATGATGTGGTGAGAAGAGAAGCTCTGCTTACACTGCAGGACAACGCTAATAAAGTGCATGTGGCTGGAAATGCAAACAGGTACAGTTTTACCAGGAAACTTCCCACTTCCCAACTTCAAGTATTTTTTAAAAAGGGCTTTGATTTTAAATCATAATCGACAAGTTCATGTGAAGGGTGGATGGAATAAAGAAAAAAAAACAGTTTAGGAAACTTATTCTCAGAAATATCCATTAAAGTATCCTAATGTTTAAATTCCTTTATGCATAAAAATGATGGCTTGAGTTGAGGAACTGACAGGAAAGGCCTCCTGCGCTCTGTGCATCTCATATAGGAGTGTGTGGTTCTTAGAAATAGCCCAGATACAGTGGTGAGAAAAGATTTACTCACCTGAGGGAAGCAGTGTGTGCGTTTCTCCTATGGGGCTGCCCTCAGGGCCTGTGTTTTCCCGAAACCTGCTCTAGAGCCTCTTGGGAGGAGAAGGAGGGGTAAGCAAGGTGGGGTAGGAGGGACTCTGGTTCACTTGGGGTTTTAGCTCTGTGCTAGGTAGGCTCCCTGGAGGGTGGCTAGGAGGCAAAGTATTTCAATCCTTTCTTCCCTGCGATGCTTAATAATTACAAAGCCTTCTAGGATGGTTTTATTTCTGAAATTATTTTATCCTATCTATATTCAAACATGGTAACTAGGTGGCATTCTTAGACCTGAATAGAATTGATATTATCATTTGGGAACATTTTTCAAGGACCTTTCAAACAGAAGGAGTTTACTCATTAAAAATTGTGATATTTGTTGGTGTTTTGATCTCAGAGCATTGGGCCAATAAGTAAGCATGATGGCGCAGGAAATGTATGCTGTTGGAGTTTCAGTCAGTGAGAGCATCCTGTGTAGAATAATTTACATTGGCCTATTTATTTTTGTTTCAGAGATTTCTAATTTTATATTTATTATATATTTTAAAATTAAAATTTACTGTTTCAAACTCCAGTCTAGGTAAAGTCTTTACTCATCTTGCATTTTTTGGGTTGTTCGGTTGAGGATTTCTGCATGGTAGAGCATGCGTTGGACTTGAATCAAGTTTGGGAATCCCAGGTAGACTTCATTTCTAAGGGATAATTACCATGCTCAGAGGGATCGCCTCCTTTGGGAAATAAATTCACCATGTCTTAGGGAACATTTCTTTGTTTATTTTATGGTTTTAATCTCCTGTGACATATTTGTCTAATGAAAAACAAGGGAAAGTCTATACCTAAAATGGATTTTTTTGTGTGTGTGTGTACTCTGTGTGCGTGTGAGTGCCTGTCCGTGAGTGTGTGTGTTTGTGAGTGCACTGCAGTGCATTCATGACGGTATCAGAGGACTATTTGCAGGTCTCACTAATGTCCTTCTACCATCCTGGTAGAAGGTGGATCCTAGGGATTGCATGCCAGTGTTCTGTATGTAAGTGCCTCTACTTCCTCACTCATCTCACTGCAGTGACTTTTTGCTTTATTTTATGTTTACTGCTCTACAAATGACTATAAATACCATTTGCTAGAATATTTCATTATTTCACTTAGCACTGACATTCAATAGTTGTTCTATTTCTTGACATAAATGAATGCAGATATTAAACATTTTAGATATTACTACCATAGGATCATAAAAGCAATTCCTCAAATATATATTTTATTTAAAAAAATCTAATTTGACTTTAACCTTTATTAAAATATTCAATATTCAATCAAAATTCTTAAATTAGAAATTTAGTATTTAAAATCAGCAAATACGTTTTTGCTTTCCTGATAACCCTATATGAAATTATTCTTAACAGATTAACCAGGCAAATAAAGACATTGGTCTTGTGTATATACATTTTATTCTTCTAACAAAAAAAATTCAAGTTCACTCTTATTTTAATTTTTTCAACTGTGCTGAAATCTTTTGAAACAGCTACAATAAGTCCTTTTCATAAAGGAATCATGTTGAGTCATTATTATATAATTTATTGTATAAGACATTTGCAATTGTATTAAAATGAACCTCCCATCATCGTCAAAAGTTAAGTTGTTTTGTGATAGAACCTCTCAAAACTGCAAACAGAGACAGAGTGGATCCTCACCTGTTTCCATTCCTTGGGTCCTTTAGGCATCATGTTGAGGAAAAAAACCAAAACACATATGAAGGATTAGGAGTATACACTCTTTGTCATATTTTAATGAAAATTGCCTTAAAATTCAAATTATAGAAGTATTTGTTGGTGGTATTCTTGTGTTCATTTTCTATAATTATTCTTGAAATGGTAATTATTTTATTTAACATCTGATTTTTAAAACTTACTTCTTTTTTTGTCATATCAAGGCGTAGGTTTCCTCACGACATTTCATACATTTATTATCATTTATATGTTGGTCTCTTTTCTTCCCTCTCCATTTCTCCACTGCAGGTTCCCTTTCTTTCCTGAAGGAATTCTTGTTCTGTTCTATTGAAAAATTGCTCGGAAGACATTTTAGAGGATAGTTCAAACTGTACTGTGTATAATATATAGTTGGTAAGCCAGAGGGAAAGGGAAAATTGCTTATTTTAGTAAATGCTTTTAGCACCGCTCTGCCCTTTTATGAACACTTTTGACATATTGCATAAAACCTCATTGTGCTGTATTTGCATGTCAACAAACAGGAAAACTGAAGGAGGTCTTCAGTTTGCTAGAGAGGTGATTGGGACCCATGAATGTTGACTGAATATATTTTAAGGCTAAGGACTTGTGGATGATCCTTAGAGGAAGTGGAAGAAGAGGATGTTGCTGGGAATGGATGATGTCAAAGATAAATGAAAAGACCAGGACATTACTAAGTTGGAGTTTTATTTATAGGTGTTTAAGCATGTGTATTTAGATTTTTGAGACACTATCTTCAGTGAAAGCCTGATATTTTCAAATAAGGCAAGTGAGTCGCGTCAGTGTGACTAATGTAGCCAGAGCCCTGTTAAGTATATTCATGCTGTTCTAAGGGTCTGACTCTCTCCCTCAGACAGGGTTTGTGTATCTTTGCACATGCACACTCCATACACAGATAAACTGAGAATTGTTTAAAGCTCTATGTAAATTAAGCTAAATCTCCCAGGATGAGAACACAAAGTATAGCCTGGAAGACTCAAGTATCTTCCTGTATATTTCCCTCCCTTACTCTGAATAGGATCACATTTCACATGTTGATGGTTTGTTAACTGGCATTCTGTATTTTCAAATAGCCAAACTTATCAAACCCCACTACCTTACCACCTTAAAGCAAAACGCTTTACTCTAGGTTCATCTAAAAATGAGGCAACTAGTTACTATACACTTCCATCAAGAGAAGGAACCTTTCTTTAGATGGGTGCATTCTTATTACCTGCGGGCGGCTTCCTTGTCTCTTCCTTTCTTCCTTAGTTTTGGTTTCTAACACTTTTCCAATTGCCTCTAACAAAACCTGCAGTGCGCCATGGACAGGGTCAGCTCTTCAGAGTCCATGTCAGCTCATGCTTGCTGTCTGTTGCCCACTTTCCCCAGCCTCACTGGATTAGTTAGTTAATATGAAGCAAGGGGACACAACTCAACATTGGGTCTCTAGAATCCTGAGACTCTCCTTATAGGGGTCAATTCAGTGAACCCCAAATTTGGTAACCCCCCTACAGAAAATGAGGGTGGGACCAAGTAATGAGTTTACTAGGTAGAAATAAAGAAGATAGAGAGAGTAAATGCTTTGCATTTAAGCATAAGAAGGAAAGGAGAGGAGAAGGGAGCGACAGAGGAAGGGAGGGAGAGAAAAAGGGGTAGAGAGGAGGTATTGATGGATTTTATGAAAGAACTATATCTATACCTACCAAGTCAGTGGTGTGGGCTTCTCAAGAGAAGTGTTTAAAAGCTTCATTTATGTATGATATATGTGTGTGTGTGTATATATATATATATATATATATATATATATATATATATGAAATATAATAAAATATAATCAAATCAAACATAATCATATGTGTATGTATGTGTGTGTGTGTGTGTGTGTGTGTGTGTGTGTGTGTGTGTGTGAATGCATAGCTTGGAAGTTGCATTGTACAGACATTGTGCTCTATAACCAGGTTCAAAGATTAAGCAAAGTTGAAAACATCATGTGCAAACACAGTAGCTTGATTCCATGTTTCTTAAAGAATGTCCTGTTTGCAAATGACACTGCAAGGTTGTTTATGAGATTCCCAGTCCAGGTTAGGGTGAGAGAAGAGAAATAGCCGGTTAAGTCTAGACTCAAAGGTCACCAACATTCCTGCCCATGTGAGTATAGTTTATCTGTTGTTTTTCTCCTGTCTGTGTCTGAGATAGCTCTTGGAAAAGGGGAAGCTGTCTCTGGGAGTAGCTTGATTTGTCAGTTGCTTTGGATTGATGACTGAGCAAGCAGGAAATGTGAACTGCCCTTCCCATGTCCTGTAAGCCAGCCCTGTCTTTCTATTCTGCCAGCCTTTGATTAGAATGAAGGTGGGTGATATACACAAATGTCCACAAGATTGGATTGCCAATCTAAGGAGGTCAGGGCAGAACGTGTTTTAAGTTGTGCCTGACATGTGATATCCTTAAGCCGTTTTCTTAACATGCACTGACCTAAGTATCTCTGACAGCTCTTTTGCAGAGTCACCATGTGAATTATGAGACAAGGGCTCTTCCTTTGCATGCTCTGGTTATAGAGAGGGATGAGATGAACATGTCTGGGCTTGCAGTGGCGTTTCACCTGCTCTGTTTGATCCACTGGTGTGATGCTTGCTGGCAGTGAGGGATGGCGAGACAAAGCAGGCTGGCATTCTCTATACACTTTTACTCATGGCATAGACCATTAGGACTCCATCTGTGCTTTATGCTAATATTGCCACGGATTCTTTTGCATTAATAGTGTGTAAGTTTGCCTCTAAATTAGCTAAGAACTCGGCATTCGATTCATGATCCTGAAAGAGATGCAGAAGAAGAAGAAAAGCGTGTGAAAGGAAAGTGTACAAACGACCATTTAGTGTCTGTTCATGATGTCATGTGCATCATTTTAAATGTTGTAGTAGCTGCGTTTTTAAAAAGTAAGAAGTAGGAATAATTAATTGTAGTCCCAAATTATATTTATGTTATTAAATAAACATCTTAATTTAATATTACACATGCATATGTGTGTCTATCTATCTATCTTAGTGGGGTAATTTACATGCACACATCATTGTACTTTGAATGTGAACTGTCCCTTTTCCACTGCTCCAGGCTGCGCATTGTGTGTTTGAATGCTTTGTTTCCTGTGGGTGGCATTGTTTGGGAAAGTCAGAGACTCTTTAGGAAGTGGAACCTGTCAGGAGAAGTTGGGTTCCTAGGAGGCAGGCCTTGAGATTTTATAGCCTCAACATACTTCCAGTTCATGTCTCTTTGCTTTTTGAGTGTTTCTTTTGTTTGTTTTTCTCTGCCATGATGGACTGCATCCCTTTGTATTTTTGAGCTAAAAATGATAAAACCGTTAACTTGCTTTGCCAGGGTGTTTTGTTAGAGCAGTGGGAAAGTATCTAAGACACCTGCACAAGCATACGCTAGATCTTTTAAATGCTGGGCTTCTTATCGACTCCCAGCAGACCTTGTTTCCACTTTTCAACCCCCTGTTCCTGTCAGCACCATGGCAAGGAACTCCTGTCTCGGGGTTAAGATACTGACATAGAAATCAGGGGACATTGATGACAGCCCTGGTTTTAGCACTGGGTAACCTTTTGATGATGGATAAACTTAACTTGCCTTTGTGTCTTACTTGTAATCTTTTGTACTGTCCGTGAGTCAGGATTGAGTTGAAGTTTTTTTTTTAGTTTGCCTCACGGCCCCCTAAATAAGGAGCAATTTGGAGATGGGACCTGTGCTTAGTATGCAAAGGTCACGTTACTTCCCTACAATGACTAAAAATAAATAAATTAACATGTTCTGTGTATATGAGAAGAAAATAGAACTGGAGCCTCAGGAGTGTATGTGTGTGTGTGTGTGTGTGTGTGTGTGTGTGTGTGTGTGTGTCCCTATATGCTTCACGTTCATGCAGTACCCATGAGTTTCAGAAGAGGGCATCAGATTCCCAGTAGCTGAAGTTGCAAGCAGCTATGAACTGCTCAGTGTGAGTACTGAGCACTCCCCTCTGGTCCTCAAATGAGTAGCAAGTGCTCTCAACTGCTGAGTCAGCCCTCTCTCCAATGGTCATGCACGGGGGTTTGCCATCAGTGTGGTGGAGAAAAGCTAAGCCTGCAGTGTTTCAGCCTCTTTTCCTTTGAGAACTTGGAGTGCTTGGGGTCTTAGCTCTGATACCACTTAAGGGTTAAAAACTAAGTAAAGCATGATCTCTAAGACGTTGCTAAGGCAAAATATTCTCTTGTTACCATTTTATGAAATTTTCCTGAAAGAAGTCCTGCAGCAGATCTATCCCCCCCCCCCCTTCCAGTGAAGTTGTTACCATGACTACGAGTCTTGGTTGTTTCCTTTAGCCTAGTGGGAATCCCTTCAGAAGTGCATGGAGTTCCTCAGATATGAGAAGCAATAGTTCTAGGTATTAGGATCAGGCCCACGAAGCAAGAGCTCATGGATGGCTGCTAACTCACAATAGGGGTTTGTTTAAAACCCATTTAATTCAAAACCCAAAGCCTGGTAGGTCTTTATTTTTGAGTCATGGTCCTTGTAATCAGCTGGGCCCAGGGATCTGGGTGCTCTTGTTACTGAATCTTCTGGCTTGGTGTTTTTCTGGTGAATGTAAAACTGATCACAGCTTCAATCGATATAAAGACTGATAATGTTTCTCCATATCATACAGCTGAGCCCTGGTAGAATCAACAAATGGAAAAGAAGCTATTATATCTTGGTCCAGTGGAGGTGAACCTATTTAAGGCAGTTTTGTCTTGGTAATGAAAGGATTGCATCATCCTCACCCCATACCTCACCTAGTGTTTGTCTGTGTTACTCATTTGAAGATAAGAAAGTGACATTTTTTGGGAATGGTGTACTTACAAGAAGCTGGGTGTTCTCATTTCTCTATAGGATGTTCCCAGGAAGTCTTATAAAAGTTTATTCTGTCTTTATATTTAACACAATCACAAGAAAATTGTCTCAGCAAGATCTAACACAGATCTCAGTAGCTATTGATGAGTTTTAGTAGCGATCAGAAACGTCACTTCTCTGGGTCCAACCCGTGTTAGAAAAAGCAGTTAACTAATAGTACTCCAAGTGAAGGAAGGAGGAGAGCCCCCAGTTTATAACATAAAGCACAGTCACTTTCACAATGAGTTAATGGGAAAAAATATTCTCCAAGCCCATGGGGTTCTTTGGTCCAAATAGTTTTTGCTCAGCATTTGGCACCAGTCTTCATGTAGGGCTCTAGGTGAAGAGAGAAAAAGCAAATACATGTGACCTTTGAAAGGCTGGTAGTTTTTTCTGTGAAGCCAAAAGGTGCACAAATACACAAATATTAGTCCACTCTTATTTTTGTTCTGGAAAACTTCTCCCTGGCCTTCAGCCTCTCTGTATATCATTATTGGCACCATGGTAGTCCATCTTGGCTCCTGCAGGCTTTGCCATCTGTCTGACCGCTGAGAGGCCCGGTCACACCAGCCTTCCTTTCTGCCAGTGGGAACTGGGGCCCTACTATTGGCTGTTTCCCTCTGTTTCCTCTTCCTGTTGATACTGTTTGGAAACAGCCCCCAAACCTCACAACATGTGGCTTTACTTCAGCCAAACCTATTGGCTAAAGGCTCTTGCTGCCCAAGCAGGGCAATCTGAGTTTGTTCCCTGGAACCCATGTATAAGAGGAAGTAGAGATCCCACTCCAGGAAACTTCCCTCTGACCTCCATGGGCATCTCTACCCAGGTCCAAAGACACACAGAGACACACAGACACACACACACACAGACACACACAGACACACACACACAGAAACACACACAGAAACACACACACACAGAGAAACACACACACACACACACACACATGATAAAATGTAGACACTAGAGAGTGAAGAATGGAACGTCAAGTGTTCAGTTCATTTTGGCCATTGAGAAAGCTGAAGTCTGAAAGTCAAATTCCACAAAGGGCCCTGTCCTGGGTTTCTTTTTTGTGTCTCACCTTAGATATTCAGTGAATTTCCCATTGAATCCTTTGCTCTATATAAATTCAACAAGGTCACCACTTTCATCCCTCTGACAGGCATCCTCTGTCCATCCTGTGTACCTATCCATCTACTTGACACCTTCACAGAGCCACTTAAGCATTCACAATTACAAAACTTGAGCCTTGGGAAATGACTTATTAAAACCAACCAACCAACCAAACAACAACAACAACAACGTCGGCAACAACACAGCTCTTGTCCTTGCCCCAAGAATCTTTTTGAAGTCTCTGCTTTTACACTCATCCTATCATCTATCAGATGCCCTCTTGAGTTATGAGTCGGTAACTTTGAGGAATGGCCAGTATGATATCTGTGAATCTTAAAACATACATGAAGGCTCAGGTTAAAAAAAAAAAAAAAAAGCAAACAAAAAACCAACCAACCAACCAAACGAACAAACAACCAAACAAAAAAAAAAAAAAAAATTCGGGAGACAGACAAATCTGCTAGTTTGAGAGAGGCATAAAAACATAGTGAGATGCTGTCTCCAAAAAAAAAAAAAAAAAAAAAAAAAAAAAAAAGGGTGACCACTGACTTGTCTCTGTGCTTTCTTTATTCCAGGGTGTGTATACATAGTCAAGTGTTTGTGGTGGTCAGAGTTCAGCTTTTCGTGCAGTGCCTCCGGAACTGGCCACCTGTTATTTCAGATAGAAGTTCTCTTTCTGGGACTCACAGATTGAGGTTCACTGTAAGGCTGGCTAGTTCACCAGAGAACCTGATGGATCCTCTTGTGCAGGAGTGTCAGCTTTTTGTGAGTGCTTGTAGTCAAACTCAGCCTTCTTCCTGGCTCTGACAGAACTATCACCCTCCATACTTGCCTAACAAACATCTAGGCAAGAAGTATTGGCGAGGGCTAAGAAGTTCCAAGCTCCATGACCTAATATCCTCCTTTTCTGTCTTCTGTGAGCAATGGCTGTGCACTGACATTCTGCTTCCTGTTTTGTAGCTCAGTAGATTCCTTAAAAAAAATGACTATTTTGTCATAGGGAAATTGTTTATCTATTAGAAACATCTCCCAGGATCAGAATTTCAGTTCTAAAACGTGACTTACTGATTGGTTTTTCCTTTTTAATGAATATGCATTGTCTTGAGGACTCTTTGGAAGCAGTGTAGTTTAATTGTTAATAGTAGTATACTGGCATCAGATTGCCTAGATTTATAGTCAGTGAGTTTACACATAAATAAGTAGGTGGTTATATTGGGCAGTGTGCTTATTTAATAATCTTGAACCTCAGGTTGCCCACACATTTATGTTTTAGGGACTCAAGGAGTTTATATGTAAGCACATGTACCTATGTCTTACTAGGCTTACAGTTTTCCCATCCTGTGTGGCTTTATTACCTACGCAAAGCCTGGCATAAAATAACAGTGTCGTAGCTATTTGTTGCTGCTCTGGCTGTTTACTTTAGTTATTATAAAACTCCACAGATGGACATAATCTCACTGTACATGCACATGGCTGAAGCCAGAGGAGGCTACTTTACTTTCCCAAGGTCATAGAGCTGAAAGTTCACAGTTAAGGTTTATAGTCAGGTTCCTTGTACAGGTCCCCAAATTCTACTGGTCACCCATGGAGTCTGTCGCTGCCCCTTCCTCTCCTCTGCACTGACACATGTCTGTGGTTGGATTGTTAGAAAGCCAAAGTTGCAACCATGTGTAAAAGTTCATTTCCTGGTTTTAAAAAAAATGTATTTGCAATTTCTATAAATTAGAGATTCTATACATTTCATGACATTATCTAAGTCTTACTTCTTTGAGGAAGTATATTGTACAGTGGGAGAACAGATTTTGTTTTTTGTTTTTGTTTTGATTAATTCTTTTCTGCTGAGAGAAGAGTCTTAATGAAAATACTCTTTGGAACGTAGGATTGTGGGTATGGCACAGTCGAGTTCTGCAGATGGCATCTATGAATCTGAGTTGTCCAGGGGATGATTTCTTGTGTGACATCGATAAGTAATGAGTTTGAAAACAGCTCCTATCATAGCTTATTTATCAGAATTCCTGTCACCATCTCTCACAATGGATCTTTGAGTTTTCTGGCTTCTATAGGAGCTTGGTGAAAGAGTTATTTGTCACAATGAGCATGATGCCATGCATTCAACAGATGTTGGTGTGAAAGTAGCTAAAGGGAATTCTCATGTACAGTTGCATGGGGTAAATGGAACAAGGAATCAAGGATTGTGGTTTATTTTTTTAATTTTTGTTTTTATTTTTTTCACCTAAGCAACCATTTTGTCTTCATGACATTTTCCTGGTTATGTTTTTTTCTCCTTATATTGTCTCCTCCTATTTTAAAATGTTTTTATGTTCGTATGTATGTGTTTATATTTGTATCTGTGTGTGCAGTGTACATGTGTGCATAAATGTGTGTGTATACGTGAGTGTGAGAGTCAGTAGCCAGTGCCCTCTATCCCCTCTACCTTATGGTTTTTGACAGATGTCTTCACTCACGGGATCCAAAGCTTTTGGGCTAGATTGTCTGGTCTTTGGGCTCCAAGGACCTTTCCCTCTGCCACCAAACCGCAGAGTTACAGATTGAGTAAGCACGCCTGCCTTTGTATGTGGTGCTTGGGAAGCCTGGTGTAGGTGCTCATGCTTCCTGTGCAGGGGTTTAACCATTGGGCTACCTCACCAGTTCCTTCTTCACTCTTCACAGCGTGCCTTCAGCACACACACACACATACACACACACACACACACACACACACACACACACACACACACACACACACTCACTCACTCATACGCACACTCGCTCTTATCAGAGTCCAGAAGTCAACCTCTGGTGTTATTCTTCAGGAGGCTCTCAGCCTTGCATTTTGAGACAGGGACCTGAGACTCACAGGTCAGCCTAGCGGGGCTGAAGAGTCATCACTGATCCTTAGGGCACTTCTGGTCTCTATCTCCCCATGTTGGGATTTTAGGCACAGGTCACCCACTGTGCCTAGCTTTTAAAAACAGGGAAGAGGGACTTCAACCTTGTGTTGCAGCTGCTTTATGGCTGAGCTATTTGATGCAATTTTAAATGCAAATTTGACCTTCCTATTCAAGTATCAGTGCATTTTTGGCCTTTGCTTTAAACCGTCTGTTCGTTTCATTAATCGTAAGTGGTTAACGGTAGAGAGTTGACTCAGAGATGGAATTTTATTTTGAACAGATCTACTTGTCAAGATGCCTCATCCCTTCTATTGGTCCAAACAGAGCAGAACTATCTTTGCTGGGGTGGGTTATCAGTGGGAATTTAGGATCTGTTTTTATTTATGGCATCAGGGATTGCCTAATGGGAAGCACGTGGTCATATAAACTCATTCAGGATCCTTCTTATGCAAGCAGTAGTCCTGACTGAGAAGACCCATAAGCCCCTCTTTTCCATGGTCACTAATTATTTCTCAAATCAATGGAAGAAGTCAGTGTTTAACTCTTGGTAGACTCTGAATGTGTGTTAATTTGAGCTTGTATTAAAAACAGCGTTATCTGGTTAGTGACAGTTTTGGTGTCAGCGGTCATTGGCCTGTTGTTGATGAGCTTTGGTTAATGTAACCTTTTGACTTTTTCTTGCAGCCGTTCCATTTCCACCAAGTCACCGGCTGACAGCAAAGGAAGTGTTTGATAATGATGGGAAACCTCGTGTGGATATCTTAAAAGCACATCTCATGAAGGAGGGCAGGCTGGAAGAAAGTGTTGCATTGAGAATAATAACAGAGGGTGCTTCGATTCTCCGACAGGAAAAAAACTTGCTGGATATCGACGCACCAGTCACAGGTAAGGCCCAAGCATGGAGCCCACTCTACACCAACCACTATATAAGTCTTCCCCACCAGTGAGCCCTCAGACAACTTACACACCATCTGCTTTTACCATTGAATCTGCATTAAGGATATCATTTGTCCATTAGAAATATTTTGATTTTCACTTTTTGCCTACACAATTGAATTGCTGTGATCTCAAAAATGATGTGTAACAGTGTTGGTACAGATACTCAGTTGATTGACAGTGTTCTATCAGCAGAAAGCCTACCACAAGGCAAGATTCCTTGTGGTGTCCTCAGCCTTCACCAGAGCTGGAGGAGGCCATGTCTGAGGGAAAAGAGACTGAATGGTGTGCCAAGGATGGTCTTCAGGCTATGTACTCTCATCAGCACCTGGGAACTTGTGAAAATGTAGACTCTCAGGTTCCCCTTCCAACTACTGAGTCTGGGTTCCTGTGCTCAGGTCTAGTAGTCTCTGTTTGATTAAGTCCTCTGAGTTGTTCTGGTCCATATTAAAGTATGAGAGAATACTTGAGCCTCCTTCCTATGGCATTGTGCCTAGGGTTACTTCTTTAATGCTCTTTTTTTTGTCACTTTTCTTAGAAAGTTAAATATTTTATTGTAAGTATGCTCCTCTTGCATCATAAAAATGAAATCTTACTATAAGGCAGCACCTATTACCCAGAGAATTTAATCTACTGTCTATGGAGTTTGCTGAGAGTATAGGCACTTACTTTCAGTGGAGCTAAAAGTGTTTATTTTTATTTTTTAATATTTTAAACTTGGCCTGAGAAAACATTTCAATGGAGAATATTTGAAAGGAAAGGGACATGAAAAGATTTTTATATCCACTTGGGTTTTTCATCTTCTGAGTCTTCATATATTTATGCTATTGTTATTCAGGTCTATTTTTGCATGGGACAATACCACAGGGAAGAGGTTCCCTGAGTGTCAGAATAGACCTTTGCTGATTGCAGAGTACTGAAGGATTCTCCGTCCAAAGAAATTGACCTTATCCACAGTTTATTTTTGGTTAGCAATTTCAATGCTGATGGAGGTTAGAGTTTGGTAGCAGAAGGCATTTGTTCTTTTGAGATTGACTCTGTGTTGGGCCATTGTTACTAAGTCATACCACAAGCCTACCCTGTGCACATCTGAGTCAGCCCTAGTTTCCGTATTATCAGATGGGGTTCTGCATTATCTCCTGCTCATGCTACAAGGATGTGATTGTACTTCCCTTTCTTCCGCACTGAAACCCTAGAAACAAAATGAGATAAAATTAGTAATTTAAGACTACTAAATAATACACAGCAGCAAGAATATCTTATCACTTGATTGTAATTGCCTTATTATATTAATGATAATGCATAAGCATTAGATTATATCTTTCTGATTATGTTTATTTGTTACCTATAAGAATAAATGATACATGATTTTATTAGGTTTATTTTTCTCTACCTTTCACATGATAATGTGCACCTTCCAATGAAGACTTGATGTTAAATTCACTAATGAGCCAAATAGGTATTAATGAAGATGATACGTATAGCTAAAAATAAACATAAGATAATGTTTAGGGGAATATGTTCTCTGGAATGGCTCAGTCACCTCCTCTGGGTGAGTAGTTGCCCTTGGAAGGAAACAGAGGAAGATCGTGGAAGAACTGTGTGTATGAGGTCTCATCTCTGAAGTCTAACCCTGTGTGTAGGCTCAGGACACACCTGGCTCCTCTAAACAGATTCCACACGACACTTAAGCAGTTTTCAGGACAGAGATTTGAAGCTGTTTGGATCTCATGGATCATGAAATGTTTTATGTGTTTGCTGTGGTCACTACTCCATTTTACTCTGAATATAAAGATACAGATACTAGCGGCAAAGACACTGGGCAAAAAGGATTTATTTAACATCAAGGTAAATGGGAGAAAAGCTTTCTGTCTAGGCTGCTATACAAAAATATCTAAATCTAACTCATTTATAAGCAACAAATCTACCAGTATATTGCAAGTTCATGGTGTTAGAAGATTTAATGTTCCTGGTAGGTCCTGATCCCTGGTTCACAGACAATGGCTTCTCCTGTGTTCTTACATGGGAGAAGGAAGGGGGGCCCAAGTCTATAGACACTGACTGCATTTACAAGTGCTGTATAGTGCCATTCATGAAACCTTCCAGAGTCTCTCATACTGGATATTAGATTTCAGCATAGGCATCTGCGGGAGACCTAAGTGTTCAGACCTCAACAGGTACAGGAAGGAACATACTCTAACCTATGACTCTCTGAACATAAACTGAAACATGGATGAATTGGGGGAAAGTAGGGCAGATGGATCAAGGACCTAGAGAAGCTTTTCTTTTTGTTTGGAGTAAAAGTGAAATAACAGTAACTTGGAATCTAGACACCTCCCATATCTGAAGCCTTCTGAGCAACAGGGAACCATTCAAACTTTCAAGAAACCAGAACATGTCAGACTTTTGGATTAGGGATAGTCACCCCATAAAGTCATTTCAAATACTTAGTCCAGGAAACCTCTCCAATCAAGCCTTCAGGATGTAGAGGTCCTGGACCTGATTTAAGACCTTGGTAATGTTTTATGATATCTGGTGACCTTATTCTGAGATTTTACCCTATTTGGACAGCTGAGTCTACTAGATGATATTTATATGTTAACTTAGAGTTTATTTGTTTAGATAATTGAATCAGCAAAGTTATATAATTAGTTTATACTTGAAAATTATCATAATAAAGTATCCTTTATATAATTCTCTTTGCCACCCTTAAAAGACAAACTGTGAAAGAATTCAAAAAAGAAAGGAGAATATAAAAGGGAGTAGGGTGGGTGGGCAAGGATCATATATTGGTAAGACATAAGGAAAAATGAAGGAGACATGATTGTGTTTTGGGCAGATAATGGCCTGAAACCTGACTTTAATGTGTCTGTTTCTCATTTTTCTTATGGTCATATATATGTGATTTTGGTGTGCCTGTTTTTCACGTTTATGGGCACATGTATGTGCATGTGGGCAATTCCACATTAAGGAAAAAGCAAATGGCAAATAATGTATTTGCAAATATTTGTTGCTCCTTAACTTACTTGCAATTCTTTTGTGCTTTTTATTAATAAAAGTATTTTCTGTGTAGGAGTAGAGCCCTGACATCTGCCATAATTTGATTAATTGTGTTGAACCTGGGAACCAGTGTTTTGGTTAGTAACAATTGGATATTCATCCCTTTATAGATTTTTAGGTAGAGGAATTTTAATCAGCAACATGGCTGCTCTGGCAAGGGATCACATCCAAAGATCCTGCTGCAATGCATGCCCTGGATCAAATTTGGCTGGAATATAGACACACCCTTAATACACAGCTCTAATCCCTAAATATGAAGGTAAGGTTAGTTTGTAGAAGGAAGCAACCATATGTGAAAGAAAGTGATATCTAATTGAGGGGCAGACAAAGTGGTGAATCAGAAAAAGATTTCACAGAATGAGTCAGAGATAGACTATGCTCACTAGAGGGGCTACTTAAGAGCAGCAAGAGAGACAAGAGGTATGGTGTATGGTGTTTATGGCAGTTTTACTGAGACAGGTTACATAGAGAACAACCTAGACATCAGTAAAGACCGAATAACCCAAAGAATGAGAAGGAGCCAGAGGATTATAACATATTGCCAAAGTTAATTCTGAAAATTGGCTCTTGTTTTATAATTGCTCCTCTGCAAATGTATATACATGATACTTTAAAAAAAAGCAGCTAGATATTAGTGTGACCACTCAGTTTGGTCAATCAACATGATAGATATTTATACCTCTGATATAGATGATGTGGGGTATGAACTTGCGAGCAAGACCTGGTTGCTGCCCTCCAAGGACACAGATGATAGCAGGAAACATTGTCTGCCCAACGAAAGGCACATCACAGCTCTCACTAATCTAAAGGCCATGCATGGTCTTTCTTACCTTTGGAAGTATAGCTGTCTCAAAGTCCAAACTCCTTTTCATTTTCCAAATAATAGTATAGTGGTTTCCCTGACAGTATCCACTGATTAGATTATTAGAGCTTAAAAAAAAAAAAAAGAAAAGAAAAACAAACCTAACTGGGACCCAACCTGTGCCAGGTATGAACTAGAACTCTTCAGGAAGCTTGGGACTGGGAGCGTGCTTCCTTTTCTTTCCTAAAGGCCTTCCTTGGAATCACACCACAGGTAGATACTTTTAATTTGTTAGGAGCTGAGGCAGACGCCTCTGATAATGGGGGAAATGTAGAAAAGAACTTGAAAACTGACAGGCTACCTAGTGTTTGAATGGGTCCCTCTGTTTTACTATATGAAAAAGATGCAGAATAGCCTTCTGGGTGGGAAATAACAACACAAATTGAAATAGACATCTTTTGAATGGTGGCAAGGATTATTGTTGAAAACCTGGTATGGTAGGTGGGTGAGCAAGCAACTGAAGAGTGGAATGATCTGGGCCAGTCCTGTTGTATCAACTCTGGTCAGGAACCAGGCTTTCAAGGAAACCCTGATTTTGGCAGAGGGAGGCCAATGAGTGTAAGGTATTCTTGCAGATTCCAGCTTGGTACTGCATGTCCTATGGAAAGTCTTACTCTCCAGTTTCCTATTGGCTGAGCAGAGTACTCTGAGCCTGTCGGTGGAGCAGAGGCAGAGCAGGGGCTTCAGCTTCTGCAGAGTGATTTAGAACCCTGATTCTGCTCTCTGGGCTGAGGGCATGGGCGGGCATCATCTGGGCTAACTGCTAATCTCTCCGTCTGTCTGCTTCCTGCAGTGGCGGATTTGTCTCTGGTGCAGGTCAGGATTCCCTCCATGGCTAGGCCTGCCATTTAGCACATCAGGCAGTTGCCAGGAGAACCCTCTGGCTTTGTTCCTGGATGTGAGAGTGGACCTGGGGCCAAGTTTAAGGTCACGGTAGCCCTTCCCTTGAAGCAGCTGACATCAATTAGAATTCCCCTTGCCTGCAACTCTGGGGAGAGCTAAGTGGCATTGGATTCCTAGTGGGACCTAAAAGATCAGTGTTTATTCTTACCCTACTATCATTTGTCACCAGGAAGGAGTGTGGACTTAGTTTACATGGGGACAGAATATTACCTTTCTGCAGTTTCTGAAACTTGCACTTTCAGTGGCCAGATTTTCAGGGCTCTCTCTGCAGTCCTAATCCTATTGGTACCTGGCCCAGGGGCGGCAAATCAGTAGTTCTGACCTGGCAGGTGAGGTAACACACACACACACACACACACACACACACACACACACACACACACACACACACACACACGATGGAGAAGATAATGTCTATTTTTCTCATCTTTTCACTTCTTGATCCTACCCTGTTGACCTTTCATTAACAAATGAGAAACGGGACTGAAAGTACCATGGTGGTTAGCCTTTCCAGATGGGAACACCAATCAGAGTCAACCCCTGGATGTTTTCAGAGGTCTCGAGTCTGGAACAGAGACTTTGAATATCTAATGAGTTTCTGGGTCATAATGATTCTCTTGAAATTCTGCATTGTGAGATCTGGTGTGAATAGAAGGGTCAGAGTCTCATCACTGAAGACCTTGCTCTGCCCGGGCTCTTGTCTGTATGACTAAGGCTTTCCAGGTACACTGTATTGTGGGTGCTCTTCTGTGTCAGAACAGATCTCATGTAAATATTCAACTGATTTGCTCAAAGTAAATTATAATAATAGCAAAATTAAAACATATGGGAACTCCAGGGTATATTTGTTTCTATATTTCTGTGTATGTCAGTCATATCAATAAACAGCAGTTAAATATCGGTAATTTAAGCAGCAGGTATCCTTTTATCATTTTCCCTATTTCTAACTCCCCCTCCAAATTTATTAATATTTGTCTTACTGCAGTAGTTTGGAAGTTTGAAGTGCCATATAAATTAGTTAGAAATTTCTGTTTTAAAAAAAGATATTAGTTTTTTTAAATTTATGTGTGTGTATGTGTGTGTCTAGGTATGTGAGTGCCACCATTATGCAAGTGGCTTTCAAGGCCAGAAAGGATGTCAGATCCCTTGGAGGTAGAATTACAGGGCCACCTGATATGCGTGCTGGGAATCCAACTGTGGTCTTCTGTATGAGCAGCAAGTGCCCATAACATTGAACCATAACCCCAACATCCGAGGTCATTGCTAAAATAAGGAATCTGTAGGTTAAATTTTGTTGTTGTTTTGGTTTTTGTTTGTTTTTCTTAATACTCTCAGCTTCTGAAGGAAGGACCGATTTTTCTTGTTTATAATCTAAAACCCTGGGAGAGAATAAAATGAGGATAATTGGGAAGAGAACGCATACATAAGATAAGTCAAACGTAAAATGAGTTTCTTTTAGTGATCAATTCTTTTTCTACTTATTTTTTTTTCAGTTTTTTTCAGTTAACATACAAGGCATTAGATGTATTTTTGGTGTTTCTGAACAATGTGTGCTCTGAGATTCCCCCTGCCCCCTTTGTGCCCGCCCACAATATCTTGATTCCCTTCTTATTCTCTCCAATGTTTACCTTTTCAGATGTGGCTCTTTTTCCATCCCTCTGCAGTTTGTCATCACCTATTTTTACTCATTTGGTCTCTTTTCAATAGTTTAGACCTTATAGGCACATATACACATATGTATAAATATTTCATATATATGCATATAAATTATATATATACATACACATATACGTGTGCGTGTGTGTCTGTGTTACTTAATAGACTAGGATTCATACATGAGAGAACATTCTGGCTTTGTCTTTCTTACTTCACGCCACATTTACTTAATGATCTCATTTATAAGAATGGATATTAACAACGTCATTTATTTATGCTTACCTTTCTTGTCAGGATCATACATTTTTGTTGTATTGGAGATAGTGTTTTTCTTAATGTGTTGCTTTTGGTTTTGTTTGAGTTTTATGATCTGATATTTGACACTATAATATTAAAAACTTCTCTTTGGGGGCATTGTGAGTTGAGTCAGACAGCAAGGGCTCTTTCAGCCAAGAATTACCACCTGAGTTGGATCCCTGGGGCCCACAGGTGACAGAAGAGAACCAAATCTCAACTGTTATCCCCTGAGCTCCTTCCATATGCTATAGTGCACACACATGCACAGGCATAAATAAATAATATAATACAAATAAGGCAAATCAATTAGAAATTCCTGGGCCTAATCTCACATTAGATGGAGTCACTAGCTGGCCTGCAAGTGTGCCATCGGATCTGAGATGCTACCGAGATGGCTTGTTACACAGTAGGTCTATCTGGGCTTTGGCAGCAGAGGCCTATGTCACTTTTTGCTTCTGAAGGGGAACCAATTGAATTGATACCCAGAGTCACTTGTTTCCCTTTTTAAACAAAGGCACGTTTGACTTTTCCTTTCTACTTTGTCAAGGTGATAGGCAAATTTGTTTTTATCTTCCATAACATAATCATCGGATTCTTTTTTTTTCTCTTTTTTTTTATTACGTATTTTCCTCAATTACATTTTCAATGCTATCCCAAAAGTCCCCCATACCCTCCCCCCCACTTCCCTACCCACCCATTCCCATTTTTTTGGCCCTGGCGTTCCCCTGTATTGGGGCATATAAAGTTTGCGTGTCCAATGGGCCTCTCTTTCCAGTGATGGCCAACTAGGCCATCATTTGATACATATGCAGCTAGAGTCAAGAGCTCCGGGGTACTGGTTAGTTCATAATGTTGTTGCACCTACAGGGTTGCAGATCTCTTTAGCTCCTTGGGTACTTTCTCTAGCTCCTCCATTGGGGACTCTGTGTTGCATCCAATAGTTGACTGTGAGCATCCACTTCTGTGTTTGCTAGGCCCCGGCCTAGTTTTACAAGAGACAGCTATATCAGGGTCCTTTCAGCCAACCGGATTCTTTACTTTAGAGCAAAGTTAAAAAAAAAAACGAATTGGGCTGTATCCACCATTATGGTATCCCACACAGCATCTCCTCAGACCAAGGGACTCATTTTCCAGACAAAAAAATGCTGTCAGAAGCTCATGTTGATAGTTTGACCACGTACTCTCCAATCCTAGTCCTGAAACTGCTGGCTTGTTAGAAGGTGGAATGGATAAAATCACAGGCAGTGCTCTAATTGGTTGGCAGTATCGGGGAGGCAGCTGTGCTCATAGGTTGTATGATATGTGGAATCACCTGGCGGGTCCAGGTAAGTATGTTTTCACATAGTTTTTAAAAGGTAAAGTTTGAGTGCATATTTAACTAGTCTGTAGGTAAGTGTGTGGTTATCAGATAACACAGACTTGAAACAAAGGCTTCGTTTGTTTGAAATTTTCTTCAGCATGTTTTAAACACTAATGGTGAGTGCCTTCAAATGAAAGCCTTAGCTTAGTATTAACTTATTAAATATATATCAAAACTAGGTGAAAGTTAGCGAATTATCTGCATTATTGATATAAAATATCCATTCAAGTTGAGACTCAATTAGGGAGACAATAAAATCTTCTTTTTTTTTTCCTTTTCTTTTGCAAAACAGTTTGTGGCCAGTTAGCATATTTTATTATTGTTGACATAACCTAATCTATAGATTTTTTTTTCCTTTCTCACTGTGGACTGTTCTGGTGTTCGCACATTAAATTGGTCTAAACAGTTTATGCATGGATGTGAGTACATTTTAACAAGGAGTGCAGTGGGTCAGAATAAGAGATGAGACTCCAGCCCTGTAATGCAACCACGTGTTGTGTGTTGGCTAAGGACAACATTAGCCTTTATTTTCACCACACCCAGTATCATATCTGGGTAAATCCTTGATTCTTGTAGTCTGCTAGTTGCTGGCATGTACCATGGGGCAAGTGATTTCATCTGTCTTCTTTTTAACTTCAGGTAGTGCAAGGCTTTCCCAACCTAGAAGCTTAGGGTCTATGAAGTACAGCAGAGACGTACGTGCCAACGGGAACTTGTTTCTTTTGTCCTATCAGCCCTATGTGTCTACTGGCTCTTGTCATTGCTATCTAGCTGAAATGGCAGCCTGTGGTTCTACTTCTCTGCTCAGTGATTCGCAGCATAGGCCATTTAACTATATTAGTTTTAGCAACATATAGGAAAGACCAAGTGGGGTATGAAGTGGGGCAAAAAGGTGTAGGTAGTAAGTCTTTGGACCATAGCCATCTTAAATGTCAAGAAAGTTAACTGTAATAATGTTAATTATTTTTTAAAAAATGAAAATGAAAAATGAGCATTGACCATGGTGTACGGACATTAGTTAGAAGGAATAAAATAAAAATTAAAACTTATGAAATATTAGCTATGAAATGTTTTCCAATTATAAGAAGTTGTTAACTGAACATGTGAGTGTAGACAATTTTTAGGCACCTCTGCCTTGATGCTTTGCATTTGATGGCTGAAACCACTGTGATAACAACACACTTTATTTTCAAATCTTGGTGATTGACTTTTTAAAACAATAGTTTGTAGATCCTATGTATCAGCAGACAGGAGTCTAGCAGGCTAACTGTCATCTGAGAGGCTTCACCCAGCAACTAATGGAAACAGATGCAAAGAATCACAACCAAAGACAGCTCAGGGAATCCTGTGGAAGAGGGAGAGGAAGGGTTGAAGGAAGCAGAGAGGTCAAGGATGCCACAAGGAAATCTACAGATACAACTAAGTTGGGCTCATAGGAGCTCACAAGGACTGAACCGCCAACCTGAAAGTATGTATGGGATGGACCTAGGCCCTGTACACGTATGTAACAGATGTGCAGCTGGGTCTTCATGTGGGACTCCTAGCAATAAGCATGGGCTGTTTCTAGCTCTGTTGTATGCCTTTGGATCCCACTCCCCTATCTGGTCTGCCATGATTAGCCTTATTAGGAGAAGATGCACTTAGTCCTACTGCAGCCTGATATGCCAAGGTGGGCTGATATCCATGGGAGGCCTTCCCTTTTCTAAGGAGAAATGAAGAGGAGGGTATCCCAGCAGGAGAGGTGAGAGGGAGGGACTTGGAGGAGAGGAGGGAGGGGAAGCTGCAATAGGGGTGCAAAGTAAATAATTAGTGAAAAAAATAGTTTGTAGAACCAATGCAAAATCTACATTTCCTGGATTTTGTATTTGCAGATATTATGTGAATGTATGTTGCTTTATGGCTCTCAAGGAATGGTGTAGGTTTCCTCAGGAATCAAGCACTGTTTGGTGATAGTTTTCCTGAATCTTTTTCATTGAAGGCTTGCAAGGGTTTCTAGAAAGCCCAAGATGTCTTTATAATGCTATCTTAGTAAGTTCCAAGATAATGTCAGCAAGTCTTTGAATAAGATAACATTATGCAAGTATCAGAAGTAAAGTTGGAAAAAATAAATTGTAGGTTAAGAAATTGTGTGTCAAAATAATGTGTATTGATTAGCCTCTAATATGCTTTTATTCTTTTCTATTCTGTGGAGTGGTATGAACCATTTTCAGATAATAGCTGATATTTCAGATTCTATTTCAAACAATGAAGCAGCCTGATAGTAACTCACTAGGTAACCATTTTTATACATGAAAAAATTATAACACACACACACACACACACACACACACACAGAGAGAGAGAGAGAGAGAGGGAGAGAGAGAGAGAGAGAGAGAGAGAGAGAGAGAGAGAGAGAGAGAGAGAGAGAAACACACCCAAACATATGTTTACAAAGCCAAGTAATATTCAAAGGTCAGTTCACTCCCCCATGACCCACAGGACCTTACTTTTAAGGCACAGATTTATAACATGTAGAAAATGTGGGACTCATTTAAATAAAACTTGAAATTCTTTGAATAGTTCTTGATACAATTCAGCCATCCAGTGAAGGAAGGACTCCAAACTGGATTTTCTCTTCCTTTTCCCAAAAATACCCATTAAGTGGTAATTGTTGCAAAACATTGGTGCCTGCCTGCCTCTCCTCTTCTTCTCAAAATAAATCAGTTATTAGTTTCTAAGATGAAAGACAAAGGCTGGGGGATTGATTGAATGTGCACAGATGCTATCTTCATAAGCATGGTAAGTGTGATGATGTAAGTTTGATCTTACCAGCCTACATAAAAAGCTGGGTATGGTGGTACACATCTGTATTCCCAGAATTCGTATGGCAAGTGAGATATAGAGACAGATTACCTAGAAGACAACAGGCTGATAGCTTGGAGTACACAGCACAACAGCAAAGACAAGAGAAACCCTTAGAAAATGATGGCTGACTTTTGTGTTCTATCTTCACACATCAAGTAAGAACTTACATCATGGAAGGGGATCGAGTAATACTCATGAACTTATGGTGGTAGCAGAATCCAGTCCTTAATAGCCTATAACCTAAATAGCTAATTGTTTTCTGCAGTGGCCTTAACAAGTGTTTACAGTATTCATACTTATTTTTGATATATGTTTAGTTAAGAATAGTTGTTTGATTTTTATGATGTCAAGAAGAGTTAAAATAAAGAGAAATTTTTGATAAGCTTTCCATAGAGGACATCATGGAATGTTGTTCTGTCAGACTTAGTTGACTATAGACTATTATTGCCTCTCAGCATATATTCTCCAGGTCTCACTTTTTCAGAGCTCCCGGTTTGAAGGCAGACTGTGGCCCAGCATACTTTTGTGGCCCAGCATACTTTGTAGCTATCCGGAGGAGACACACTAGATTTCAATCAAGGAAATGTGAGCAAAAGTGGGGTATGTGACTTTGAGACCATACATCTAAGACAAATTCAAAAGTCTTTTCCATATTACTTTCCTTGTCAACCTATTTAGACGGGCAGGTGCTAAAGATGTCACACAAGCCATGAGTCAGATGTCATATGTCACACAGACCACGATATAACACATGGATGGTCCTTGAGGCTCAGTTCTTCATATGAGCCACATCACCTAAATTATTGTTCATTCAAAATAAATGATTTTTTTTTCAGCTCATTTACACCTGAGTCCTCATTGTAAATTCCAGAGCCTATATTCTAACTCAAATATAAATTCACTGATATCTCTCCTTCAAACTGTCATACTCCTACTCAACTATCGCTACATTAAGTTGTTGCTCTAAACCGCACTGTTTTCTAGAGGGAAAAATACTGTGTTGTCAATTTAATGAACAATGATTATGTTAGGAAATTTCCATTTACTTGGTAGATATCCCTCCCTGACCATTGATATAAGTTTGGTATATTATCAAGAGCGAGCTTACATCTTATGTCCTGAGAAACTTGCTTTCTGGAACCCTCCCATAGTGCGGCCTTGTTCTTCCTGAGTTCCCATAGCGTTTTTCTGTGTGTGCCCACATTATTTAATAGTTACCATGTGATATTTTGTCTCTAACTTGGCTGGAAGCTCCTGGGGAAAATCACTGTAACTAAAACTTGACAAAGAATATCTTCTCCATGATCCCCATGCCTGCATCTGCGAAACACTTTGTGATTTTAACTTGATTTCCTGTCTTGTGTCATCTATAGGTTTGAAAACTTAGAGGTCTTGGATATATTCTCTCATTATTTTTGTGTAAGCGAGGGTTGAGGCTGTTTTCTCTTATCTTCCACTTTCATTGTCTCAGAGGTGTTGAAAAGCCCTGTAGTTTCTCTCTGTGACAAATTGTGATAAGTAAATAATCTCATCATGTGTGACACTTTAACATACATCCTACGTTTTTTTTCCACATGAGACACTTACTTCCTGCTATTATTCTTTTTATTTTGACAGCCTAATGATTGTAATTCTTAACATCATTATTGTGTTGTTCATATTATCCTCTTACCCTGTATAGGTCTTCTCATAATTTCTTGTATAAAGATTTGACATCTTCTTGTATGTCTCTCCGAGCCCATTCATAACTCACAAATGTTCATAAAATTGTAAGATAGAGTTTGTTTTCTCCAAGTTTTTCATTGCCATATATGTCTGTCTTTTATGTTACGAAGCAATTGTTAATGTCTTTCCATTTTATATGTCAAATGCAGTTGGGTTTATTTTTGTTTGTTTGTTTTGAAAGCAGTCTGGCTAAAAAAGAATGGTGATCTGTGTTTTGTGAATTTTCCTCAGAGCCTCTGAGATCTCAGATTTGAGGTATTTGAGGAGAACTGAAAACTGGAAATATTGTTTGCATAATGCAGGATCCTCCATTTTAGTCTCTCTAAAGTAATTTTTAAAAGATTTTCTTTTGTTTCCTGGTGGTCGGAGAGATGGTTCAGCAGTCAAGAGGGCTCTGTATTAGTCCAGAGGACCTGAGTTGGGTTCCTAGCAACCGCTTTGAATTTTTCACAGCTGCTGCCAGTAACTCCTGCTTCAAGGGAACTGACACAATCTTTTGGCCTTTTGCAGAGACTTGCATGCATGTACCCAAACATAAGGACACACACACAAACCCATACAAAGGAAATATGATTTCTTTTTGTTTTTTCTTTTGATTCAAAATTAATTATGAAACTTTTCTGTATTTGGAGTATATTATTTTCTTTAACCTTTCTATATTACTTTTGGAGGATTTAAAACAACAACAACAACAACAAAAAAAAAACCTATCCTCAGCCAGGTGTGGTGGTGCACGCCTTTGATCCCAGCACTTGGGAGGCGGAGGCAGGTGGATTTCTGAGTTTGATCCAGCCTGGTCTACAAAGTGAGTTCCAGGACAGCCAGGGCTATACAGAGAAACCCTGTCTCGAAAAACCAAAAAACAAAACAAAACAAAACACTATCCTCAAAACTTTTTGACAGATGATTTGATTTCCTCTGATATTTAATTTTTTTCTATTCAACTATTGATGGATACCCAAAATATAGTAGGGTCCAACTTGGAAAACGTAGATATATTTTTTCATGTTATTTTAACATGTGTTCTCACTGTGACCAATAGCAACACATAAATTGGGGGATTTTTTTTTTCTAGTCATTTCCAGATAAATACGGTGTGGTGAGACCCTAGTGTGGGTTGTGATTATCTGCACTGTCTCATCATATAAATGTTCTATACATGTACATTTTCTGTAATTTTGAATTAGAACATAGACATCAGTTATTTTTTTTTCCCTCAGTGGATAAGGGGAGACATCCATAATTTAGTACAGGGCCAGACAGATATCAAGGTTGTTTAGGAAGAAAAATTGCTAGTTATGCATATTTTTATACATCTGCAGGAAAACACAGAACACATAAAAACTGTGGATTGACATGAAAATGGTCAAAACTTTTCTTAATTTTCATTTTTTAATCATTACCTTGAAATAGGCAAGATGCCTAGCACACATGTTCAGTGGTGTTGACTGGATCTTTGTAACCCATCACTGGGCAGCCGGATGCCAGTGCTGAGGCTTTCCGACTGATCTTGTAGGATACGGCAGACACATCAGGCAGAGCACTGATGACAGAGGCAGCAGCCATTCTGCCTTCTATGCGATTGCTTCTTTCTACATCAAGGTCCTGTTTGGGGTTCTCTGCTCCACCCAGAAACCAGGTGAATGACCTCAGCAAGGAGTGACTGATGTTGACGGAACTCTTCCAGCCAAACAGTAGATGTGGGGGAGGGTGAGATAGAGACAGGATAGTGAACTTTTCTCAACCGTGTAGGGAGGTCATTGACAGAACTTAAGCTTGTTCTGAAACTTGAATTTGTTTGGATTTGTTTTTCCTAAAGACTCTCACTGGAAAGGCATTTCCCCTATAGGGAAATGTGTAATGCCATACACAGGAGGCTAACAGTGCTATTTCAGAAATAGTTGAGGAAAGCCAAGATATTTAGAGGTCAGGAGGTGTAGGGGTCTGATACAGTGATTCTGTTTATAATATTAGAGGTGACCAGATCTCTCAGGTTTCACAAAATAACAACCATTAGAAACTAATCAGGGGTCAAAAAGAAACCATCCAGTGGCTAAGGGGAACCAGAGAGTGCCAGTTCAGAGATTGAGTTAAATATATATGAGAGAGTATCCCATGTGTTATCATGTTTGAGGAATCGGGCTATTAAGGACAATGGGGATACTTTAAATCATCTGAGGGAGAACCATGGGTCCTGACTAGAAGTTTTTCTGTTGGATGTGGTTATGACTAGATCAATACTATGGCAAATACTCATTCCTAGAAAGTGCCAATGATAAAACTACAGTGGGAAGGCTGGCCTTTGTTTGCATAGATGTGGATGCTGACTCATAGGCAAAGGTCCAGTTTGGAAAGATGGAGAGAAAGAAAGGAAGGGTTGTAGCAAAGTAAACATTGCAGTTGATCAAAGGCCTGGGGAAGCCAGATATGTCCACGGGAAATTAAACACAGCCTGACATACAAAGATACTGGGTGATACTCATTAATGGAAAAAAAAATAAGTTAAGGATTGGTAATCCCCATCATTTTAAATAGTGGCTTTAAATATGAAAAGTGCTTTTTTTTAAATCCAGTTTTGATTTTGTGTTGTATTACTCAGTTGGCTAATGCTCTTGAGCCTTCACCATATAAACCATGCACCTCTGTGCAGAAAGTTACTCCGAACCAAGTGAGTACTTACTACCATGTTTTAGTTTTTTTATTATTATTAATGATAAATTTTTGTATTCTCCAGTCTGTGTTCTGTTATAAGGGATAGACTAGTGGCTTTGAACTTAAACAGAGTCTTGATCCTGCCTACCAAGTCACTCAGCCTCTGAATCTGCCTGTTGGTCCAGAACTCACTGTGTACCCCAGTCTGACCTCAAACTCAAAATCCCCCTACCCCAGGCTTCAGAAGGCTGTAAGTTCAAGTGGGAGGCACTGTACCCATAAATAAAGTGTGCTAGAAGACATAGTTCTTATTTATTGAGTTTGCTCTGTGTGTATCTGAATTTTACCTGTCTAATCTATTTATGAGTTTCTTGGCATTCATTTTGGTTAGTAGGATCGTCTTGTCATTGTATAAAAAAGAAAAAGGAAAGAAAAGTATTCTCCCCCGAGCTTTACAAAGAAGGAAAATGAAAATAATACCGTCTGAGCAAACCATCATTTGACAAGTTCACATATCCAGAGGACAGGTTTGTGAATCAGGAATCCTGAGAGATGTCCCCCTCTGCCACTTCCTGCCTGCCATTCTCAGGAGATTAGTGTTGGGCTGGCAAATCCTGGTGCAGCTTTGATGAGCTGAGTGTCTTTTTAAGCATACAGGACATGGCTTTGAAGTGGCAACTTGATCTTGAAGAGAAGCTCCTTAGGCTAGTCTGGGCTTCCTCCTGATAGCATTTAAGCCTCCGCTCTACCAACATAAGAGATAGCCTCAACTTCCCTTACTGCGTGACTCAAGTCTGTCTCTCAGCAGGGTTTCCACTGTGCCCCAGACTCTAGAAACTCTCAGCTATCTCATGTTACTTTTGAGAGTTTTTTGATATACAGAATCTCACATTCTCAACATAATTTTCATTATTTCATATTTTCTCTATAAAAATATAAGTCTGTTTCACCAGAATGGCTTTCTTTTAGAAATAAGTACTGCTTTACAGTCTTCACGCATCTATAAGAAACTCAAATGCTTTTTAATTGGAATTATTATAGCTTCAGAAAAATGCACAGCTAGAAGAAAACCCATTTCTTAGTTTTTGGTATAATATACTAACAGGCCCCATTGCTACATATATTCCATCAGGTGTCATCCATCCTGCACTGTGGCTGGGGATGGGGGTAGAGTAGACATATTAGTAACAGAAAGTCATTTAGAGGACACCTCCTTCACCACCTCTCTGTCTATCAGATGGATGGTCCCACGGGCTAGCACTTTGCCTCTCAACACTGGATTTTCACACCGATTCTTTTCCTGTCGTGCAGAGTAAGTTCACTGTACTCTTAGAAGAGACTTGGTGCCCTCCTGCTTCCAGGTCAGGAAGCTTGGCAGAGTGGGATAAGAGTGGCCTAGCAGGGTTAGGCATAGCTGGGTGAGCTGAGCCAGTCCAGAACCTCATGTCCTCCTTGCTCTGTGTCTGGCTCCTGCAATCTTTTCTCATCCGTTTCCTTCTAAATGACATTGCTGGCTTATATGTGCAGCATTGATGGCTTAGCTACTTTTACCATTTGATTTTCTTTGGCTATACAACCCAATACATGTGTGCACATTTAATAAACCTGGACAGGTAGCCTTTAGCTAGCCTGCGAGTACATCACTAACTCTCCACCGCAGTGTTCTTGAAGTAAGGTAATCCCTTAAGGGTCTTCCCCTTTTGCACTTGACCTGGAAGCTTTCTCTGCTTCTTACATCACACTTGGCAGCAGGACAGACTCATGACCTATGAGGCGTGATGTTTGTCCAGGCTGTGGCATCCCTATTTCATTGCTGGGAAAGGCTTCCTCACCCTCCCCTATAATTACCTTTAAATGGCTTCAGCCTTGAGAATGGAAGGTTATGTGCCAGACCACATAACGCTCATGGGAGTCCACCACAAATAACCATTCCCCTTTTCCAGTGGAAAATGGAACAAAATAGAGTGTTTTAGCTTCCCAAGTTTATACTTCCTTCTGTGTGGGAGATTTGACCACACTCAATACACTTGTGTCGGAAGAGCAAACCCCATTTGGCACCACTGCTTGTTAAGTTTCTTCCTGGCCTTCCTTTTCACCTTAAAAATAGGTGTGCCAAACTATGTTGTGTGCTGTCTAGCTGTTGCTCCATCATAGGCCATCTAGAACATTCAAATAACACTGTTGTGTACAGTGTACAGTTGCTGCCAAGCACACAAAGCCTTCTCTCTCTCTCTCTCTCTCTGTCTTGCTTTGTCTCTCTCTGTCTTTCTCTTTCTGTGTCTCTCTCTGTCTCTCTCTGTCTCTCTCTCTCTGTGTATGTGTTTGTGTGTGTGTGTGTGTGTGTGTGTGTGTGATAGACTTTCATCCTATTTATCTCTTTTACCTGAAGCTGTATTAGGAAATGATAAGCTGAGATTATTATTTTATATCTAAAAGAAACATTAAAGGCGTCCAAACCCCAACTGATTTAGTGAAAAGAACTAATCAGGTGAATTAGCCTGGGTGCAGCTAACTTTTTCTGGCCATGTCCCAAATTTCTCAAAGAAGGACAAAGATTTACAGGGTACAGGGATTAAATTCTTGCCCAATCTTGTTTTCATTTAGTGTTATATATCTAAAACTAGCTATGAGTCCCAAGATGGCTCAGCAGGAAGGGGCTTGACTGGTAAGTGTCTGCAACCAAGCCTGAGGACAGTTCAATTCCCAGGCCTCTCAGGGTGGCGGGGGAGAATTTATTCATACAAGTTGCCAGTTGTCCACATGTGTATCATGACACACCTTCCCACTGCATGCAAAATAAATAAGTAAAGCTAGCTATAAATGGTTTTAGCACAGTCTGGGTCCTTGGCCCAATTCATGCCCTCTCTGTTCATGGTCTCTCATTTCTCAGAAGTCAGGGACCCATCAGCATCAGAGATCTCTGCACCTTTAAAAACACAGTTGATACAATCGTGGCATCCAGAAATTTTTTGCTTTGTTTTCTTTCAGGCACCACATCTCCTTTTCGCCTGGCACTATAGATCTCCACAGGTCTTTGTATACTTTTCCAGGCTTGACCTGCCCTTGACTTTCTCCTACAGCATTTCACAAAGCACAGCTTATCCTGGCTATGTGGCCCAGAGCCTTAATCAAATCTCAGTGTTGGGGCCTCCCAGTTTGGACTGTTTACAGTCCACTATCTGGCTCTCAGTGTCCACCTTAGGGCATGTGGTCAGGGTTCAGTGGCTTACAATGGAAGTAGCTTTAAAGCACAGCATGTGCTCTGTGCGGGTGCAGGCATCTACACCATTGTCATAAGCTCTGCTCCCTTGCCCTTCATGCCGCTCTCTTTGAACTGCTCATCTCCTCTTAGCCATACTTGGAATTCATAGCCTTTTGCATTCTTTTAGATCAAGAGCTACACATAGACTAGTTAGTACCTGTATACATGCATAAACATACATGTACACACACATACATACATACATGTACATCATGTTAAAGTTTACATGCATGTAATTTATATTCTTCTTCTAGAACTCATTAATATTGAAAAAGCTTTAACACATTATTGGAAGAAATGTGCCCAAACTAAGTATGACTTAGGAAAGATTTGTCAGATTAAACATACACATAAGTACAAAATGGCTTCAATTGCCCTTTAAACCATAAAGCATAAACCAGACCTCCAGTGTTTCCCCTTTGGTAAAATATTCCCTAATGACAATTAGTTTTGTGAAGTATTTGTGGAGAAGTTTATTCCACTGGGTGGATCGATTGCTTCATTCTCTTGAAAACTCAGCTTTTAGGTCTATGTTTTAAAAGAGCTTGTATTAAACAAAAAATATGGAAGAAGCCGACCTTATTGATAAAACCATGTTGAAGGAACCCATTGACCAGCAGACTTGAATGTAAAGGTCATTGAATTAAATCATTTGTAAGCTAGTTATTAAAAGCCCAAGTGCCTTTTTGTAAAATCAAAATAGTATGCAAAGCTCCAACTACAAAGTAGAGAAGTCAAGGGTAAAACAGTAAGTCCCCCGTACCTATAAGCAAAACTGTTGGAAGATAGGCTTGAGACATATTCACATCCCTGAGAGAAGCTGGGAGGCATTGCAAGGCCGTTGTGCTAGTTAGCACCTGTCCTGGGATAGAAATCAGTGTCTTCAACTCTTCCTAAGCAGGACATACTTCATACCACTCTTGGCCTTGAACAGTGTGCTTCTAGTTACCTCTACTATACAAGGGAAGTGAAGGACATGAAAGGATCTGGTTCAAATTCTGCACCTGCTGGGTTGTTCCTTAAACAGCTTACCACACCCACACTCTACTTACTGGATAATGTTTTCCTCTGCAGCAAGAATGGCACTAGATACTCTCAGTAGGTTTTTGTTCCACCACCTTGTCAGGGAAGGATATGTTATTTGCATTGATGTCCTCATTGTTCATAGAAATGCATTGAACTACTTAATAAGACTGAAATTTTGATTCACAAATTTTAAATTTTTTATATAGAAATCCACCTGTTATTTATAGTTTATTATATAATTTATATATTATTTATATGTGTAATATATTATACGTGTAGGTATACAATTTATATGTAATATAATTACATATGTAAATATAATTTATATATTATATTTATAAATATATAATTTATATTTATATATTTATAACATGAACATGCATGAATGGGGGCACGCACGCACACACACACACACACACCCCTGGTGCACTGACTGAATCACTTCTACACTGAATCACTTCTACACTGAGAAGTAAAAGTAATAATAGAGAGGCCACTGGGGAAGGACGCAGGTTTGTGGCATTTAATGTGTGTACATATTATTATAAATCTGCAAATTCTGAATGTAAAGATCCCAGGCAGCTATTCTTGGGAGTAAAGAAATGTCTGAGTGTGGTGACTTGATCTCATTGGTCTAAACTGTAGAAATGAAGCAACATAGAAAACGCATAAGCTTTGTCTTCCAGGGTCACGGTTATAAAATATATTCAAGTATGGCTGTGGTTGTTAGAAAGGAGGACTTAAAGAATTCTCTTGAATATGTCTCTGGGGAATGTGAAGGCAAATGAATTTCTAGTGTGACTTACTGTCCTGATTTAAAGATTAAATTCGCACATGCGCACCATCCCCGTCCATGATTGAACTAGGTGATTTCACAGAAATAGGTCTGAACTCCTTAAGATTCACAGAGGGGCCATGTGCTCAGAAAGTACCTGAAATATGGAAGGGTAATGAAGAGCCCCTTTCAGGACTTTAAAGGCAACAGGTAACGAGAATCACATTTTAAGAACATTTAATCCCAGAGAATTCTGACAAACACCATGTGCTGGTCATTGAAAGGCCCTTGTGAACCCTACAGTTTGGTAATGAATTTATACCACCTGTATGCCAGACACTCCTCAGTACTTGGGAAACATCAGGGAAGAAGAAACAAGATAAAGGCATATCTCACGTTATGGCTGACATAGCTGAGACTCAGTGAGGATCAGAGCTTGCTGGAAGATAGGGTTGCAAGAAAAGTGGGATTTGAATTCAGATCCCTTCAGTATGGTAGCCAGGGTTGGTGAGAGAATATCTTACCTTAGGTACACTGGCATTGAAAAGTTTTGTCTACAAGATATTTGACTAATATTTTTACTAATTGTCTTGGCATTATCATGAGAATCAAGTGGTATTGTGAATAGGAGGGTTTCCTCCTCTTCCTCCTCCTCCTCCTCCCCCCCCCCCTCTTCCTCCTCCTCCCCTTTTTTCTCAGTCTATCATCACCACATTACGCTGGCCTGTTGATATGTTTTGAATTGTCAGCACTCTGGATGGAGTCTCTTTACAACTTGGAACTCCTCCAGGAGAAGACGTTCATCCATAGCTGCTTCATGGCCCTGCTCAGTACTCAGCCAGAGAATGTCACTGGATGTTCTCCGTGTTAGGTGCCTGCTAATGAGAGGGCAGTCTTGGTAAACTTGAAAGGCAGGCTCGTGATGTCAAAACTGAGAAGACTTTGCTCTGCGTACCTGCTCTTGACTTGATGTGATGAGTGACTTTCTGCCCACTTGGTTGACTTTGGCGCCACCTCAGAAACACATCTCTGAGTAAGCCTGAGAAAGGGTTTAACTGAGGTAGGGGAGACTCACCCTGAATGTGAGCAGCACCCTCCTGTTGGCTGGGTTCCTCAAATGAGTACAAATGAATCCAGCAAGCTTCACTCTGCTTCTTAGCTCTGTGACTAGCCATCTCATGTTCCTTTCACTGTACCTTCCCCACTAAGGTGGACAAGAGGGCTTCTTGAACACAGGACCAAAATAAGTCCTTCCTTCTTGTCAGGTGTTTGGCCATAGCAATGAATAAGATGCCGAAGAGAGATATTGGTAGCTACATTTACGCAGGTGGTACAAAGCAAACGCATTTCCCAGGATACCTGTAGACGTTAGCCAGGTGTTCTCTCTCTCTCTCTCTCTCTCTCTCTCTCTCTCTCTCTCTCTCTCTCTCTCTCTCCCTCCCTCTCTCTCTTTCTCCCTCTCTCCCTCTCTCTCTCTCTCTCTCTTTCTTTCTTTCTTTCTTTCTTTTTTTGCTTCACGGGGTTTAATTTTTAATTTTCAGAACACTAAAATGATTCATTATTTCTCTAAGTTGGTCTCTAGCCTGGAGCTCTGTGAGGACAGGGTGTTTTGTCTGAGCAGGAACATCGGCAGAGCATATGTCCTCCCAAATAAGTCTAAACGGAGCAAATTCTAAGAGTTTTTCTGCATTCTGGAATGGGTAGCCAGCAAGTGTGGAAATTTTTAGCTCAGATAGGTGGAACACCCTGATACAGATACATCTAAGACAGGTGTGAAGTCAGTTCATGCCTTTTTTTTTTTCCTTTGTCAAACAGGAAAGGCATCTTTTATTTTAAACTACTTTCTTTACCCAGTCTTCCTAGGTCCTCAGCCCCTTTTTTCATGACTTAAACTGTATGTAACTACTTAGTAACTACTTAAGTAACTTAGGAGTGCTTACCACTTCTGGCCAGTGCTCTATTCACTTTGCCGCTTGCCAGGAACAGTGGAAGGGTCTGTAGCAAATGATGTGTGGAGGTTAGCATAAAACATTTCAGATACTTAGCATCGTTTGCTCTCTGATGGATACTTACAGAAAGAAACAGAAGGCTCTTCCTTCCACTGTTCGTAGTTTATGAAATCATAGAGAAAATAATGTCTTGATATTTAGATGACAGGTTTAGCATGATCTGCTTGGTTTTCCATACTCTTTTGTGAGTTCGGCTGGCAATCCAGAATTGCTTTCGGTGGGTTATGAGAAGTCCTTTCTGTGACCTTGATTGTGATTCTTCAGGGAACAAGGTTGAGGGCAGTGCTGATCAGGAAAAAGTTAGCAAATTTAGTAGTTCTGAATTTCACATGGAGAGCCAGAGAAATGGGGAGATTACTGTAATTGTTGGCAGATCCAAACAACAGGGTCTTTGTCACTTTCCCAATTCAAATTACGTTGCCTGGGGATGAGCAGGATGGCAGGGGAAGATCTATAATCCCATAATCCCAGAACTAAGTGGGAAGAACAGAAAGAGGCTGAGACCCAGGCCAGCCTAGGGTACATATCAAGACACTGCCTCAAAATTCACAAACTCACAAGTATGTGAGTGTGTGCACAGACACACATGCACGTATGTGCACACACACACACACACACACACACAGTGTTATCCCTACCATCTATCTGCCTACCGTCTGTCTGCCATCTATCACTTGTCTTTTATCTGACATCTCTTATCTACCTCCTATCTAACTAGCTATCACAAAACACTAACTGTACAGTGGGTTAATTTTTTTTTTAATCTTCTACACTCACTCACTGACATGCCTTTAATTATGCCTTGAAAGTGATTTCTGAATCAGTCTTTGTCTCTTGTCATGGATGGCTCTAAGGTTGCAGGCTCATCACACAGGAGAAGCAGCATTGCAGGAAGTGCTAACTGCTGGAGGCAAAGCATCTGTGTGCCGAATCCTTAGCACGTTAGCAGTTAATAATCAAACACTAAAAACATATTCAGGTAGCAAAAATAAGTATGCAGGCACTTAGTAACCCTCCCTTTAGTCTCATAGTGGTTTAGACTGATCTCAGGATATAGAGCATATAAGGGTTGTTACTGTGGTTGGCTTCCAGTGTTAGGAGCAAAGTCAGTGCTGACTAATGGTCACTGTCCATGTGTTTGGGCAGGCCTGTGTAACAGGTTTCATGAGCTGGTGAAGCCGTATATAGTACTCTCTGTAGTGATGAAGGACACAGATGCAAGGCCCTTTGATATAGTTCTAGACATACTTACACTTCATTCCCCAGCTTTACTTAGCACTAAGTATGTTGTCTTAGTGCTGTGTTAAGTACAAGATATAGGTGTGAGAGGGTCTCTACGACCACCATAGCCAGCAGAGTAACGCTATATGGGAGGTAGGAAGGCAATTCGGCTCAACTCAACTAAGTAGCTGGTATTGGCTCAAACTTGCAGAATTTGACCCTAAGCAGTTTACTTAATCATATTTAAGTACAGCACAATTTGGTGAAAATTTAGTGATAATTAACTCAGTCCTATGTGCACAATAAAGCTTAAAACATGGCTACATCTAAACTCTTTGTAATGTATATGTAATGCCCCCCCTAAAGATGGCTTCTATATATTCACAAGTTCATGATGAAGGTCTGGAGGAGGATTCTGTGTAGTCTTGGCCATAGAGACAATGGGAAATCCTTACAAGGTTACTAACGTCACCCAGTATAGACTTCTGGAAGGATAATAGGTTATGTATCCCTTTCTTTGATGGAACATCCCTGTGTGTTTGATAGTCATGCTTCCTCTCGTGCTTATCTCTGAGCACAAGGACCTCCCTGCCTGCTACATGGGCACAAGTGATAAATTCACCTACCTGCTAGATTAAGATTTAAGTAAGATATTCAGTTTACATGATTAACATGTAAATTGTGGGTACATGATTAACAAACTAGGCACTGGTTTGATCCTCTCTGAATAGGCAGAGTTGCTTGTTGACTCTTATTCCTGATATAAGTGCTTAATTGAAATCCCTATTTCTAATTACCCACCCTGGTAGAAGCAGGATTGTCTCAATTTCCTGTTTGCATTTGTTATTGACATCCAGGAGGTAGCCTTATCACTGTTTAATTTGGTACGCATTGATCATTCAGTAGTGAACACAAATAAAGGGAAGGAGAGTCATCAAGATTTGGTTCCTGAGGCTTGCCCTTGCTTTATCAGAGTTGTAAAGTCTTCATATGTGGTCAAACAGATGTATCTGACAGCAAAACCTCTAACGGCACAATGGGATAAGACAGCTCTCACAGATTATCTTTCCAGAAATGGTATTTTTATGATTTTATAGATAATTCAAGTTTTATAGTATATACACATTTTTCTCCATTAGCATTCAGAGCCTCTTGAAGCCAGCATTTCTTCCCTATAGTTCTTGCTCCATTTGGTTTTCTTGTACAACTCTTACATTCTCTTTAGCTGAGGTCCATTTTTTTTCCATTAGTTTCTTGATAGTTCCTCCTTCTCTAGAGTACCAAGCGATAGTCCCTAGATTCCCTTAGACTTCTCTACCTGAGCCTGTGGCTGCTTCCTCCAGTCACCATGCTATCTAATTTTCTATCAGTTGCTTTCCGAACATCTTCATCTCCAGCCTGGTCCTTCCATTTAACTCTTGTCTTATCTTTGTCTCATTGTGCTCATGATTATTTATTTGTTCAAGAGACATCTCAGAGCTTTCAAGTGTGTTCACAGCCTCTTCTGTTATTAGTGTGGTTGCTCTGTTGGCTTTCATTCACAGACATGACACTTGCATTTTAACATGCTTCAGTCTGTCTCTCAAATGCTATAAACAATCTATGTTAAAATATTTATGGGTGCCCATTTAATGTGTGCCCAGATTTAAACATTGCCCTCCTGTGCTGACCCCTAACCCCTCGTCTACATGGCTACAGTGGCCTATTCCTCTCATGGGTGTTAGCTCCTCTTCTGATCCCAGTTCACTACCCATTTGTGTTGTTTTGTACAACTTCATCTCCTCTTCTCCAACCTCATGATTTCTCAGATGCTGGTGAATAGGAAAACAGAGTTTGTATCCTCCCATTGCATACTTACCAACAAGTATGCCCATTTTAGCTAATAGTTTAATTTATTCACTGTCCCTGTCTGCCTTCCTTATTAGAACAGAAGATCCAGGATGGAAGAAAACTTAGTTGGTTCCCTGTTTTTCCCCTCCGTATTTCTCTACTTAAGCACTTAGAACATTAGCTAGAACTCGGTAAATACTCATTCTATTAATAATAATTTAAATATTGAATATTTTCTATCTATGTGCTAGAGCTCTGCAGCTGAAAATATTCCTGGCCAACCACAGTGCCGTGATTTACACAGAACATGCTGTTCTGTCTGCCCCCGGAAACGATTTGTTCTTAAGGCACCTCAACTAAGAACCTCTGCAGAATGTTCACATCGTCATCTCCATGACTTTCAAGGGCTGTACCTTCTCACTCTGTCTCAATAATGGCCACTGCAAAGCCTGCCACAGTGTGTGTGTGTGTGTGTGTGTGTGTGTGTGTGTGTGTGTGTGTGTGTGTGATCTTAGGTTTTCCATTGCTGTGAAGAGATACCATGACCAACGCAACTCTTATAAAGGACTTGCTTACAGGTTCAGAGGTTCAGTCCATTAACATCAAGGTGGAAACATGGCAGCTTCCAGGTAGACATGGTGCTGGAGGAGCTGAGTGTACTGCATCTTGGGCTGACTGCATTCAGGTAAAAACTGGCTCCCATGTGGCTAGAAGATGGGTCCCAAAGCCTACCCCACAGTGACATACTTCCTCACCTACACCAGCTCTTGTGACAAGCATATTCAAATCACCACAATCATATACATATATTTGTAAATATATATTCTCTATAATATCCATATAATATATATTGTCCCACTTCCTTCCATTAATGACATAAGTGCTTGTTTGACTTAAGGTAAATCAATGCTCACCTACTTTTCTCCTGAATTGAGGTCAGAATGTTCAGTTGCAAGTAGAATTTGAAAGAGAGGGCAAGAAAGGCTAAGAGACTGGCTGTGTGCTATTTATTTCTGTGTTTAAAGTTGCCTCAGGGTTTTCCAATGTTCTAGCTCTTGTTAACATCACAGTGGAAGGTAATGCTATCATTATTTTGTCCTAGAGACAGTATAGACAGGTTTCAAATGTCTTAACGAACTCTTGAGAAAATATTCACTATTTAAAGCACCTAAGAACTGTGTTCACGTTGTTGTTAGTGTTGAATTCTGAGAGGGAAATTCTTTTGCCCCATCCGTTAAGTGATTGCTTATGTTCTTATAATAAGTTCCATACATGGTAGTGATGCTTTTGAAATTTAAACTAATATTGAAGGATGTATTTCCAGAAGTAATTGATACAAGAGAAAGACAACATGCCAGGGAAGTCTACTTGCATGCATGTCCTAGGCAATAAGACATAAAACACGATATTGTTTCCCTTCCCACTTTCTATGTTCTTCCTTCTTCAAAACTCCTTTTTGGGTAGGAGGGATTTCAGGGAAAATAGACTCCATGGAGTCAAAAGGAATTCCCCAAATGAATAAACATACACATGATAACAGTCTACTGTGTTAGGTTGGGGGAGCTCCCCAGTGCCCCAGCTGGATGATCTTACGTGGCTTCAGCACCAAAAGGAGCCATAGGGCGAGAAGCCACTGTATACTTAGGAAGGAAGCTAATATTTGGTCGAAGTGAAAGGAAAAAAGTTGGCTGATTAGCCTCCCAGTCACAAAGGGGATATAGAAGTTCAGTTTGCCATAGCAAGAATTTCTTCACCTAGGAGTACTTGGGTAAGACATTTAAACCTTAGTTGTATATGGTTAGCACTAAAATGCTTTCAAATTGGATAAGGATGTGTATGTAAATTCAAGTTCATCTTTTTTATATGTGTGCCGGCTTCTGTTTGCTTGGGCTGTTCTTGATCTGCTATGAATAGGAAGTATACTTCACAATTTTAGAAAGTCTGCTGTCTTTAACCTTTCTTCATTCAACCCTCGTATCATGTTTCTGCCTTAAACAAACAAACAAACAAACAAAACAAAAACAAAAACAAAAAATCAAGTGAGACCTCTATTTAATTGTTAACTTAAGGGGCTGGAGTAATAGTTCAGTGGTTAAGAGTACTGACTGCTCTTCCTGAGGTCCTGAGTTCAATTCCCAGCAACTACATGGTTGCTTACAAGCATTGGTAATGGGATCTGATGCCTTCTTCTGGTGTGTCTGAAGACAGCAACAGTGTACTCATATATGTAAGTAATAATTCTTAAAAAAATAATTTACTTATCTTGTTCTCTTTCAGTTTTAAATCAATTAATCAATCTATCAATCTATCTATCTATCTATCTATCTATCTATCTATCTATCTATCTATCTATCTTTCTGTCCCAAGTCTTACTCCTATCAAAGCTGATACAAATTTGAGTGTACTCCAGTAGTGTTCTTGGATACAGTCCTTTTCTTTACATAGTAATGTCTCCTAATTGATAGTGGCATTGCTCAGTCCTCATAGAACAATGGTCAGTGTTTTGTTTGAATACACTTGGAAGTTCTGTAAAGTCTTCCCAATTTATATATTAGTGAAAGGAGCGATTTTAGTTATTCAAATTCAAAAATGTTTTTATCTTTTTGAAGCAATACAGAAAAATGGCTTACAACATGAGACTTGATTCTTGAAAAAAGCTGCATTAGCATCAAAAGACTAACTTTCAACCTATGTTTCTTTGGATAGAAGACTATCAGGGGAATAGATTGACAAAACAAATATTTTTTCATTTGTGTTGAGAATCATCTTACCTTTTAAAATGGCATTACTTATTTCATACTATCTAGAAGACTTTTAATACAAAGGAAAGTGAGAGTAATCTATCTTCCATCCATTATTCTTTTGTCTCAGTCATGCACATGTGTTATTCACTCACACGAAGATGAGGATGTGTTCTGCTCTTAAGAGTCATGCTGCGCAATTGGATTGTCTTGTTGACTTTGTCATTGTATTGTTTAATTACTGGTTCCACAGGACAGGTGACTGTGTCACAGAAATCATTTTTCAGTGACTCATGTACTGAATGACTTATTAAACAAAGCCTTCAAGTGACTGTTGAATGACTACCAGTTTATTGGATCATTAGACTGTAGCAACTTCGAAGAGAAATAAGTGTATGTATCCATCACGTTTTAGTTAATTCACTTTAAGAAATGGAAACGTATGTTTTTATGTAACTCAAACTTGTTGAAGTTGTAAATAAATTCTGACCAATGTTTTCTTTCAGTTGCAGTGAATGTGTTCCAGTAGATGTGAGTAGATGTGATGAGATTCTAGACGTTGAATTACAAATGCTAGCATCCTTTGTTTACCACTTTCCCCTGACATCATGAGAGAAATCTATTTATTTGGGTTAAGTAGCTCCTGGCTCAGCCTCTGTTCATGAAACTGAGCTGGCCAGCTGCAGCAAATGCAAAACTATGTTTTCGGAGTTCGAGGCCAGCCTGGTCTACAAAGTAAGTTCCAGGACAGCCAGGGCTATACAGAGAAACCCCGTCTTGAAAAAAAAACCAAAACAAACCTCAACAACAAACAAACAAACAAAAACAAACCAACAACAACAACAACAAAAAAAAAGGTTTTGATTCCATGAAGTATATTTACAAAAGAAAAAGGTATACTATGCGCTATTCTAGTTTTTACACATAAATTTACCCAGAGCCTTTAATCTGTGATGTACTGACCCTGAGACAAGCGAGAAAGGGGAAGAAATTGATGACCTACATGTGTATCCTAGTGCCTGGAGCCATGGCTTGCAACCCAGCAAAGCCTAACCTAAGTGCAGGGTAAAGGGAGAGGAACAGGGATGTGAAACACACGCTGTGTGTCAGTGTTCATCCTTCACACTTTGACAAAAGGCATGGGCAAAGCACGTGAGAGAATATTGATACGATCTTCATTAAGGCCTCAACATAATAATCCAAGCGACCATACACGGTTTTGCCATACACAGTTCTGTGGTCCCATTGAAATCAATCACCCTGACCTGGTGGCCAGAACACCTCTTGGAATTTTGGAGATTCGGAATATTGTTCCTTTGGGGAATAGAGGATTCAGGTCATGCCATAGAAATGCTGGTATTTAAAACGTAAAAGACCAGCAGTAAATAAAAGACTTCAAAAACATGGTAGAAAAGTAGGAAGGAGTATCTGTGAGAGTGTTTGTTTCCACAATGGGATGGATTAAGTCCAGTGAACTCTTGTTAGCCACCGCTTCTTTCTAAAGATTATAGGAGCGCAAGCCACCCTGAAGCCCGTAAACCAGAACTTACATTGAAACATGAAATTCCCAGTCACTACATAGTAGTTACCAAAGCCTCAGACAGCATCCATGCAGTCTTGAGAAAGGATAACTCCCATCCCCCATTCTTCCAAACATTCATGAGTGGATCTCCTTGGCAGAGAAGCCAAGACTTAGCCAGAGCTCTGAGGGCAAGGGCATCTAAGACATACAGCTTTGCATTTCAGGGAGCTTGTGGTAGAATGCTGACTGTCAAGAGTTCTCAAGATGCCCTCTCCCTAAAGGAACCAATGGAAGGCAAGTAAACTTCTTAAAGGGAAAGAATAAACAAATAGGCAACCGAGAGGTTGTGATGCTAGAAAGTGTTAGCATTATGTAATCTGTGCCCATTTGTGGAGATCTGGGAACTCCACTGAGAGTATTAGCTAAAGAAATTCAGTTCTGAGGGTTGGATAGTGGTCTAAAAAGTAACCAGTTTACCTAGCTAACTAGCATATTTCTTTTGTTCAAAAATGAAGTGCGACCATCAAGATAGAATCTCTGCAGTGTACATGCGTAGCCAAGTTATTTATGAACATTTGCCTTTGGAAAAAATATAAGCATACCTCTTCGGGGGCAGGGGTGTATTGTAGGGTGCTAGTGAAGGCCCTAGCCTTCTCTGTCCATTTGGGAGCAAATCCGCATTCACTCACGTACTGTCTTTATCTGTTCCCTTTCCTGTGTGCTGTAGAAATTTGCAATTCCAGTGTGCACACTTTGTGCCAAACTTTTTACCAGTAGCACAGGAGCTACATGGTTCACCTTGGTGAAAAGACATTTTCTCAAACGTGTAAAATTCTAGTTGTCAACTGAACATTTTTTTTTCAACTGTCTGAATATAAATCATTCTTGGGACTACCTGTCTTCTAGAACTAATGAATCTGCTCCCATTTGGTAGCAGACAGTTGCTCCCAGTGCTTGCTAGCTGACACATGTTCCCATAGCAACACGAAGGCAATCTGTTTAGTTCCTTTAAATATTGAGATCAAAGTCTGAGAAAAACATATATGGTATTATGTCATATTCTAGCATCTAGCAAGACTGATTGGATTCATTGTGGTGGAAGGAAGCTTGTTGAAATAATTAATGAAAACGTTCACAATTTTTTGTTTTTGTTTTGTTTTGTTTGGTTTTTGTTTGTTTTTTTAATAAGGAAGAGGAAAGGAACGCTCAAATTCCGAGCTGTTATTTTAAATTTCAACAGAGATTCAGAATTTCATTTGGTGTTGGCAGATCTGATTTCCCAAACCTGGTCTCTCATTACTGGATTTCTCCTTCACACACATATCCTAGGGAGCATTGACATTTGTCTGAAATTAAATTTCTGTTAGAAAAAAAATAGATGAATATGCAACACTCAAGAAATGGTTTTCTGACTTCCAAAAATTAAAAGCATTCCCCCATTTTTTTTTTTAAATAACCAGAAGAATAGTTGGAAGGTGTTTGCTGCTGATGTGTCTACCCCATGCAACTGCAGTGAAAACTTGACCTCACACAAACCAGCAGGGGATCATTAACCATCTTGTAAAACATACTCTCCACACAGCGGATCCGCCGTCATCGTCCCATGAGAGCCCTTTGCACGCTGGATGTGGTTGGACCCCCACATCTTTGATTTATATTTCAGATGATTGTTTTTTGAGTGGGATGATGAAGAATACCCATGCAAGGACCACAGGGACCACAGTAGCTCTTTCCCTCCTTCTTTGGGTGAAAAGATCCAGGCAGAAAAGAATGAGTTATTAGCTTAGCGCAAGCAAACCAGCACTTGTGGTAAAGGATTAGAATCACTGGCTATCAGTGGTCATCGTTAATGGATTTTCCATGGTGAAATTAATACAGGTTCTTCAGGATTTCGTTAGGCACTTCATCATCCTAGGCATTGCTGAAGTTTGAACTTGCCACGCTCTAAAGTTCTGTGGCAGTGTGGTTTCAATTAGGGTGTGGAGTGGAGCGGGCACGTAGCAAAATACATTTTGACTTTGTCTTTCCTGTGACATTTTCCTTCTCTCCTTTCCCGGAATGACTGTCACCTTATCATATCTTCCAGCAATGCACACATTGGTATTTTTATTGGAATCACACGGAATAGTTTATGAATAGCTCCAGTTTTTGTCACTCTAAGAATAATACTGCCCCTAGCAGTGGCCCCGTTTCTGTGTACAGCTGGTTTTTGATGTATATAATTCAGGTATCTGGAGCAAGCAGAAAGAGGCAGTCCTGGCTCGTCCCTATTTTAGAATTAGCCCTACATCCATAAATGTGCATTTTCTTTCAGGAGTTACACGGTACTGTCATAAGACTGTTCCGAGGGTTTTTAAAATAGTGACGGCACAGCACATTGAGCAAAAATAATTTTAAAACTAGGACCATCTTGAGCATCTCTGTATCAATTTGTACTTCAGAAACAATACAGCTTTTCATTAGATCATTATTAACCACCATTAAACAGAGATGTGTTCTTAGCCTCACAAGGCCAGGCCACTTTACTCAGTCAGAAAAACTAAAGTCAAAGACAGTTGTATGTTTGAACTTGTTTCTTTTGGGGAAGATAGAATGGATTACTATAAAATCTTCACTGATTTTCTCAGATTCAAGTGAAATCAGTACCTAGCCACTGTCCATATATCCTAGAGTGGCATTGGATAGCTGTTGTGGTCAGTCAGATGGTGAACACACACACACACACACACACACACATACACCACACACTGAGAGCTCAGGGTAGGGGTTGGCCACTATTGTTTCTATCTTAGGGTGGCACTGGAAGGGTTTGGCGCAATGCGTCAGGGGTGAACACACACACACACACACACACACACGCACACGCACACACACACACACACACACACACACACACACACACACACACATACACCACACACTGAGAGCTCAGGGTAGGGGTTGGCCACTATTGTTTTTATCTTAGGGTGGCACTGGAAGGGAGGGTTTGGCGCAATGCGTCAGGGGTGAACACACACATACACACACACACACACACACACACACACACACACACACACACACACACACGCAGGAGAGCTCAGGGCAGCCTGTTTTGTTCGATCAGTGTGACTCTCTGAGAAATCCTGGCATCTGAAAGGCCTATCTGGCCACGTTTCCCCTACTAAGGAGTTCCCTTTGGGGCCTTCGTTCAAGCTGCCAGGATCGAATTGGCTCACATCTAGGCTGAATGGTTTAACTTTTGAGGATTTGGGCCATTTTCCTAAAACTCTCTGGGACTCAGTTTCTTACCGGGAGAGGGGAGATAACAGTAACACCTGCCTTGGGGGCCCGTGAGGCTTAGAACAGCTGAAGCTCAGAGGGAGCTAAGCCAACTGCCTTAATCATGGCTTAAGTCGCTTACACTTTTGGAGCCTTAGTTTTTGCCATTCATAAAATGAACTATCACGAGTCAAGATTCAATAAAATGATACGGTTTTCAAGCCCTCTGTGTTACTGAGGTAGGAGTTAACCTCACTCATCAAAATGCTTGGCCAACTGCATTCAACCTTGCATTAACAAGTTCCACCAGGCAATGTTTGACTAATGGAAATCTACTCATAGGCCATACATGTTTCAAAATTTGCCCATGGACTGTTAAGAGTTATCAGAATCTTAAGTGTATTGTTTGTCAGACACCAGATCTGATAAGCACAACAAAACTCACCCATAACTGACATCATCAAAGCCCTTCTCCCCCTCTCTGTCCCCCTTCCAGTACCAAGTTTTAGCTACTCTCTGTGTGTTTCTTTAGAAGTTGAAATCAGGTACCATGCATAGGCCCAAGCCCTACCACCAAATCTGAAACTAAAGCCCCTTTGACAGTCAGTTTTGTTTTGTTTTCTATCTGAAGTTCAAGAACATTTTGAGGCCCCCCTTTCTCCAGTTCTGTTTTTCTTGCTGCACAGGGCTGCTGCAGCCAGCATCCTGTCTTCCCCAGCCTCCCACCCTGGAGACCCTGAAAGCTGTTTTCCTATAACACATTCTCCTGCCTCCTGCTGCTCTTCCCTGGAGTTTGCTGCTGCTGTTGGGTGAATACAGATGTGGCTGGTGAGCCATCAGGGTTGGCCAGGGGCCGGCAGATAATCACTCTTTGCCACTGTACATTTCTGGATTGAAGGCTGTTTCTGGGGGCTGATTTTTTTCTCTCATCTCTCCAGTGATTATAGGACTTTGATAATTTCACGGAGCTTTGATCACTCTGATGCTCTTCCTGCAAAATAAAGACAAAAATTGTCAGTAAAGGGTTTTGGGGTTTTTTTTGGGGGGGGGGGTGTTTGTTTTCTAACCACTGGCCTTTGTCTCTCAGTCACCATTCATAGCATCAGGACATCAATCATGTCAATGCAATGACATTTAACCACTTGTAGCCAATGGGAACAATTGGAGTCAGATCTTTCTAAAAGCTGCAGACCTGGGATTTTTGTGATTTTTGTATGCTGCTCAGGGAACCCATTCAGGATTCATAGAACATTTTCTCAAATAAGGCAGAAGGAAACAACTGCACTAGGAAACTCTGTAATTAGGTACCCAAGTCTGCGAAGTTAGAAACAGCAGTGGTGAAGAGTATTGGCGGGAAAGCCTAGCTGGCCAGCTCTCCATAAAAAGGCTTCAGAAGATCCCAAGCTTAGTGAAGACAGCCTAGCCAAGGTTGTGAGTAGCCAGGCTCTGCCCCTGTGTTGTGGGCCCTGTAGGGTTTCTCACTGCTCTTTAAGGCATACTCATATTCCTGCGCTGGAAACTTGTATTTCATTCTTTCTCATTCTACATCTCTAGATGGCCCCTGATTCTTTCCTTCATTGTTTCTGACATCTGTTGGTATCTATTTTCTACTTATTATTTCTGTTTCCTTCTTCCTGACAGATCCCTGAAGTGTAGAAGGTACCCAAAGCCCTGGCACTCCCACAGAACTCATGTGGGGAACTTGAATGTTCAGACTGACAGCTCCTCACTGTCCCATACTTTCCCATTTGTGTGTGCACCTGTGGTTGCAATTTTCTTGGGGATACTTTGCATAAAGAAACCTTTTTTCATCATTAAATGTGCCCAAGACTGAGACCAGGACCTTTGTCTAGAAGAAAATAGCCGACTTCTGGAAACAGAAGCATGGAGCCCTAACAGCTTGCTTTCCCAGACCGACCTCTTAACTCTGTGCCCCAGAAAATTGAGAAGGAGAACATTTGGAGATGGCTTGGGAAAAATTGAAACTGTGCTCACTAAATCTGGGATTGCTGAGGGGCTCTGGCATTCCCTGCCTCCTTTGCGTGTCATTTGTCTCTTTTCTAATTCCTATTTTTAAAAGATCTGCTAGATTAATTCTGCTAAAATGCCATTTTTTGCATGTCTCCTCCCTTATTTAAAAATCTGCGGTGACTCACCCTTAGTTTTAGACATCAGCTAAAGGACTTAATGCAGCTAGCTTGTGGCCTCCCACAGACTGGCCCATACCCACCAGTCTCCTATTCTTTCCTTCAAGAACATTTTGCATATGGAAATTGGTTTGTTCCGTGTCCCTGGAGTATATATTTTCCTCTATTTATGTCTTTTTGCTGAGTTTCTCTCCAATAGCTTTTGGTTGGGAACCTCTGGTGTCTGTACTCGGCCTCTGTAGGCTTGACCTGTGGAAACATGGGGGTGTTCTGTGAGTTGAGGGGTGTGCCAGACACTTACATAAGAGAGTGACACTGCTCCCATTATTGGTGTTTATTGACACGAAAGGTAATTGAATTAGGGCCCAGAGAACGCTCAAAGGCTCTCCACATATTCCAGGACTGCCCATCGTTGATACCTTTTTGCTTTAGGGCAGGTTTCCTGTTGTGCCAAGAGAGCTGCGATTGGATCAGAGCAATGCTTGATTCACATTGGCTGGCTGTGCGCTCTCATTCTCATCCCCCGGAGCTCGGTGACCTGAGAAGAGTTTTCATATCTAATTGCCTTTAATGATGGGGGCTGAAGACCCAGTGATAGTGCAGTCATGAGAGCAAAAACTGTAGTCATCCCGGGGAAGTGTTCCCCGGAACTGGCATCCACCATTCTTGTCTCGGGGGATGTTATAGCTGCTTTGCGATGAGTTTGAAGATATTTAGGATTTTCTGCATTTAAAAGGCATTTCCTGCTTTGAAAATGATGTCTATTTCAGGTTAGAATAAAACCCCATCTCCTTTCTGCCCTGAAGTGCTGAGGAGGCATTTAGAGCAGGAGATAGTTCTCTGTGCTTCTCAGACTGGGAACTTAACAACAACGGAGTCACTGGTGCTTGGCATTTCCCTGTGTTACTCATGCGAATGTCCCTTCTCACAGAAGCCTGTGGCCAAATGGACCAGCTCCCAGGAGAGAGGCGCTGTAGCTCATGGCTGAACAAACACTGAGGCAGAAAGGCTAAGCACTCTCCAGACATCGCTTCTCCCTCATCCCCAAAGGGCTTGCTTTCTCCTCTGAGGAGAGAGAGGGATGCACCAGGCAGTAAAAGCAGGAAGGCCATTTGCTGCTCCTGTGTGTGGCCTGGAGTGCAGAGAGAAAAGTCTCCGGAAGTTAGTGGGGGAGAGGGGGAGTTGGGGGCAGGGTAAGGGCGGGGGGGGGGGGGGGGGGCGGGGGGCGGTCCTGCAATTTCAGTATATGAGCAGACTTTAATTGGTGTCTGTGTCCTTTTAAAACAGCTTTATTTTATTAATCAAGCATTTCTTTAGAGTATATACACCTAGTAAAACACAGCAGGCTCGATTCTAGGTACCCCGAAAAGAAAGGGAGGTTTACTCTTCCTAAGATAAGAGCGGTGTGCTTTCCTTCCTTCGCAGTTTTAGTATAGCAAGCCGGGTTGGATCTTACATTATTTCTTGAGGGAGTGAGTAGGTGCTGAGCAGACTTGCGTTGGTGAAAGTCCATGCCGAGTAGGAGAAATGAAACCCAGTGTGTGTTCAAAATTCACAAACTGGAGGAACTCGGGTCCACAGGCGTTCTTCCACGGGGGCCAAGGAAAGGGTAAAGGTAGGAGCCCTGGGAATCAGGCAACTCCGAGGTAGGCTTCTAAATTACAGAGCTCCATGTTGTCTCGGATAGAAGATGATGGGATGTGTGTCACTACTAGAAGGTCCTATACTTTTTAGATGTGCTTTAAACATTATCTTTGCTGGGAAACCTAAAGACAATTAATTAAACCTAGGAGTAGATCTGTGAGGAAAGTTGTGCATAGAATAAGACAGCTACTCACTGAGAGACTCTGTTCAGAAAAAACAAACACTTATTTCCTTTTTTTGGGGGGGTGTATGGTGTGTGTGTGTGTGTGTGTGTGTGTATGTCTATCTATGTGTGTCTCTATATGTGTCTGTGTATTTGTGCATATATCTGTATGTGTGTATTTGTATACATTTCTATGTATGTCTCTGTATGTGTGTCTCTGTGTGTCTTTACCTGTGTGTGTGTGTGTGTGTGTGTGTGTGTGTGTGTGACACTTGGACGTGCCTGTGTTCTGTATATCTGTGTGTCAGGCCAGAGGTCAACTCTGAGTGTCTAGCTCAATTGCTGTTAACTGTCATTACTCTGTTTTCACTACTCAGGGTCTCTCACTGAGTCTGGGCCACATTGATTCTGCTTAGCTGGCAGGCATTCTCCTCCCTATGTCTCCCCAGCTCTGGGACAGAGACAAGTACCATGTTACCCAGCACTTCCGTGGGTGCTGGAGACGCTGTGCTGGCTGTTAGCACGTTACTTACTGAACCACATCCGAAGTCCAGCAGATGCTTTTTCTATAGACTGATATTTTTATAGGACCATTCAGATTTCATGAAATAGTCAAGCTAAGAAATAATTTGCCAAGGAGAGAAGAGAGACTCTTTCCTTTAAAATGGGGAGGCGGGCACACGTCATTCATGATAGAAATAACATACATACATGTCATAAGTTTTAAAACCAAGTTTGTTGTAACACGTTTATTTTTCTTTTCTTTTCTTTTCTTTTCTTTTTTTTTTTTTTTTTTTTTAATATGTGGCCATGAGTGTTAGCCAGCGATTGTATTGAAGAGCAGCAGACAAGGCTGTGCATATAGGCATGTCTGTTCTTGCATTGGAAATGGCCCGTGTTGGTAAGCTGGCCGTGGTAAATACCAGCAGGAAGTGAACCTCAGAACACACTACTTCCCAAGACTGTAGTCCTGAGAGTTGTTTGTCTTGAGGCCAGTCTCTGTTAACTGAAGCCCACCAGGTCATCGAAAACTCCTTAATCCCAGCAAGATAAGCCCCAGTGCTTCCAGGGGCGCAGATGCCGGGGCGGGCGGGCGAGTGTTAATAGGAGCTGTCGTTGAGTTTTCTAATTGGAAGCCCTAATTAAGTTCTGCCTTGATCTCTATCTGCTGCTGTCTTGACATCCTCTCTGTTGACCTGGTTCTTTGTTCAGCGACTTTTTTTCACAGCTAAACAAACACATGCCAGGGATTGCCTGCAACTTTATATTCTGCGTGCCCAAGAAACAAGTCTGCTTTGCTGGTCATATGTCTTTAGAAGTCTTGAGCCACACATGTGCTGTTGAAATGACTGTTGTGAAAAACATAAAAGCCCACATTAGTTGAGTTTCTACTGGTAGCTGAGCCCCTACCAAGGATGCTCCTTTATCTGGGACAATCGCATGCTTTGTTTAGGTTCTGTGTTGAGAAAAGTCCAGACTCTTTCTTCGAAGACTATCTGCCCGGTGCAGACTCATGCACGGGGGACCTGCATATACACGTCTGGCCAGTGGCCTGCATCAGACTCTCCAGTAGCGTCTCTCTACCCTTTGGATTGGGATTTAACCAAGTGTGGCTTAGTAAGACAGGGAGGGCAAGCTGTCCCCTCCAAGCCCCTCCGTGGCCTCTTCCAGAGGACCTGCTATTCTTCCTCTCTGGCAACCGCTTTGTGACTTTAAGCTCTTCTTTAACACTGATGCATCTCCTTCAGCCTTTGAGTCTCAACGTGAATGTCATTCCTGCGGGGGTGTCCCTGCTTATTCACAGAAATAATGCAATCTGCTGCCTCCGTGATTTTCCTTGTCTTGAGATTAGTGCGTTTAAATCCACCCCTAATCAAGCTTTTCCTTGGCCTGTATTATCTGTGTTCCTTTCCGGACTTTTTTTTTTTTTTAAACATTATTTTTATTTTTATACTTGCCTGGCCATATCTCTGTCTCCATTGTGTAACACTGCTCCTGCCTCACAGGCGGTTATCTTAAGTATTTGCTGATTGGTGGATTCACTGATAAAAAAGAAAAAGTTGAGCAAGGACCTGGGTGAACTTCCGGATGAAGAAACCTGTTCCTCCTCACGTTAACCCTTGTGTGGTGATGTTGCACTTCATCTTACTTTGTAGTTGTTGCCTAATTAACTGTGGATTAACAATGGCCTGCTTTCTTCCTTTAAAGTCAGCAATCACCTTGTGGTATTCTGCAATGCTAGTGAGAAACGAATGTTTTCATTTAGTGCCTTCTTAACCAGAAGGTGAACAGTTGGACTGAGTCAGAACCCGCAGTTTCTAAAGACAGTCCATAAGAAAAGAAAATGATTCTTCCAGTATCCAATTAATTCTAGCTTAATTACTCAGAGAGAGTGTTCTTCAAGCTTCCCAGTTACTGTCTTCCCACCCGTGAGGCAGGAACAGTTATACATGGGTGGGCAGGGGAGAGAGAGAGAGAGAGAGAGAGAGAGAGAGAGAGAGAGAGAGAGAGAGAGAGAGAGAGACAGACAGAGACAGAGACAGACAGAGAGAGAGACAGAGAGAGGCAGAGAGAGACAGAGAGACAGAGAGAGACAGAGACAGAGACAGAGACAGAGACAGAGAGACAGGCCAGGCAAGCATAAAAATAAAAGTAATGCTGAAAAAAGGCCAGAAAGGAACACAGATAATACAGGCCAAGGAATGCTTGATTAGGGGTGGATTTAAATGCAGGTGGCTGAAGACCTAAGAACACTGGCTGCTTTTCCAAAGTATCTGGGTTCCATTCCCAACACTCTCTGCGTGGCCCATAGCTGTCTATAAGTCCAGTTCTGGGGAATCCACTGCCCTCTTCTGGTAACTGTGGGCACTGCAGGCATGTCATACACAGATACTCACGTAGGCAAGCACCCCTACACACCAGTAAAAAGAAAAAAAAAATCTTTTAAGAAGTCACAGTTGTGAATTTCCTCTCTAGACCCAGGAACCTGCCCATCCGTTACTGTATGCTGGGTCAGTGCAGGATATGTATTTTTCACATATGTAATAAAAAAATTAGGATGATACCCAGTTATTAAAATAGTTTATTTTGGTGTGTGTATGCGGGGGGGGGGGGGGGGCACTGTCCAAGGCAGCCATAGAAAGTTTTCACATCCACTGGAGCTTAAGATTTACAGAAGGTAAATCCTTCATCCCTGCTGGAACCAAACTCCAGCAGCAGCAGCAGCAGCAGCAGACTTAACATGTGTTATTGAGCACTTACCCGTTTCTCCAGAGCCAAAGATGCATTGTGTATCTGTTTATGGATTCACTGGGGCACATATTTGACAGGCATTTTCAGGTTCTATATTCCTGGTGATTGTTCTCTGGGTACCACTCTTCTCTGTCTCCTGAAAGGAGTTCTTTCTGGACTTGATTTTCAGTGCACTGGAATATTTGAAAGCAAGCGGAGAAATCAGGATACTCTGGCTTATCGAAGAGTTGGGAATAATCTGTATTTTTTTGATATGAAAATGAGTTTTTCTCTATGGAAATGTGAATGTTTTGAATTTCATCATAATACAATTTGAAATAGATGACCATTGGTCATCACAAACATTTTATTAAAATCCCAAATAGTCCATGACCATGGTCGGGATCATGTAGCAGTGTCAAGAGTTAGTAGCAGTAAAAGCCATGTCTAGCCAGGCACATAATCACATGGAATCACATGGAATCTTGTTCCTATAATCACAGCACTTGGGAAGCTGAGGCAGGAAGATCTTAGTGAGTTCCAGACTGACCTGAGCTACATGCTGAAGTACAGGCTTGGTATCTGGTTTAGTTTTAAGTAACTCTTTTAGAATTTAATGTTTTATTTTATTTGTTTTATAATTATTTTATAATTGTAGTGTTTCCCCAAAGAAACAGTTCTAAAATATATCAATTTCTGAAAACTGTTAGTTTTTAAACAGAATAGGAAACCTCTCCAAGAGACAAAATCTCATAACTCTGTCTTTGATGTTAATGCATCCCACCAGCAAACACTCCAAGAAACCATGTAAACGTTCACTGGCCTGCCCTCCTTCTCCTCACTGCTTTCTTCCTTACTTCCTTTCTTTTATTAAAAACAAGGTGTGACTCTATATCCCAGAGTGGCCTTAACCCAAATCCTTCCGCCCCAACCACCCAAGTGCTGGGGATTTTAGAGTGTGCCGTAGAGCCAACTGAAATATATGAACACATTGTTTTCATAACATATAGTTCTCCTGGTTTGGAATCTGGTGCTAGGATATCCTGAGACCTTTGCCAGCTTCTTCCCTTTTAAAGAAATATTCAGTGTTTAAGATAGTGGCATCTTGGAGAGAACTTTCCCTACTGGCTTCTTCCCTGCTGTTTTCTGCGCATGATGGGACAGTGGCCATTAGACAGGCCACGCTTGCCCAGGCAGCAGACTCCTTCCTGCCCATTCGTCTGCTCCCTGGTTACTGTGTGTACTCGTTCATCACAAAGTCTGCTAACTGAGTTAGCAAGAGATTACTGTCCCTAAAGAGTCTTGTATTTGTAACTTTCAGAAATAAAGTGTGGTAGTGTTTACTCACATATCTGTATTCCTGTATCTAGAAGGAAAAATTACCCTTCATCATCAACACCTTGAATAAGTTAATAGACAGCTTAACTAGAGATATTTATGTGGAACATCTGTATTAGAGAGCTGTAAATTTCACAAATTGCAATGGAGATATTAAGGCTGATATTATAAAATGTATTATAAAAATACATGGGATTTTAAGTGATGGTGAGGTCGCAGTAACCCTGCCACGATCATTTTAATGCATATCTGTAACAAAAGGAAGATGCTATCTAACATTTAAAAATGTATCGAATTTGGGGGAGGTTGGGAATTTTGACAGAACTTCAGATTTATTTTAAGAATAGTATCGCTTTGGTTGGATCCTACAGGAAGGGATTATTTTATCTTAGTTCTATTTTGGATGAAAGATAAACCCCCTGAAACATTATTATTATTTCCTGACAGATGCTGGAAACCAGCGGGATTATTTGAGTCTATCTATTTAAGGAAGAAACATGGACATTAGGAGAAGCAGTCAAACTATTTAATTGACTAGATTGTAGAAATATCTAGATGTTGTAGAAAGTAGAGACTTGAAACAAGTTGGAGAGGTGAGTCAGTTTATTGAATGGTTTCGTGGTTTCTAAATCGTAATTCCAACTGTTTTACTGAAGGGACTGTTAGCCATAGGAGGCATAAAGTGTGGTTTTGAACATATAAATGTGTGTATATGCTTACACATATGGGCTTGTGTGCCTCTCTGGGTATGGTGACGATTAAGTATTGGAGAATACAAAGTAGGGGGAAATTGTACTTGTAACAAATCCACTAAGCAGATTTCACAGTTGAAAGAATGGCACTTGGAAAGAATACAGGATGTGACTTAGTTTCAAATGCCAAAGGTAATCATATCTGAGTTACCTGTGTGTCAACAATTCCTGTATCATATTTCAATGGATTCAGCTTTTCCTTATACCACACTAGGAGCTCTGCATCCTTTTTTAGGTAGTGGCCTTTGATATTCTCAGATAAAAGCCATCTCGTGAATCTTTGATCCTAAGCTCCTGCAAGCTAGGAGCCTCTCACTTAGGGTGTTTGTGAAAGACTTACTGTCTTCAGTGTCTTAAATTATTTAAGAGTACAGTGACTTTTAATGAAATATAAAAGGAATTAAGAGAGAATTTAAATGCATGCTCTCGAGAAGAATTTTTTAAAAGGGTGGAATATTATCTGTCCCTTCACTGTATTGTTGTTGAGAATTCTGTGCATTATATTTATTGGCAAAAGCCCAATGCGTTGGGCTGAGGAGGTGACTCAGTGGGGAAAGTACTTGGTGTGAACACAAGAGGACCTGAGTTCCAAGAACCTGTAAAAGATCTGGGTGTGACTACACTTGCCTGTAACTGCCACACTTGACAGCAAGGATGGGCAGACCCATCTAGGCAGCAGGCCAGATGGGCCAAGAAAGAGAGCTTTGGGCTCAATGAAAATCCCCATCTTAAAAAATAAGTTGGAGAGCAATAGAAGACTCCTGCTACCCTTCTCTAGACTCTGCATGCGTATGCATGTGCACATGCATGAACACACACACACACACACACACACACACACACACACACACACCTCCAGTAAGAACACCATATCACGGGGCAAATCTGTATTCAGTCCCAAGCTGGTCCACCTACTAGCCATATGTTCTATTCTCATCTCTTTTATATGCTTTATTCTCCAAAGCAGTACAAATGGATGTACAAGCAGTAACTATCTCGGATGAGGTTATACAAGCCAAATAAGATGGTGTATATAAGCCTCAGAATCCAACAGTTAGTTTATATTCAATAAAATGTGACTGCTTTTCATAATGGCCGCATGAAATCCGAACTATACTTCTAAATCCTATTGCTTAATGTAGCCATTGTCCTTGGAGGCCACCTGGGGATGTGGAGAGAATCCTGAATGACAAAGAACTTGCCAAGCAATGCTGCATTGTGTAACATGTACCAGCACTTAGTAAATGCTAGCTGGGTTGCAATTCCTCCAACTTAATCTTGCTGATGTTTGAAGAGCCTCTGGATAAATCAGAGACTATGGAGTAAAGTCTTCCTGATGACACAATAGTGTAGGCGAACCTTGCAATTTTGAGCACAACTGGAGAAAATATGAATGAACCTTTTTAAATTTAGGCTCCTTATAACGTTGTCCAGACCAGACTGGGGGTTACTTTGGACTCATGTATGAATAAGTGGCTTTTAAAAACTAAATAGAATGTGAAGCCAGAGTCAGAGGAAATGATTAGCATTTGACATATGCTCATGATGGTCATAAGATGAGAACTTGTAAACAAACCATTTTTATAGATAACCGTTAAAGCCAAGACCAGCATATTTTTATAGTTAAATCAATGTGTGAACTTCAAAGGAGGAGCATGGCACGTCTTTTCGATTAGTCTATAACTTTTTCCATGCACACAGTCTCCCCCTCAGTTAAGACCAACTGAAGTGATTCCAGCAGCATGCACTTTAGGTAAGTAAAGTGCAGAAAACATACAGAATGAGAGTTCCTGAAGTTCTTCTGTTTTCTGGAAACACAAAGAGTAGAATTTTCTAGAACTTGGACCTTGCCACCTTACAGACAGAACAATTGACTGTATTGATCTATAGTTTGTATCTCACCTTACAAAACTAGGTTAAGAAAGAAAATATTAATTTATCATAAAACATTAATAATTATTCATCGATTTTTGTACCCATATATATTTCTGAGTGGTTTGTGATATTGTGATGTGATATATATATATATATATATATATCTGAGATAAAATTTTATATAGCCCAAACTGGCTTTGAAGTCAACATGTCTCAATGACCCTATCATCTCCATCCTTCTGTCTCCCTCTCACAAGTGCTAGGATTCCAGGCGTCCACCACTGTGCTTAACCAAGAATGTAAATATATTACAAACCTTAGCTTGTCAAATAATTCTGGGAAGCCCTGCCTATAAGAGGACCACACAGGACTTTGTGTACAGTTTTCATCATTCAGAGGAGCATCTATGAATGTAACCATGGCAACAGCTTCTGTAGCCTTAGCAGCCAAGCTCAGAGCACATCCAGAAGATTAGAGGAGAAACTCAATAGGATAGTCATTCTTTTACTTGGCTAAAACTATGTGCTATTCATAGTTCTAGGATCTACAGGCACAGACCTAGTGAATACATTGCTAAGCCTCCTGAAATAAATTCATGAAATTTGAAAGGATACAAAATCTGAAACTTCTTGAATGATTATGTGACACTGTAAGTGACAAATTTGGTCTGCAACGTTGGGTGATTTAAGATGTAGTCCGCATGCTGATTAATACAGAGACCACCATGCAGTTACCCACTTATAATCTTGGTATTCAGGAAGCTGAGAAAGGAGGGTCCAGACCATCCTGGCCTACATTGAGAGACCCTGTCTCAAAATGAAACAACAACAAAAACAGAAGCAAACATACCAAAAGTACAATATTAACAAGAAACATGATTGGACTTAATGCTCAGACTTAGCATTTTCCCTGCAACATCTCAGTGTGCAAATTGTGTGTGCATTTAAAAATCCAGACGCCTCTGATCCCAGGCCTTTGGAAAAGGGATACATACCCTGTCCATATTCTCCACCTTCAAGTCCTCCATAAGGATAGCAGAGGAGAGATTTTTAAACATCTCTGATATAAAGTGTGTGGAGCACTGAAGAAGCATTTGCAGAGGATAAAGGTCTCAGAGCAGGAGCTTTGTGAGAAATCTGCAAAGGGAACTCAACTCCGATCTGAGGTTTAAATGGTGAGTATGTGTTTACCCAGATTCCTGGGGTAGTGGGAAAAGCATCCTAGAGGACTGTCGCCTAAGGAGTCGAGGGGTTTGAACTTCATACATTTGAAAACTATTAGGGCTGAGGGCAGGCATAGGATATTGGGGGGGGGGGGTGAGGCTTTTAACGGGAAAATCTCATTTGCTCTGTTGTACATTGTTTGGACTTCTTTATATACAGACACTCCAAAACACTGGAAGGGAAAGATGTGCGTATATGGTGTGATTTTTAATATTATGCTTCATTGATTTGGATCCCTGAATGGGACACCATGGGGTGCAAGGCCAAAGGCTGAACACACAAAAGAATGTCATGCAGGGGTCCAGACATGAAAGGTGACGGCACAGTCTGTAAAGCACATGAAATTTAATAAACATTAAAATGTCTAGGGAAGCTGATGATGGGTACAAAGAAAAATCTAGGATGGTTTTCAACTTTCTGGTTTATATGACTAGACTGATAATTATGTCACCACCCAAGACAAAGACACTGTGTGTACCAGGACAGGTTTGTCTAAAAGACAACAGATTCGTCTGAGACAACAGGACTATGAGTGGGACAGCCAGAGTTACCCAGTAACAGCAGCCGCTTGAGTTTTCTAGAGCTTCCCACCACTGTCAATACAGAGAAGGTCTGTTTTAGAGAGTCCACTGTGAGTTCTGGCTTAGACTGCTCAATGTCACTGGCTGTTGTTGTGTAGCCCGCAGGAAACCATGCAAATGCATGAAGTAATTACAAAGGGGGCCGATGCATGGTGACACAGCTGGGCTAAGATTGCATTTGTTGAAAATAGAAGGGAGAGCGGCTAGACCAGTGAGGGGAACAGTAGGGACAGGACAGTGCTAGTGGAAGGGGAGGGCAAAGGACTGCAGAGTGCCTGCTTCACCTTAAGTCTTGCTTGCTGCCCCTAGAAGTGGAGTAGAGTAGCCATGGCCATGGTGTCCTGTTCCAGGGAGCCAAGGATCAGACAGATTGAGGAGGTGACGACTCACTGAGCAGCCTGCCTGCCAAGTATTCTCTATCTATAGCAAAAGGGAATTACAGAGACAAATGAAGACTTTTTAAACTACCTATTTTAATTTTATTGTTTTTATTACACGTATATCAGTATGTATGCCTGCATATGTCTGTGTGCCACATGTGTGCCTGGTGCCTGCAGAGGCTGGTAGAGGATGTCAGAGCCCCTGGAACAGGATTTACAGATAATTGTAAGTAACTATACCCTGTTCCTCTTGAAGAACAACCAGTGCTCTTAATTGCTGAGCTCTCTTTATGGCTCCACGGCTAACATTTTTTTTAACCATAAATATACACAGGTGTTTTTGGATAAGTGGAACCAAGTCCTTAGAAGTTAGGAATGAAGAGAAGGCTTAGATATGTTTGATGGAACGTGGGCTCTGTGAAAACAGGAACGCTGGAAGACTGTGTTAAAAGGGAAAGGCTTTTAATAACAGGAGACTCAGTACATGAAGACTATGCTCCCGGCCTCTTGTGTAGTAATTAAAGGATGTGCCGAATGTACCTGGAAATGGACCAGAACCTTCCTGAAGAGTACCTGTAAAAAAGGCCTAGCCAATGACACAGTAATATATATGTGTATAAGATCAGCACTGGGGTCATGGTCTGTATCCAGAGTTTGCACATCAGTCATGACTAGAGAATGTCACTCTGGCCATCATGGACTGAGGCATTTCCGTCATCAGCTGTTGACAGTGTACTTAGACTCTTGAATCTCCAACTGCCTCTTTATGGCAAAATATATTAGTCAGGATGATATGATGATGTCTTCTCTCTCCCTTGCCCCTCCTCTCTTCTCTCTTCCCTCCCTCCCTCCCTCCCTCCCTTCCTTCGTTTTTTCTCTTTCTTTCTTTCTTTCTTTCTTTCTTTCTTTCTTTCTTTCTTTCTTTCTTTCTTTCTTTCTTTCTTTCTTTCTTTCTTTGATTGTTTAATACAGTTTGGGTTTTGTTTGGTATGAGTCAGGCTCTCGCACTATAGCACAGGCTAGCCTCAAGCATACTATGTAAATTAGGCTGGATTTATGCTAACCCATTCACTGTAGTCCTCCTGCTTAACCTCTCCAGTGCTTGGGTTACCGAGCTTGTATGCCATGACTTATTAGTCTGTGTCTAGTTTGAATGATTATGTTGTGAACGTTCTTAAAGACTTAATTAGTCTTTGGATAATGAGAAAGTGAAGTTAAGCAGGAGATAAGTGTGGCACCCATAATAGAAATTCTGATCATAGGCATTACAGTACGGGTCTCAATGTCCACCAAATGTGTTTCCAGGATGCATGGCTCTCTTCTTTCTCACAGTCTCCACTACAGAGCTGCTGTGCCTTTGGGGCACTGGAGACTCACCATACTGCCTTACATCCCAAGGTCAGCTACAAACAAGCAATTACACTGTATCTCTAGATTTCTGGTGGGAAATTATAGCAAGTACAAATCAGTAGCTATCAAATTCTCTGCTTCTTCACAGCTATCTGTAGATATCCAGGGAACATTAAGTCTGCCAGTCTAGTGTATTTTTCTTCTGTCCTAAGATTATGATCAAGACCTTAAATGTGTTATCTCCTTTCTTTTTATGGCCAGCCAAGTTACAGTCAAACACACTTCTTTTTCTCCTGTGTTATTTCTTCTTTCAGTTGATCTCAAATGCTTGACAGGTATACTCGTTCTTTTCCTTGTCATTACAATGCTTATATCAAATGGCATTGTCTTTCAACACAGTAGAGACTGTAAATCATATTCACTACTTTGTGTTATAGTTACAAATCCAGCATTCATTCATTCATTCATTCATTCATTCATTCCTAACATAATGTTTCTAACATGGTCACTGATAGTTTGCTGGACTTAGGAATGAATAAAGGAGGATCTGACCTCTGGAATTATGTTCTAGTCAAGAGATGTAAGCAAAAGTATTACATATCAATGGATAAAATAGAGAATGAAGAGATATCTCAGTTGTTAAGGTCTTTTCTGAGCAAATATGAGAATCTGAGCTTGAATATGTATTCTCTATATAAAAGCTGGGTGTATCCAGCACTGTGTTGATAGAAACAGAGATTTGGGTGTTCAGTGGCCCAGTAGGATACTCTAGGTTCAAGGAGAGACTGTCACAGACAAAGTGGAGAATGATGGCGGAGACACCCTAAGTCTAAATCTGGTCTAAATCCATACATGTGCACATTGATGAACACTTCTCCACCTCCACTCGGACAAACACTCACACATGCATGCTTCTACTTCATAGAGTGTAACAGATGCTCTGAAATCTAAAAAAGGGTGAGGATGGGGTTGTAAGGAGCAAGTGTGAGATAAAGATCAGAAAAGATGGAACCCCACTAGAATAAAGCAGACACATGGCTGAGGGAAGTGCTAGCCTTTGAACTAAGGAACCCTGTAAACACTGGCCACATAGCAAAGAAAGGAACTAGGTGAGAGGGACATTGAGGGTTGAGAGTGAGCTGCCAGGTATACTCGTTCTTTTCCTTGTCGTTACAATGCTTATATCAAATGGCATTGTCTTTCAATGTAACATTATGGACCATGTCTTTTACTCAGTTCCAAGCGCGGGCCCCTGTAGAATTTTGGAGTAGACCTAAGAAACACTTGTCATGTCATCTCGATATTTTGTTATCTCTGTTTCCATTATGTCTTGGCCTCTCTTTTTGAATCATGAGCAACTAAACCAAACAACTTGGTATTCTTTAACAACAAACTGCTATTAAAAGAAGTCTTTCAGATAGCCATGCTCACACGGTTCAATGTACCTCCTTTGACTTGCTTTATGAGAAGAGAATGCTAGAGACAGATAATAGTATTTATATTTATTTCCAACACGTGCCTAAAAGAAGCATGTGTCTGTAGATTGAGAGGCAGCCAGTCCCATAATTCTGCAGTTGTATACATTGAAACAAAATGTTTTTTTTTGGAACTACGCAGTAAGATCTCTATACAGTAAGGCTGATGTCATTTTCTAGTTGATGATAATGCAGTATTTATGATCTGAGCACAGATGTATTTGACTTTTACCAGAAAAATGAAAAGTAATTTTTTTCCCCTGAAGAAAACTGAAGTTAGGGAATAGGGGATTTTGTTTGTTTCTTTGTTTTTCTACAGCAGAGTTAACGTGCCTTTTCCATAGAAGATAGAGAATGGGGGACAAGAAAGTGCCCCCAGGCCTGACAGGCTGTTGAGTGACACTATGAGCTGAGCAAGTCTCCTAGCAAACCCCTAGCATGATCTTGACAACATGTGCTGAGGGTGCATTGTGTGTCTGCTGGAATGTATGTCTTGAAGAACACTGTGTGTGTGTGTGAGTGTGTGTGTGTGTGTGTGTGTGTGTGTGTGTGTGTGTGTGTGTGTGTGTGTTTAAGGGGAATAACTGAGGCATTTGTCCTAAATTCTGCTCTCAGAACCAACGTGGATGCACATTCATACAAATAATGGAAACAGGAACAGATCTGTAGGCATCTCCTTCAGCAAACAGAAATTGAATGATTACAAATTGCCATTATCCATAGGGGGAAAAAAAAGCACTGTTAAGTAATAGCATATAAAGAGGAAGGATTTGCTATAGTCTTAGTGAAATATGAGTGAACTCTGTAGAATTCATCAGAAAATCAATGCTAAAGACTTCATGTTTGACCCAAAGCTTCGATTGCATATTAATGTCATATTTCTAGAGAATTTTATAACTCCATAAGATAAATTACTTCAAAGGCATTTGGGGGGCAGGGTGGGGATGTGCCTCAGAAGTAGAGGATTTGCCTAGCGTGTATGATACCTAACCTGTACCTGTAACAACACTACAGAACAAAGAAATACACTGGGAAGGAAGCAGATAAGGGGAAGGGAGAGGGGTTTTAGATAACTGTCCATCCCATTTATCTTAGTATACATTCTCAAATAGAAATCGTTTTATAGAAGAAAAGGTTTATATTCAAACAAGTAGAAAACAGACTCAAAGCCTCTCTGCTTCTTGTCTAGTAAGTGTGGGACAAAACAAGCAAACGAGAATACACAAAACAAAGTCTGTTTTCCATAAAGATCGCTCCATCATAACAGGTTATGGAGATTCTGTTTAGGTTTACTGGATGCACATCGGCAGTCCTGTAACCCTTGTATGATGAAAGAACACATTTACTGTGTGTGGACAATGTGTGCATAGTATTAGGTCTCGTAGACAATGCAATAAGAGTGAGCTATCCTTCTAGTTCCCTGCCCATATTTGAGAGTATGAAAAATACTATGCATAGGATTAAGAGCGCTGGTCCCTCTGTAACCCTTCACCAAGATCACCTGGAATATATTAAAGCTGAGGTTTAGTTCCATTTTTCTAAGATGTTTGGCTCAACCAAAACAAATAAGGGGAATTTATTTATAACCATTTTATTTAAATCAGTTTTGATATGTAAAGTTCCTGTCTATAGCATTGTCCTAACATGTCAGTTTTAGGAGGGGTTTTTTTTGGTTATTATTTAAAAGCGATTAACCATGTTAAAGGTATATAGAGTCACGCATGCAGCCCTTTATGTTCTTCAATCACAGAATCTTAAGACTTCACATGTAACTCCTTATACAACCATATATGGACATGTGATATTTATTGTAAGTAAGGATGAGTTGTAGTAAGATAAGATTTCAGACTAAAGTACGGAGTGGAAATCACTTGTTATTATGAGTAGTAACACACACACACACACACACACACACACACACACACACACATCTTCCCCACTTTAGAGAGGACCTCTCAGAACCCATTTGGATTTTATTACTTGTCTCCAGATGAGGTGCTTGGTGGCTGGGAGGCCAAGAGTTGAATCTGCTGAGTTAACAGATGAACTCTACAGTTGCCCCCAGCATTAACTGCTTTTCCACAGGGACTGGCTGGAGTCCAGGCTGGAGAGCTCTCTGAGAGGAAGAGACAGGCAGTACCATGGTGAGGTGTTAGGATTTTGTCATTTAACCAATGAGCAAACAGTCAGTATTTCTGCCCAGAGAAGGACCATGGAAAAGGAGGCCTCTAAGATGAGTAAGATCTCAACTTTACATGTGAGACGACATACAATGGCCCATTCATGAATCAATTGTTTTATATAACATGATCATTGCTGGTATGTTACTGTTTCATGGAGGGTTATCTTCTTCCCTTCTGAAGATTGACAGGTGGGCTATATGGATGTGCCTAATCTCAGACCACTGGAGAGTGGTAATTGCTATCTTTTATCTTTGGCTTGACATATTTAGAGTAGAAGAAGATGTTAGGCAGGGGGAGAAAAATATAATAAACTGATATAGGATGATTGGCTTCTGGAAAGAAAAGTATCAGCCACACTGGACAATTTAAAATGGCCCACTAGCTGGCCACCTATGGCCACCGAGCATGGAGGACCTCAAGTACTCCAATGGAGGGCAGTCCATCCTGCTCTGGGCAAGCTGACTTTTGTTTAGGTGGATGTGGAAAGCAGGATTGTATCAAGGTAGTCCTTAGAGCAGCTGTGAAAGGGGCCTGAACGTCACCAACACACCTGGGAAGGCCTGGGCATGTTTTTGCGTCTTCTCACACCAGCTGGGCGTGGTGCCCAGGAATCACACAATCTTCTCTGCCAGCTCTGTGGATCCTAATTGAATGTGATCTTTTAGCTGTATCTTAAGGAGTGAGCTCAGTCAGGTCTATGGTTCCCTTTCCCATCTTGCCTTTCAGGACTTGGGGGAAAGAACCATAGGTTCAGAAAGAGATTGAACAGTGGTTACACTAGACAATATCAGAAAATCCCCTTTGTAATATGCCTGCCAACTTCTGTTCCATTAGGCAAATATTCATTAAGCTTCTGTTATGTAAATACAGAGGTATCTATTAAGATAGACACTTCCCTTACAATTGAATGGAATTATAATAATGGAACAGTGCCACATTCCAGCAGTTGCTTATTTTCTATTTTAACTCCTGAATCCTGAACAGACTTGAGTTGCCTGTGCTTTTGATATGGGTATCATTGCCTGTTCATGCTCAAGGGTGGATGTAGCTGTTGATGTACTTGTGCCTGAATTGTGAGTGTTGTTGGAACCATCTATATTGAATTTGATCATTATCTTCAGTGCCTTCAATACATGATATGTATATATATTTGGAAAGGCTCAGAATTAAAGCAATGAGGTACCATTGAAGAAAAAAATCACTACTGATAGCCTGTCTCATTTCTGCTTAAGAGCCTGCATATTAAAGATGACTGTAGCCGGGCGGTGGTGGTGCACACCTTCAATCCCAGCATTTGGGAGGCAGAGGCAGGAGAATTTCTGAGTTTGAGGCCAGCCTGGTCTACAGAGTGAGTTCCAGGACAGCCAGGGCTATACAGAGAAATCCTGTCTCAAAAAAAAAAAAAAACAAAAACTATATATATATATATATATATATATATATATATATATAAAAGACTGTAAACGTCCAAGCACAGGATCGACTTTTAAGCATCAAAGCCAGAAGTCCAGCAGTTAAATGAGGTTATGATACTAGAAAGTCAGAGGTTCTTGAGATATCATAGGTGAAGCTATAGACTGAAAATCATCAATAACCCTGATGCAGAAAGCCACTGTGAGGAATCAGACTCAAAAGGGAAGAGGATTTAGACCAGAATAATGTTTTCTGTAGTATATAGAGTAAATATTTTAAATGATAACCAAACATGACTGTGTTTTAAAACTGCTTAATTTAGAACCAACAGTAATGGCACATCATCTAATCCCTGATGTCTTAGGTTCACTGAATAGGATAGATAGCAATGGAAATCGCTAATAAGATGTGATAAGATATATTATGTCTTCTTCCTCTAGCACTTGTAAGGGCCACCATTCTTTCTTTGGTTTCTCAGATAAGGATATTTGTTAACTGACTCAGTCCCTCACTGACTCAGTCCCTCACATCCATTGGTTGTGGAACTACCCTCTGGTCCAGAATTACAATTTTTTGGCTGCAGATGAAGAACACTGTCAACTAATCAAAAAGGGAAAATGAGGAGATGACATGGGGCCTGATAATGTAACAATACCGACACACTGCATTCCACATGGCCTACATTCATCCATTTTGGGGTGAGCTCACTGGAGTACCCCACTGGATAATCAGCTGAACAGTTTACTTGGGGAAAAAATGTGTCCCCCTTGATTGGATCAGTGGGGCTGCCTTTTGATTTGATTCATTCTGCTCTTGATAAAACCATTCAAAGTAACAAAGTGAAGCCATCCTGGAGACTCCTCCATGGTTGGCCTCCCTAACACTTCAGAGCAGTTGTCATGTCATCTGCTTAGGTTTCCAGAACCAACACTCCTTGTATTTCTCACAAAACAGGATTTCTAAGGCCCTGCTTAGTGTCTGTCCTGCTCCCTTCATGCCTGTGTTTGGTTCCTAACTATGTCCCTCTCTGAAGATCAGCATACGCTCTTGCCTCAGAGCATCAACGTATAATTAGGGCACAAGTTGAGTTTTCACTCAGAAGAACCTTCCAGGATCTTTGAAAGGTGATGGTTCTAATGCAGCCTCCCTGCATTGTTTGTTTTTCTTTTCAACTTTTTCATGGTAGCCAGCAAGTGGATGAAGAGGCTAAACTCTTAACTAGGAGAAAAGGCAGCTGATTGAAGTCCGAGTCCTACTGTTTTTTTCTTGAGAAACTTTGACTACAGAGACTAGATGCTCTGATGGTTGAGAGGCCTGTCTGTGTGGAAGGTTGACCTCAACTCAGAGAGAGGCTGCCTATGGACTAATCCTATCTCTGCCCTTTATTTGCTGGGCAGTTCCTTCAGTGTTCTCAGTTCTCTCTCTGTTAGGTTGGGGTAATCTACAGTTTTCATGCCATAGGGTTGTTCATCTAAAATCTGTAGAAGCATTTTAAAGTGTTGACAGCTACTAGTTGTAAGAGGCAATAATATTGCTGCATTTAACAATAGCAATGGATTATTAACTAGGTATCTTCACTGAACCCCCTGGGGCTTTCTTTTAACGTTCACCCGTTTGCCTTTTTATTCTCTTAACAAAACATAAAGAAAAGTGTTCTCATACAGTTTGGAAGACTAGAGTTTGAAATAAAATGCTGACAAAGCTATCTTGCCTACTGATCCTTAGAGCATAGCGCTTCCTTGACCACTTAGAGCTTTTGATGGCCTCAGATCCCCCATAGCTTATGAGACCAGAGCTCTCATCTCTGGCTCTGGCTCCATGCTGTCTTGATGCCTTCCTCTGTATCAGATGTGCGTCTTCTTGCATGTTACATTGAATCAGGGCTCACCCCAGATGATGACCTCATGTTACCCTGATTATAGCTGCAGAGATCCTATTTCCAAATTAGTCACAGTTTGTCTACCAGAGGTTAAGAGGGGAATATAGTTCAACACATACTTTCTAGAGCGTGAGTGAGTACTCAGAATGGAATAGTTGGATGCTCCCAAATATGGAGAGGATTTGAATATGTTGAAAAAGAAGGCAGGAGATCTATGGGCAGGCAATATTTAGACATTTCACTGAAAAGTAGCATTATGAGTTGCTCAAATGAAATAATGTAGCCCAGAACTCTGCTAAGGGATAGCAGGAGTTTAGCCCCCTATTACCGAATGAAATATGGACTGGAAATACAAAGGTGAGAATAATGGTCAGCTCCGTGGAATAGAAGATGTTGTCCTACAGTTAGCATTGAGGAGCCTGCTCACTTTGGGCAGTGCCTTTCCTTAAATATAGAAGAACAGAACAGTTTGACGGCCAGGAAGTGTTAAGATACTTTTAGCAGGCTCCATGAAAGCATTGTAGACTTTAGTTGCCTGGCCAATTTCCAACACAGATAGTTATGCTTATGTAAGATGCTTTTGAAGTCTCCTAGGGATAAAAACGTGTTTACTTTCTAGTTGAAACACTTAACTGTATGCTTCTGTAGCCAACAGGGCTTTGCTGGTGGTTAAGTCCGAGTTGGTCACGTCTTGGGATGTGTTTAAAGATCTAATGGATAAAAGGTGCATCATAAATTGAGGTTTATTGGGATAATCTCTGTGCCCATCTCACCAGTTTTTTCCAGAGTATCCCCTCTTAATTTCTCAAAAGGACCATTGTAACTGCAAATGACAGATAGTAAGGCTGAACTATTAATAAATTCATCTCTTTTGTATCTTGGTCAACAAGACTTTTGTAAATACCAAATTAAGGACAACTTTGGAAAGAGAAATATGGAAAGTGTGCTCAGTGCAGGATTTTCTAGTCCTTACAGGAATTTGAATCAACGGAGATTAGATCATCCTCTAAGTGAGTTTTTATGTAGTTGTTTCATTTCCAGTTTTCCATGCCTTCCTAACACTTGATCTTTGTATGAACGCTGCTGCCACATTCAGACATGAGTCATGGTCCTTAAAGTGTTTTCCCCACATTTGAGACCTCATAGGGGATACTGTAGAAGATCAGGCTCTCTGCTCTGGCAGATTCTACATTCCAAGGCTTGACCTTCCACAGTAGTTCATTGCGTACTAATCGAGCTTTGAAGTAGGCTGGCAGACCCCTCCACACTTGGAATCAAGTTTCTACTACTTAAGTACTGCTTATCTTGACTATGCATCTCTCTCCTCTTCCCTGGGTAGTATGTGTGCATCTTTTCTGAGAAGATGCTATAAACAGAAAGCCAGTTCTAGTGGAGGTGAAAATAAGCTGAGGCTTCATTGACATGGCAAATAATGGTTTTCAGATGAACTGTAGATTAGAAACCAATGGTCTTCCAGGATTGGGTCTGTGATATAAATAAGCCAACAGTAACACTATTTTATGGATAAAGACAAAGTACAAAGTATCTTCCTGGTTTCCACATTGTTGAGATGAGAGCTTAGGGCTCTCTAGTCAAAGCACAAAATGACTCCTGAAATGAACTTTACAATAAATAAATGTATGATAAATACGTGTATGTTTGTACACTCGTGCAAACTCCTGTTTGTGGTTACTGTCTCACCCTTTAATTTTAATATGATTCATGCTCCTCCCACCTGTCTTCGGCCACTAGAAAAATTAAGACTATTTCTCCCTACACAGGGGACCTTCGGGGGCCAATAGACACTAAATGTTTTTGAATTCGTAGGCCCACTTATTAAGTCTGAAACCTAGCAGGCCATGGTTGAAAAAAATGTTTGGTATTGTCTGACTTCCGGTCACTCTTCGTATTGATGAAAACAAGTCCAGAGTGCAGAAGGATGATGACAGAGGGATGACAGCTAAGGAGGCCTTGCTCAAGCCAACATCCTTTGTGCTGAAGGGTTTTCTAGAACAACAACAAAAAATTCTTTGTAATAAGATTGATGACTTGCAAGATACACAAAGGTCTCAGGAATAGATCCTTTGTATGCTTAAGTGTCTATGGTTTTAGGATTATACCTTTATAGTAATGGACATTTGGATATGCTTGGTAGCTTTGAGGCTTTGATGGCCTGTATTTTAAATATTACTGCACTTTCTTTTGTTTTCTCTTTCCACCATATTGGATAGAAAGCTGTAAACAAGGTGACATCACAGGCTGTCTGTGCTCAGCACCTACAGCAGAAAACCAACAATATCACCTTCTTGTTAACTAGCATTAAAGAAGGCAGAATGTCAAACAGCACACAAACCTTCCTGAAAGCACAGCCCGGGCGAATGACAGTAGCAGGCAGGTGGAGTCACCCCGGGCTGAGGGGCAGTGTGATGTGGCTGGGAACAGAATTATCTTCTGTGGAATCCCAGTGCCAGTGGCTTCGTCTTCTTTAATCTTCACATCCACTCTGTGCTTTGCTGTCCTTATTCTACAAGTTAGGAATGTAAGGCTTCGAGAGGTGGAGTGACTTGCCAGAGTCAAGACAGCTTTTCTCTTGCTCAGATTCCTTCCATGGCTCATCTTTGGATATAATTCAAACTTCCTACATTGGATGACAAGTCCCTGTTACCAGAGCACTGCTTATGTATACATTACTGTAGCGCATTCTTGGAGTTTAAGATATGAGCTCTTTTATGAATGCCACGGGCACTTAATATTTATTGAGTTGAGATACAAATGACTCCACTTAACATTTTATTTATGATTATCATGTAGAATCTTAAGATTTTTCTGTTCGTTCCCTTTTATCTTTTCAGGCTTTATGCTTCCAGACTTCACTGTCTTGTGAACATGTGAATTCCGTGTATTATATATAGTTAAAAGCTTCATTGTCTGGTGGACATATTAATATTAGTTCAACAAACCTCTAGTAGAAAACAGACTTGCCTTCATTTAATTATTACTACTGGATTTTCTGCCCAGTTTATCATTTTAACGCTGACAGTGACTTTCATCCACATCCCCTCTAAAGATGGCTTTTTACTTGAATTTATCTCCTGCAATTTCGTGTATGCCCTCTAATGTATCCAGTTCTTAAAATAATCCACTAATTTTAGCCTTTCTGACTAAGACCCCCCTTCACCTTAATCTCAGGTTATTGTAAATTTCTTATCAGCTTTACAAGTGTGCTCCTTTAAATAAGACGTATTGGTAATTCAAGCTCACCTTTGTTTTCCTAATGTCCAGTGTTCTGTAAAGTTGACTATATATTAGAAGTCTGAGTCAAGTTCTAGGTAGCAGAGGCTATGCAGACCATACCCCTCTATCTATGCATGTGTTGTTAAGACTCTTAAGTGAAAGGAATTCCAAATGACAGGGTAAGGCAAGTGTCTGCTGCTGATGGTCCCTAAACCTCCTCAGGTATTTTTTGGTTATGCATAGCACATTTGAAGCCGTGTGGAATGCCTGCTCCATGTTACTGTTTGCAAAGGAAAGGTCAAAATGAGTCAAAATGACTCAGCGGAGGAAAATTATGTTTCAGAGACAGAAGGAAAGAGTCACCTTTGCCAAGTGTGCACCAGCACACATGTTAAGCCTCATGTTCTTACTTCAGGTCATTTCTCTGGAAACACGTGAGTGGCATTAGCAATAGCATCTGATTTTGTCCCTTCCTTTGATTCAGATACTCGAGTGAGTAGCTAGGTGATTTCTAGACTGGGCTTCAGCCTAGTACATCTTGTGTCTACCAGCCACGAGAAAAAGTTTGTGAGCGAAGTTCTGTTCTGCACTTAAGCTGTGGAAGCCCCACTCCAGTCCTATTGATATATGTAAGTCTGTAGTCTCCAGGACATGCTGCATCTCTGAAGAGAGGCTCTTGTTTTTATCCCCTTATTATGGGGGTTACATACTTAAACATCATTCTGGATTTGTGTGTCTTCTTGGTTTGTGTTTGCGTGTGTGGGTGTGGGTGTGGGTGTGGGTGTGTGCATATAGGTTCTTTCAATAACATCCAATACATAATCACCACATACTAGCTAAAACTTAATAAAGAGCAATAGAGACAGTTCAGTTGGTAAAGTGCTTGCCATGTAGGCATGAAGATCTGAGTTCCACTCAGGTAAAAAGCTGGGCAGGGTGGAATGGTTTGGGTATCTCAATGCTGAGACAGAGACTGGCGCATGACTGGGGCTTGCTGGTCACCCAGCCTAACTTAGTCAACAAAGTTCAGGACAGAGAGAGACTGTATCTCAAAAAAAAAAATCATGATGAATAGCTCCTGAGAAATCACAACTAAACTTAGCCTTTAGGCCAGTGGTTCTCAACCTGTGGGGTGTGACCCTTTTGGGGGTGGAAAGTAGATATTTATATTAAAATTCCTAACAGTAGCAGACTTACAGCTAAGAGATAGCAACAAAACAATTTTATGCTTGGGAGTCACCACAACATGAGGAACTGTATGAAAGGGTCACAGCATTAGGATGGTTAAGAACCTCTGCTCCAGACTCTACACAAGTATGCACACGCAGATATACATGCACACCTTTAACATGTGAGCATGTACATATAAACACATAACATGACAAATAGAATAAAGTTTCCTAATTAATATTGTTAACTGTTATTTAAGACTCTATGGAAAAAATCTCTCTGGAAGGAATTATTTAGAATACTGTATCGTGGAAGAAGTTTAAGTGTTCTTTTTCTAAACATAATTTTATACCAGTAAAACAATCGGTGACAAATCTAAGTTGTTTTACATTAATCTATTTTGTTCCTTTGTCTGTTCATGTGTGGGTGGGTGCAGCCATGTCATAGCACATAGGAAATCAGATGACAACTTACAGGAGTTGTCTCTCACTTTCCACCACATGGATCCTGAGAGTCAGCTCTAGTTGGTCATCATGATTGGCAACAAATACTTGCTGAGCCATGTCAGAAACCCAAAGAAATAATATTTTGTAGGGTTTTATATATATATATATATGTATACATATATATGTGCATATATATATACATATACATACATGTACATATGTATACACACATATATGTGTGTGTATTTATGTATATGTGTGTGTGTATAATCCAAAATTTTTGTTTTAACAAAAATAAACAATGAATATAGAAGGGGCAAAGAATTATAGAATTGTGGGCGTTCGCTAAAGTAGGTCACTAAAGAAACTGAGCTGGAGATTATGAACTTTTATACAGTAAGCTTTTCCCTGTAAGAGCCGTTTAATCACTTATAAAACATGTATTATGAACATGTTTCCTATCTTCCATATTTTGTCAGGGGAAAGAAGAGATGACTAATAATCATGATCACTACTTTTTAGCAATTCAAATATATAACAAACACTCATCACTCTTAATTAACAAAAATTAAATTGGATCTGAAATTATGATTGCTAATGAATCACAAGTTCTCAGCAGCTCTTCTGTGTTTTCTAAACACCTGCATTAATTTACCATGATCACCCAGTCTGTATGCTGGATTGAACATGTTAGGCAAGCACTGTTTGCTTGCATAGTTAGAGATTTGCCATACACTACAGAAGCAGGGAACATAAGAGACTAGTACAGAGAACAATGTATACCTAAGTGGACATAAACTCAAAGACATTATGCTGAAGTGATTTTTTTTTAAAAAAAGCCATTGACTGGATTGATTTTTGCATATAGACTTAAATGATAATATTGTGTCATACGAAGCTTTCTTAAATTCTTAAAAAGTGCCTTTCTTCATGTACATAAGCCTATAAGCATTCATCTTTTTCTGGGTGAATCTAGTATAAACTTTTCATATTTTGAAGGGTTTTTTTTGTTGTTGTTGTTGCTGTTGTTGTTTTTATGTTTTCTTTTGGTTTTGTCTCTGGATGACCAAATGATCTCATTCTTTTTCTTTTTTTTTTCTTTCTTTTTTTTTTTTAAGTTTAAAAATGAAAGTTTTCCTATGTGTAACTACATTTATAATTTAGCAGTTTGTGTGACAGGGTATCACTGTGTAGACCAGGCTGCCCTGGAACTCACTATGTAGACTAGACTGACCTCTAACTCAAGAGCTCCCTGTGCCTCTGCCTCCTGAGTGCTGGAATCAAAGGTATATAACACTTTGGCCACCAACTTGATTCTTCTTCCAGTGATATTTTATTGTCCTATTGAAAACTTATTTACACTTTAAATTAACGCTCAAAGTATTAGCTATCATTATCGAATTTTTAAACGATGTATATTACAGTTACTTTCTCACTTCTTCTAAACCCCTAATCAACCCCAATTGCCTTCTCTGCCCTACTTCCTCGTAGTCCCTCCTCCCTTGATGTTCCTCCATTTCCTTTCTGCTTTCAGGTCTTTGATGACCTTTTACCCTCTCCTTACCTTTCCTCTAACTTTTCACCTCTCTAAAGTTCTTCATTCTATTTACTTCATCTTTGTGCACATGAACATACCTAAGACACACTATAAAATAGGATCAGCCTATGAGAGAGAACATGGGGTTTCAGTCTTTCTGAGTTTGTTTAAAAAATGCATAAAAATTAAATCTGTAAATTGACAAATTTTAGGAGTATTACAACTAAAAAAAAAAAATAGATGACTGACTTTTTTCCTCAGTCAAAAGATTTTTTTTTGAACTGAGTTTTCCAAAGAGCTAAGAAGAAATATTTCTTTCTTTTTTGGAAAATCCATTTGGTGAAATGTCATCCATTTCTTTTCTTTGCTGTGTCACTTCCAGCTTTTAAAACATTACCACCATTATCCAGCCACAGAGGAGAGTGCTCATATAAATGAGTTTTGCTGCAAAACAAAACTTGACTAATGGGTAACTGTCATGGGCCACCAGCTAAAGAGCTGGCAGAGACCACCGAAGCCATTGGAGATAGTTCCGCCTTTAGAAAAAAGACTGGACAGTAGGCATCAGGAGACCTCATCTCTGTGAAATGAGCCATGGCAGCTGTCTGTAAGTGGTAGCATGCATTTTGATCGGAAGGAGAAAAGCACAGAATGAGTTTGTATGTTCTATTCATGGCTACAATGAGTACAGAAGGGCCACATATTTATCTTAATCTTGCAGAATATCCAAAATTGTTCTTAAATAGACAATGCTCTACCTCAGCCATACCTTCTTAGCAAGCATACCATCTACTAAGAGTTTTCTCTGTCTCTCTCTTATATTTTTAAAGCCCATAAAGTAACCGGGCAGCATACTTACAAATGAGGTAGTTGTTGCCTTTACAAAGACTAAATAGCCTGACCCAGTTCCACAGGTGGTAATTTACAAAGCAAGGTGGCCCCAGCTTGGAAATCACTATCAAAAAAGAGTGAAGTGTGAATGTCTAGGGGAGGGAATTGGGAAGAGCAAACTCAAGTGCCCATGCATTCTTTAGATAACGAATGCTGCTCTGGGGGAGTGAACAGGAAAATAATCGAGAGAGATGGCCTAGTTTTTTGTCTAGAGTAAAACACAGGAAATTAAAATAAACCAACTGATAACAGTTATGAAGTAAATGAGCGAAAGCTCTGAGTGAAGGGGGATGGCTTTGACAGCCAACCTTTGTTCCGTTTCTTTGTTACCTGGTCAGGTTTAAGTGTGTAGCTACTGTTAAGTGGTTTCCTTTGAGGAAGGTTCTCTCTGGGGGTCTTATTTTGACTCATGAAGGAACAGTAGGAAGGAGATAAGCGGGTTTCTCCGGAGTCAGTCACTCCGTTGGATGGAAGCTGGACTGCTGCTTGGGCGCCAACTCATCCATTCTCAGAATCTCTGTTCTTCTTTTTGCCCTACATAGCTCTCCCCAGGAAGAAAATAGACATTCAGAAAAACAAAAAAGGAAATCTGTTGTCACATTTTTATTATTTATTTATTTATTTATTTATTTATCTATCTATTTACTTATTTAAAAGCACAAAGCAGACAGACTGAGATGGGCCAGGATGGAATGCTAAGCCATTGCAGTATGTCTCTGTTCTGGTTGGAGTGAGGAAAGCCTGTGTTTCACAGTGTTCGTGGGAGCTTGAAACACAACATTATTTTTTTAATTAAGAGTATTAGCATTAACTTATTAATAGTAAATTGAGTAATTGTATGTGTTTAATAAATTCATAAGCATTAGGATGGAACTGTATCAGCTCATGGTGTTTATATGATGTTGATTGATGATGACAGTCAAAGACTCAGTGAGCTACTAAAGGTAAATAAACTGCAGTGTATCAAGTAACCTTCAGACGTATAAATAATGATGATGTGATTTTATGAATGCCAGATGTGTTATACATACATATTTACATATTTGTTTTATGCCTTATCATAGAACCATTACTGTGATTTATATAATTCTATAATGTCATACGAGCCTTTAAAATTTACACATATTTTCAGAAATCTTGAATGATGATGAGACAGAAAATGAGTAATAATGCATAGAACAAGTGCATTCTTAAAAAAGTTTCTCTGACAAGTTATTATATACAATAAAATCAACTAAAAAATTGGAAAATAAGATTTCAACAAAAGAAAGCAAGAACACTCATTGAGGGGAAAATACATGAATATAGCTTTCAAATTTTTATATTTTTATACTAGAATATACCTCATCTCTAATCTCCATTGATATTACACGTATGTGTTCTTTCAGTAAATAATATTAAAATGCAGACTGGTTATCTGTCTGTCTGCTGTCACTTATGTATGGAGATTTATGAGGTTAGTGAAGTATTTGGTGATGGAGGATAACTTTTGTACCAACAGCATATTGTGTCCTTGTTCCTTCAATTACCTCTTTCTATTTCCCTTTAATATCCCATGGCAGATTATTTATCTTCCTAAAACAGCTTTGGGAAGATGCGAGGGTTGAAATGAGTGTGTCCAGGCTTCACTAAAGCTGTCCCTTTGCATCTGATTCTCGAGATTTCTTTTTTATTCTTTTTCTAGATTTAGCCCATTTTAATTGGATTCAGATTTCTCATTATTGTTCAAAGGTATAAAACAAGCCTGACCCGGTTAAGAATTTGTTTTCTATGGAAATATATCCATTATTTGAAATATGCCACTTTGGAGAATTAGAACCTAGTGGGGTTTTTGTTGTGTTCTCTTTTTGCTTAGTTTGCAGTTGATGTTTTCCAGGTATTAGCACTGCCATCCCAAAGTTCTCAACTTCTCAATAATTTTTTCATGTCTCAAATTCACATACGCTAGTTAACAAGCCATGCCAATGGTTGCCTGGCTGGTTTGTAGTTGAACTTCTCATCCACCAATGATTAGTTAAACCTGGATTACCAGCAGGAGGAAGTGCAGTGCCCCCTGAGGTGAACTTTTAGCATAGCCTTTACATGCAAAACTTTTCCTTGGAAAATTGCAGATTTTAGAAACACAAACATTTCGATAGAAAAAAAAAATAAAGTATTTAAAAAACCAGTAAGTTCAATAGGTTAATCCCTATTGCTGAGAATGAAACACACTGTCAGTTCCCTGACATCAGGGCCTTTGGACATTAGGGGAAAACACGGGCTTCCAGTCCTGGCACTCAGAAGGCTTCGAGTTTTGTGTAGAGGGGTCATGCCTTTTCTAATGGGAAAGTTGCCATGTGGTTTGGTACAAACTGGAAAACTTGCCGAAGAGCTCTATCATTCAAGCCCTCAAGCTGATAAAAGTCAGTATTTTGGAGGCACTGAAAGGTCTCTTTAGAAAAATAATGAGTCATGAATTAAAAACATTTCACTCGTAAATCATCGTACCAGTCCAATCCGGCTAAGGAACTTTGAAATATTCGTCCTCAAGATTTTAGGTTTGACTGTTATTTATCTTCTAGTTTTTGACAGTTTTGGAAAAATAAAATAAAAACAGTATATAACACGGTGTCTTTTGACATCCTAATTGGTATAATCATTCTTCATCCTGAAACTTGGTGACATTATAAACACCTTGCTCAGTCTATGAGTGTGGTGTTGACTCTGTGATACGCTTGATAGGTTCCTTCTAAAGGGGTGAGTAAATAAACCCATTGTGCAGGTCTGCACCCAGTCAGAGCTATTCCACATCAACTTATCTGAAAGTGTGTATTTTATATTTCATTTATTACGTGCCTTTGACCAAGAAGTGCAGCTTTATCGGAGCCTTTTCAAGGAGTTATTTACACTGCACTTTTACTGGGCTTTCCCTAATCTGAGTGTGGTCAGTGCTAGCAAGGTTGGCTTACATTTTCTAATGCCAACATTTAATTGCCAAGAAGAGCTCTGGAACAATAGGATTCTTTTAGAACTAATTGAGCTGTGATGTGAACAGTCTGCTGTGAACACTTGCTAAGTGGATTTAAATGTGCAGACCTAACACACATGTGATATAAGTACAGTTCTTGTTTTGAAAACCAGTGTGTCTGGCCAGAAGGTACAAGGCAAATTTCATTCACCCCCGGATGCTTCCATCTTGTCACGCTGGCCTTACTTGTGATTTTGTTCTCGGTACCTTGTCAGACTCACTATACTGTGCCTTTCCTTCTCTATAGAGAAAGGTCCTAGTTAGGGACCCTTAGGTTCGCCCTGTGACCAATCCATCTTCCTGCTTTCATATCACAAGTTTGCTCAGCTGATCCTCCTCTTCAGGACTCCTTTGCCATATTGGATAGTGGGTACATCGCCCATGCTTCATGGTATGCTTCAAGGTCTCTGACAGCTTTACTGCCCCCTAATGCCTACATGCCTACTTTGCAGTAGATAGTATTGTCTACACATATTCTCATGCATTTATATTTATTTTAATATACATGCAAACCCTCGATGCCTAAGGTATCATAGATAAACAACTTTCTAGCAAGGATATCAAATGGAGAAAAACTATGGCCGTCTGTTAAAAAATGAAAGGAAGGGAAAACTTTTCATGTCGTTTCCCACCCTGCTTCCCCCACTTGACAACTTAAGAGGAATCATCTTAGATCAAAATCATTGGTCGCAGTCATGTGTGAAATTGGTCCAATACAATTTTCATAAAGCTTGCCAAGAATCATGAGTGAGGGGGGAGCAATATTAATAGGCAATTATAAAAGAATATTGCTTTGGTCTTTTTTCTTAGTAGCTGATTATCAAATCAGCATGCATTATAACAGAACTAGTGTATAAGCAGGGCTTTTGGTCCTCGATGCGCCATGACCCTCTACCCTGAATATTGTGAATAGCAGTACTCAATGCTCTGTCACTCAACCTAGGAAGAACATGATAGGGACAGTGATGGCTTCCCTTCCTTCTCATTTGTTTACAGTACTTTCTGGTTCCTACTTCTCCTGTCTAAAAACAAATGGTACACTAGTCTCTGGAAAAATAACCCTTATGATGTAACATATCAGGTAACTAGTGGATATAATAAGCAGTGGCTCACCCCAAAATATTATATTCTATTTTGGCATCTTTATTGTGTTAATTTTATTATTAGTGTTCCCAATGATTCTCAATGATTCCCAATGATTTCTGCCGTCTAATTTTCTAAAAGGTCGGAGAGTTAGCTTACTATCTCTTGAAGATGGAATTTGGGTGGTATTCAGCTCAATATATGGATATTATATCAGAATACTATTATTTACCTTGTATTTCTCTATGACTGGTGATTTTTGCTGGATCTCTTAATTGGCTCATAGCTTTGAGTTCCAGTGTGAAAGTTAGATTCGTTTGTACATTGTGTAAAGATCAAGTGAGGGAAATTATCATATCTATTACATTAAAAATTTATCATTTCTTTGTGGTGTGGTCAGAACCCTCTCTTCTGGCTGTTTTGAAAAGTACAGTACATTATGGTTAACACTTTTTCTGACTGTGCAGTGCAATGCATAATTCATTACTCTTCTGTTGAGCACTCCTGAGCCAGCCTCTCTCACCTCATAGGTCTATCAGTGTTGAATCTCCCTCCATTGCCACCCCACCCTCACACACTAGCCATTGGGGATGTGAAATAAATAAGAGGAGTACAAGGGAATAGACCAGATAGATGCATGCTTGTGGAATCAACTTGCCTTGATAATGTAATAGGACATTCACAGTAAGTGCAGTGGAATATAATAGGATCTAGTCTCCTAAGGAACTGTGACTGATGGCAAAATGCCAAAGTTGCTTTGGGTATCAGATGGTAACTATTATTTATGTATTTCATCTAAAACTGATGTTCAAATGTATTCTCTATGGACCAGAGAAGGGTCTTCCTTAAGCTTGTTAATAAGGTTACATCTTGGGAGATTCTGATGGAGCCAGGAGAGGTAGCCACTCTAAGATGCTTTCATCTGGCTCCGTTCTTGACACATTCTATTTAGAGTGGTTGAAGGCTTTGTCTTCCACTGAGACAAACTCCACAAAATCATTGTCATGCCTCCTGACCCCAAGGGCACCTCAGAAAATTCTCTGATTTCCTAATGGATTTCTAAATGAAGCTTGGCCCAGGTACAGTGGCAAGTGCCTGTGTGCCTTCTGGGAATAGTCACTACTGTGGCCCCTGGCCATGCAGTGAGCAGGGCCACTGGCTACCCATTATAGCAGAAGATCTAATCCACTGGGGGAAAGACTGGGGAGAAACATAAGACAAATAAGTCAGGCAGGTAATTACTGACATTGATAAACACTGTGAAGAGACTACAAACCAGGAGGTTGAAGGATGGGGGAAGAGAGAAGCCCCTTTGTGTAAGATAGTATGGAAAGACTTTAAGCATATGACATGCAAAGTAGGCAGTAGGGAAATCTGAGGGGGAAAACCTGGCTTAAAAAATATCCTAAGTGCTCTTGAAAATCCTTAAATGTCCTTATAAAAGGTTTCTGTTTCTTGGGCATGCTTTATTTGAGTTTCTGTTTTCTTTGGTTGGGCTTTAACATTTTAGTTGTAATTATGTGTGCAAGATGTTTTCATTTGCTGATGGCTGTCGTAAGTGGCTGCATTTGTAACAGTGTGGTATGGTGTTATGAGGTAAAGTTGGTGACAATGTGAAAAATCACAGGAGTGAACGTATGCCCAGGTGCTGGGTTTTTAATGTTTGGCTTATAAATAATTATTCCCTCTTTTTTTTAAATGTCACCGTGATCCAATAGTTGTGGAGGTCTTTTAAATCACCATTAAGGAACAAGCAGAGCTTAATTTTATATTATATAAATTTACATTCAGGATAATAATGCTTCTACATGTGGACAAAGGAAGTTTATAATTTTTGAGCCGTCTAGAACTTTTCATCACCTACTATAATTTTTAATCATGTACCTTTGTGTGTGTGTGTGTGTGTATCAATGTGTCAGTGCAAGCATGCAGGCATGGTACATATTAAATAGATGCCTACCCTAGATGTCTACCCTCTCTTTCCAGCTTGAGATATGATTTTACCATTGCATATACGAGGCTTTCTGGCCTCTGAGCTTCTGGGAATTCTATTTCAACCTCTAATCTCATGTAGAAGCACTGGGATTAGAGTTGCTAGATACCACAACTGGTCTCCTGAACATGGTTTCTGGGAATCCAGACTCAGGGCCGCACATTGATGTGGCAAGCTCTTTACCCACTCATCCATCTCCCAAAACTGCTCATCATGGATTTTTCATGCTAGTTTCCTAACTGCTCCAGTTGCGTCAGATGCCAACAAATCCTTCATTTCTAACCTGTGGTCTACAGCTTCAGTGGATATCCTGGTATTTCCATCTCTGACATGGCAAAGTAAAACCAATTACTCTGGAATTTGCAAGCATGGTGAGGAATTGCAATAGAAATATAAAGTACCAGAAGGGTGTAGGAAGGGCATGAGAGGAAAACAGGCCAATGCTTTGGGATGTGTCCCGAAGGCCTTCCTTCCAGCTCCAACCAGGAAAATCCCTTCAGCCTGAGATCTTGACATTCCTGATGTAGCCATTTAGAAACCGTGCTTGATGTAACATTTGTCAGGTTCTTACCAAAAATCCAGAAACTCCTAAGCCTCCTGTTCCAATATTAACATGGTTAATCACACAAATAATCTTTTTACGAAATGGGGCTCATGTCACAATAATTTATATGTAAGTATCTTGTGGTTCTGAGACCTTGAGTAACTTGCCTAAGGCCATTCTGATCGTGAGGCACACAGCAGGAGGTGGGCACTTGGTGGTCAGGGGGCCATGCCAACAAGTGTGGTTCCACATTTCCTTTTGTGGTTCTCTTGGGACTGTTTTGATTTGGGGATAGTTGAATAACAGCCTACGGTGATGATTAAATTTGTTACTACCATAAATGTTTGGAGCCTGTCTTACCCTGTCATGTAGCTTCATGTTTTCTCTGAATCTTTTCCAGTAACCAACCCTCATTCCCTGATGGGGACTCACTATACAAAAGGAAGCAGTTGCCAGGCAGAATAGAGATATTGGTATCACAGTCATTGACATTCAGTAGTGTTTCTTGCTTTACTGCGCAGGTTTAGTAACAGACATGTGGACATACATTTTCTAGACAAAAACTGTCTTTCCTTTGAGTTCTGCATTGATCCATACATAACAGGTATAAAAGTCCTTCCAACTTGGGAAAACTTGGTGCTTGCGTAAGTAACAACACTATCTACAAAGTAGTGTGAGTAAGGAGGACCCTTACTCCTTGTTAGCTAATGAGTTTTAGCCTTGCCTTTTAAGCATTGTAGTAAAACATAAGTCAGTTACGTTTTTAAAATACAATCTTTGTTTTTATTTTTATTTTTTATTTTTTGAGCTATAGCTCTCTTTCCACTGCTTTTGCTATTTTGTTTTGTTTCCACATAGGATTTCACTTGTTGCTCTGGCAGGCTTTGGATTAAGATCTTCTTGCAGCAACCTTCTGAATGGAAGAGGTTGCAAACCCTTAGGTTTGCAGAGATGTTTAAGTACCTTCCCATGGACACATGGCAGTCTGTGTCCCTGAGCCAGCTTTCTTTGCCTGGCAGCATTTGACCCAAAATACTCTCTTTTCTTTCTTTGTTCTTGAAACCTTCATGTTATCCTAAGAAGAACACGATGTGCTCAGTCTCAGCCCAGATTCCTCAGTCCTTCCCAATGAAGACCCAGTTGTGAAAGATACAGCTGTAACAATATAAATGTGCTTGCTTGCTTATTAGTAATCTAAGATGAGATGTCATTTCAAGAAGCGACAAGTACATTTCTAATAATTGACTCTTGCTAAAGGGAGGGGAGAGGCTAAAGTGGAATGTCGGGAAGGTGGCCCAAACACTCACAGGATTCGATTATGTGGATCATTTTAGTAGTCCAAGGGTTTGAAACACAGACATCACAAAACATTGCCCACCTTTACCTGTTTCATAGCCATTATCTGTTCATGGTGGAAAATAGGGTTGCACAAGTCATTTAAATTTCATGTATTGATTTCCAGTTGTCTCATCAATAGATGCTATAGTAGGAATGTAAGCCTCAGCCTGCTGAATAGTGAGCTTCAGCATAGCTTAGTAACTTGCTTGAGATTAAAGCACACAGTGTGTTAAGGTACAATTGCACTGATGTGTCATTCTATGAAGAAACATCCACACAATGTCCATTATTTAAACATAATATGTTCCAAAACAACAAATAATATAAGCATGTACATAAAAACAGATAGTGGTTGAGAAGAAAAGTTTTTAATGAAAATAATCTGAATTTAAGCCCTAATTATTCATTTTTGGCAGTGACCATGTCAAACTACATAACATGTGTACAGTGTCTCCTCATGAAAACACAGTATGGTGGGGGGTTTTTTGTTTGTTTGGTTGGGTTTTGTTGTTTTGTTTTGTTTTTGAGGATTCCCAACAGTTATAGAAGTAATATAGACCACCATCCTCCCAGTGGATTTGTGAATTAGGAGACCCGAATGCTAGGGCAAGGTCTTCCACCAACTTCGGCATCTTCAGCAAAGGACTTGGCTTCTCCACCTCAGTTTCCTGCTCTGCAAATTTTATTATGTAATTCAAACACATGAGCTAATATTACCTTGAAATATATTTTGTCTTTCAGTTTGTGGGGACATCCATGGACAATTCTTTGACTTGATGAAGCTCTTTGAAGTGGGAGGATCTCCTGCCAACACTCGCTACCTCTTCTTAGGGGACTATGTTGACAGAGGGTACTTCAGTATCGAAGTAAGTACACATGGTTTTCTCTTACATGGCCATGGTTCACCGATAACTCGATAAGAAAGAGACATAAATGCCTTGCAGAAACCCAGAACCTAAAACAACCAATTTTATTATATTTATTGAGATAAATACTTCTCATTTCACTGTGTGCTTTTTATGCAGAAGAATGCCAAAGAAATGGTAAGATTTTGTCTATTGTGTATCTTAGGTTTTTTTTTTTTTTTTTTTTTTTTTTTTGAAAATTGGCAAAAAAAAAAGTGACTGCTGCTACTATTGAAAGTTGATAGCATAGGGGAGCTTGAGTTTGCATATCCATGGCTAATAGTTGTGAGACTGTAAGTCACTTTCAGTAATGGATTCAGAGCACTTGTATATCTGTGTGAGGACATTGGCAGCTGCTGTATCAGGGCACCTGTCACCTAACTGGGTAATTTGTCAGTAATTAATCAAAACAAAAAAGATGACCATTGAGCAGAGGCTTGTCTCCAGCCAAAGAAAAGCAAGGCCCTCTTGTGCTCATGGTGGATCTTTCTGGTGCCTAATATAATGTCTCAGGGAGAGCCCAGCACTTATAGAGTAGGAAAACATGATTTCCATAAGAGGAAAATTTGAAGTTAGAATATATAGATACCAGTTGATATGTCCTCTTAGGAAAAACAAACAAACAAAAAGCAAATAACACCAAAAATTAAATGAACTATTCTTATGCAATAAGTCAAAGTTACTGACTCCACACCATTTACCCACAATCATCATTAAAGTGATATGCTAAAATATTTTAATATTACATCTACTAAAAAGGTATTTAATGTTAATGCACTGTGTCAACATCAAACATACCAATTGAAGAGTTGGGCTATTTTGTTACCTGTGACTGAAACTCTGTCTGCCTCTCTCTCTCTCCCTCCCTCTCTCTCTCTCTCTCTGTCTCTCTCTCTCTGTCTCTGTCTCTCTCTCTGTCTCTCTCTCTCTGTGTATGTATGTATACTCATATACATGTATAAAGCTTTTGTAAATAGACATTAACAAATTTTAGTATTTTTTACAAGCAAGTACACATGCACTGTTATTCAGACTACAAATATAAAATATCTCCTTGCTCTCTAGAACTCTAACTATAGACAAGGAAATATGACTATGAAAATCTAAATATTTTCATAGTCCAAAAGACTGGGGTGGGTGGCTCTCCTGGGTTTTGTTTTGTTTTGTTTTGTTTTTCATTTCTCACTCTGATTTTTCTCTCTTTAGTGCTGGGGACCAAGGCAGGACCTCACATACACTAGGGAAGCCTTATAACACTTGGACACACCACCAGTGCTGTTCAATTTTCCATCAAAAATTAAAGGTTCTGTATCTGTAGCCCCAAGCCATTTGAGATACTACAGATGTCTGCTAATTAGAGTCTGCTTAGAGTTTTATTTTTAAAAAGCTTAAAAAGAGAAATTACCGACTTGCTTCTTGGTTTTTTTTTAAAGATCTATAGTCATTCTAGATATTTGAAGTAACAAAGTTACAATATTTTGTCTCTTATGTTCATTTTGAAATTTAAAATTTATACAAGGAATAAGATACCCAATTAAATGCTGTGCTGTGTTGAATGTAGGTCTCACAGAATATTACAGAATTCTGAGATGTAGTTGTCAAAACTCCATCTTCAAAAATGGCTCAGTTAAACTGAGAGCACAGGCCTGCGGACTTGCTGCCTATACACAGAAAGGAAGAAATGTTTCATCTTTTAATATGATCCATTTTGATCTGATTGTGACCAGTGAGTATCTTTGCAGTAGCTGTGATATGATCAGTGTATTAAAAGAGAGCAAGCATGTTTACCCGTGGTTCTCAACCTGTGGGTTGCGATCCCTTTGGGGGCCGAGGGACCATTTCATAAGGGCCACCTAAGATCATCTGCACATCAGATATTTACATTACAATTCATAACAGTAACAGAATTACCCCAATACCCTATGTTAAGAGGTCACAGCATTAGGAAGGTTGAGAGCCACTAGTGTATGTGATATACTCTAACTAAGAATATTCCAGGGTCTGTGTTGTGGAGTAATTGTGGCCACATTCATTCCTGTCAGTTTTGGAAGGGTTCTTTAAGCAACTTCCTTTCATAGCATGTTGACAAAGGGGATTAGGATTCCATGGCTGAAGTCTTTTCTCTGTCCCAAACCCAGGTCACCGTATACCTGAAGAAATAAACATGTACCACAACCTACAGCCCTCTATGTTTACACATGTGCTCACATGGATACACATGCTCTCGTCTTTTGAGAGTTAATCAGCAGATATAAAATATTCTCTTTGAGTTATGAGATTGTTGGCTTAGGATATCACTGGGAGCTCTGCTCTTTTCTGAAAGGAGATAGAGGAGTGGTTTTGAGGGAAAAGAAGAGAGGGGCTGCAAGTGGTGGTGGTGGTGGTGGGGACTGAGAAGAGTAAAGAGAGAGGAAACTGTGGTCTGGATGTATAAAAATAAGAAAACGAGAGAGAGAGAGAGAGAGAGAGAACAAGCTAGCACATAATTTTCCAGTGTGTGTTACCCTATCAGGTGTCAAGGCATTTTGGATTCATGTCCATAGCCCGGAGTTACACTGCAGGTATTCTTCTAAGGTTATCCTCTCAATGAAGAGGGATGCCTGCGTTTACTTCATAACAAATCATCTTTGAAGGGCAGATTCTAATGGTCTAATGGTTACTAACTCCAGTTGCAGGCTCACAGACTGCTCATGTCTGCACTCCCCCTCCTTACCCCCAACAACTCAACTTCTGCTCCTTTGCCATTAGAAAGAATTCCCTACAAGCCCCCAAACCAGCCAGCATGTGAAAAGCAATGAAAGATGTAATTTTGTTCCCAGCCATAATTTGTCTTACAACAAACCTTTCTCTTTCTGATGATTGCATTACCCTACCTAGTCTCTTTGATCAAGCATATGTGCATATTTAGGTCCGCAGCTGGGCGTGCTTCTTTACAGACCCTCGGCAAAGTCCAGAATCTGCAAACAGAGTCACTCACAGCTGTTTCCTTGAGCTTGCTTCATTAGACTCTTTGCAAGCATCCTGCAATGCACTGCCTTGAGTTTGCAGGGAGCTGGCCTCTCCTACTCTGCCTGCATCCAGACCTCAATCAGCCTGGGCCTCCGGCACACTGAAGTGTGAAAAGTTGTTGTGTTTATTAGCTGTGAACTCATGGACCAGAATGAACCACAGCAAGCCAGGCAGCATTCCATGGTGCTGCCTGAAAATAACAAGCACGCCGTAGAACACATGACAGAGGTGACAAACAGGGCCGCTGGTCTCGGTAGCCAGCAGCCTTGACAGGGCACTGGTATTGGACTGCCACTTCATGGCGTGCTTGTCAGACCAGACAAATGATGTCTTAGAGAAGTTACGTTCCATAGTTCAGGAGTTTGGCTCCCTTCCAAGCTCATGTGGTAGCTACCCTGCACTTAGCCATCCAGGACAGAAAAGCATCAGTTTGAATTATGAAGGTTTGAGGCACGGCGAGTTACCAGTTCATGGAGCAAATCAGCATCCAGCTAAAACAGTATTCTCCTTTTGACTTTCTTGCTTCTCCTTCTGTTTTGCAATCCTTAAGCACTGGATTGCAGCTTTGCAAGAAGACTGCTCATCTAAAAGCCTAAATTACTGAGTAAATTATTACCCTGTTATTACGAGTGAACCAAGGGAAGAGGATAATATCCTTAGTGCTGTGTGATTATGGACGAGTCATAAAATAGCGAAAGCTGCGTCTGCAATGGAAATCGACACAGATCTTCATATGAGTAACTAACAGGAAGTTGTCAATACTTGTTTAGTTAACAGTAGCAATGACAACTTGGTACAGCTCATTTGCATCTTAGCCTGCAGAAAGGTCTGTCTCACACGGTGCTCCCTCGGCCTTCACAGACTCAGACACTGCGAAGTTGACTCACATTGGTCACCCAATAAAATAGACGTAAATAGTCCTTATCTGGGTGACATTGATTTCTCTTGCTGCATTTGGTTGTGATGATGTTTACAAGTCTGTGCTAGAAAAGGAATCTGAGGTCATAGTTTTGCTAACGATCTTCATTCACCTCAGAATGTTGGAACTTTGTATGACTTCTAAAACGGTTGTGAGCATGTCCACACCGTGCTTGGCAGCCCTGTCCCTCCAGATGTTGCGGGTAAAAGCTGGCAGGACTCCTCTTTCCTGTCCACCCATGCCCTTTCCTTTAATGTGCCAGTTCTTCCATGCTGGCTGTGTTTGTGGTCTTATTTAGTGTTGGGAAGATATTTTATGCTTGACACAGGAGGAAAGGAAATGATATGTGAAAAAAAAATGACTCCCATTTTAGAATACTTTGAGCCAAAAATTTGGAAATTTTAGTAATTTTCCTTCCTTCTTCTTTCCCCTTCCCCCCTCCTTGTTTTATCTTTCTCTCTTTTTTCGTTTCTTTTTCTTCCTCTTTCCCTTCTTTTTTTTCACCTTTTATTCTGCAGAGATGGAGTTCATATATCCCAAATATCTCATTTTACAGCTATAAAGGAGTTGTATATTACAACATTTTAAATGTGTACATATGAACACTAAGAACATTTTGCAGAGAACATTTCTGGATATCTTTTAGGTTCAATTATGAAAGAATTATAGTAATTAAGACTAGAAGTACATAGTTTAAAAGCTGCAGGCCAATATCAGAATACATTCTTTAACAGCTATCAAAAAGAAAATGTGGGTCTGAAGATAGGATTCCTCTAGTCTGGTAATTAATTGATTGTGCTTACAAAATGCAGTTTGGATTTTAGATGGAGAGATGGTTGCTTTATTTTAAAATAAAATGTTCTGGGGGGAAAATGAATCTAAAGATGTCAGAATTTTGGTTAAATTTTTCAGAAACTTATTGACCAGGAAGGAACATGAGATGATGTCATAGATTATAGGTGCATGTAACAGTTTTCAAATGTCCATGTATGTACATTTAGAGAGTTTTATGAGATGTGCATCTAGTGTCATGTAAGTTATACTCAAACATTTAAAAATATCGGTATTGGGTAAATGTTATGCTTTCTCACCTGAATTGTAACGGAAAAAAATTCCTATTCCACCAAAGATAGGATTTTCAGTAGTGCCTGTGTTCTAGAATCTAGAGGCCAAAATCAGACTTCTAATCTACACAGCTCACTGGGGAGAGGAACAATAAAGTGATTCCAGGACCCCCCCCCCGTCAGTCTTCAGGGTATTGGCAGGAGTTTCAGGTTTAAATAGAGAGAAGCCTGGTGGAGGAGCAGGTGGTAGACAGCAGTAAGCAGTTCCCAGGTTAAGCGAGGTCTAGTTGACCATTCTCTCAGATGTGGCTCTGCGAGGTGTTTCTATTGCTTGTTCTGCAAGTCTGTCTCTCTCTTGCTTATGAGAACAACTGGGTTCCCGTACAGAGATGGCCTCTGCTTGATGGTGAGCTCATCAAAAGCCTGGTGTTCCTAGGAGCGAGGATAACTACAGGGTTAGGGTAATGGCTGACAGTGGGATGCCTCACTTACTGCCACCTTTGTATCTTCATCCATCAAGGCATAGGCTGGGTAGTACTGCTCTTACACAGACAGGGGGGGTTAACATGCCTATGTGCAGAGTGGAACAGGATTCTGACCTAAGGATTTAAGACAAAACCACGAGTGCAAACTGCAAATAGGGATGCCAGGTTTCTGTCCTGATTATAGTGAACGGATAAGGCCCACTGAGCCTCTTGCTTCTAGCATAGGCTGTTTCTAGGATGATCCTGTTAGCGTAATATTTAAAGGGTCTTTATAATATAACCAAAGTAGACATTTTAGCTTAAGCCCCAACTCGCAAGTTTGTCTGTGTACTTACATATCACCTACATCAAGGGACAATCGAGGGTCAAACTTTTGAATTGGTAACAATTGCCTCATTGGCATTCATGCCACTTAGCAAATCCCTTCTCTGAAACGTGAGGCAAATTTGAATAATCCAACTACCCTTTATTTAAACCAGTAAGTGTAGTTCTAAAATAGGACGCATAGCAAGGACTCATTAGGCTGCCTTGCTCATCACTGAGATGGCAGGGAGCTGGGCATGCACGGAGGATCCTGCTGCTTAAAGGACCACACACGAAGGACATTTGGTCAGCTCTTCAGATATGCTTATATGTTAATCTCATGTACCTTAGCAATGACTGTAATTAGAAAATTAATCAAAGCAGTGTGCACAGGCACACACACACACACACACACACACACTCATATATAAGCTAATGCCAAGGTATTGTTTGTTTCAATCACTATTTCATATTTGAAGATGACATGTTGTTGGAAAATTACTATAATCTACACTTGTCTCCTTAATAAGTATTTTCTCACCCCCCGGGCTGTATGTTTAAGCATTATTATTTCAACACTTTGATAATTAGTTCTGTGATTATCACTGACACTTACAGGTAAATATTCTTCACAGATAGCCAGCAGATCTGTTTGATAAATCTTTCTCTTTAGGGTTACTCACTGGATGTTAGGAGACTGCTGAGTGAAGTGTAAATTTCATATGTGACTTAATAATGAGAGTCTGATCTGTCCCATTTTTCTGTGTTGTCCCTGCCATGGCTTCACCTTGGGAACACAAACTTTGCAAAGAGGAGACCACACTTGTTTTTTTTTAAAGAACCATTTCCTGCTCTGTGTGGATTCTTAACGAATGCCACTTGTAGATAATATTGGTATTAATATTTGATTGTTCCCTTACACTTCATCTTCTAAAAAGATTGTGTCAGTGAAGATTTATCCCAGACCTGGTCCATGTGTAGCTAGCCGTCATGGTCAATGTCCACGTCACTCATTTGGGAGTTTTAGGGTACACGGAGTGTGTTCCCTGTTTATTAGGAGTGAATATGCTGAGGCGCCCTGTCCTTCAATTTACTCATATATTTATATAAAACAAAAATTAGGGATCTTCTCTGTATTTCAAAGGCAGGGAAATAAAGGACAAGAGCCAGCAACATGTCGCAGTGAGTAAAGGCACTTAGAGCCATGCCTGACAGCCTGAGTCCAGCTAACCTGCATGCTGAAAGCAGAGCGCTAACTCTGGTGTGTTATCCAGTGATGTGCGCGCGCATGCACACCCATGCGTGCACACACACACACACACACAAGTAAATAAGTATCTCTGTTTAAAGACTAAGATGGATCAGAGGCCAAGAAGACAGCGAGTTAGTGAAAGTGACACCTTAGGTTCTTTTCTGTTTCCTTCAAAGTATCCTCCTAGGCTGAGGATGGCAACCATGATGACACGTTGGTTTCATGTTAACTGATGGAATGCACAAGCATTGTGGAAGATGCTGATTTTATGTTTATGTTTCTTTTCCCTAGTGTGTGCTGTATTTGTGGGCCTTGAAAATTCTTTACCCCAAAACACTGTTTTTACTTCGCGGAAACCATGAATGTAGGCACCTCACAGAGTATTTCACGTTTAAACAAGAATGTAAGTATGTTGAGAAGTTTCCCTTTAATGTCATAGAGGCTAAGTTGTCATGGTAACTGATACATTAAAAACATCATTGTGTCATTCTCTGTGTAAAGGTCAGAAGATTTAGGTGACATTATTTCATGTCATCTTTCTAAAAAATGGCAAGTTTAAAAGAGTACATAATTTATTTTAAAATGTATTTCTATACTTCTTGGAGAATAAGATACAATGTATTTTGACCATATTTAGTCTTCTCTCCTCCTTCTAACCCCTGCAAGGTTCGCTCCCATCTCTCCCAATTGCATTGTTTATCTACTGCTAAGTGTGGGGCCATTCAGTAGAACATAGTCAACTTCCCATGGCCTACACTCCTAGAGAAAACTAATTTATCCCTCCTGTGGAGGCCATCCGCTCTCCACAGTGTCTCAGTTCCCATAGGAACTCAGTGTAGAGCTCGTGAACCAATTCCTCTTCTTTGCCAGAAGAGGGGCAGAAAATTCTAAGAGGCAGAAGTTGCAGTTCAGAAGAAAACTGTGCCTTCTTAACGTGACCAGAGCCCTGTACCCAGGAACTCACAGTGGCTGTGCTAATCCACAAAGGGCTTGCACCAGATCAAGCCAGAATGTCATTTTTAATTATAAGTGTTTTATCAAGTGACACGTTAATCTGAGCTGAAGTTTCATGTATGCCATAAAACAAAACTAGTGTTTGGAATAGTGATTCTGCACTTTAATCTTACTCCAGTCAAGAAGTTGGGCCCCAGTTGAACCTTTGTTTTGGAGCCCCATCGATGTCAGCTGACTTCTAGGATGTTAGACAAAATGTAGACTGATGCCTTCCTGTAGACATAGGAACTCAGAGGAGGGAATACTTTAAGCTTTATTTTCCTTTCCTCTGTTTTCCCCATTGCTTACTGAAACTTTAATTCTTTTTCTCTCCGTAATTTGGTTTTATGTTCAGTGAAGCATAAAGACTTTCCTAAAAACATGAGCTGTGAGTCAGTATGGAGAAAGCAGAACGCTACGAGGCAGAAGGAGCTTCAGAATGTTTTGTGGCAGCTGCATTTTTACAAAATCTTATGGGAATGCCAACCAGCCTTACGGCCCTTTCGGTTACTCGTGTATATGTGTGTTGGGGGGGGGTGGGTGGGGGGGGGGATGTGCGTGCATACGCACTACAAAATATATAAAAAGGTTTGCATTTATTAGACAAAAGATTATAAAAATTAATCAATATGGATAAATGACAAAAATAAAAACATTGTATATTACGGTTAATCCACGAGTCTTAGAAATCCTATTTATTGATTCTGTTTTAGAGTGTCACATTGTCACATTCACATTATCCTTGCAAGAAAAATCTTAAAAAGAAACAAGGCAGTGTCAATGAGATGGCCCTAGTCATAAAGGCAGGAGAGTAAATTCTTGCTTTTTACATTTCAAAGGTAAAATAAAGTATTCAGAACGCGTTTATGACGCCTGTATGGATGCCTTCGACTGCCTTCCCCTGGCTGCGCTAATGAACCAGCAGTTCCTGTGTGTACACGGTGGTTTGTCTCCAGAGATTAACACTCTAGATGACATCAGAAAAGTAAGCTCTGTTATTGTCCATGTCTACCCATTCCCTGTCCTTCTGCAATCACTAGAAGATATTAACTGCCTTGCCTCTGTAGCCGCTTGCATACTCTAAAGTTAACATAACTGACTACACTCCCGTCTCCAAGATTTGTATCCAATATTTAGCTTAGGGACTGGGTTTGGCGCATCACCTTGTAACATGTCACTAAAGGTAGCTATATTGGATCTCTAAAGCATGGAGACAAGTTTGTTTTCTTTTTGTCAGATAGTCCGTTTCATATTCATGATATATTAGAAGAAGTTGCTTGGCCCTTGGAGGACAATTGCACACCTTGATTTTTGCAATGTGCTTATTGTGGTGGTTTTTGTTGTTCTTACAACATAAAATATTAAAGTGAGTGTCCAGCAATAGCAAAGTTAATATTGTTTTGACTGTATTGGATAAATGGGTGAAAGAGCGGTAGACATTTTTAGAAGCATCCCTTTACATGGTGTTGACTGTCAGTCTTGTTTCCCAGCATAAGGATAACTTGGGTCGAATCAGGAAGTTCACCCATTTCATAAACCAATGCACAAATACACAGCAGTGCTGCATAATGGACATTATATTTTACGTCTTTATGTTTATAATCCTGATAATTGCAGCAATGGTAAAAAAGATGTGAGAGAGCATCAAACATTCTCATTGTATTTTTGATACCTAGATCCCCTAAAGACAGCACAATAAACACATTTTCTTCTGTCATGTGCACCTATTCCTGTGGTTACCTTAACACATGACATTTGTGTGTAGATAAAATGCATAGAACATGCTGCATTGTAATTTGAGCATAAGTTTCACTGTACAGCTTTCAGGCTAAGAAGCTGGAGCTAAATTCTTCCTGCACGAATTACTGATGTATAAAAACTGACACAGACTCCTCCCCCTTCCTTTAGAGACCTAAGAAAATGGCTTATACTTTCTCAAGCTCAGAAGGAAATATGGAAGTGATTCCGACCTCCTTGTACTATTCTTGCCAGTGATTTTAGAAAGAATAAGTTGCTTGAATTATTCTAAATTGCTGTGTTTCTACTATTAAAATGGAGAGTTGGCTGAGTTTGGCTAGAAAGATGCTTTCTAGCTGGTATTTGTTTGAGTCTGGCATGTTATAAGTAAACTCCAGCTTCAACCAAGTGGTTCAGTAACCTTTATATCAGTGAGTATACAATATCAGGCTCACATAAAAGCTTACTTAAGATTCCTCATGTACAGAACTCAAATTCTCAGTACATTATAAAGTGTCCTATGATATCATCTAAATAATTGATACTTTAGTTTTCTTGAGCTTAAGTGCTCACAAATTTGCTGCCTCACAAATTTGTATTTTGAACAGCATTTACAAGTTAATTATGTAAGCTGTTTTTAATTAATATTAATTTAGTAAGTAGGATTTTCTGCTGTGTGTAGTAAAGAAATCAAACAATCACCTTATAACCTAGTAACATTATAGCGGATTACGACAAGGAAAATGGAAAATAGAGCAATACAGGCAGCCGAAGTTGTTCTATTAACAAATGGTGGGCACCACACACACATGTGGGTTGTACTTGCAGTCATGGCTTTAAAGGAAAGATACAAAGTGTATCCAGCATCCTTCTAACAGGGAGAAGTGATGAAAAGCCACTCATTAACTTTTTATTGTTTCTGAGGGAGGGAGGTAAAAATGGAAAAGATATAGCTATTGAACTATTTTGTTAAAGGGCAGAGAAGGAGAGAGAGAGAGAGAGAGAGAGAGAGAGAGAGAGAGAGAGAGAGAGAGAGAGAGAGAGAGAGAGAAACTTTATTTTACTTAAAGATTTTTTTATTTTATGTATGTGAGTACACTGTCACTGTCTTCAGTCACATCAGAAGAGGGCATCCAATCCCATTACAGATGTTTGTAAGCCACCATGTGGTTGCTGGGAATTGAACTCCGGTCCTCTGGAAGAGCAGTCAGTGCTCTTAACTGTTGAGCCATCTCTCCAGCCCTGAGACCTGAACTTGAAAACAAATAATAATTTCCATGTCTTACTATTTCTCTAATAATTTTTATCAGTAGAACTCACAACACTGAGGCAATAATCTTAGCAAATCATGAATATATTCCTATATATCATAAGTATCTATTATAATGAAATTAGTGTTGGCCTTGATCTCAGGAAGCTAAATACTTAAGTCCTTCCTTGTGCACTGTCATTTAGGTGCAACTGACATTAAGGGACAACTCTTCCTCTCATGAATAGATAATATATTCTTTCCTTCTTTCTTTCTTTCTTATTGGAAAGTAATCCTATGATTTGTTGTTGTTGTTGTTGTTGTTGTTGTTGTTGTTGTTTACAAATCAAACAAGGGGCTAAAGAGCTATCCATGATAGAGGACTGGCGGTCGAATCCCATCAGCCATATCAGCACACATTCACCTGTCACTCCAGCTCCAGAGGCTGTGTGAGAGTCTTTTCCGGCCTTTGTAGGCATCTGCAGTCACATGCTCAAACAATGCACAGATACATATAAAACACGATCCCTTTTTTATTTTTTAATTTTATTTTATGTACAGTGATATTTTGTCTGCATCTATGCTTTATAAGGATATCAGATCCCTGGAGCCCAAGTTATAGACAGCTGTGAACTGTCATATGTGGGTCCTAGAAATTGAACCTGGGTCCTCTGGAAGAACAGCCAGTACTCTTTATCTGCTGAGCCATCTCTCCAGCCCCAATACCATTAATTTGTAAAATAAATCCTTAAAAAATTAAACAAAAGCTCATTAAGTAAACCTCAGATTCTTCTCTGTGTTAATGTCCTCTTGTGTGCAAAACACCATTATCCTTCCTTCTCTTGTGTGGCACAGACAGCGGTGGTTTTTGGTCAGTGTTTAAAGTGTAGTAGGAAGCTAATGACAAAGCAGTTTATAACTGGAAATCAGATTTAATATGAAGGCCCACGGGAAGCTGGTAAGTCATAGAAGTGTGACCATAGAAGTGGCTGGATAAATCCTGAACTACTTTACTGTCATACTCTTTTTTTGTGTGTGCCAAGACCAACTACAAAATCACAAGTCTTTCAGCTAGCATCAGAGGTAGCTTCTAAGGAATGTGCACCAGTATGGTGCAAAGCAAGAGGCTCCTCTTAAAGGAAAAACCACCTGTTCTCAGAATCATTCTGTCAGATAACAATAAAATCAAAGCCACAGTGAATGCTCATCTCGGTTTTAAATGATGGTTCTCTGCAGGTGACTGGCAGAGTCTCAAAACCAAGTTTCTCCTTCAAAAACAAGGCAGGGATAGTTTTAACCAGTGATAGCGACTGTGTCATTAGGATGGGAAAAATAAGGAAATGACTTAAAGAAAATGGTCAAAATGAAAACAAGAAAGTGTAAGGATTAAAGAGCTGAGAGAAGCAGACAGGGAGACTAGGGGAGATACTAAGTGGGTTCCTCATGTAAGAGAAGAAGGAAAAGCCAGAGAAATGAGAGGAGCCAGGAGAGGTGAGGACTTGGAAGATGGGGTTAAATGACATTTCTCCCCGTCTAAGATGGTCATCACTCAGAGCTTCTGTGTGTTCTGATTTCTAAGTGTCCAAAGATGAGTATTTTGTTCTCTGTCTTCTATTTTTCTTAGTTAGACCGATTCAAAGAACCACCTGCTTATGGGCCCATGTGTGACATCCTATGGTCAGACCCCCTGGAGGACTTTGGAAATGAGAAGACTCAGGAACATTTCACTCACAACACAGTCAGAGGCTGTTCGTACTTCTACAGGTGAGGACCCCGCATGCTGGAGCGTCTACCTAACAGTCTGGGAGGTTAAGATGTGGTTGCCTATTAAATAGATGTGCTGTATGGACGCCTGCGTGTAAATGCACACGTTGTAATTTCTGAGAATAAGGAAGGATTGAAAGAGCTGGATCTTGGGGATGGGATGGCTGCAGTTCGTTAAATGTACTAAAAGTTGACTCTATTGCACGAACTGTGGGGAAGTTTCATTACTAAGCAAGCCTTTTTTTCATCCATAAATGTACTTATGTTCTCCCAGTTCTTGGAACTTACAGCAGAAAGCTAACTTCTCCTTGCTTGACTAAATCACACTCAGTTCTTTCTTACATAGTGTCAAGGCTTTGGGGCTCCCTGGATGGTTGGGAACCATCAGTTATAGAGCCCCAAGTAACCCCTCAGATGCGTGTTTTGCACTTTGATAAGCCGCAATGAAAATGTCTTAATGGTGTATTTTACATTTGCAAATGGGACTTGAATTTTTAATCACTTAATAAAAGGACCCAGGGCATATTTGGGGTTCTGTGTGTCTGGTCTACTTTGCTGATGAGACACCTCCCTTTTAGCTGCCACATCTGATAATCCTAAATTAATCTGGCCCCTTTGCATGAGATTCAATGGTGGGGATGTTGCTAGAAGGAAATCGATAATGAAAATAATTGGAAATTTTAAATTCTAGATCACATGCTGAGTTTTGTTTTATTCTCTCTTTCAACTTCAAAAGTAACCCTGATTTCATTCCATGGAGATAATGGTCATTTCCACTGAGCAGTGTGAGCCAAAAACTCTGTAAAACAAGGCCATTTGCACACCTCTGATGTGTCCACTAAGCTGGCAACATCCTCTGTGCCATTGGCTATTCTATAGTGGACATTTCATTTTACACATTAAATTTTATTATGGATGCTAAGTTTCTCTTTTCATTTGTGGGTATGATTGGAGAATTAGTGAACATGACTTCATACTTTCTGTAAGCCATCCTGCTGAGAGTGCCTTTTGTTTAACATGTCAATAGTGAAGCTTATTCTGAATTGAAGTGTAAAGTTACAGATTATCTTGTGTTTTGGAAGCTGAGATGCCAAATCCTATGAGTGTAGAGGGGAAAAATGCTCCTATAATTCTGAAAAGCTCAAAGCTTCTTTTTGATAATTATTTGAATTAAGTATAACTTTTTGTGAAGATGTCTGTCCTTGTAGTAAAAAAGTTGTTTGAAGTAGATTAAAGCCAAGGGTTAGATCTTTCAAATCTGGTGCTAAATCCCCAAATTATGTAGGTCTCTAGGTTACCTGTTGTGTTTCACTAAAATAGCACCATACAAAATCCAAACAGGGTTTTAATGTTGCATCATGTTGTATTTATCCACAGTACAGCCCTTTGTTCTCAATCTTCTGGGTCAGCCATTCAGGAAAATCTTACTCTGAATGAAATCCCTGAGTAAGCTTACAGACTTGCATAATATTTTTGTTTTGTGTCCTAGTCACTTTTTCAATGGCTATGCTAAGACAGCATGACCAAAGCCACTTATAGGAAAAAAAAAAAAAGAAAGAAAGAAAGAAACCATTATGATAGAGAGCATGTGCAGACTTGGCACTGGGGAAGAAACTGAGAGTTTACAGTTTTGACAACAATCATGAGGCAGAGAGAGCTAACTGGAAATAGTGTGGACTTTTGAAACCTCAAAGCCCACCCCTAGTGACACGCCTTCTTCAACAAAGCCACACCTCCTAATTCTTACCAAACAGTTCCATCAACAGGGGACCAAATATTCAAAGATATGAGCCTATGGAAGCCATTCTTATTCAAACTAACACATTCAGTGAACATAGACAAAGGCATAAAATATTATTTAACATATATTCTCATATCACATCACACATTCTCATACTTTTACTCTCCTGATCATATGAGGTTCTTCACAGATGTTGGTCTTTAGTCTTGACAAATATGATACTGTGTGGCTGAATGTCTGAGTCCACAGCTTGTAACACTGATGGCTGGCAGAAGTTTCTGGTTTAATAGTCTGTCAAAGGGAAGGAAGAACATCTCATTTGCACAGAGGTCTTTGATACTTTTGTCTTTAAAATCTTGAAAGGATTGGAGATGTTCATTTAAGTTAATGTTTTAAAGTTCTTCTTGACAAATACAAGTGAGTAGAAAATTAATGCAGGAACTTAGTAGCCATTTCCTGTTATAGCTATTGGCAATAATTTTGGTATATAAATTTATTTTGCATGTCTCCATATAGTCTGGATATTTAATTTGATATACCATCATATCCACTATTTTATCTGGGCTATGGTTTAAATAACACATAGTCGTGTGTGTGTGTGTGTGTGTGTGTGTGTGTGTGTGTGTGTGTGTGTACAGGGCTGGAGAGATTGCTCAGCAAGTAAAAGTGTATACTTCTCTTTCAGAGGATCTGAGTTCAGATCCCAGCACTCACATCTGGTAGCTCAAAATCTATGTAAACCTAGCAGCAGTGAACTCTTAACATTCCTGGCCTTGGATATCTGCATCCATGTATACACACACACACACACACATACACACACACACAAAATTAAGAAAGAAAGAAATCTAAAAGCTTTCAAAGCATCTGGATGATTTCTTTCTAGGATTTTAAAATTATGTTCTTAAAAATGCCATACATGTGTCTGAGGCATTTTGTTTTCTTTCTCACATCAACCTCTTTTATCTTCTTCCTACTGTCATCCCATACACCTGTCCCTTTCCCAGATTCATGGCTGGTGACATTGTTAGATGACTCATTTGGTTTAATCAGTATCATACTCGTGACCCCTGAATTGGAACAAAGTAATTGACTGAAACAAAAAATAAATCCTTAAAACTTGCTCTCCCCCATCCCAGGATTCCCATCAACTTTATAATCACAGACCATAGCTTTCACCTCAAATGCCTAAACTGTTTACCCAGGTAACTGAGATATGAGATGTAGCCCAGTGTTAGAGTGGGGATTAGTAAGGACCGTGACATATGGAAGAGAAAATCTTCATAGAAAACTCTTGGTAGGATTCGGGTCTTTTGTTACCTGTTCACATGTGCATCTAATGAATCATGGCAGCACTGTATTCTGGATTTTCTGCTTTTCAGTGTCTGAGTTAGTTAGGACATTCCAGCATTGGTCTGAGAATCTAGTCTTGAGATATACTGATGTGAATATTGGTGTGCCCATGGCTGTACCTACAGCTTACAGTAGAGCCCCCAGCTCTCCATTTCTCTCGGGCATCTCTGGTTCCCCCCCCCCCCCAGTCTACCGTGTTCTCCTTTAAAGTTAGGCTCTGCTCTTCTGCCTTTCTTTTTTTCTAGGTCTCCTTCCTAAATATCCCTCCAATCTGAAATCACAGTGATCTATTTCATTATCTGCTGAAGTTGAACATTAATTTAAGCCTTTTTTTTCTTGTTTTTATATCCAATAGAAATAGATATGAGGATTCCAAAGGACATGCATAAAACTGTTCATTGCATCAGTAATAATACCCAAGAAACAGGGACAATCCAAACACCTACTTCGTAGAATAATAAACTCTACTGTATCTCAATGTACAGATAAATGTAGAAATACCAACTTTGCAGTTAGATGTATAATCAGTCTGTGTGTGTATACAGTAACTATTATAACTCACATATGCATTAACTGTGGCAACTGAAATGTATCTAAACAAAGCCACATGTGCCAACGTGACAATATGGATAAATGATACAAATATGATAATGAGCAAAAGACCATCAACAGTCATATAATGAAATGAACTCAGCCTACAAGAGAACTCATCTATAACATTGAAACCCAAGGAGACAGTCACTCTCATAAGAGTGACATCTGTGAGGAAGTTTTGGGTCTGTAAGAACTATTGACAAAGGTGCCTTATCTGTGAGGGGACAGTGTCAATAAAATGCTAGTCCTTGTGTTAGGAATGTAGTTCGGTGGTGGAGCACTTGACTGGCATACAATCAGGACCCAGGGTTGATCCCCAGCAATACAAAATAAGAGTTTGTTTAAATAATACCTGCTTGCAGGAGAGGACTGGGTTTTGCAGAAATCGCAGAAAGAGTTGAAGCCTCAGTATCTAAGATCTAAATTCCTTAGAGGACCCTGGGGCAAAGGAGGGGTACAAAAAGTCCTAGGAAAAGAAGGCTGACTGGAGCCCCAGGGTGCCCCATGGCTGAGTACCTATTACTAGACCCAAGCAGCAGAGGAGTGGAGCATCTGGACAAGTTGGAAAGGTTAAGAACAGGACGGGGAGGTGGGGAGGGGGAGAAGAAGGTGGTAGTGGTGTCTTCCTGTCCATACCATGTCAGGGCTGCTCTGCTGCACTGAAGCAACCAGGAGGACCAGCACCATCTACATCCCCTACCTCTGCCTAGCACGCTTAACTGCCCTTGTTGAGTCTCAGTGGCTGCACATGAACTCCAGAAAATTATCAGTCACTCAGAAGAGAAAGTGGAGAAAGCAGTGGGTTCCCTCTGCTGGAATGTCCTGTTGCTAAAGGGCGGATCTATAATCCTACTTCCTATAACAATATGCTATATAGTATCAGGAAGGTCTGAGGTCTAGGCTGTAAAGGCAGCAATGTTGTAGGCATAGGGGAGAGGTACACTTACCTGGAACGGTCTTATGGGGTTGTTTTCCACATTGTAGAAGAACTGGTCGTGTCAAGAGGAAAAGCAGACAGGGAAAGTATCTGCCACGGCTTATGCATGCAAACACATTATAGTGATACCTGCAGGCAAAACCTAGATTAAAAAGCCTATGGTATTTAATTCAGCATTCAACGTCTAAAGTATATTTGATCTGTTAGAGAAATATAAATAAGGAGACAAGCAGATTGAAGCCAACTTTACTGCAGTCGCTCACGTGCTCTCTCTGGCCTTCGTTGTTCACACACAATCTGTAAGCACCCTCTGTACAGAGTCCTAACCCTCTCCTGTCTACTGATCCACATCTATCATGAAATCTTATGCAAGATCATGTTCTCAGTGTTCCTTCATGACTGACAGAATCATGCCTTACCCTGTAATGTCTATATAATGTCTAATGTCTATATAGCCTAAGGGATATTTTATTTTTGCTGAATTTTATTGCTCTGTAGATTTTTTAAATCTTTTAAAAATCATATTGAATGCTTCTACCCAATTCTATCAAAGCCTTCCTGATAGAAGTAATGCATTACACTTACCATATCACTCTACTCAGCCTGGCCTGCCTTCTAGCAAAGGAACACAAACCATCCCCTTGTCTTATGTTTCCATCCCCCTGTGGAATCCATGAATCCAGGGCTCTGATACAAAGTATGCACATGCATGGGTGTGCAGATGAACCGAAACTCTTTACAGTTGGTAAAAGAACCATTTTTGCCAAAGAACTAAATCCTATTTACAATCTGTATTAGTTACATTCCCCTGCTGTGACAAAAGGCAGGACAAAGCAATCTGAGGAGGGAAGAAGGGTGCAGCCCCCCCATGGTGCAGAGGTCAGGGTGGCTGCTGGAAGGAAAGAGAGAGAGAAAGAGAGAGAGAGGGAGGAATGCTGGTGCTCAGGTCTTTCTCCATTTTATTCATGCCAGGGCCATCACCCAAGGAGTGTGCTACCACATATGCTAGATCTGCCCACTTTGATGAGCCCCTTGTTGAAATAGCCCACAGGGATATGCCCAGAGGTTTGTCTGCTAGGTGTATGTAGTACCTGTCAAGTTGACCGTCACTGCTAACCATCACACAGTTGATAGCTCTACCTATATACACTATCTTAGAAGTATTTGTTTGCCTGTTGACTGGAGAATTTGTGCAAATATATAGCATAGAAACTATACTTGTCTCATATTCTAAATTGTTTCTCAAAAGTCGATTTTTAAAATTTATGAATATATCCATGTGCATATTTGAGGTGCTTGTAAATATTTGTAGTTTATTTATAAAATATTTGTTTTCTGACCTTAATTTCAATCGCCAAAAGTTTAATGGTTTTAAATTTATTTCAAGACATCTTAGAGCAAAGGCATAGCAGTTTTAAACAGCGTTTTCCACTGGTCACGTTTATAATCTGGGTTTCAGTTTTAATGAAGTTTTGATATTGCAGGTTTCTTCTTTAATTTTAATTTATTTTTTACTCTGGGTACATGAGGATGGGTGTGTGTGAAAGCGAGTGTGCACACCAAGGCACACATGTGAAAGTCAGAGGACACTTTTCCTTCCTTTCTGCATGTGTGAGCCTCATCTGACTCAGAGAAGAACCTGTCCTCAGAAGCAGGGAGCCGGTTTCCGGAGTGCTCTGTGGCTGTGTTGGATCCCAGCAACATCTGGATGTCTGTGTGATGAACGGTGACTCCTGGAGGCTTCCTAACCACCTCTCCTCTTTTCTCTCTATGTCTGGCAGTTACCCAGCTGTGTGTGACTTCCTGCAGCACAATAATTTGTTGTCCATACTCCGCGCCCACGAAGCCCAGGATGCAGGGTGAGCAATGCCGAGGGACTGTCAATGATAACCATTTTGTCAGGTGTTCTTCCGTTAGTTAGCTTAGGCGGTGCAGACTCCCTGTGTCCAGGCATATACCCAGAAGGAACTACTTTTAAAATGCACTTCTAGCAAGACAGATATGGTGGATTGGCAGGAAGAGCATGACTGCTGCTATCTGCTTTTACATTTACGTTTATGAACGTTAAGTTCATACCATACATTAAGTTTATGAATCACTTTAATGTCACTGCATCTTTAGAGTGAAAAAGCCTGTTTCAATTTGTTTTCTTAAGTACTTGCTTTCTTAAAGCTACCTCCCCTTACTTCCAGTTTTGCTGTTACTATAATGTCTCAGTTCACAATGTGAATGAGCGTCACAAATATTTAAAAAACATAACAAGTTGTTGAAGTTTTATAGGGGTGACTTGCAGACATTTACTAAACAAAAGAAAACAAAATACTATATTCTATCAAATAATTAATTCTCCAGAATTCAGTTTGTATTTGGTAAACTCTTAAAGCTTAGTTTTAAGAATCTGGAAAACTAAGAAATGTCAAGTGTTTACCTTGTCACGTGTTAGTTTTGAACCTGAGTGAGAGAAAGAAGAAGGGAGAGTCATCTTAGCAATTGAGGTCTGATATCCTTTCCCGTCAGGCTTCAGGGAGAAGACTTTGATTGCCTTTAAGGAAATAAAATAAACTCACCCCTTTGAATTTTGAATTTTCTGAAATGTAAAAGCACTCCTTTTTAAAATCTGCATGCTGAAGTGGGATGTTGTGCCCTCCGACCGTGGCCCATAAGGTACATGTCCCTGAAACCTGACAAACTCAGGTTCTTGTGAGCGGTGACTTAGCAGGTAGGAGCTGGCCTGGCATTGTACAGTCAGTGTGTTGTCGCTGATCATTGAAGTAACCTGTTTGTTCATGCACATTTTCAGGGTTGGTCACACTTTTCAGGGTTGCAGTGGGCCGTGTTATTTTGGGTGTCTTTTCTATCATGCTAGACATTGAGAACAGACATTTATTAACTGTTTTACATACAGGAGATAGTTTGCTTACATAGAGGTGGTTGACTTGATCAGCTGATGTCGATTAATATCAAATATGTTTAAATATGTTTGTTTAAAATGACCTTTTTTTTTAAATGAGGAAATTGAGAACATATCATGTAGTTTTGTTTTTTTTTTGTTTGCTTGTTTGTTTGTTTCTTTTGGTGAAGAGTAGGAATACCTGTGTCTTGACCCACTACTTTAAAGAATCTCATTGCTCGCTTATAGCGTCTGTGATCTGTACTGTCACGTTGCTTTTGAATAGTTTCCTTTTTCCTTTGGGAAGGGAAAAGCCTGTTTTACTCGCTTCCACTATGACAATCCCTGCCTCAGCCCCAATAAAAGCATAATTCCATAAACAATGTGAAATAGCTTTAAAAGGTTTTTAATAGGGTGTTTCTTTTGGGAAAAGTCAATGTGTATTGCCAGAAAGAAAGAAAAAAATCAAAATCTGCTTAAGTTTAAGCCTTTAACGTGGCTGTCTATATAAAGGTACAGTTTGGGTTACTTTTAGAACTCAGTTACATTAAGATACCAGAAACAAACAAGCAAACATGCCAAGAACTGATAGCATATTGCTGTATAAGAATGCTTCTAAACTGATATTCTTCAATGTGTAAGATAGAAGTCATAAAGTGTATTGTCATGGTGATAAAACAGGAGCCCCCACCTCTAGTTCTTTTTTGGTAGGTAATTGCAGGGTTATATTATGAATTCTTTTTACCCTGATAGAGGAGAAGTAGCAGGATGGCTTCCCATGGATGTTCATTACCAATTGATTGATTCTCACCCTGGTGAGACAATAATCTTTGCTGTGCAGACACCAGCAGAGCCTGCTAATAAATAAAGTTCTAAAACAGAAAGTCTCGGTTAGTAAAATTCATGGTTTTAATGAGACATTCTTTGAAGGAAAAAAAAAACAAAACAAACCATCATTGTGTCTTAGAAAATCACTAGCCACAGGTTCCTATGTAACCTTATACAGAATAGTTTACAGAATGTCTGGCCTGGGCTTAGTGGTTCCTCTTCTTGTCTCTATCAACTGGCTTGATTAGCCACTCTCTGAAAACCACCATGGTCTTGGGTAGCTTCTGTTTTTCGTGTTAAATACCTGAAAAAGAATTAGAACTCTCCTGAGTTCCTCCCATCCCTGAGGTTTGCCAAGTTTTAAAGATTTACCCATTTGGAACGACCGGTGTGATTCTAGGTTAGCATTCTTGTCTCTCCAGATCAATGTCTATCTATGTTCAAAAGACTTAGAGAGGCTTTATTTAACACTCCTCATTGGACCCTCTTTACAGGTGTGTAAGTTGGTGTCCGTGCTTAGCCTGCTTATGACCTTGTGTTTGTTGTCTGCAGGTACCGCATGTACAGGAAAAGCCAAACAACAGGCTTCCCGTCTCTAATTACAATCTTCTCGGCACCAAATTACTTAGATGTGTACAATAACAAAGGTAAGTGTGACACCTTGGTGGCGTTCTAAGAGGTCTGTGCCTTCATGCTTTAACTGATTTTGACCTATGTGTTAACATTTTTTAATTAATTTATTCTTTACACTCCATATTCCATTCCCCACCCCCCCATCCATCCTCTGACTGCTCCTCATCCCACACCTCCTCCTCAACCCCCCACGTGCATGCCCCCAGCCACCCCCCCCACCTGACCTTTAAACTCCCTGGGGCCTCCAGTCTCTTGAGGGTTAGGTGCATCATCTCTGAATGAACACAGACCCGGAAGTCCTCTATTGTATGTGTGTTGGGGGCCTCATATCAGCTGGTGTATGCTGCCTGTTTGGTGGTCCAGTGCCTGAGAGATCTCGGGGGGTCCAGATTAATTAAGACTGCTAGTTCTCCTACAGGATGGCCCTTCTTTTCAGCTTCTTTCAGATATTCCCTAATTCGACAACAGGGATCAGCTGCTTCTGTCCATTGGTTGGATGTAAATATCTGCATCTGACTCTTTCAGCTGCTTGTTGAGGGCAGTTATGATAGGTCCCTTTCTGTGAGTGCTCCATAGCCTCAATATTAACATTACAAACCGTTCTTTTTTTTTTCAATCCATTATAGAAAGGGGTTCAAATATTCAGAGGTGGAGTCCATGCACTGATACTTTTAAAATATTTTCTACATTTTGTTTAATGTATAGTAGAGATGCTATCTGCTCTCTGATAAATACAGACTTTCTAAGGAAAAGAATAATCATTGGAGGCAACTGTAAGTCATGCTCCTTTAAAAGGTGACATTTATATACTTATGTGCTATTGTGTTTGCTCAGCAAAGGCCTGTCTAGCCAAAGAGAAGTCACAGCTTGAAGTGCCAATTATATTTATTGAGCCCCTGTTGTGAGTCACTTTCTGGGCTGAGCAAGTGCAGTGGATTCAATTCCTTAAAAAGAATCTTCAGCTTCAGGGTAACTCCTCGCTGATGCTCACCCTTCCACTATACAAAGTGAGCGCCTGTAGCCAGTTGTTCCCTCATAGAATCACTCCACCAGGATGTCGTGAATCACGATACTACCCACACTCTACACAACCCACTTTCTTGATGAAATTCCCTACCTGCTTTCTGAAACAAACAGGGCAGCCAGAGGGCATCATGTCCTTCCATAAGCAAAGGAAAGATGGAGGGGTAGGGATCTTCCTTTCTCCAGAAAGTTGTCCTGATCTAACAATGACTTGCCCTACCTTGTTTCACAGCGGATGTAAAATGTGGAGAAAGGATTAGGTCTAGTAGTCATTGGTCTGGGTGTTATGGAGGTCATGTCTCTGAGTGTGAGTTTTAGATATTAAGAAAAAGTGAAATCAGTCAAATAATGTACGAGGTTCAGGCAGGGCAGGGGGAAAGGCACCCTTGTTTCTGAGCATCTTTGAAACTGGAATTCCAACAGCCCATAGACTATAGCTAATGTGATAGGTATCCTCTTACAGAACGTGGCATCCAGGCCTTAACCGTGATAGCACCCAGAAGCCAGACTAGGCCAACTTCCTCAATGGGACAATTGAATAAATAATAGTGAGAAACAGGGAAAGGGGATTCATTTCCATGTGTCCATATCGGGAACAGGGACAGAGAGGTCTACTGGCCCTGCCCTTCCAAGTGCATCTTTAGGGTCCTGACATGAAACTGAGGGTAAGAGATATGTATAGTGAAGCTGTCCTGGTCACGGTGTGGTCCAGGCCGTGATTGCCATCTGGCTCTGGCTTCTCTTACAGGGTGATCTGACAGTTGTCAGCACTAAGTGGATTCTCTTTCCAGGGCACACGTGTCCCCTCTGGCTAGCACCAGGCTTCAGCTTCTTGTTCTTCTCCCAGCATGAAATTCCTGGGGAAATTCAACAGTGTAATAGCTCCAACATGGTGCATAAGTGTGCCTTTAGAATAGCTTCCTTCCTGACAGGACAGTTACACTCTTACCCAGTGCCTGGAGTCCAGGATACCCTATAAAGGCCTTGACCTCCATTATCCCCAAGTGTCTGTGGACTACTTGACAGCTTGCTGCATTTGTTGGCCTTATACACTCTACTTTGTCTGCATAGTAAGTACTTTCTCTTGCTCATAGCCAAACCCCGATCCCCATAAGTTGTAATGCTACCAGGAATCATATCCCCTTACCCATCTCTCTGTATGTGTCTTTTACCTGCAGTAAGTGGGTTCTATGCTTAGACCTTCGCCTCAGTCCAGAGAGTGAGGAAGGCTAAATGGTGTTTACTATAGCCACATAACCTTGTCTAAGGCCACACTGACTGTGACAGGCCTTCCTCTGAAGCTAAGGAGGGTGGATATCCATGGATATCCGTTCCCAGGAAAGATGTGCTGTCCTTAGAGAGGCAAGAATGCCCAGTACAACAGAGCATGTTCTCTGCATGCTGTGTGCTCAGAGGCAGTGCATAAAGCAGGGTGTGGGGATTTACTAATAGTGTCTCAACTAAAGGGAGCTACATGAAATGTACCCCACAAGAAGTAATTTGCTGAATGGTTAGAGAGAGCCTTGTTTAAAATTTTGATCTAGGCACAAAGAATGCTCAGATTTTGTAGGAAAGATATAAAAAGTAAAGACTAATAACTTTTTAAGCAACAAGCTTATTTTGAATTAAGATAGTAAAAGCTAATTATTTGAATTAGTTAGGTAAAGGTTTTCATTGTTTCTCAGGGCGTGGACACTGGCCAGAACACTCACCACCATGTTTCTGTAATCTACCTTAAGTGTATAAATTATCCATATCATGCTGGAGTATTTCAGTCAGCTTTCTACTAAACCTAAGGAGCAGTGGGCGGCACACACTTGTCTCAGCACTTGGGAGGGGGAAGCAGTCTGATCAGGAGAGCAAGGTCATCACCAGCTAGCACTTCCTAGCCTATCCTGGGCTACAAGGTATTATATTACAACAAAACAATAGACAGAAAGTACCAAGGAGTACAGTGCCTCCCCCAAATACTTTCTGGACAGTCGCTGGCTGGCAAATAGCACTGACAGTTAAATAAAATCTAACCTATTAGAATCAAGGCAACTCCACGTCAATCCATAATGTCCTTAGACACTTCTCATTCTCCTGTGTAGCATTGTTTCCTGATGCTGATAGCTGCTTCTCACATGCTGGCTATGTCGCCTCTTTGTGCGTAGTTCCGATGTGACAAGCCAGAGACTCGGGCACAGAAGGGGGGGTACTCCGCAGTCTTTGAGACTTCTCTGGATCTTTAGCTCTGATCTCTTGCTGTGGGTAAGCCACGGTCCTTCAGGAAGAGGGTAGAACTGTTTTCATTCAGGGAACCTTTTCATCAAGCAGAATTCCTCTCGAGAGAAAAGAGAGAGTGAAAGGAATAAAAGAAAGATGTATTCTTCCGTAGGAACATAATGTCAAAAGACTTTTGTGTCAGATTTCTGAAGCACTTTAAAGCTATTATGCTGGAAGCTTATACAATATATGGGGGTGGGAGTCCATTATTCGCTGCTGCCGTTCAGAGTGTTGATTTGAATAAAATCGATGTTAACTAGAATTTTAAAAAGCCATGCAATAAAATTGAGTTGCAAGACTCTCTACCACGTAGTCAATGGAAGAATAAGTCCTTATTCTTATTCCCTGTCAGTTAATCGTTGATAGAGACGATAACCACAAAGAACATTAGCTGTACTGTAGCTAGTGGAGCGACTGCAAAATAAGGCAATTTTAGGACTAATGCTAGCTGTGATCAGATGTGTGTGTAACATGCAGTCATTCCCGTTAGTGTCTTCCTCTTGCCTGTAGTTAATCGGCAGCTTTTGGAAAGTTGGTGGGGCTAAACATCTCACCCTGTGGTGGCTCCCTCGTTCACTAAGCCATTGCCTGTCCTTTCCCGTCTGCCTTATCACAGTTACTTTCTCACTCACCCTGAGTATCTTCTCCCTTCACTCGGACAGCTTTTGCGAGATGCCAAGGACAAAAGATGGACACTTAGATCCCAATTATCCTAGCCTGCAAGAGGTCTGTTTACATTTACTGGATGGGCATTGGCAGCTCTATAAAGTGAAGGGAAAAATATTCTGTAAATGATGAATGGAGCTGCTTTGGGGTTGCATGCTGCGCAACATGGAAATTCCATCGTCGTTTCGTAGTTCCTGTTATCCGCTGCCACATGCTAGTGCATGGCTCCTCGGGAGCTGCCAAGAAGATGGTTGTCCTTCAGCTGTTCATTTACAGTTTCACCACACAATACACAACACATCCCCTTCCTTCTTTTATAACCTGCAAAAGAAAACTTTAGCAGTTCTCCAACTTACTACCCAGAACAAATTTCAAGTTTACATCTAGCCACATATCTCTTCCCATTTAGAATAATTTGCTCACACCCCTATACCCATTTCCGTAGAGTAAATGCACTCAGAAGAACACAGCATTTCCACCCCTCCTTGTGTTTATTCGGCTCTGTTGTGTTATGTCATTGTTAGAGGCCAGTTGTTAGGGTCATTTCAGAGAAGTATTCACTGGAATCTATGTAGACATTTCACATGTGGGAAACTCATAAAATAGAAAATCACATATTAAGACATAAGATCTAATACACCCACTACATATTTTAATTAGTTAATTGTGTATGTATGTGTGTTCGAATACAGATGTGTGCTTGCTGTAGGATAACTGTGGCAGTCAGATGAAGGCTTTCAGGAGTCACTCGTCTCCTGTCCCCTTGTGGGACCTGAGCATTGAACTCACATCATCAAGACCGTGTGTCAGCACCTCTGCATGCTAAGCCATCTCACCAGCATCTACTCTGCATTTTAATCGAATCACTCCATATAGAACTCACGTGCCTTGGCTGGAACAGCATTCCCACTTCTGCAAAAAGCACCACTGCCTAAGCAGTGTAGCCAGTGTGGGAATTACAAGCCTCCAGCAAAGTAATACTGCAAGATACTTGCCTTACATTGTTCATTGCTGATGCAGTTACTGAGTTTCATTTTTCCAGATTGTATAGAGTGAAGTATTCTGAAAGTGCAGTGAAGAAACATAATGCATTTGTAAGCTAATTTAACAAAGTGTTTTAAAATTTATTTTATTTAAGTATATGGGTATCCTGCCTGAGTACATTATCTGTGCACCATATACCTGCAGTACCCAAGAAGGCCAAGAGAGGGCATCAGATCCTCTGGAACTGGAAGTACAGGTGGTTGTGAGCAACCATGTGGATGCAGAGACTCCAACTAGGACCTCTGGAAGAGCAGCCAGTGCTCTTAACCACTGAGCCATCTCTCCAGCCACTTAACAATTTTTACAGTATCCCCAAATAATTCTAATAAGAGTAATAAGAGCCAGTTTTATTGATCTGTTAATTGTATAAAATGAGCCTGAGAGGTTTTCTTAGCGAGAGGTACATACCCATTCTATCCAAATTTTGTTTTTGTTTTTCACTGATTAAAATTTTTATTTTATTTAATTTTTTGAGTTGCGATGCCACTTCTCCATCATGTTGAACCCTGAATCTTTCACACAGACCCACTATGGAGTGCTCTTTTGCTAGTTGAACAAGAACAGTTGGGAATGCACGCTTGACACACTAAATGCATTTATGATCAGTCCAGTGATTGATTAGATTATTACTCTGGGCCTACTAATCTAGTATTCTCCACACATCATTTAACACAGAAAAAAAAGGCATAACAATATATAATCAATGGGTGGCCGTTACTGCAGACTCCTAGAACGTCTTGACCTTTCCCCCGTGGTGTTACTCAGTCTTGCGTTCCTTTGCTTCCCTGGAGAATGGTGTTGCTGGTAGGTAGGAGGCCATGTGTAACAAGGTAACCATGCCCAGGAGAGAGTTACCTGTGTGCAGTTACAGGGCAGCCTTTCACTTTCTAGGCTGTGCCAAGCCTCCAGCTGGAGTTTGTGGTGGCCTCGGGTTGTCCCTGTGGTGGCATCCTTGTTCTGAGTCACTATTGAGTCCATGGACCTCATTTCCTTTCTGTGCTGACACAGTGCCTCTTTCCTCACTCCCGCCTGGGCCTTGCCTGTAGACTTCTGCTTGTGTATAATTAGCTCTGGCTTTATGTCATTTGGAAACGGTCTTTGACATTTCCCTACTCCCCTTTCCTGCCATCTCCCCTCATATTATTTATGGCCAATAGTAGTAAAGAGTCTTTGTCTTACTCATTGCATAGAAGAGACTAATCATTAGCCTATGAGGAACTCTGTGTTGGGTACTGGTTCACAGAGTAAACCAGTTTGATATCTCATACTAAAGAATATCACTGTGGTTAAATTACCTGGAATCTGAAGGCTTGAAGTCTAACTCGACAATGACATGAGCTTGCATTTTGCACCTAAGTGTGTGAGGGGCCTGCAGAGGCTTTCTGTCACCACATGTAGTACTACCATGGCTTGGTTAGTTACTCTTCGCCTAAGTCATTGATGGTCTTACAATCTTAAATGAAAAACATCAAACAGAACGTAGAAAGGAAACCAGAAACTAAAGGTAGAGTTAGGTTTAGAATGCAAGGGACCGTGGAATCTGTTCATATGAGGCACGGTATACTGTGGAGAAGTGTGCATGCCTAGAATAGACATGCATCTATTTACATAATAATAAATGGAAATCATATGGCCCGAAAGTAGTCATTAGGAGAAGATACACGGCATCTCTGACAAAGTCAGAAAGCCTTTTCCTGTGGTATAGTGCTCAGGTCATAGACTGCTCCTAGAAAGTATTGCAAGCACACGGGGCTTAGCTCAGGACTTTTCCTTCCAGTCTTTTCGCCTCCTTCTGTGAAGGTAGGGCTTTGCAAAGGAGCCTGTGCAAAGGGGATGGTGATGCTAGTTTGTCCGCCAGAGCATCCGTAGCTGGAGCAATTGGAAGGAAATCACATCCCGGATCTGTTAATGCATTTTTTCCTGTTTCTGGATAGAATATGGTGATTGTACTTCTAGCAGGCCGCCATTTGTATCTTTCACATTCTTATTGCTTTTCTCTCCCTCTCCTCCATCTCTTTAAGACGGAAGGAGATGATCAATTACAGATAAGGAAATGAAAGAAGTTAACAAGGGTGAGAAAAAGAATAAAATTCAAGATGTTTGCAGTCTCCCTTTGGATTTTGATGTTCTTGCCACTTGTTCTTGCTTCATTACCAGCTTCTCTGGTTCTTAATATAGATGGGGAAAGGTGTTGATAGCTTTTATTATTTCATGAATGAAACTTGTGTGTGTGTGTGTCATATATGCGCGTGCATGGATGCATGCGTAAACCCCTTGGTTCTAAAGCTCTCACTATAATCCAGAGATGCAGTGCATGGTGAGGCATTGCAACAGCATAATGCATATGCTATATTCCTTGGGCTCCACTGGATATTAAAAGCCAGTGATACTACTGAAAGTACTAGAGGATTTCAGCTGAAGCTCCATAGTAGAGTCTTTTCCTTGTTTGACAGCGTTACAATAAGTAAATAAGATCCATTCCACAAGCAGGACAGAGCCCTTGGTTGTCGCTTTTAAATGTACAGAAACACGCCTCTGAAGATGGAGTCCTGCGGGTGTAATAAAAACGACTGCACTGAGTAACTTGTAATTCTAAAATGAATTATTCTGACATTGCAAGAAGAGTGAGCAGGGCAGCTCCCACGAGTGTTCGGTTCAGATTCTTTCCATTGCCTTAGTCTCTTCTGGCAGATTTTCACACTGGCAGCTACGTGAGAGAACCATTTGTTCTGTTCTGTCTGGTCACCTTAAGTCCTGGCGAATAAGCTAAGGCCCACAAACGTGTCACAGTGTCTCTGCATCCCTCTGGGACAAAGCATAAGTGATGGGTGGGCTTAGGAACTCACTGGCGGGATGGAGAAGCTCCAGCGTTGTAGACAGGACATGTCTTTGCTGTTGTTGTTTCTTTGTTTCTTCCCAAAGTCTTAGCAGGTGTTCTCCAATTTTTGTGGAAATACAGTCATCTATATTATGTTCACTGCACTGGGTGGGGGGTGCTTGTGTCTCAACTACATCAGAGGAACCTGCACGGCTAGGACTCCAGTTGCATTTTGTGACAGTGACAGTGAAGAGCGGGAGTCAAGGAAGGAAGAAGGTGTGGGAAGCGGAGGATGAAATCTTAACTGTGAATTTCGTGATTGTAGATGCTTCCGGCTAATTGGATTTGTTTTTTTATGCATTGTGATGATGTGTAGTTATTGTGAAAACCACACCAAAATCTATGAGTACCTTATAAATACGGGATTGTTCAAAGGATTCTCTCACAAATATGTCATGTTGCTGGAGAAAAGAACACCCGTTGTACTTCTGCATTTTAAGTTAAAGATTCATTTTTTTTAATGCAGAGAATAAGGAACAGCCCAGTTAGCAATTGTCTAAACAGTTACTGAGAACACTGCTCACTCATCTCATTAATATTGAAGTTTTTCTTCTGAAAGTTTGTTAACACCACTCACATGGGAACCAGATCCCATAGAGCTGCTGGATCAGCAGTTCTCAATCTGTGGGTCATGACCCCCAGAGGAGTCACGTATCCTGCAGATCAGATATTTACACAATGGTTCATAACAGTAGCACAATTATAGTTATAAAGTAGCAACAAAATCATTTTATGTTGGGGGTCATGAGAGCCTGAGGAACCCTGTATTAAAGGGTTGTAGCATTAGGAAGGTTGGGAACCACTGGTCTAGATAAACCCACTTGTTCAAGTAAGGAAAGTGAGCCCTAATGTAAAGACTTTAAGTGGCCCTGAGCATCCTAAATAATTATTTATAGAATATATTACTAACTGTCCAGGCGCATGGCCTTCCAGACTTGTGCTTGTCTCTATGGAGTGTAATGTAGAAAGAAAAGGAGTCTGTCCAAATTCTGATAGGCATTGAATGCTTTGGGTCTTTATGGTAAGTGTATCTATACTAGGTGGATGATTTGTATTTGGGCCAAACTTGACATTTACTGGTTTGAAAGTGTAGGTGAGTCACTCACTTTACCTCTATGCTCATTCTCAAATCTTGAGAAGCCTTTATTGAACCATTGTGGTTATAAAGGTCCAAACCAAATGCCCTGCTGCGCCTACAGGCTAAGTGAAGCTACTGTAGAAATGCATCATTCCCATGGTAAATAGATGAAATGGGCAGTATTAGCTTCTGCAGGGGGTACTGGAGTAAACTGTGGTGAGCCCGTGTTGCAACAACTCCCTTTTTAACTCCCTGCTCTGCAGAACACAAGTTCTCCTCAAGTCACTCATCAGGCTCCTCAAGTCACTCATCAGTTCTCCTCAAGTCACTCATCAGATTGTGAGTTTGCATCCCATTTCACAGCAGCTTGTGCTCTGGCAAAAGTTGAACCATCTTTAAATATGAATACCACATCCAAAGTTAAATTAGTATCACCGCTAGGACTAGCCTCCGTGCATGCATAATTTATGAAGGACAGCAGGGAACAGTGGAACAGGAGTGGGTTTCCTGACAAGGAAGAAAGGGGGTGAGATGTGTCAGTTTGGGGTTGCATGATCTGAGCAAGTTGCTCCATTTCCCTGCTGCAGTTGCTCTGTCTGCAGCTATGGGGACACCACACACACACACACACACACACACACACACACACACACACACACTGCTTCCAAGATCTTTTGGAATCAAGTGAAATATTATAGAATGCTTCTCTCTGTTCCCCATCTAGGGCAGTGTTAATTGCCATACACTTAGGCCTGGGAAGCAACTAGGAACGGACCCTAAGACCTTCTGAGAATACACAATCCACAGATGCTCAAGGACCTTTCATAAAATGGCACAGTGCATGCTTACCTTACACACATTCTCTCCCATCACTCATAATGCCGTATACAATGACAGTGTTCTGGGAGAGGTTGCTCTGCTTAGTTGTTCAGGGACTGATGGCAAGAAAGAGAAGTTGGCGCATGTTCAGTATGCACACACTTTTCCTTCTTATCCGACCTTTGCATGAAGGCCTGGCGTGGTCTAGAGCAAAGGCCAGCCACCCTTCCTTCCTTTTCCCCTTCGATACCACCAACCTGAAGTTAATAAGAAGTTGGGGAGGAGGACAGTGAAGTGGCAATTACTCTGAAATGACAGGCTTGAGCCTTAAAAGAATTTTTTAAAGAGATATAAAAACAAATGCAATGGTAACAAATTCTAAAAAATCATTAGCATGAATCTTTTGCTCAGCTAGTTAATGTCAGACACGAGCAATACTTTGTCCTGAAGATCAGAAACACTGATATGGTAATTTGTCAAGGAGTTTTTATATTTTGTTTTGCCAAATAGCATGTTGCATAAATAACAGAACAATGCCAAACACAATTTCCAGAAATATATGCGGGATTCAGAATTCTACCAGAAAAGAATTTTTACTGCCCCGCTAACCTATACCATCTGTGTTCCCAAAGTGCCTGATTCTCTTTTCTGGGGCTCTATTAGTCTAGTAGGTCTCAAATTCAAGGCAAAGGTCTCACTACACACAAATATGAGCTAACTGCCAGTTGCTGAAAGCAATAGTGTATTTAGAACGCGGCATAATACCTATAGTAGGCAAATCACAACATAAAACGCTGTGTCTGTCCTGGACTCAGATGCCAATCAAGCCTACCTAAGAGATTAATGGCCTTCCTGAGAAACAGTGTCAGAGACAGTCGTCATCTGGTGTGCATCCAGATCCAGGACACACAGGGTGAAAGCCACAAGTGTCTTGTGTGAAGGAGACCAGCAGGATGAGGTACCGTTCGCTTGAAAGAATACTGTAGGAGGAATAGCAGCATCCAAGTCAGCCTCTCAGATGGAGCCTGAGTGAAGTGGGACAGGAGACCCAAAAAACCTACAGCCTGTTTTATGATCCCTGTCCTTTAAAACAGGGGGAGAGGTTAAGCCAATACATATATGTGGAATAGCCCTCATCAAAGTTCCCTAACAAGTGCGGTATCTGTTGCAAGCCAAAGACTTTTAGAATGAAGGAAGGAAGATCATCTGTCTATCAAAGGGAACCAGAAAGGACTTCTCTGAGCTGATAACGTGGATTTTGGAGACAAGAAATGTTCCAGATGAAGGATTAGTTTTGAAAACATTGTTATGTCAAAAACATATATATATTATATCATATGCATGTATGATACAGTATATGTCTTTGACATAACAATTATATATACATATATGTATGTGAATATATGTATATATATAAAATATATTATATATATATATGTGTGTGTGTGTGTGTGTGTGTGTGAAAAACATATATACAAAAGGCTCTGCATTGCTGTGAAAGCTCAAACCCAAATCAAAGAATTTGATAGATACTAAAGGCTTTTGCTCTGTTATCTTTCATCACCTGCTATAGCATATTCCCCATATAAATGTCAGCATAATAGTACAACTTTCTGTGTATTCAACTTGTCAATGTAAACAGCCCGTTTTACATGACTCAGGATCTACTCATTACACACCATCAATACAACACTCGTCATGCTGGGGATGGGTAATAAAGACCATGTCTTGCATACAGTCAGGCAGGTTGGAAATGAGGCAGGATCGTTATTGAAGGGCTTTCATTCAGGGGGAACTATATTTGTTCTATGTCTTAAGGTCAGTGAGTGGAAAAAGCAGGTGTAAGTTCAACCTGAGTCTGTTCCATAAGATAATGCTGTCAATCAGTAAGCTAGGAGTCTCCACTGAAACACATGACTCAACTGTCCCTGAAATTACTCACAGAGCCCTGCTCATCCTGTATGCATTGACCAGGATCGGCACTTGAGTTTCCATATGCAGTTAGGAGTAAGAGTCATGTGAGAGTCTCTCTAGCCCACAGGTCCCACTCGGGGCAGAGAGAAGCAGGCAGCTTTGCTTCGGGAGCCTTGCTTGGCTGCTCCGTCCTATTCAGAAGTGGAGGCTGGAGTCAAGACTGTTACTTTATATGGTATTAAATCCAAATATCGTCCTTATTAATTTTAAAATTATGTAATTTATGTAACAATTGTGATTGCTACTGGAGGGAAGAGTTTGTTTTTGTTGAAAGAGAGCCAGAGACAAAGAGACAGAGATAGAGAGGCAGGGAGAATCTAGTCTCTGGAGAGCTTACTAAATTATGTCAGACTAACTTAGCATTGCTACCTTTTTTCTTACCATCAGAGAGTAAGGAAGACTAGAATGTTCCTGGCTACAGGAGGCTCTTGATCTGATTCCTGATAATTGCTTAACTACATCACAAAAATATTTTCCAAATGATAATGTCATTTCCAATTACCCCTCACACATTGTACAGGCAGTGGCATCCTCTAAGGAGTAAGGCTTAGGTTGATAAATCAGGAAATCGGGGCTGATGAGGCTATTTGTATTCATGGTTGGGAACTTAATTCAAAGAGTAGAATTTGCCTGATCCACTCCACATGTGTAAAGACAGAGATGCGTGCTGACTGCTGTCCTTCCTGACCATGCGCAATTACGGAGGTGCGCGCTGACGGGTGTCCTTCCTGACCATGCGCAATTACGGAGGTGCGCGCTGACTGCTGTCCTTCCTGACCATGCGCAGTTACGGAGGTATGCGCTGACGGTTGTCCTCTTGTGCTTTTATGTTTTAGCTGCAGTGTTGAAGTACGAGAACAATGTGATGAACATCAGGCAGTTCAACTGCTCCCCGCATCCGTACTGGCTCCCAAATTTCATGGATGTTTTCACCTGGTCGCTGCCATTTGTTGGGGAGAAAGGTATGCTGTAAAGCCCTGAGCTGTTCTTAATAAGACCTCCTGGGAAGTCAACGGAGAGCTGTTCTGTTAGCAGGAACGTTTGGACAGAAGCGGGATGGTCTCACGGTAACATTCACGGTCTGTACTGTGAGAGGAAGGATGGGACAGCTTGCCCTGTGGCTGGTGACCTGATGCAGTGAGTAGATTCTGAGCAAACCAGGAATATCGAGAATGAACACGGTCCCAGTTGAACAATGTGGCCTTCTCTAAAACACTAGAAATAAGGTGTTATCAGGGCTCCTATCTTTCCTTCTTACTCTTTGGTCCTATAGTCCCAAAGTCAAGTTTTATTATCACAAATTAGGATAGTCATGTTTCCCTTGTGTTTCTCACAATTGTAGGCAGCGCTTAGTGCCCACAACATGCAGAAGGGTAACATTTAACGCAGCAGACCATAGTTATTAAAAACAGAACAGTTTTCAGAATTGGGCTTTTCTGTTCCCTCCCCTACTCCTCTATTCCTACCATCCCCTCTTCCTGCCCCCATTGTCCCGTTTTTATTCCTTAACCTAAATTACAGAAAAAAAATGTATTGATTGATATATAAAGATAAATTTGCAAAAGCCAGGAGCCTCTGAGCCAGGAGGCCTAACTGACAGCCTGGCTCATTCCTCATGGAGTGTCCCTTGGTGGCCTCTGTGAAGATAAGTTTCCAAGCACTTAAGAAAGTCAGGTCTATGCAGAGTTTTAGAGAAAAGCTATGTGGCTTTTGAGCATCTACAAGACTTATGGAGACATTTTTAATTTATTTAACTATCTGATAATGATTCCACAGGCAAGTACTGAGTTGTCGGTAGAAAAGTTTTCTCTTACGTCCTAATAAGTCACAGGTGCCTTGTAACAGTGTCCCAACCCATGGGACTCCATGCTCGGGGTTCCTACACTGGTCAATGCCAGCATCCCAACAGGCTCAGCTGTTGCCTGCTGTGGACACTGAAGCAGTCTAGATCCTGACAACTACCAGGCATGCTAGAACACCCTTTAGGGCAGTCTGGATCCTGACAACTACCAGGCATGGTAGAACACACTTTAGGTGGGCAGTTTCTGTTAATTATTCAGATTTTGACCATATTTTATGAAAGAAATCAGTGATATATTGTAAGACATAATTCGGCTTTGAAAATTAAACTCTAGATCAATGGCGTGGCACCTCTGGCGTTTCTCTCTGTGTGTCTTTGGTTCCTAAAGAATATTTCTTAAAATGTTGTGTAACCTTAAAAACAGCTTCTGAAGATGTGTGGGCCTATCATTACCTGCTTGATAAAACCCAACCAAATTTCAAGAAACATTAAACATGATAACATGCACATTGCTAGGAAAGAAGGCCGCTCACTGTTCCATAAACCTATTACCATCTATTTACTTTACTAAATTCTGGTTCATCTCAAAGTATCTTAAAACCTTATTTTTGGAAATCAAATTTAATGATATTTCTGTCAACATATTTATTTCTTAAAAAAAAATCAATATTCCCAAATCTCCTTCAAATACATTAGCTCATCTATCGGCCGTTTTTATTAAATACACAGCTCCTCACCTGTCACGGACGGAGTCTCCAGAGGATTAGACAAATTAACTGAAAGAGATCTGGCATTCGCTCAGTCTGCTCAACAGAAGTCTGTAATCTAATCTACACCGGGCAGCATCATTGCGAAGATAAACACAAAATTCCAAGACAGTTCTCTTCTCCCTTATAGATTTACAGGGTATTCTCATCCAGCATTTGTTGGCCCCCCCCTGCACCCCCCCCCCACGCACACCTTCTATTGACCTATATTTAATAAGAATTAGTAAGGGATTTCATAAGAATGACATCATAATTTTATTTTTAAAAGCCTACATGGGATTAGACAGCATGTTATCTCGTATGATGCGTAAAGGCAGATATAGATCCAGATGCTAAGGACAGGGATAGAGACATAGAAGTGACTTCATCTGAGATAAGCACGAGGCGCAGATGAGCGCTGACGGAGCAGTAGTTATGGCTGACACCTGGGGCTTGTCTTTCCTCTCTTCCATGTCTGGCTACAGTGACTGAGATGCTGGTCAATGTTCTCAACATCTGCTCCGACGATGAACTGGGGTCAGAAGAAGATGGATTTGACGGTGAGAGGCTAAGCTTTGCACTCATCCCATCTGCCCTGTAATTACGTAGGATCTCCATGCGAACCCTGGTCATGCATTTTTAAGATTTCAGATTATGTTTAAATCATAATGGTGAAAGTGAAAGCATTTTGTCTGAGGTAAGAAAATGTCAGAAATGAAACCATGAGAGGCTTGCCCTATTTATTACTTTGAAGCTGTTGTTGAAATGTAAACCATTTTAATAACCATCTTTCAGTTACCCACATTGCTATTTGATATACTTTCACCCATAACCTTTAACCTCCTTAAAAAAAAAAAAAAAAAAAAAACTATTTTCTAGCCCTCTCTCCTATCATTTATCTTGATGTGTGTGGTAAAGGAAGACATTTTCATGTGGGTAAGTGTGTGTGCTTAGGTCTGCTATCTCTAACAGTGCCCTCTGCTGTGTGCTCTTAGGTCTGCTATCTCTCACAGCGCCCCCTGCTTTCATCTGCCATTTCCACTAGCTGCCCCCATGTCTTTACAGTTTTCATTTTTTAAGCACTGTTGATGACCTCAACTGTTAATTCTTTCTGTGTATTAATATGTAAAGATGAATTCATGAGAGTCCTTAACTTATTTTGAGATTCTCTACGATAATTCAGTTACCTCCAAACACTAGATTTTTCTCCAAAGACAGAGAGGTGTGTGAGGTTAAAAGTAGAAGGACGATGACTGGGAGCCCTGGTGAAGCACCTGAAACGCATGGAAGAGACAAGGATGTGGCAAGAGTCGGAACACGCTAGAGCAAACTTTCTTCATGTATATTAGTACGTCCTACCCTGTGCAGGGTCCTTGGGATTCCTCAGTGCCTTGGAGAAAGCAGAATCTTCATAGAGGGACTGGGGTGGAAAGAGACGGTGTCATCGGAATAAGACATAATGAATAAAGAAGAAAGACAAAGATAGAAGTAGATGCTTTGATTAATTTAAATGAAGAGCCATTGAACAGCACTTTAGTAAAACAGGAGATGGTGGCCCTTTCTAAAAGTTAGTGTTTGGATAGCATGATTTAGTATTTTAGTGTATGAACTCTGATAACAGCTAAAAGCACAAAGTGTCTATTGACCATGTACTTGGATAAATAGTATAGACTATATACATATATAACTGATATATAATTGATATCATTAATAAATATAGAGATATAGAATTTATATATGTGTATATATATGTATGTATATATATATTACATATATATGCATTAAACACACAATTTACTGCTAGCTCTAGTATTTCTCTTTTCTACAGCTTCTCTCATCCCGTTTACCTCTCCTCATAAACTGTTTTCAGACACCTCATTGCAAAAGAATAGGATTGGGAGGAAAGTGGATGTAGAAGGAAAAAAATAATTATTAAGACTCTTAAAGATATTTTTAGATGTTAACTAAGCAAATGTGCCTAATGTCACAGTTTGTAGGTGTCTAGATTCTAGATGCTTCCCACATTATAGCCTCAGGTACTATGGTTAACTTTTCCATGGTTAGTGTTTCCTCTTAAAAAATAACATTTTCATAAATGGCCCAGACTTTTTAACTAAAGATTACTTTTTTTTTTTTAACTAAAGATTACTAACCAAAGATTCTGAATCGTAAACAGCAGTACAGACCCTTATGCCAACGTTTCTTTTCCCTACCTTCCTGTTCTCACTGTGAAGGCAGCCTTTCTACCCATCCCAAAGTTTCCGGCTGGTACACACTTCCAAAAGGAAGGCACACAAAAGAAAAGTCCAAGGATTTGATACAGAATATTAGGTGGCCCCGGAGCCATCAGAGAAAACCACCTAGAAAGCTAAGAACAAATGTCTAATTTTTTTTGGTCTCGTTTGATAAATAATGAGCAAATTTACAACAGTGTGGCAGGACAAAGGGGTACTATGGAAGGGAAACACCTAAGGAAGAAGGCAGGGAGCCTGTCTGTCCAGATGCGTCTTAGCCTTTCAGCATGCTTGCTGGGTGCCTTCAGAGGAATGGAGAACTTTCTAGGGCTTGCTTTGTGGGAGAGGCATCCCAGGTTCTCTGCTGGACACAGGCCTGGATGCTGAAGGAGAGAAGGCACAGGGAGGGATGGGAAGAAGTCAGAAAAGCATTGATTTGGAGGCTTATCCACTTTTCTTCAGTAATTATCATAATAAGTTCCATAATTTGGGATACTGTGTTCTGAATGCAGATATTTTCAAAGTTAATATTAGTTAGCATTAATATGATAAACTTCCCAGTAAACAAATCAACATGTTAGCCAAGTTCATCAGCCAACGTTTATAAAGTATACTTTGTGTAGACTAAGAACACGTGGTGGTAATTGCCTCCTAATGGATTCCAATAGCAAATGATTTGTTGAGCATCCGGTAGGTATCAGCCCTGTAAGATATCCCAGGTGGCTATGATTGACAGGCTGACCCAGCAGGGCTTCATGGCCTCACTGCTACTAACTGGTTATCCACTCTTTCTCAGTCGCTTACATGCAGAGATAGTTTGGGAGACAATCTGCTTTAAAATAATTAATTTCAGCCATTCTTGGAAGATCCCTTTTTCTTTCCAAGCACGTCCCACCACTCTAAAAGTTAGGGTGTGTCCTTCAGATCAATGCAGTATTGCCCAACGCATGTGCAGAGAGTTGATCTGGGGTGGGGGGGGGACCCAGCTCAGTCTCTCCAGGTGGAATTGATACCTAACTGTACATTCCTTCCCTGCTCCATCGCTGTCAACCGTTGTATCAATCGATACCTTTTCCTTTTTGAACAGCATCATTTGTTAGTTGAAGTCACTTCTGCTAGATGTACATAACCTACATGATCCGTGCTTCCACTTTTTCAAGCAGCATTAATACTTTTTAAAATGTTGGGTTTCTAATGAACGTGCTTGATCCCTCCATGTCATTGCTACACGTTTGGAGATGAGCAGAAGGAATGAAAAGCATTGCTAGCAACCTGAAGAAGGTATATACCATTTGTCCTTAGTGTCCTGGACACAACATACCCTGCTTAGCAGGAAGTTCTTGATTGTTTATCCTACTCTTTTCTTATCCTTACACAACATTGACCATTGATTTCCCTTAGACTACAGAGAATGCTCACACATTTCAGCATTTCTTCTGTGGATGTGATTATGGGAGGAGAGAGAACAGTTGTCAGTAGCCATAAGGGAAGATGCTCCCTGACTGATGGGCCTCCACAGCAAATGGTGGCATCATAGTCCCAAGTTTCCCTTGCAGAACAGCCTTCAAGTTTCCCAAAGGCACCCCTGAGCTGGGAAAGTTATCTAAGCTAATATGTGAGCATGCAGCCCTAAATTCTGATCCCCAGAACCCACTTGAAAGACAGGGGTGGTAACGCACACCTACGGTTCCAGCCCTGGGCCGTGAAGAAAGGCAAGTCACTGAAGCACGTTGGCCACCCAATAGAGACTAATCTATGAGCTTCAGGCTCCCTGAGAGATGCCAACCCTCAAAATAAAGGTGAAGAGAGATCAAGGAAGACACCTGACATTAATCTCTGGCACACAGCCACACGCTCACTAATACATTTACAATGCACATATATCTTTATTAAAGGAAGAGTGGAGGGGAGCTAAACAAGGAAAATTAAATCCCACAAGGGAAGGTGTTCTCTGCAGCTCATAATTGATTTCCATTGATAGAAGCTAATTCCTTCCTGAGAATGCTTAACTTGCTCTCTCCTCTATGGTGTCTCCATATAGAGGGTAGGAACAGAACATTAATAGGAAAATTCCAACATTAAATGGATAAAGAACATCCAACATCCTCTAGGACCAGTGCAAGATGGGCAGCTCTTACCAAGGTGGATGGCAGTTTCGGGGTCTGTCCTTATTTGAAAATTAAGCACCTTTAGATCCCAAGTCTGAAACAGATAAAACTGAATGCCAAATTCTCATTTCATGTTATGAATATGCCTGAAATTTAGTTCAGGTTTCAGAAATGTCCCCCAATAAGGGGTCAATACACAGAGATAAACGTTTAATGGCAAATATGTTCAGTTCTGAGTACTGTCCGTTTTGGACTGACCAAACAAGGTTAATCCTAGCAATTTATTTTATCATGACTCTGAAATACATAGCTATCTGCAATGCTCAAAAAAAACAAAAACAGCTTACAGGACACCCTGCAGCACTGTCATCTCTTTGGGATACAATAGCATATACTTGACTTTATTTTATTTGCAGCATCCTCAACTGTAGGGAGGCTTGCACGCCTGTCCCCCACCCCACCTCCATCCCATCTTCACCAGTTTAGAACCTGTCTATCATTGAGGGGTGGCCCTGGGCTCCTGCCAGGCTTTTTGTCTGTTTGCTACAGACATCAAAGAGCTCAATTAAAGCTCTTCCTTTGACTGCTGCTTAGTTTAGGTGGAGGACGCTTCCTGATGAGTGATTTATCTAGCCCTTCTCAGGATTCTGCCCCATACCCAGTGGCAACTAAAAAGTCAGGGGTAATAATAGGAGCTTGCAGCTCATGTTCCTGTCATATCAACTTGACTTCTAAGTGTCTGCAAGGCCTTCAGCAAGGAGGGATTCCCCGCATTGCCTTCCAGGTCTGTCACGTCCCCTTTAGGATTTAGTGATGGTGATGCTGAGTGACAGCAGCCGATACTTAAAAGTGTCACCCATCATTCTCAGTTACTGCTACAGAATAAACACTTTCATTAACTTTATCATTTTGGACAGCAAGGAAACAATTAAGGATGATTTGTTTTAAGGTTATTAGACAGTTTGGTGTGCTGTTGTTATTATCTATAGTCTTGAAGATAACCTTTTGGTGGATGCACTATTATTGTCCCTGTTTTTACGTAAGAAGCAAAGTCAAGTCTGTCAATGTAAAACCTAAAACTGTGTAGCTAGGAAAACAAGAATCTGAACACAGACTAGTTGATGCATCGCCTCTTCTCCGGTACTTGAGATGTCCAAGACCTAAAATTACCATTGTTAAGTCTCTTCCTTGGAATCAGTATGATGAGAAAGAATGAGAAAGCTAGAAAGAGAGGCAGGAGAGCCAGGAAAGGAGGAAGAGGGATAGTGCAGAAAAATTATATTTATATACTTTCATTTGTTGTTGTTAAATATGATGAAGGATATTTTTTTAAAGCTGGATTTTACACAGTCCTTTGCCCATAAACATTAATGCAGCACTTGAGAAGCTGAAGCAGGATTGTGAGTTCCAGGCCAGGCTGGGTCACCTGTTGAGTCCTTATTCTTAGCCCACAAAAGAGCAATGGAAGAGAAGGTTTTCACTATCCTGCTTCAACATCAGCTTCTCTAAGAAGCTGGAAGTGTTTCCTTGTGTGAAAAGTTTAGGTGTGTATGGCCACACAGAAAGGTCTCTGGTCACATCATGAGTCTCTCCTTGGCCTCTGCCTCACCACAAGCCGCCTAAAAAAGGGCTGCTGTGCCCACTGGCCTGTGGTGTTTGTCTTGTTCTGTTTTGTCTTGTCTTGTTCTGTTTTCCGGGTTGAGAGCAAAACACAAACTGCCTGCTGTTGTCTTGAAAAGTTTAGAAGACAGTTTACTGCCGAGGAGTGTCTTCTGAGACCCTAATTTATCTGTAGCTTGGCCTCTGTTTCCTTTCCATTTCTGATTTTGGATGATAAAAGACGAGCCTGCTTTCCATTAAGGCTTGATTCCCCCCCCCCCCCCGAATATTTTAGAGAGGCTCAAGACGATGACTCTTGGTTGGTAGTTATTCCTCACTTATGGAGAAGGCGCGCTTTAAAGAAGGAGTCGTAAATGATCCTGAAGAGGGGGAAAGCTGCCAGAAATGAAGACTTTTCAGCACCGAGGAGGCTTCTGTCCTGTTCATTACCACACCAAGAAAGCTGGAATGGCAGAGACCACCAGAAAGCTAGCGACAGATTTGTGAGCGCAGCACACCCGTTCATTTGGGATTTGCTTTTAGGCCTGAAGGCATAGACTCTGAGATCACTTTTTTTCCCCCTTAAATACTAATTATGTTTGAGGCTGTGATATTTGATAAGCCTCGCTAACAAGAAAAATGCAGAGGTGAAACTGAAATCCTGTAGCATAAGAAAGCATGAGAAGAAGACGAAAAGGAATGCATTTGAAGCCAAGCATAGTTCCGGGCTGCCCTGGAAAGACAATATTTAATTAGGATTTCTGTCTCTGCTTTCAGCTAGAGAGAAAGTCTCACATAGAACCTCCACTCCCCGCCACCCCCTGCCCCGTTCTTATCCACATGTTTTCCTATCCTATGCTGACCACAAGCGAGTCGTCAGCCACGGGAGCTGACTAGATTTCCCCAAGCTTCAGGGCAGCCATTTCAACTGTGTACCAAGAAATGGGCTGGTTTTGAACTACTAGGTAATTCCGTATATCTAATATTACAGATCTCGGAGTGAGATTATCTCATCTCACTTTAAAATGTCACACAGGGAGCTTTGTAAAGGGTAAAGCTAGGGACTTTAGAGCCTGGTATGGCATCGTAGTGGAGCCTAGGGAAGCCCTGAAAGACTTGGCTGTAGGGATTTTTACCAGAATTCTACTTATGTTCCATGACAGCTACTTGACCTCCTGCACATGACACCATTTGACATGCTAGTCTCGTGTAAATGTACGTGGGGACCCTAAGTCCTCAGGCTTTACCACCCGAGTCAAGGGATTATTTTCAGCAAGTATTGAAAGTGTCTAGATGTATTTTTTTTTTACTTTAAGAATCCTAAGTGGTGAATTATTTCAGCCTGAAATTTTTACTCTTGATGTCTCCTCTGCTTCATGCTTCATTCTGCCCACTCAGCCCTGTTCTCTTGTCTCTGATTATTTTATTTCCAAGCCATCCATTTTTGGTTTGCAATATAGGTAAGAAATCTCTATGCCCTGTAATAACTGACAGTTTGGGGGGGAACATAAAAATATTTGTTAATTGTTTCTTGTGTTTAATTTACAATGATGAAATCAAGCATGTGGCTTTGTGCATAGGCACCAGGCATATGGCCCCAGAATGTCTCAAGTCTTTATGTAGAAATATAAAACAGATAGAAGCAGACAAAGCTCCCTGGGGTGGCTATGTGGTTGTCCTTCTGGCTACACTCAAGCATACTCTGAAAACAAGTTGCCATAATGAAGGGAGAATTCTGAGGCCTGAAATCATGCATGAACACAAATAAAGGCTGGACAAGGGTGTAATTTAGGAACACCGTGAATTCTCTCCGTTGAAGTGGTTAGATCTGAACAAAGGTTAAAATACAATTTAAAGGCAACTATTCAAAGGAACGTCTAACTAAGGCTTTCAAGCTGTTGCTGGTTCTGTTGAATTCACAGAACTGAGCCTAAGTAGCACTGGAAGTGAAAGCTAATTTTGATGGTTCAAACCGAGGCACGGCGTGCATGACACGTAGGCATAACCAGTCAGTTTGAGGAGAAGGCCTTCTCTTCACTGTGTGTTGGAGTACAAATGGCAAGATTAACTCTAAGTGCCCAACAGAGTTTGAAAAAAGATGAGGCTTTCAAATAAGAAATCTGGGCTGATAAGAGACTCATAGTGGTGTGTGCATTGTGAGGGAATTAGGTCTCCAGGATTGCTTCCAGAGGAGGAAGAATTAAAAAGAGGAAAATTGAAGGCTGGTCCTTAAAAACCAATGCTTCTGGAAGAAGGTGAGCAAAAGAAGGCAACCAAGTAAGGGAGACGGAGGGACCCTGTCAGGAGCTGCAGATGGAAGGACCCTGTCAGGAGCTGGGGAGGCAGGGCGAGGGAACAGGCTGGACACAGCTGTTTGAAGGTGTTTGCACACAATACTGCAAATGGAATGGGAGAAAATGACCTCTCAAGACAGTAGCTTTAGACTCCATGCAGCATGGAGGGCTGTGTGGAAGGGCTCGAAGGACAGAAAAGGAAGGAAAAAAATGTTAAAATGATGTAATCCTGTCAAAAAGAGAAAGAAGCAAGTAGGTTGGTTTCACTATGACAGAACAAAAATGGCAGTGATTGGAAATAAATAAAAATAAAATAAAATATGGACTACCTCAACTTTAATATCACATATGTATTTGCCCTGATGTATTCTATAACTGAATGAAAAACTGCAGTGCAATCTGACCTGAATAGTTTCTCAATTGAAACTATCTTTTCTCAATGTGTGTCATGTGATAATAAAAAGTTACCAGGATAGCACGCATGCCTAATCAGGTTCATAATAAAGGTCTGCTAGAATTATTACATCTTCACCTATATTCACACTTTTTAAAAAGAGATATCCCACCATAGTAATTACTTCATTCTTAGAAAATAAGCTTGCCTATTACCTTGATGATTTTTTAAAAATAATTTCCTGTTGTCAGTTTAAAAAACTAATGTTGTTTTGTTTTTGTATTGTTTTGTCTGCCTTGACCAAGAGGTTGTCCCAGTTAGAACTTTGCAGGCTCTGAGTTTCCTCATAGATAATCAGAGAAGCTTAAGTGTGCATGGTAAGGCGTACGTCGATTTTGTGCCCATTATTAAACATTTTATAGAAGGTTTGTAAAGCCTTTCATTCTCACCCCAATGAGAATTACAAACGTGGTCCACTTCTGTGTTTCTGCTGTGCAATCATCCCCTGCCTGGACATCTCATCTCAGAACAACAGTACAGAGAATCAGATAGGTGTTTGTAAGGGAAGAACTTTTCCCTAAGTGGGAAATGACCAGCTAGTGTCAGTAATCAGGCATATAGGATTCTACCTTAAGGGAAGAAGTCATTTTCTTTTTATGACCAGACAGGTGGACACCAGGGTCTTCTGTTCCTTCCTTAAATTGTATTATGTGCCAGAGGGGTTTTGTGTTTTTTAAATTTACATTTTAAAAGATAACGTGGGGCTTTGGAAATGGGATATTAGAGCATCATTATGCTAGATATCACAGTATTGTTACCTGTTACCTCACGAGATTTTCATTAAGTCACAACACTTACAGAAAGATGTAGAATTTGTGGCTTAGAGTTGGTAGGCATTAGGCTCCAACTGTGTGTGGTTAGTAGGGTTTAAGTACAAAGGGGAAACCCAACCTATGCTTGGAAGAACCTTTGAGCCTGCCTGGGTAGTGGGAATGATGGCCTGTCAAGGAGAGAGCTTCCAACAGCAGTCACTTTAGAAACTGAGAGTGACCTAGTTGTCACCAGGACAGTCTGCAGGCTGGAGTATGTGTTCTGCCTGCATTACCAAAGACATCAAAAGGAGGCGTTAAAGGGAACCCATCTTCACATCCTCTGTCCTAGAAGCTTCAGAGCATGCCTGGCCTAGAGGCCTCATGACAGTTTTCCTTCTCTTCTCACTTCCCTTTTTCCATTCTAATCTTTGGGGTTTCCCTGGGCCCAGCCACTGGGGACGTTAAAGAAATCTCCTTACTCGAAACAATGGTGTTTCCTTCTCATCCCTAACCTTCAGAGATATATTACAGTAGCACGCGTTTCCATGCCTGTTAAACATCCACAAGCATCATGTGTTTGTGTTGTCCAACTGAAATGTGAAGTTGTTGTAGTCACACATAGGACCTTTTGTCTCAGAAACTTTAAAACCTTAAAAATATGTGTAAAGTCTATAGTGCACTAAGATTAAGTAAGTGGAAGTAGAAATCCAATCTCAAAGATGGAGACGAAGATGGTGCATAAAGTACCAACGATGTTTTTGTTCATGAACATTTTTTTAAAAAATGGATGACACTGGGAATTAAATTGCTAATATTAAATATGGCATGGCAACGGCGGTGCAGCCGTGTCATTTAAAAGTGACTATGTTTACAGTATCGTGGTTCTTCCAGAAGTCCCATTAGAATAAGGACAGTGACATGGCACTGTGGTTCCCTTCCAGAGCCCAGGATTCTGGATGGCAGTGGTATACGAAAGTGTGTGGAGCACCCCTGGCAACTCCTGGCCCAGAGTAAAAGATGTTAGAGCAATGTAGAAAGTATACCAGTCCTCTGTAGTGTAGGAGCTCACCTTGGTGTGGTAGAGCTGGGTCAAGACTGAAAGGAAAAGGGAGACAAGACTTAGGGATGGCATGTCACAGAGCTGGAGCATATGTTCTCTCAAATGGGACACTCTGCATGTGCAAGTGTCATGGTCACCTGTAAGTAACTGTAAAGTCCGGTCATGTCAGACTTCTGCATGAATCTGCTCTCATGGTCTCCTGGGCTCGTCTCCATCCAAGGAAGCTAGTTTTGTTTTTAATCTAGCAATTGCAATAGTTCGGTATTTTAATTCCTTATGTTTCACACCGTAAGTATTTTTTCCAGATTCAGTTATTGCTGTATTTGGCTAAAGTAATAGCTAAAGGTGTCTCTTAAATCCTGCTTGCTAGTGGTCTGACGGTGAGCCAGGCCACAGTACAGCTTCCCAAAGCGATGGATTTGTTCAATTTAACAATTCTAGAAAGGTGATAAGGAGCAAATATATAAGTTATCTTTGAATATGAATTAAAGATTTAAAGAAATGAAAAGTTTACCAACAAATATAAGGGATTCAAAAAAAAGCACCCTGTCCTTTAAAGAAGTTTGTTGTGTTTGACACAACATTCTGCATTTTTCAAAAACATACATATTATACACACATTTGAATGATTTCAAAGTCCTTTAAGAAAGCAAACCTAAATAATAGGAAAGGTTTAAAGCCAGTAGAATGAAGTAGTGGAGATTCGCATTGCTTTTCCATTAAATATTAAATTAAGACTAACATTATTTTATTTTTGGTTGTGTATGTGTGCAAGCAGGCACCCAGAGAGGCCAGAGCAGGTCATGGATTACCTTGCAGCTAGAGTTACAGACAGCTATGAGCTGCCCAATACGGTGTGGAGAACCAAACTTAGCTCCTATATAAGTACAGTGCTCATAACACAGAGCTATCTTTCCAGCCCCATAATAAAAACGTTTAAAGGCTAGTTTCTCTCTCAAAGGCTAAAATGAAAATATTTCTCTTCATAAGGCATGACTAAACTTTCCACAGAAGTAGTTAACTTCATTACTTAACACTGTAAGGTTGTGCTTGCTGAACCTACTTAGGGTCCAATTGATTGCACTTTTAATACATCTTCACAGGTGGGTCTTGCGTGGCGTGGTTAGGAGGGTAGAGACTGTAATGTCAGGGAGAACCACTATTCTCTGCTTCCTTGAGCCAAGACCACATGCAGAAGCTCAGGACATAGGCACCACAGCTCCCAAACCTGTCCTGCCTCTTGTCTCTCAAAACCAAAATCCTTCCAAGGATATTTTCATGATGTATATTACAAAAATATTCCACTATATTGGAAAGTCAAAAGAACTGCATAGCTTATAGCCCTGTGGCCATCACTTATTTTCCATAGCTGACGTTTAATGCAGATAGCAACCCATCCAATCACAAGTATTTTTTGCTTCCTTGATTTCGGGCAAAGTAGCTTTTATTTACCACTATTCTGTCTGTGATGGGGCCCAGCATTGTATATTCCATTGCTAGAGCCTTTTCAGTTTAGCTTCGCATCCTGCCTCCTCCTCTTCTCACCCAACCTGATGATCCCCCAGTGTATCTAGACTACATCCTTGCTTTATGCCTAGACACATCTGAGCATTTGTTAGTGGTTGTCGCACACGCGCGTGCACACACACACACACACACACACACACACATTTGAAAACTATGGGGAGTGTTCCCTACATCTCACACCCTATTGCCCCTGCTTATGTTCCCTTCCCTAAGATGCATCCAGATCTCCCAACAGTTAGTTTCAGCTATGTGGTATTACCATTTTGTAACTGCAGTAATGTGCTGCAAAATGTGCCTTTCCTCCAGGGGAAGAAGAGATGGTGGTTTGTATCATTTGCAGGTTTCCATGACATGAGTTATCGCTTGTGGCTGCTTTCAAGGTGCCTCTTTTGAGATCTGGAGACTGAGAGCCAAGAGCCCTGTTCAGTGTCCTCATGCCAGCTGGCTTCTGTGAGCTCCAGCACACTCTTGCCCCTTCCGCTGTGTTTGCCACGGTCTGTGATAGTGCTTCCCAGGGTCCCCAAGGAGAGACCGTGCCTTATTCATCCTGGTGGTAAACGCAGCAGGCTGTTAGTGCAGGCGCATGTGATGAGTGAGTGGGTGATCTGGAGAGTGAGCTGTGGTCCAAACAGCCCCGTTTGGCTTACCTGGGCTTGTAGTAGCAGAAGCTCCTCCATGCTAACTATGGCCTAAGTGACAAGGTCACCACTTCCTACATGGCATGGCAGGTACTCAGTGTGGTTAGAACCTCTTCACCCTGGCACTCCCCAGGCCCCTGAAGTGCTGTTTGCAGCACTGTCCCAGGCTGAAATCCATCCACCCTTTGGGAGGTAGTAGCGTCCTCATCACGTTGCTTGGCACAGGTACCTTTCCTCAGGAGTCCTGAGGGACCAGGGTGGGCCCACAAAGAGTAGGAAAGACACTGTTAAAGGAAATTTTCAGATTGCTTTAATCTATGTACTGCCTTCCTCACCTTTGAGGAAAACAGTGTGCAGGGTGGCTTGAATCCAGAAATGTTAGAATAATGCCCAGACATATTTAAAAAAAAAAAAACAAAAAACCTTCGAAAATGAAAAAAGAAACAAGGAAAAAAGTGATAATTATTAAAATAGAAGCATAAAGTGAGGTTTAACTTTGAAATTACTATTTTCTTAGCTCATGAAATAATCCCTTACAATTTGGAACTTCCAAGTTGGAATAGGAATTTATAGTGTTTTCAGTGGAAATTAGCACAGTTTTCACACAAAAGATATTTTATATATCTTCCTTACCTATATAACCATGACATATTACCACAACCAAGGCAGAGTCATAGCTGAAAGGTTTACTCTATTATATTTGTATGTGGAAAGTAAAAAAAAAAAAAAAAAAAAAAGTCTAGAATGCACGCATTTCTGCTAAGTTCTGGATTGAGACAACTGGTGTGCACTGAGAGCCTAATACTAACTATAAGGTCATGTGCATGGCAACTGCCCTGCAGTGGATTCCTTCCACCAAGTCTAATGAGAATCCATGATATTCATGGACACTTACCTGTTTCGATATTTACTATTTTATGAAGTTGCGGTCGCATGATATGAATTTGAGACTTTGAGTAATTAAGAAATATCTACCTTTATCACCAAGAGAAAATGTTTAAAGAAGAATCTCTACAGTTATGATGGTTGGTCATACCAGAACCTTTGAAGCAGAGACAGGAGGATTGTACTAAGTGTTAGACCAGCCTGGGCTACAGTGTGAAGCCAGGCTAAGCTAGAGAATAATACCGTGTCTGGGGATAAAATGTAGTCTTGCTATCTCTCCTTGGAGCTTATTGGAAAACTTATTTGAGTTTTTGAGTAAATATAGTCTAGTTTTATGAAAAGACTTAAAAGACTTCATGGTATTAAAGAATTTCCAAAGAGAATTTTCCATTAAGAAAAGTTCTATACTCATCATTCATTGGGAGATATGCATATGTGATAGAGTATTTATTACATGCTGTGTAATAATTCATTTGATAGGAACATGTAATCAGTAGTGTATTGATTGGGATTATCAGGATTGGCCTCTCACAGTGGAAGCCGAATCCTGAACATTCTTCTGCTCGTCAGCCCACAGAGAGCTGAGCAGCAGGATTCTAAGTCATTTATTTCCCTCCTTCCCCTACTTAGAGTCTTCCTTTCCATGGCGCTGGCTATGGCTTTTACAAGTCCTTTATTGGAGGCTTTTTCTTTCTTTCTGTGAGCTCATTCCCCTGTATTTCTCACTTATTTCATTTTGCTTGACCCTTAGTGTTTCTTACAAAGATGTGCACTTTTAGTTCTAGAATTTTAACCACTCCTTGCTACTTTCCATGTTTGCATTTCTAAATATAGTTGTGCACTCTCACGCTTTCCGCCCTGTGTGTCAGTGGATTAGTTTCATGATGTGGCCAGATTGGATGCTGTAAGCGCCAGAGTCGCTTCCCTTGCCCAGCACGTCATGATCTCTGAGAAGATGGGTCAGTAGTGGGTAGGAAATATTAGAACAAAGAGGGACTAGCAGTTAGACTGAAATCAGAACCAAAGGAAAGAATTGACAAAGCACGTCAGGAGCTCATCTGCAGAGACCACTTCTATCCCACTTAGGAGGAGGAGGAGGAGGAGGAGGAGGAGGAGGAGGAGGAGGAGGAGGAGGGGGTGATGTTGGAGATTTTATCAAATGCCCTTTAGTAGTCTCTGTCATTAGTCACCAATGACCTAAACACAGTGATTTCTCTCTCTTTCTTGATCTCTAGAGCAAAATTTGATGTACCAGAAAAATCTAAATTACCAATATTATTAGAATCTCAGAATGATGTTTGAGGAAGGCGTCAGGCACTGTGTTTTCTTCTCTGGTGTTAATGACTGGAATCTCATGGTTCTTGGTTACCATGGATTGCATTGGAGAGTAGTTTTCTTCCGCGTGCGTTTGAACTCACACCATTCAGTGGCAGGAAGAATAGCTGGAAATAGCAACCTTGCCCATTAATGTGAGGGAGTAATATCCATTATGTGTTCGTCCTAAGAGAGAAAGAAATAGGCAAAACTGCGAGCTGTTTCAGGACAGAGGGGTAGTGGCATGATACCGGCTCATGGGCTGGTACCCACCTCCTGGGGATACCCATGGATCTAAGATGTGAGTAGACATAAGCGTCACCTCTGAAGATTAATCACATAGAATAAGCTTCTTTCTGTTTTTACTTAGAATTAAAAACAGAACAAGCCCAGCTTTTCTACAGCCACTTCAATATCGCCCATGCTATCACGAGTTTTTCTTCCTGAAGAAATGTTAGAGTGAAGGGCAGTTGCTTGGCTGTTAGCAAACAATGAAAATGATTCCCAATTATCTTCAGAAACAAAAGTGTTCTCTTCAAAAAGTTTGTTCTTATTACAGGTTAAGAGAATAAAATTATATTTCGTATATCTGTTATTGTGACCTCAGCAAATCTTAGGAGTTCTAGCTGTTCTTTCAAATTAGGAATGCTTCTGATCTTAACAGGAGTTGGGGGGAGTATACGTGTGTGTGTGTGTGTGTGTGTGTCTATACAGTAGATTTTTAAAAATTATGTTAGACTTCCTGTAAACCCATGTGACAAGACTTCTGAGTAAACAAGTTAAGAAGCAGCTTGATCTCATGGTTGGTTTTGGCAGAGGGGCCATGTTGGTAGAACAGCTCACAGGAAGAGAGAGATGGAGTGCCAATATCAGCTTGCTCACTTTCCCCTTTAGTTCTCCATGTCCTGAGCTTATAGGAAGACATCCCCCACAGTAGCCTGGAAGTGAATCAAAGGATGTACTCTATTAGTCTGCCAGGCACTGCTCTACCTATTCGAGTTGACAGAAACAACCATTACAGATATATTTCCCTAGGTTTTTTTTCCCCTTTTTTGGATTATGATCTTAAGAGGGACTGTGGTTGTAGCTCAGGGATGTGTGCTTCTTGAGTATTTACAAGGACCTAGGTTTAATGCACAATAACACCAAAGAAAAGGATATTAACAAGAAAAGTGTTTTTTCTGAGTTTTACATTTTGAGAATTAACAAATAGGTTTGTTAAAAGTCATGCAATATAATAAGAAACTATTTTAAAAAGAATATTTAAAAGAAAATACTTATGTTAGCATTTATTAAGTAGATTTTTTAATTCATTTGGAAAATTCTAGAAGTTGTAAAACACAACTGGACTGATCCATTACTTATGAAAAATGTTAAACCCATTTATGTTAAGTATATGAGTGTTTGCCTTTATTTATGTATGTGCACCACATGTGTGGTGGTACCCACAGAGGCCGGGAGAGGGCATCAGATGCCTTGAGTCTAGAGTTACAGATGGTTGTGAACCAACATGTGGGTGTTGGGAACCAAACCGAGGCCCACTGCAAACAAGTGCTCTTAAGCACTGAGCCATGTCTCCAACACTCAGCCCAAGCATAGACTTTTATCATCATCTGTACCTTTGTCTCTTGACAATTTCATCTCAGCTTTCCACCTCTCCCCTCAGAACCCATGTCTGAATGCATAGGGCTACAAGAAGTGTTTATGAGCAGTAAACAGCACAAATGTTCTTTCAGAAAGTATGGGGTGAGCAGGAGCCTTGGTCTTTTAAGTTTGATGAGGACCTTTGAGAGCCTAGTAGGTTCCCAAAGTCATCTCCCACTTGGAGACAAAGAGTAGACAACACTCACTCACCATCCTCCATCTCAGAAGAGGATGGAAAGTCAGAAACCAGAGAAGAAAGAGAACCTTCCAGTAGTGGTCTCTGCTCTGCGATCTTCTCACCTGGGCTCCACCCCTGGGAATTCACAGCAGTTCCTCTTTGTCGTGAGGATCTCAGTTGCCCAAAGTACAGATGTTGGGATTCAATTCAAAGGTAGCCAAGAGGCAAGAAAACCAAAGCAAAACATTTCACAACTGCTAACTGGTGGTGTTGCACAGTAACTGTGAGCAGATGAAACGTCACTAACTGTTGAATTCTGTTTGAAAATACAGGAGCCACGGCCGCAGCCCGGAAGGAAGTCATCAGAAACAAGATCCGAGCAATAGGCAAAATGGCCAGAGTGTTCTCAGTTCTCAGGTGGGCTCATCTCTCCTCCCTTTCTGTTTGGATTATCATTATACATCACATAGTAGCTGCCCTAACGCTTTCCTCCAATAGTTTACACGTTTTACCCTGCAAGGTTTGTGCTGCTTGTGTTCTTTCTCTTTTTAAATGGAAATTGTCATCTCATCTGCGTTTTACTTACCTTTCCATCTACTAAATCATTTCTATGAAGACTAGGTAGGTAAATGGATTATGGGCCATTTTATCCCCCGGGTTGCTGCAGGATTTAAAACATTTCATAAGGAAAGTGATTGGGATCCCTTCTGGTTTGTGCTCTGGCTCTGGGGGGTGAGGGGAGAAGACGAATTTAGAGGGTGCATTTCACTAGCTTTCGAGGAAAGGAGCATTAACATAAAGCTGTTTGTGTGAGCCCTAATGAATCACTTATGCCGTACAAAAGGCATCTTCTGTACTAGTTATCTATGGGAGTTTGTTTGCTTTTCGGTGGCTCGTGAATCATCTTATTGTTGTTATTAAGCATGTGTTTTGAAAACAAAGAGTTGAGGAAAGAGACTTCCTGCACCTTACTTTAACTGTCTATTTCTAGATAATGTACAGTAACTCTGTTTTTCTTCAGAGACCACTTTTAATTATGGTGTAGTTTTTACGTGAGTGTTGTCCATTGTTGGTCATACACACTTATGTGGATAAATAGAAATGCTTTAGGAGTTATATGACTGCATATTTTTGACAAATGACTGCTGTGATTCGTATCTCTCTCTTTCCCTGTTCCCCTCCCATACCTCTTCTTTTCTCTCCAGTTGGCTTCCTCCCTTTTCCTCTCCCTCTACCCCCTCCCCACTCTGTCTTCCTCTCTCTCCCTTTCCCTGCAATTAGAAGCTTGAAATTGACCTCAGACGTCTTACTCAATCACTCTCTCCTTTATTTATTGAGGCAGGGTATCTTGCCGAACCTGGAGTTCATCCATTGCAGATAGTGTATCTAGCCAGCTTGGCCCAGCTCTGCCTCCTCAGTGCTGAGAACTCCATTCTTACTTGCACAGCAAATGTTCTATTCACTGAGCCATGGCTCAGCTTTTAGTTCTTCCTCTTCAGGGGGGCTTTGCCAGTTCATTGTTTCTCTGCATGCTATTGCTACTACCCTTGGTAAAGTCACTAAGGAGTTACTAAGTGACTTAGTGCTGAAAGTAGGACCCCGTGAGGATGACAAGCATCCCCATCCTTTCACAAGGACACTCCAAGTCAATAGCAACTCCGAGGCAGCTAGAGGCCTAGTAAAAAGTCACACTGAAGGTGGAAAGGAACGGGATCACTCTTGCAACATAGCGAGCAAAGCCCTGAGCCTTGCCAGTCTTCCTTCTTCCTAGACTCTGGGGAATTGCTTACTTCTGCAGGGAGCAAGCAGCATCAAACTGTAAATCTGAGCACGTACCACAAAGAATCAAACAGTGTGAGGGCGACTGTTTTACTAATATGCCATTGAATGAGGACAACGAAGAATGCTGAGAGACGTCATCTAAGCAGATATGCATAGCCTTGAGAAATTCATCTGAGCAGATATGCATAGCCTTCGTGAAGAAATTCAGTAAGAGAGTTCACAGCAAAGAAGATAGCAATTGCAAAGTTGCTTAGGTAGAAGCAGGTTGACCAGTTCTGAAGCCCTCCAGGAAGTCCTGTCTGGTTAAAGAAATGACCTGTGAGGATAAAGAGTTATCTAAAAATGCCTTGTTGAGTGGGTATCTCAGTCATCAACACTTGCACGTGTGTTACCCTTATACTCACCAAACTATGCTCTTTGTCTAGCAGAGTCACTGGGAGAAATAAAAATACCAAGGGTTTCCATCTAAAAGTACATAGATTAAAAACAGAGAAAATACAGGAGGAGCCGCAATATAGACATAAAGTTTTTTATTATTATTATTTGAGTTCTCAAACCACATAAAGGTAGAAGAATCCATGCTGAGGATGAAATACAATCCATCTCACATGTCTGGAAGGTTCCTACAGGCCCAAGGCTGCTGATGTGTAATATGATGCCCCAGTGGATCACTTCAAAACCTAAGGGTGACCTGTAGCTTAAGATGGCACTTGTCAATAGAAAACAAAAACAAGGCGCATTTTCTTGCAGTTCCGTTTTAAAAGCATCTGTAGGCCTTCTGTAAGACACAGGAGTCGAATCCACACAAAAGTAAGTTTGGTAGGCCATGCTGAGCATTCAGTCTATAGTAGAATACAAGTTAGGCAATTTGTATAGCTGAATTGGAATGGCAGACATCTAAACCATTGTAAGACTGTGAAACATGTTCTGTGTCTGTGAACAGATGTTAAATGTGGTGTCGAACAGAAGGAACCTTTATATATTTCCTAGGTGGCTTGCTCTTAATGAGGCTGTCAGTGGAGGAGTAGGTTGGGTGGGTGGATGGGTAGGACCACAGCAGTGAGGGCATGTAGTGAAGACATCATGGCATCGTCATTCCAAGTCATAAGGATAAGTCATGTGGTCCTAGAAGCAGTGCCAATGGTATCTATTTGAGGTGCAAGCTCGATGCTCGATGTTATCCTTATATACATTTAACAATAATCCACCTAGCAAACTTTCTGGGGCTGAAGTGGTAGTGCCTTATACCAGGCAATGTGGATATACATCTGCACTCGGTAGAAAGGCAACACTAATATCTTACTCAAAACAACAATGTGGGATAGAATGGTTGAAGTAATGCCAGCAGTCTGGTGGTAAATTGCAGGTATGTGGAAAAGCTAAGCAGTAAAAGGCATTAAGATGAACAATTTGGTAAAACCTGAGGCTGAGAATAAAACCTCAAGTTTATATCCTCAAGGTCTTGAATACCGGTGTAACATGTCTAGTCGTTCTGTGTATGGCAACGAAGAGTCCTGGAATGATTTCCATGAAATAGGAGGCATGCTCTAACATGTGCTTTAGATATAGATGCTAATGACTGGATTGGCTACTGAGCTAACTTGTTAGTAGAAGGATGTTTGAGAAGCTATGAAGTGATACAAGCAAAAGGCTGAGCAGGCTCTTGGATGAGTCATGCAAAGGAAGGGACAAATACAAGGATGTGAAGACACTACAGTTTGTAAGTCAGGAACCAGCAGAATTGATACTGGATGATGATACATACTTCTCAGGTAGAGGAATGGGTGTACACCATACACAACACACAAACATGTACCATGATAGGGCAATCAGTAAACAGTCTTTTAATAGCCCTCGCTAGCCAGGAACGGTGGCACATACCGTTAGTCACAGCACTCTGGAAGCAAAGGCCAGCCTGGTCTATAAAGCAAATTCCAAGATAGCCTACATAGAGAAACCCTGTCTTTAAAAACCAAAAATAATAAAACATAAAAATAAAATATCCCTTGCAGCAGATGTGGAGGCAAGTTGCCTGAGATCTGCCAATCACAAATAGGATCTACGGCCTGCTTCAAAACAAGCTGCATGCAGAGGCAACGAGAATAGAAGCAACTGCTCTGTCAGGTTTAGATGAGATGCCAGCCATGGCCCTAATTTGGCTTTAGGTATAGTGTTTTTGTATAGTGTTACTGTGAGCTTGGATTTGGCCCAGATCATGGGTAGTAACACTTTGTAAGCCTAGGCCAGCTCGTGGAGTGAGGGACCAGAGTCATTCGGCTAGGAGATTTTTAGCACGTTTTTCTAGACTGTGTAGTCTCTAATACACTCTGATGGTTGTGCACTGGTGAGATCGGCTAGATTCCACTCTTTTCTACAAGAACCTTTACCTGGGCCATAAGTGATAAAGAAGAAAGCATATTTTGAGACCACCCATGTGGTCGATAAGGTGCTGTTGTCCAGGGAAGAATGGGCATTTCTCCAAAGACCAAGTGCTTATTGGGACGGCTGTAATGATCGCACCTGGCAGAACCTTTAGAAATTCCATCCTGAAGCTTCAGAGAGAAGCAAAAGTCAAGTGCAGAGGAGGGCGTGAGCAAGGACATGAACTGCTGGCCTTGCTGAAAGAGAGTGCGCAGTATCTGAGAAAGACGCCAGCAAAACTGATGAGTAGTGCCTTCTAATAGAAACAGCATGAGCCATGTCCGTCCTTTCACATGTTCCAGAAACCGCCATAAGAGAAACATAGACGCAAATGTGTTTCCAGCCTAATCTCCTGTACTCCATTCTTGAAAATTGTACATTATTTGAAAGCATGCCCTTTGACTTATAGACTCCGTGTTTCCAGAATTTGAAAGCCGTTGGTAGCTAGGGCTTAGAGAGAGGGGAAAGGTCCATCAAGGGACTGAGAAGGACACCTCTGTAAGAACAGGATGAATATGATACAAGGAGACCTTTGAGGTGGTTGTACTCCTCAGTGGGAAGTACTGAAGAAAGCAGTTTTCCTGAGAGCTCCGCAGAGGATGGGTGGACTTCAGAGTGGAGAGACTCTTGTGTGAAGCAGGAGTGGGAATCAGGACCACCACAGGAAGGAAGAGATGAGGTGAACGAGGGACTTAAATGAAAGAAGGCGGGCAGGCCATTCTGTCAGAGGACTTTTGCATCATTTATGAGTTAATCCCTGCCACTATAAATGTGACAGGGTAGAGGAGGGAAACTGAAGCCCAGAATAGTGAAAGGCATCCTGACCTCCATTGTATGGCTGGGTGATTCTCCTAGCATCAGCTGATTTTGAGGGGTAGAGGGGTTCCAAAATAAAGAAAGTGGCTCAGTACCTTTAGTACAATAATAGAAAATTTAAATATTAATATTATTTTGTTCAGACACACAAAAAACCCACCACCAACAACAACAATACAACAATAACAAAACATGTCATCCTGTCATTAAAATGCTAGCAACTAGGACTGAAGAGATGGCTCAGTGGTTAAGAACACTGACTGCTCTTCTAGAGGTCCTGAGTTCAAATCCCAGCAACCACATGGTGGCTCACAACCATCCATAATGGAATCTGATGCCCTCTACTGGTGGGTGTGTCGGAAGATAGTGACAGTGTACTGTCATAGATAAAGTAAATAAATGTAAAATAAAATTAAAATCCTAGCAACCAAATGATTACTGGTCATCATTGGCACCAATTGTCTCTTTCATTTTGTTTTAGCAGCCTTGCTTTTAAAATGGGATTTGATGCCAGCATTTATTTGGTATATAGAAATATTTGCCAGTCGTGAGGTTAAAACCTGACTTTGACTGTGAATCTGAAGGAGAGCTGCATTCATTTTTGTAGAGGTACTTCTGAGTTTCCAAATCTGCATTATTAGTATTCAGTGTATTTCATTTTTACACGACCTAGTAGTTTGACGTGAGAACTGTGAAAAGGTTGAAATTCCCATGTGAATGTAAACAGTGATTAATTGGCTGACTCAATCCTAATATTCATGAGTAAACTCTGCAGTTAATGAGCTGGGATTCAAAACTGCAGTTCAGGACTGCCATTTCTCCTTCCATCTTTTCTTTAAAAAAAAAAAAAAAAAACTCCTTCCCATAAATACATGCAGAGTGTGCTCTGTATACATGGTATTGATCCAGTGTGGACACTGTAGTGCTAGAGTGGTCAAAGTGGAAAGAAAGCCCTGTCCTCAGGAAGCTTGGCCAATAGAGAAGTGCTCATTACAGACAAAAAATAAGCAATAGAACAGGTTAAGGCGAGGCATAGCTTATGTTATCTGGAGTAACATTAAAATGGAGGACTCAAAGAGTCACTTGATGGCAGAGAGAAGGAGATTCACAGACAGTCCCGAGAAGAGGGTGACTGAGGGCCATCCCCTGATATAAAGTGTGCTACATGAAGAACCCTGCTGGCAAGGGTAGTCTAGAGCTGGGTCAAAAGGGAGGTGTGTACATAGAAGACCTTTTCTTTTGTGGTTCCCATAGTGCTAAAGCTTTCACCTGCACTCTTGACGAAGAGGGTACTGGAAAATTTTGCCTCAAGGATCAACAGAATTGGCATTAATGTTAAATGTTTGTTTGCCTTTTTGTTTGAAAATACCTACGGGCAGAGAGGGCAGACCTGTGAAAGATGAAGCCGAAAGGCCTTCTACAAGGTTGTGGTAGAAGAGAGAGTAGTGGCTCATGGGATGCTCAGTGCTGGGATGCTCTGGGGGATGATAAATGTTGTAATGTTGATCGGAGTGAATGTTGTACATTCACACATCACCGCAGGTACTTACGAGGGTTGGGTGTGTGAACTGTTATGAGAAGCACTGAGATAAAGGGTATATTTGGAGGTGGAGGCATCCAGTGATTCCAGTGAAGTTGCTGTCCTGTACTATCAAGCAGGTCTGTGCGTGTGTGGCTGATCTCTGGGTACACAAGTCTTTATCACTGGAGATGCAAGGCAACAGCTTTGGCATGTGGTGTGGGTTATAAAGCTAGAGTCACCTTCAGGGTCTTCAATGTGCAGAAGAGGCCATAACTCCACAATTACATAATGTGATTTTAACACTGAAGTCATTTGTAGAATATTCTCTCTGTATAAATAGATTTTCAAATGTCGTGTTTTAAATAAAACAAGAGATCCACAGAGCCAGTATGAGGTAAATATGGGCTCTTTTATGTGTCTTTTTTTTTTTCCACAAAAGAAAGCAAACCTTAACTTCCACGCCCCCTCTGTGTCTTCCAGAGAAGAGAGTGAGAGTGTCCTGACACTGAAGGGCCTGACCCCAACTGGCATGCTCCCCAGCGGAGTGCTCTCTGGCGGGAAACAGACTCTGCAAAGCGGTAAGCAGGCCCGGGGATATGACTTGGAGCACGTGGCCAGCTGTGTCAGTGGAGCATTGAGTGTCTTGGTCATTGAAGCTCGCTCTTTGTTTCTGCTCTTCTTGGCTCGAAGAAGGGCTCAACCCCACACATCAGGTTATATTCAGTCATGTCTACCACGAAGGCTCCCTCATTTCACTGCATACACCCTTCTTCTCACTAGCACATGCATCCCTCTCTTCAGGCCTACCTCCAGGACATCTCATTTAGGGTGCCAGGGCACACAACAGTGGTCTGGAGCACTTGGAGCACCCTCCCTCGGTTACATCCTAGTAAGTAGTCGGACTCTTAACATGATTGAGGAAAGGTACACACATATATGTGCATAATTATAGATTTTATTCAAAAGAATATTAAAGGGGTAATATAATTATCCACTTGAACAGAAATGAGACTTATATTAGCTTTTTCTCTGATTCATCAGAAATATAGAAAGGAAGGATCACAGCTTTATTTTATTAGGTCTTTTTGATGTTGGTTCTTTTTTTATTAATAATAGCTTCTCTTTTAAGTAGGCATTTCACTTTCTAGTCATAACTGGCTGCACAAGTACCATCCCGCATCATTTCTGTGATGGTGAGAATTTCTCATGTCTGTAAAGGCATGTACCAAAGCATTGAATGTTTGACAGATAATCAATGCAAATGAAAAGATCTTTTAAATGATCCCTAACTTTCAGTAAATTTAACTTAAAGACTCACACATAGCTAGTGCCATCCATGTTAGACAACATAATCAGATATACTGTTTCTTTAGTTGTATTTACTTTTTTATCCATTTTAGTTAATATCACTAATTTAAAAATAGCATTCAATATGGAAATTTTGCTGTTATGTTAGACTTCAACAGAAAGAAATATTTCCAGCAAAAAAATCCTATAGTATTTTAATACAATCTCAGCCTCTTACTTTTTTCTCTCCCTGGATCTGTCTCATATTTTCTTTCCTATCCCTACTCTCCATCCCAAAAGCCTCAGGTGTTTTTACTCTAACTTTATTAAGACATTTGTTCCACACAACACGTAATGGTCAACCTGTGAGCATGACATTGTCAGCCCATCACATTTTAGTGACAACAGTCATAGCCTTTATTTTCAGATGACTTTCCTCTAAAACCACTGTCTATGAGTTGCCCCCCAAAACTCAAAAACAGTTCACCAAAAGAAAGAAAATCTGGAAAAACAGAGGTAAATCCGTAGTTAGAAATTAATCACTTCATAAAAACAAAAACAAACCAAAAAAAAAAAAAAAAAGACAAAAAACTTTTCCATCAAAATGAATATCCTGGGAAATTAGCGCAGAGATCATTTATATGAGCAGAATACAACTCTGCCCCACTGAAGGAAAGCTACAGTGTCTAATAATCGTAGCATACAACAGTGGCACATACACTTTCAGTGCCTGACCACAGACTTCCTGAGCTTAGAACACACTAAGCTGTGTGTATTTCTGCTCAGGAATGCTGGTGTGGTTCCAGAGTTTCAGCTTTGCTTCTAAAGCTAAGGTCTTTAAATGCTTACAGTAGACAGGGTCACCTTCAGACGGTCACCTCTGTTTGTAGTTTCACTTAGTCGAGTTCCTTTTATTTTAAGTCCATCTGTTTGTGTTATTCATGTGGAATTCACACACACACACACACACACACACACACACACACACATACACACACACATTGGATTGAGACTTCATTTGTCCTGAGAATTTGACAACTTAGTATATATATTTAAAAACACTGAGTTGTCTGTTTTCAGGGCTCATAATCTGATCCCCTTCTGTTGGCATGAAAGGAGAAGCTGCTCAGAGCTTTGCCATTCAGCTCTTCTCCGTGGTTATGAGGAATCCAGAATGCATTCTTTTTTTTTTATTACGTAGTTTCCTCAATTACATTTCCAATGCTATCCCAAAAGTCCCCCATACCCTCCCCCCCACTTCCCTACCCACCCATTCCCATTTTTTTGGCCCTGGCATTCCCTTGTACTGGGGCATATAAAGTTTGCGTGTCCAATGGGCCTCTCTTTCCACTGATGGCCGACTAGGCCATCTTTTGATACATATGCAGCTAGAGACAAGAGCTCCGGGGTACTGGTTAGTTCATAATGTTGTTCCACCTATAGGGTTGCAGATCCCTTTAGCTCCTTGGGTACTTTCTCTAGCTCCTCCATTGGGAGCCCTGTGATCCATCCACTAGCTGACTGTGAGCAACCTTTAACTGGCATGCATAAGCAGTCCTTGTTGTAGTTGTAAACTTTTCAATTATGAGAGAATACACATTGAAGTCCAGGGGTAAAATATTGATGTTAAACATTTTGAACTTGGGCATAAGTTTAATATTCTGACATTTAATTAAGGGAACATCTCCTAGCTGTAATAACAGAGAAACCCGTAAGCTCTACAGGGAGATGGTAAAGTCTAAGTAGACAGTGGGCTTACTCGACCTCCGAAATTGCCAGTGCAGCACATCCTAAGATGCCTCACTGAGGGACTTCAACCTTGAGACACCCTGTTCCTAAAGGGACTGATAGAATGATTACAATTCCTGCCGTGCCCCCACGTGCAAGACATGCAAGACTTCAGGAACTTTGTTTCTGAAACTGGAATTGCAACAAGGGAAAAAACAAAAAACTTGAACTCAGCTTGCCTGATAAAAGATATCCAGGCCTTATCATTCCCTCTGTGGTTCCCTTCTGCTTCCTCGCCTCCTCCTCCTCCTCTGCCTCCAGGAATTGTTTCCCCCCTAGACAGCCTGATCCATCTCCCTCTAAGTCCAGCCCTCAGCCCCCCAAGCCCCCACCCATTGCATTTCTATCTCTGGAAACCCCACCTTTCACTATTCAGTAACAAAGTATAGCACCAGCATCAACAACCCAGCTCAAAGCTCGTCCGTCCCTCCGTCCCATCCCTCTGGCATTTCAACTACGAATCACCAAGCCAAGCATGGATTCTAAAATGCCATAAGAATCAGAACACAACATAGATTTCCATAGCCCAGTTATCAGTTCAACCCACACAGCAGAAAGCTTCTCAGCATGTTTCCCTCACTGAATAGTGAGCCAGGACTTCAAGCTATCTATTCATCCCCTTAGGTGTATGCAGGCTGTGACCGACATGTCTCACTTATGTGGTGTGTGTGTGTGTGTGTGTGTGTGTGTGTGTGTGTGCGTGCGAGCATGTGTTTTTCCTTTCTCTCTAGTCTTTCTGTCTAGTTGTCTATGCCAAAAGCCAGCACTTAGACAAACATTAGTTCCCCCCCCCCACACCCTCAGTTCCTTTGATCGTCACTGACTTGTTCTTTAGAGTTAAGAAATCCTCAACTCATTTTCTCATTCATTTTGCACCCCCTTTCTTCTCTTCAGCTACTGTTGAGGCTATTGAGGCTGATGAAGGTAAATTGGCCAGTCCCCTTTCTGTTGTGCCTGCAACAGACAAGGGCTCTGCTGGGTGTATTCATTTTTTTTTTTATTTGCTGTAGCTTGTACAGAGTGTGTGGGTGTTGGGCTAACAGTTGTGGCTCAGTATTAACCAAAATGTTCTTGCTTTAAAGGGGAAAATGTCCTTCTATGGTTTGTTTGTTTGTTTATTTTTTTTTCCCTTAAAGCTATGTTTGACTCTTGTATCCAATGAACCTAGTCTCATCACAGACAACTAAAGGATTGTAATTTATATACATCAATTTCTATATATCATGAGTGATGTGGGGTGGGGGTTTTGGCAGCTGCTTTGACAACTGATATGTAAAACAATGTGCTTTGAGCTGAACCACCCCTCCCTCAGATCCAGTAGGACAGAGACGAAAGAATAAAATTAAGTTGACTCTAGTCTTCTCAAGCTTGCAACAACAGACTTTCGTGCCTGGTAATGCTTGGTTACGATTCAACATCACTTATGTCTCTAAAAATATTCCAATGTGAGACAGATGTGTAGAGGTAAACTTTTATCCTTATCAATTTTAACCAATTGATATTCGGAAGAAAGTTAGCATTCAAAAAAATATTTTATTAGGAGCTCCAAGAGTATCTGTGGCTGTGGAAGTAGCCAATCACAATCAAGCAGACATTTAATTAATCATTTCACCTGTCTGCGCTATTGCTAGGTCTCTTGCTAGGAGCTTCAAGGGATATCAAGAATTCTTCGTCGCCAACTGCCTACTAGCACCTCGAAAGAGCAGTACCGCGGACCCATTAGTAGCTAATTTTTAATTGAATGCTGTTTTACTTCTTGGTTACCTGAGAGCTACACATGAAAATAGTTTTAATATTATTCATATCACACCCTCTGGAATTTTTTTTGAAAGAATAACTTGAAGTTCCCCTTTAAAACAAAATTCTTCAGTTGTATTTTGTTCTTGCAAAATAACTTTACTTTTTTTGTTTTTTGGTTTTTTTTACAAAATTGTGTGCATATACGGTCCTTTGGTATGATGTAAAAAGTGTACTTTAGCTTTACAATTTGCTCATGATTTGGATATGGTAGGGGAAATGACAGTGATGTAAGAGAAAAATACAACTGTTTCCTAAATAGCAGTGAGCAAACTGCTATTTATGTGGGAATTCTCTATTCCTCTTGGCAACATCTAATCTGCAGTGTGCATTCCTGTTGAGAGTTTGGCTGTTTTCTGTGACCCTGTGGCTCTGTGTTGTGCTAAGTATACTCCCAATGTAAATTGCTAACACCATTGTCTGACCAGCAACTAGAGCAGAGTGCTTCCTTCCTTACAGGGGTAGACAGATGTGATCAGAAATGGAGCCCCAGCCCCAACTAGCCTCTGTCCTACAAGGTTTTGCATTCCTGTGCTCTGACCTCATTGGCTTCAAAACCTCGAGCTTCTACTTTTTTTTTTCCTTTAAATGAATCAAAGTTTCATAATTGACCACGACAGACTTTTGATTATGAGATGATATTATTTAGAAAAAGAGGAAGGTGTCTGTTAATTCTTGCCCCCATAAAATGATTGAGTTAATTCTCTGGGTGGGTGCTCATTAGACAGCTATAGTCCTTTTTCCAGCTTATTCTCGAATTACCGAATTATGAAGCTTTGCTTTGGGCCTTGGTCTTTCCCCATCTCCCTGTGTTCTTCCTCTCACACTTGACTAATCACCATTATGCTAACCTTAAAATGCAGAGGGGGAACAATCTGTTTTTCTTTATAATGAGTTTTAAACAACTGTGTGAATCTTCTTGGGTTGTCATGAAGGGCTGCACATTTGTGTATGAGCGGCTGACAAAGTGTCGGCTTTAAACTGCTTTACTCTCCACCACCACCACCGCAAAAAGTGGCAAGGAGACACGTAACTTGAAATTGTCCTTAATAAGTTGTGGAGAGGCAGCCCAACTCAGCACTGTTGATTGGCCTCCTGTAGGTGCACCTGGCTCGCACTTTACAGGGAATACAAGCAAACTGATGCCATTGGTTCCCCTTCTGCGTGGTTTATTTTCAGCTCACTGTTGGTGCACCCACTGAGGAAGGGTTTTGTTTTGTTTTGTTTTTTTTCTTTTCACAAATACTTTTTTGTTATCTCTAGAGGAAAACAAAAGAGAAGTCAAGGTTTTAGTTAAAAGTAACAAAACCAATTGGTTCTTCTTCAGCCGCCACCCAATGTGGCTCTACTGAGAGTGAGTTTTCCTTGGTGTAGGCGCTAATGGCTATCAGATGAACATCAGTTTGACCTGTTCACTGCTAAAGGGCAGAAAGTGCTTCTCTACGTAGTCTTTATTTTCCAATTTCTCTTATCTCCTCGCCCACTATACATCTTCCTGTTAAGTGGGAAAACAGCTTATAATCCCCCCACACACACACACAACAAACACACAATGTTGAAATCTTATCAGCCTGGGGGATGGCAAAGAAATGTCCCTGTCAATTCCTTTTCTAGTTCCTTAGACCTTCTGTTCTAAGCCATGGTGAGAGTTAGGAGTAGAGAGGCCTTCCTCTGAATTTGTCATTACTAGCATAGTGGTAGAGTAAGAATGGGGTGAAGTGTAGTCTATTTAGGTCAGGGTTAATGGGCCATCAAGCCAGTGATGTGGCCAGTATTGCTGGATGCAGAAGCCTGCCCCCGGGACAGTTTTTTCCTTTACTTACCCACTGTGGATTTCTGTGATCTAAACTTTGATGAAGACAAGAGAAATGCTTACATCTTAAACTCTTCAAGAGGACATTTTGGTTGGCAAGAGACATTGGCTGTTTCCAAACCCTTGGTTCCCTCCGGTATGGTAAGGAATCTGTTGTGTTGTCTTCAGGTCCTGTCACGTTGTTCTCCACTAAAGGATTCCCACCCACTCTGAAGTCTCTAACCTCACTTGATGAAGCCGCGGTGCCCTTTGGTACGCTCCACCTAATGCTTTCTCTCTTTTCTTAATGATTTTCTATTTAGCCATCAAAGGATTTTCACCACAACATAAGATCACTAGCTTCGAGGAGGCCAAGGGCTTAGACCGAATTAACGAGAGGATGCCACCTCGCAGAGACGCCATGCCCTCTGACGCCAACCTTAACTCCATCAACAAGGCTCTCGCCTCAGAGACTAACGGCACGGACAGCAATGGCAGTAATAGCAGCAATATCCAGTGACCACTTCCTGTTCACTTTTTTTTTTTTTGAGCTGCAGGGCATGATGGGATTGCTGCATCTCAGCAGTTGGATGTTCTTGCCTCTGAAGGTAGCTTGTTTGCTCTGGGGGCCAGGAATTGGATTCAGTTTACACTATCATGAAAAATAAAAATAAAAAAAGAGGGAGAGAGATAATAAACTATATTTTGGTGAGGGTGGTGATTAAACACCTCTTTTGGGTATGCCTTTAAAAAATGCTTCTAGGGAAAAAAAGTTTTAAAAAGAAAGCTAATGCTAGTCTATACTGCAATGTTAGGGGAATGAACGCGTTTTCCTACTGCACTGGGGACTTTTAGATAGGTTAATGAAAGGCCTTTTATTCTGTTACTGGACACGAAAACTTTGTCTAATTTCTTATACTCTATTGTACGTTTACAGTCGCAGCACTAAAATGGAAGACATCAAACATTTTTAACAGAAAAAAAAAAAGATGTAAAAACTAACTAAGGACTATTTATTGATAATGTTTTGCTACTCCTGTCAGACAATGGCTATAAACTGAATTAGGCAGTCTTAAAAAAAAAAAAAAGAAAAAAAGAAAAAAGAAAAAAAGAAAAGAAAAAGAAAAAAAAAACCTGGAAAAAAAAGAATGTTGCAAATTTGTTAAAATGCCAAAAAATAAAAAATAAAAAAAAATACGACAGTTTAATTTTGTATAGATCATGCTTACCTCAGGTTTCTTTAGTTTGCTTGAATGCCCTTCTTTCCATAGAACATTATTAATTTGGCAGTGAATACATTTTCTTTAAGTTTTAAAAAAACTGGAATAATTATACCCATCTTTTTTGCTGTTTATATTTAGGGGTTTTGTTGATAAATCAAGTCTTGGTTGTGGCTTGCTGAATTCAATATTTATGAGTGGTGCATTTTTAAGTATAGTGAACACGACACCATAGTGCAGTGATGAAGCCTCTATATTCTGTAAAAAACAAAAACAAACAAAAAAATTCTGCCTATGCATGTTTTTTAAGGAAAAAAAAATAAAATAAAATGGCTGTACCGGCCTGTATGGACTGTAACGCGCTTCGTGGCCTGACATTTACTGGAAATGTATGTATACTGGCGTGTGCTTTATATTCTCGAAAATGCTTAATGCCTTTGAAATTTTGTAATCAAAACAAAAGCTTTGAAAAAATCTAAAGGGGAGAGTATTCTTAAAAGTTTTTAACATAAGCTTGTCAGTGCACACATAGATGGTTGGCATGTTTAGCAAACTTTGTGAAATTTAAATAAGTTTGTAGTTACATGTGTAACTCTAAATGCATGGTAACCGTTAATGTCATACCAGTTTAGTTATGTCGTTCTGTTCTGTCATGTGCCACAAAATACGTACTTTTTTCACTTTTTTTCCCTTTGTATATTAGTTACGGGTTACTACTGGTTCATTCTGAAAACAACAACCAACCACAAAAGTCCATTCATATTTTTTAACAATTGTCTAAGTGCCCAGGTCATTCACTACAGCCTCAAGCCTTGCCTTTGTAATTTGACTTCGGAAATGTTGACGATCAAAGCATGCACCTGTACCAATGACAAAGAAAAAGCATTTTATATTACTACTCAATAAAATGTGCATGAACTTAAAGAATGCGCATCCTTTCACTGAGTCTGCTCAAGGGGATGTTGTGCACAGCCACCATGGTGTCCTCTGGGTGCTGGCCCTCCACCACCCTGCACACTTAGGGTAGGCTGCTTCCCAAGGGCCTCATGATCCAAGGAGTGGTACCCACTTCTGCTGTAAAAGTCGTGGTGGGTTTGTGTCTCAAAAAAATCAGGCAAGAGAAGTCTACTTACAGAGCAAATGCCATCTTCTGGCTCCCTTACATGAAGGACTGATTTAAGAAACCAGACCATTCCTTTACTTTGAAAACAATAGTCTTCAATTGGTTGTCAGGTTGTTTTGGTTGTATGGGACACCTCCCAGCTCCAGCAAAAAGCACTAGTCTCCTAAGCCCATTTCCAACCCAGACGGGCTGTGTTTATACTGATAAGAAGTTTGTATTCACGTGCTTTTTAGTTGTTATCCTGCGGAGATTTAGAAGGCACCACATTTCAGTTTGTTTCTAACATTGTTCATTTTTCACTGCACTTTGTTTATGTAATAAATTATGCCTATTATATTAAGTAATGAGAGTGTGGCGATTAATAATAAAGTGTACCAAAACAAAGATATATTCGCTGACAAAAACCTCCCCGTGGTTATTTGAAGGAGTCAAAACGTTTCTCCTGTGGGTATTTCCCCACAAACGTGACATCCAAGGAAAACAGATGCAACTTGCTAGAATGCTGTGAAAGAAATGATCATTCTTCTATCAATGTGTGTGTTTTCTTTCTTCTAACTACAGAGAAAATATCCCCCCAAAATATTAATAATGATCAGGGTTTTTTTTGGATTCCTTTCTTTTGCAAATTGTGCTAAGGAAACTATGGCATAGAAATAAACATTTGACATTGAAATAAGCAGTCGATGTGAGTATTGCTTGTCTTTTTGCTCAGTGTTAGGAAAGAGACACTATTTTTTTCACATGATTTGATCTGTCCAAGAAGTCAGTATGGAGTTGAAGGTCTTTCTCCAGGATTGACAACACTCGCAAATCTTTGTTATTAGTCCTGTCTCTTTAAGATGTGGACCGACTATGTGGATTCATGAGTTCCGTTGCTGGGTACCTGGATACAAGCACACGTGCATAATGTCTGGGCATTCACACACAGCCACGCTCTCATCCCCAGATGATTTTGTCTGTGCCAGGGTGACTTGCTGTTTGCAGGGCACCCTAATTTGCTAAATTTCTTGGTAGTGTTTGGAGGACTAGATCTGGTAGTCTTCTTCAGCAAGCTTCCTTGTCTGAAATATATTCATCCTACATGTACTTTCAAAATTTTAAGAAGGCACCTTGAGAGGCTCACCTGTGATGAGAATCAAGTGTGGTATCTCAGCCCGTCACGTAGGATCACTATGAATACCAGAATATCTCTCGCTATCTCTCCAGATGGTGCTCCTGTGGTGCTATGAAAGCCCTCTGAACCATTTATGTCCTAAACTATTTGTTTTCTGTACCCTTGCTGTACCCAATGAGATCATTTTATTATGAATCCATTTTCCTTACATCGGGGCTTAAGATGAAGTCAGCTACAGGGATGGGATAATCTCTCTCATCTTTATTTAAACTTGAATACTTCATGTCTGTCACTCACTGGGCCCCTTGAATTAGACTAACCTAAGATCTGTAAACCTGAGGATACTTTCTCTACCCGAGGGATGTGGCCGTCTACTTTGTTCATTTCCTAAGCAGATGTTTCTGCTATGCTCTGACCATCCCTTTTCCTGCTGTACATTCTTATTTTTCAATCACGTGCACACACACACACAGAGCCACTGTGTCAGGCAGTCCTCAAGGCATATATAAATTTTTAGTATGATATTAAATGTCAGCATGCTGTGGGACTGTGAGTCAGTGCCATACTTTTCACAGTGCTTCATCAGCTCTCTCTCTGGGTTTTTCTTTTAAATAATGTATACAAGGAACATCCCTAACTAGGCCCATGATGATGTGTTTACTTTCATTTTTTAATTCATACATAGTAACAAACACACAAAGAACAAAATGTACCTATCTCTGATGACCATATTGTCAAGAGGCAACTGACATACTGGAATTTGTGTTAATGATGGAGATCCAGAAGGAGAGTCTGCTTTAAGGAAAGACTGGAGAAACTTAACAGGTAAACAACAGAGGTCCTGTTAGCGATGATATTCCAAAAGACAGTGCTGACTTTGGAAAAGCATCTACTTATCATACCATTCAAGTGACTAGGAAACGAGCCTGCATTCCATGAGTATGGCTTCACTCGAAGGGTGAGAGACATTGCAAGTTTGACACTGTAACGCCTTAAGGACAACGGCATGAAAGGATGGAAAGTAACCTGCTCCATATCTAAATGTCCCCGAAGCAGTAGAGGATGGAATATCACTTTAACAACAAGATTTAGGGTATCCTGTCAATTTTTCAATCTAAGCCATTGCTTCAAGATTTTGTGTTTGCAGACACTCTGTCTTGGGGCTGAGCTCTGCAACCCAGTTAAACACAATACTCTGTGGGTTTAATATTTTATAGACAGACAAATGATAGCAGCTGGAAAAAGACAGCAACAGCCTAGGTTAGGTAGGGAGACTTGCAGGATAACCTGAGCTGTGTGGAGTGGTATTTGGGACCGCCTGCATTATGGGGAGAGAGAACTGGGTCAGCCTGAGCTACAGGGAGAAAAGCAGTGGACAGCCCAGGCTACCCCTTCCACATTTTCCTCTGTGTATCCCAAACCATCTTACTTTTTCTGGGCAAACCTAGCTGGAAAGAGTTTCCTATAGATTAGCAAAGTGGTGGTGGTGGAATTGAGCTTATAACCTGAGATCTCAAAAAAGGTTGATTTAACTTCCAGTCCAAAGGCATTCTTTTTAGGTTACACAGACTGAGCATCCCTTGTCCAGAATTCTTAGAACCAGAAATGTTTCCAATTTGGGGGATTTTTGACATTTTATAATAAGATTGATTAGACTTAACATTGAGATCCCCTATCAGAAATACCCCAAAATCCAAGATGTTTGGAGTTACCTTACAAAGTCTAAGGATTCAGACTTCTGGCTTAGAGGTGTTCAACTTATGTTTTCAAACAAAATTTCTAATACCAAATACTAAGGATGGCTAGGTTTGTTCTCAGAAACTCCACAGTGGCTGTAAGAATTAGTCTTGCTTCTTCAAGGTGACATACAAGGTTACTCACCTTGTGATTCTCAGCAGTCAGCTGACTTTCCAGTCTCATGCCTACTTGACTTCAGCCATGTTTGACTGGACCTAGTGCTTGGGTAGCCATAGGCTGCTTAGGTCTCTTATTCACTCATGCATTCTCTGAAAATACCAGATTCATCTTTAGATTGGGGTGAAACACAGTCCTTCCTGGGAAGAGAGATGTGTCCTATATGTCCTGTGTTTTCAACATTTACTTCTCTCACACACAACACAATGGGGAGAATAGCTGCTTCTCTTCGAAGTTTTGGAGGGAAACATGAGAGACTTGGTGTCTTTTGGAGGAAGAAAAAGGCAAGCAGGAATACAGATTTTTCTCCACGTGCACTCACAATGTGGGACTCTCTATGACTCCACGCAGCAAATGTTCAAAGAAGAATGGATTGGAGCTTTGCCATTGAAGGATCCAAGTCCTTGTACAAATTCCCTAGAGCCGGAAGTTAAGGTGTAATTTTCTTTTATTCTACCGGTCTCATCACGACTACTGCGTTCACCATTACAACTTGTTTTATCAGAGTTTGGTTTTGATTTTAATGCTTTTTGGGGGGTCAGCAAGATAACTCAGTAAGTAAACGCACTTGCAATCAAGCCTGACGGTCTCAACCCCCAGAACTCACGTAGTGGGAGAGAACTGACTCCAGCAAATTTTCCTCTGACCTTCACGTGCATGAAATGGCTGGTGCATGTGTGCAGAGACACACATATAAGCTAATGTTAAAATAATACTTATTGACTGTATATTGAGCACAGCCTACCTTAAAGAACCATAGAATGACATTGAAGTTTTAGCATGAGAGAACTAATCCTTTGGGTTCCAGGAAGCACTTCCTTTGTAGTCTTTTGCTAAAAGATAACACATTGGGAAAGGAAACCACAAGCTCTTTGCCAGCTTCAAACACCCTAGTGAGAAATAGTTAATCACAGTTCTGACAGGTCCTTTGGAAGGATGATAAATACAGGTCTGTTTATAGAGAAGAGACTGTTGGGGCATGGGACAGTGGGATGGGTGCTGGAACTCAGAGAGAGGGCTGATGGGGTATACTGATTCTACAGCTCTCAGTGCTAGGTGGAAACTCATTAGAACAACGAAATTCAATACCCAGGCTGCTCTGTCACCATGTTTGAACGGAAGTATGAGTCAGCATCTGTGCATACGTGCTGGCTTGTAGGAGATGAACCACACTGGTATAGATATGAGTCTGCCCTACTCTCCTACTTGCCACAGGGCTGTGAGACCTTTTCTGAGCTTCATAAAATCCTATTCCAGTCTTGGCCAAATGACTGATGAATTTTTAAGCTCTCTGCCTGAATTAAAAGAAACGATGTAAATGAAGAAATTGGCAGGGTATAAAACAGGAAATGCTCATTGTAGTCAGCAGCCTGCCAAGTTACACGAAGGCTTACTTATTCTGTGACTGAAACTCCTGTGTGTGTGAGGTGGCGTCGCCTGAGAGTGTTTGTGTGATCAGAAAAACCTAGTGAGAGGAATGGTACTCATCTCCAGCCTTCCTACAAGGATTAGTTGGGGAGAGAGGGCAAACTGGGAAGCAGTGAGAGAAGATGTAAGAGCAAAGAAGCAAGTCAACCATTGTGGAACCACTTGGCTTAAAGCATGGGAGGAATGATTGTGAAAGATGCAACCGGATACAGCTTGATGAGTAGTTTGCATCTGGAAGCCTTCCGTGCATAAAACCACATACCTGGTAGACTATATGTAAAGCACAGAGGCACTGCTGTTATTAGGACCGTGTAGCTTCAGGATTAACTTGGTGGATGGACAGTATCATCAAGGACATGGGTTGTCCCCATCCTTCTCAGGATGTTGGCATCTGTCCTCAGCTGCAGAGAACTATCCATAAGCACCTGGCATTGCTAGCTCACACAACACTGTCTGGCTAGTGGAAAATAACAGCAAAAATAACCTATAAATACAGCAAAGCCCAATTTATTGCTCATTGCAGCAATGTAACCACTACCTCAGCAGGGTCACAGTAAATCCAGATGGGTGGAAGGCAGAAGCAAAATATTTATGATGTTTTGTTTAGTTGAGGTTGGTCTTTCCACGTAGGAGTCTAATAAAAATCAGACCAAGTTTGTGGCTCTGTGGGTTAAAATTGGTACACACAGCAAAGGAGGCATTTACTAAGAGAGTTTTGAGGAGAGCAGTAAACATCTAGACAAGGATGAGACTTTGTTTCCTCCTCAAACTCACTAAGCTATTTTTATGACAACTAAAGCTGTGTGTGTGTGTGTCTGTGTGTGTGTGTCTGTGTGTGTGTGTCTGTGTGTGTGTGTCTGTGTGTGTGTGTGTGTCTGTGTGTGTGTCTGTGTGTGTGTCTGTGTGTGTGTCTGTGTGTGTGTGTCTGTGTGTGTGTGTGTGTCTGTATGTGTGTGTGTGTCTGTGTGTGTGTGTGTGTGTGTGTGTCTGTGTGTGTGTGTGTGTCTGTGTGTGTGTGTGTGTGTGTGTGTGTGTGTGTGTGTGTGTCTGTTTGTGTGTGTCTGTGTGTGTGTGTATCTGTGTGTGTGTATGTGGCTGTGTGGCTGAGTCATATTAAATGTATGGGTTGTGAGACTCGATGCAGCTAAACAGTCAGTTCTTCTCAAATGAGTTTATACATTTAATATCCTTGCACCAGAACACCCAGCAGGAGTTATGTATGGGCATTCACAAGCTGATTCTACAATCCATAGCAAGAGAATCTAAACTGTGGACTGGTAATATGGCCTAATGGTAGCATACAGAAGGCTCTGTTCAATATCCAGTACCACCAAAGATAAATAAAATGCATTTTATATCTGTGCTATTGAGTAGCTTTTTGCTTACAGGACCAACTCAGACAGCAGCAGAGAGACCACACACTTGCCTACAAATGGTCGACCAGGGAACATATCAAAATAGTTTGGTGGAGCAAGAAATAACTTTCAAAGAATTCATTACAACAACTGGTGATCCACTGACAACAGAAGAGACAGCTTGGCTCTCTATCTGGTAACTCTCTCCAAAATGAAAAATCAAATGGATTGGACATTTCATTTTTAAACATAAAATATAAAAACAAGGAGATTGCTAGAAAACAACAACAACAACAACAACAACAAAACCTGAAATAATGTTTGTGGCCTTGACTAGGCACAGAGTTTGACATAAAATCAAAAGCCAGAACTGAAAATTACAAATTAACAGGATTTTATTAAAAGTATGTTTCCTCTTGCTTCATAGAGTGCTGTAGTCTGGAAGAAAACTGGTGGCAGATTGTACCTCTATCAGAGAACTTGGAGCGCAAATCTTCCTAAACTCAATAACAAACAAAATTTAAATGCATAAGAGATTTGGGGGCGTGGGGGACAGCAAATAAGATATGCACAAAAATAAATGTCCACATTAAAAGCTGTTCAATATCATGGTGACTGGAAAAACAGAAAGCAATGGAGATTGTTGTGGTCTGAATATAAAATGTCCCATACAAGGTCTTGTGCTTGGACACTTGGTCTCCAGTTGGTAGCAAGGTTATAGAACATTTTGGAAATGGAGTCTTGCTGGAGGATGTGTATCACTGGGTGAGATGGGACTTGAGGTTTTTTAGCCTGGATCCACTTCCCTCCTTCCCTCCTTCCCTCCTTTCCTCCCTCCCTCCTTCCCTCCTTCCCTCCTTTCCTCCCTCCCTCCCTCTTCTTCTCTCTCCCTCCCTTCCTCTTTCCTTTCTTTTCTCCCTCCTTCCCTCCTTCCCTCTCTTCCTTATGTAGGCAAATGACATATGACCTCTGCTTCCTGATTGAGAAGTTGGCCCATGTTCCTGTTGTCATACCTTCCTTGTAATGACCAACAGTTTTCCCTCTGGAACTATAAGCCAAAAGAACCCCTCTCTCACCTAAGTTCCTTTCTGTCAAGGCATTCTGTCTCAGCAACAGAAATGTGGCCCATACAATGCTGCAGCACGACGGTCCTGTGTAAATAGAAGAAAAACAGCATAGCGCACACACACACAAATACACATAAAAACTCCACATAACATCAGAGGCTCTTCAGCACACATTTGATGCGATCTTCACCATAGTCTCGGTAGGAAAACACTCTAGAATACAATTAAATAGTTTCAGATAAAAACAACCACACCAGCAAGAACTGCAACCCCTACATAGTTACGTCAGAGAAATGAACACTTGTGTTCGTGCAGAAAACTTATACTAAGGAAAGTGTGTCCATTCAGCCTACAAATACAAACAGACGAAACTGCTTGCTGAGGTTGAATTGTGTACCCCTGGGAGACACCTCACTATATCCACCCCCTACAATATCGGAATGTGCTCCTTTTGGAAATGGTGAATGTGGATCTAGGTGAGTTGTAAGATAGCCCTCTAGGCCAGTCTATCAGTTTATAAAAGAACAGCTGCATGCAGACAGGCCTGGAGAAGGCCATGTGACTGTGGAAGCAGACACTCCGCTTATGCACTTGTAAGTTCAGGGTTAGTGTTTTCTGACAAGCTGCAAGAAGCTATGAAGAAACTAGAAAGGGTTCGCCCAGAGACTGCACAGAGCTTAGGCCTGAGTGCCAGTTTCTTCATTTCGGATTACAACCTCCAGACCCGTGCGACAGGAAAGCTCCCTTGTTGCTTTTTAGATTACTTTTTCATGTCCAGTTGTTTGCCTGAAAGTATGACTGTGTGCCCTGTGCACACCTGATGCTTGTGAGAGCAGAAATGGGTGTCATGTACCCTGGAATTGGAGTTACCGATGGCTGAGAGCTGCTATGTGGGTGCTGGGAATCAATCAAACACAAATCCACTGAAGAGCATCCAGTGTTCTTAACCACTGAACCCCCACATTGTGTTGTTTGAAGCCATCAAATTTGTGGGATGTTTTTATCACAGTGCTTGAAGGCCAATGTTATTGATAAGTGCAAAGACATAATGAGTGAGATCAGAGCAGGAAGTGTTAAAAATGTGCCAAATCTGAGGGAATTTTTTTTGGGGGGGGGTTGGGGTTTTTAGGTTTTTGGGCTTTTGGAGACAGGGTTTCTCTGTGTAGTCCTGGATGTCCTGGAACTCACTCTGTAGACCAGGCTGGCCTCGAACTCAGAAATCTGCCTGCCTCTGCCTCCCAAGTGCTGGGATTAAAGAAGTGCACCACCACCACCACCTGGCCTGAGGGATTTGATACACAAACTATTGATAGTTTAGTATTCTATGATGTTATCTAGGCTGACAAGAGGCAAGGACTATCCTGGATATGTGACAAAGGATTTTAGGACTCACAGTACCTCAGCCAACCATTTTCTAATCTGTTCCTCCAGGCCCTGATCTGAGGACACCATGCAATGTCACACCCAGATAAACACATGTATACACAGTGGCCTTTGGTCCATATAGACACCACCACCTTAAAAATTGGCCCTGAGCAATCCTTTTAAGCTGTACCTGAGAAGGAGAGCATTCCCATGTTATCTGCCAGGAAGTAAATCTGTCTCCAGCAGCCGAGTAAGAAGCCACCTCTATCTCAGCAAAAAGCCTTGAAACTCCCACAGCAAACAAACAGCCTTGAAAGGAGTCTACAGCAAGAGCTGTCACAGAACACAGTAGCCCCAGCCCCAGAAGTTCCCATACTAAAATGATCTAATTTATTCTGTTTTTATGGCCTTCGGCAAAAGACCAAGATTTTGTGACAGGCAGCAGAGATCATTGCTTCAATGGGGTTAGAAGGGTTGGGGGCGGGGGGAGGTGACAGGCAGCAGGGACATGACAGAGCCATTTTTTATTCCTGAGTGTGAGCCAAAGAAAACTGCCACTTCGATGGGATGCTGCCATAACACAGGCCTGGCTCTCTTGCAACGTGCTGTACACACTAGGCTGAACTCAGACTCACCAACCACCAGCATCCAAATGTTGGAACTAGAACTGTTGGACCGTTGGAGCAAATTGTTCTTCTATAGGAACCTATAAGCATGTTAAGATTCATAACGGAAGAGCTGAGGCCGTCGCTCACTTAGTCCAGTTGGACACTGCCTAGCATGCTTGAAGCCTCGGGTGTGATCATAAGCATCACATATGAAAACGGGCTTTGTGACACACAGCTGTTATCCTGGGACTCAGGATGTGGAGGCAGGAGAATCAGTTATACTCAGCTATACACCAGCTTTGGCTAGAGAGCCCGTCTCCATAAAGTCAGACGGAACTGTGAAAGAAATCTTTGCTGAAACTAAAACATAAGAAAAGAAAAGAAAAGAACAGAAAAGAAAAGAAAAGAAAAGAAAAGGAAAAAGAAAGAAAGAAAGAAAGAAAGAAAGAAAGAAAGAAAGAAAGAAAGAAAGAAAGAAAGAAAGAAAGAAAGACAAACCTGGAAGGCCTCAAATCACTGCTTGTCCTTCCGTGTGGAGTCCCCTTTTTCTGCAATGCTCCTCTGTTTAAGGGCCAGGTGACCAGAGGCGGTTTGGTCTGAACAGTTTACACAAGCCTAGGAAAGTTCATGTATACAAGTCTACAGGAAACACACACAATAAAGTCTTTGAGAATTAGAAGACAAACATTAGATTTTGAATGTCTCATCCTGACATTTGCTCGGTTTCAGAGGAGTTTGTCTCGGGGGAGGGGGGAGGTGAGGGGGGAACCAGTTCACCAGTTGTGCCAGCCTTCAATTACTTTCAAGAAACCAATTATATGATCTATTTCTTTAAAAGATAAAGTTTTGACCTGACCTCCTTGGCTGAATCAGAAGAGCAGCATTCCTGCCAAGGCGTAGGTGTTTTTCATTTTGGAAATGAAATGAAATGCAGCATTACACCTGACCTCTTTCCCCCACCACAAATCAGGCCATCTGCCCTGAGTTTTAATTTATTTTCTTCTTTCTCCTAAGGAACATTGTCACTTTAAACTCTAAGCCTGTGTCCTAAGGCAAAACTGATGCATTGGGGAGCTAGCTTAGAAGGCGGTTAATTAATTCCATAACAAGTATTTTGACCTCCTATTAGCAAGGCTTTCTGCAAGGAATAGATATCATATGGAAACTATGGACTCAGGTCAATAAATACAGCAGTTGAGTGGGAGTCATTGTGGCTGCATTCACTCTAAGGCAGAAAGTCTATCATTTCATCTGTGACTTGTTGTGCACTGTACTGCTAGTTTTGTGTCAACTTGACACAGCTGGAGTTACCACAGAGAAAGGAGCTTCAGTTGAGGAAATGCCTCCATGAGATCCAGCTGTAAGGCATTTTCTCAATTTGTGATCAAGGTGGGAGGGCCCCTTGTGGGTGGGACCATCTCTGGGCTGGTAGTCTTGGGTTCTATACGAGAGCAGGCTGAGCAAGCCAGGAGAGGCAAGCCAGAAAGGAACATCCCTCCATGGCCTCTGCATCAGCTCCTGACCTGTTTGAGTTCCAGTCCTGACTTCCTTGGTAATGAACAGCAGTATGGAAGTGTAAGCCGAATAAACCCTTTCCTCCCCAACTTGCTTCTTGGTCATGATGTTTGTGCAGGAATAGAAACCCTGACTAAGACATGCACCAAATCAGCTACTCTCCTAAAGCTCTCAGTTCTTGAGGAAAGAGAAGAAACTTAATCACCCGACCATGCTTAAAGATGTCACCTGAAAATACAAAGTTCATTGTTATGCCAAGTCTCCTAATACTATTTTCCTCATGTTCATTATGGAAATCAGTTTAACTAGCTTGTGTCCATCTTTCTCTGAACCTTGCCATGCCCAGTCCCCAAAGATGAAAGACACACATGGCTAACACCTTGCTGCCTGTCACTCGCAGCCTGAGTTGTGTTATGTATCAGCCACATTGTTTTATTGTTTTATTTGTATCTCCAGACTTCTTGTTTTTGAATATCACAATGTTTTAGGGCTAAAGCTATTTGAGGCACAATTACAAACCCAATTTATATAGTAGAATTGTTTGGATGACCAGTTCTGCCCTAGCTCTGTTTTAATGGGGAGAAAAGTTACTATGACTCTATGCAGAGAAGTCATAAAGAATAGGACTCTGCATCTAAGACTTGACTTTCTAATGTCACTGCTTAGAGGAAGAGATATGAGCAAGCAAATGGTTCTTTGGCTGCTGAGAGAGTGATCTGTTTCTCATAAAAGGCCGAGCAAAATTCTAGTCAGAACACCCAGCTTTCTCCTAGTTAGAACACGTTCATTCGGAAGCTTGATGGTGAGATGTTGCAGGTTCTGAGCATTTGCCTTACTCTCTCTTCAGCATTTAGCAATGCTGGCACAGTTCCATCAAACTCCAACACAATCCTCCATGGACTTCCACCTTCTCCTGCCCTCACCTGTAGCCTGAGTCACAGATTTCGTGGGGCCCCAATGTCATTGCCTTGCTGCAATTTGCTCATGGTATTTATAAAGAGATTTTGTGACCCAGACCTTTCTCAGTAAATCATTGAACAACTATTTTGCAGAGATGTTTTTATTCCATTAATGATAAGGAGTCTTTGTTATTGAGCCACTGTCTAAAGTTCAACCTCTGCATTCTCTATCAAATATTTCCATGTCATTAAAAAAAAAAGGGGGGGGGAGCTGCTCGCGCTCCTGCGAACATGGTGAACATGCCTGAGACCCGCCAGACATTCTGCAAGAAATGTGGGAAGCACCAACCCCACAAGGTGACACAGTACAAGAAGGGCAGGATTCTTTGTATGCCCAGGGAAAGCGGCGCTATGACAGGAAAGAGAGTGGCTCTGGTGGGCAGACTAAGTCTATTTCCGAAAAAAGGCTAAAACTACAAAGAAGATTGTGCTGAGACTGGAGTGCGTTGAGCCCAACTGCAGATCTAAGAGGATGCTGGCTGTTAACAGATGCGAGCATTTTGAATTGGGAGGCGACAAGAAGAGAAAGGGCCAAGTGATCCAGTTCTAAGAAGATTTTGTTATGAAGACAATAAAATCTTGACCTTTCAAAAAACAACAAACAAACAAACAAACAAACAAAAACCCAAGGTTCCTTTTGTGCTTTAGTTTATTTAAAGAATACTTGGATGATTCTAACTATATGACCAACATGCAATGAATAAATGCATCAGACACAGAAACTCTTCTAGAAAGGGCATGTCCTTGTGAGGAAAGCTCTGGTGGTCCTTGGGGACCTGCTTATTAAAGATTAAATGAAGTGATAGGAGAGTACTGGGAAAGATTAATGTCATGCTGGAAATTAATAAGAAAACAAGGGATATGGTCCCCAAAAGACTCCAAAATAAACAACAATCACATTACAGAAAAGTCACACTGTTGTGGAGGTTTGGATATGCTTGGCCCAAGAAGTGACACTATTTGAAAGTGTGGCATTTTTAGAGTAGGTGTGGCCTTGTTGGAGGAAGTGTGTCACTGTGGACATGGTCTTTAAGACCCTCATCCTAGCTGCCTGGAAGCCAGTCTTCTCCTAGTGGCCTCAGATGAAGATGTAGAACTCTCAGCTCCTCTTGCACCGTGCCTGCCTGGATGCTGCTATGCTCCCACCGTGATGATAATGAACTGAACCTCTGAACCTGTAAACCTCTGAAGCTGGCCCCAATTAAATGTCCTTTTAAGAGTTGCTCATTGTGTGTTTTGACAGTAATGGAAACCTAACTAAGACACACTGTGTTGCTTAGATTTTTGTCAACTTGACACAAACTGAGGTCACCTGGGAAGAGAGAACCTCAGTTGAGAAATTGCTTCCATCGTATTGGCCTGTGAGTATATCTCTGGGGTATTTTCTCAATTAATGATGAACCTGAGTGGGCCAATCCCACTCTAAGAAATGAAACCCCTGAGTAGGTAGTCCTGGTTTAAATTAGAAACCAAGTTAGGTGAGCCAATAAACAGTGTTCATTACTGCCTCTGACCTTGCTTATGCCCATGCCATGACTTCCCTCAGTTATGGACTGTGATCGGGATATGTAAGCCAAATAAACCCTGCTGAGCCAGAGATGCTTTGAGTCATGGTATTTTATCACAGCAACAGAACCTGAATTATGCATACCCTAAGGTCAGAGACGAATACTAGTAGGTTCTGAGCATCTGTAAATCCAGATCATCAGCAGTGTCAGTGGTGAGGTGAATGTGTGAGGGAGGAACTTAGTCTGAGCATATGCACACGACCAATGACCAGCAGCAGCCAGAGAGGGACACAAGCCAATATTTTTGACCATGACCTTCTTCTCCTTCTGTGGTAGTATACTGATTACCTCACATTCCCTTCTAAGTCCACACATTATTGTAGTTTGAGTTTTGTTTATGTATAAACACCATGACTAAAAGCTACTAAAAGAAGGAAAGAGATTGTCTAGCTTACACTTCCAAGGTCACAGTCTATGGTTATGGGAAGTTGAGGCAGAAACTCAAGTAGGGGCTGAAGGAGAAATCACGGAGAAGTAGTACTTACTAGCTTGCTCATTGACTTGTTATCAACCATATACAGCCCAGGACCACCTACCTATGGATGTTGCTGCCCACAGTGGTCCTTCCTATATCAATTAGCAACCAAGAGAATGACTTGCCCACAGTCAGGCTGATCTAATCCAGGTAATTCTTTAGTTGGGGTTTGATCTTCCTAGTTGACTCTAAGTTTTTCCAAGTTGACAATACAAACTAACCAACAAACCAAAAAAGAAGAGGGAAGGAGGAAGAGAAACTGCAATGTTTTATCTCTGTGGAAGAAAACCACATATGATATTTAGATTCTTGTTAGGCAAAGAGTGATAGCTACTCGTAACCGGACAAGATGGGAAAATGAGAAGTTGAGAGAGACTATTTAAATCTGAGAGGCTAAATCTAAATTACCTGTTGATCTTTAACCCAATTATCACGTTCTCTATTATTGTATTGGGAAAGTTACATAAAAGCTAGCCTTTTTAGCTCGATTTAAAATAGGGAGACCTGAATCCTCTGCTTGATGAGACTTGAGAAAAGAAAGTACAATTTCTCTGATTCTCAAAATGAGCCTAAAGCAAATGGAATGGTCTGCCTACGTTAAACAAAATGAAATGGGCAGGGTAGAAAAATGATGCTTCCATTAGAGTTGAGTAAACCCAGGAAAGAGCATCAAAGATGCCGTGCTCTGGCATCCAGTAGCTCAGCTACAGACTTAGTGAACTTACAGAGCTACTTAATGAACCAGCAAATTAATTGCTCTAGCCAAAGTCTGTTCTTGAGACTATAGTGAAAATACATGGTATTATCACACTTTATGATTTTAAAGTGTGAAATGGAGAAACAAACAAACAAACAAAAAGTCTTTGCATGTGCTTACAAATATAATGAGCCAGCCACATGAACTCACAAACTGTACTCACTAAATATTCGGCCAGTGAGAATGGTAAGGAGGCAGTTGAAGGTGTATTAAAATTTTTTTCTAAGCATAATCTAGCTATTTTCTCAACTGTATTTTTCTCAGTTTAGATAACAGTTTCCTTAATTCAGAAAATCTATTTTACTCTTACTCTCCATGGCAATTAGTAGAAGTTGCTCACTGAGAAGTCATCTCCCCTCCAACTTCTACCTTACTCATTCTGTCTTCCTATCCTATTATTTTCCCCTCCTTTCATCATTTCTCTTCTCTCTCCTTCAACAGCCCTCATCCTATCTTCTATTGTTCCAATTTATGAACACAATAAGCAAACTGCCCAAGTAAAGAAAAAGTTGTTTTCATTCATTAACTGAATAACTCCTGAGATTCATACAAGACTCTAGAGTTGTTGCTGACCACTGTTGGCCATGTAGAAAATCATCGTCTCTCCCTGAAGGATGTGAAGCAGGCAGGAGCCATAGCAGAATGAGTAGTATATGGTTCTATCACAACAAGCCACTGAAGGACCCCAACATGAGAGAAATTTTCATAGTCCAAAGGTAAGGATGAGTCATTTCTCCATTGATACATGGAAAATCAATAGACCACATTCTTTAAAATATTCTAAATATAAGATGTTAAATTTGAATAGATACTCTAAAAATTTGTCACATTTTCCCCCAGATGTTAATTTTTTGAGGATTAGGATAGTCATTGTGAAATTAAGGAGAGTAAGAGATATCCATGTGATTGGGAGAATGCTGTGTGGTGTGTGCTATGAATAAAAAGGAGATTCTTTGTGACACATTCATTTCTTGCTTTGCCACTTTTTAAGCAAGAATTTCTTCGCTCAAGTCATAGGATAGTAACTGGAAAGAAACCTGTTTCTAAAAGCAGCACAGCACTTGCTTTCAGCATCCAGTAAAGAGTTAACCTTCAACAGAGTGGGTGTTCCCACATGAAAGGGTGAAAGGGTTTCAGATCCCCCAAAGCAGAGTCTCAGATGAGGTTCTCAGTGATGGCAATCTCTCTCAGAAAAAGGGAAGAGAAAGGGAAGGGAGTGAATGGGAGGAGAGAGTGGGAAAGAGAGGAGGGAGAGAAAGGACAGGGAGGAGAGAGAAGGGGAGAGGAGGGTGTCTGTAATAGACTTGAAAAGTGAGGACCACCCTCTTGAAGGCCACCAGGTGGAAAAACTCCTCAGCCTCAGCCTGACTGCTGAAGGCTCCTTGGGGGTTATATACTTTTCAGTGTTCTACCCTGAAAGACCCTTTGGTTGGCAAACTGAAAGGAAAATGATGCCTTGAATAAAGGAACTCCCAGAACTGTGCTCAAACAGAAAAGCTATGGCTGAGAGCACATGACCCAAGGCTTCCTCTACAAATTTACACTAGGACTGCCTTTCCTGATGCTAAATAGAAACAAGATTCAAATCTCCAAGTAAGGAAAAACATAACAGAATGCAAATTCTTCTGTTTGATTAATCTTGTAGGATTGCATTGAGGATAAGGTGTAGCCAACCCCCAGCCAATATGTCTGTTTGTTAGTTTGTTAGATTTTTTTTTTTCAACTTGAGAAATACTGTACATCAAATTCCAAATCAAATACTTGAATATGGAAGGATTTCTTTTCTTGCTGCCTTAGCCTTGAAGTCCTGCAGCCGTATGTTGATTGGAGAGGAGTTGACACTAGAATGGAGAAAATAGTCAAGAAGCTGCAGGCAGAAGCAAACAGATGGATTATGTAGGCTTCACCAAAGGAGCAAGCAGAAGTTATTTTTATCTCTGAATTGTGCTCTTATTTGTATTTGAATATGTGTTCTACCCATTACCAATGCAAGACAATGCTGTTTTCTCTGCATACTACTAACAAGCTTTCATGCTATGCCTGCAAGGATTTATCATTAAGTGTTTAAATGGTGATAGAAGTCTATGCTTCAGGGACCAAGTTCACAGAATTTAACAGAGCATTTATAAGTGCTTATGTGGTTAAAGTATTTCACAATAAAATTTTCTTTGTAATACTTCTTGAGAATGTAATATATTATTCTTCCAACTTTTGAAAAAGTTTAAATTTGTTTACATTAAATTTTAGCAAATATAGCACAATGTATGTCTTAGGGTTTCTATTGTGGAATAAGATGCCATAACCAAAAGCGATTCAGAAAGGGAAAGGGTTAATATGGTATAACAGCGTGTAGTCCATCATCCAGAGAAGTGACAGCAGGAATTTAAGGCAGGAGCTGATGTGGAGGCAATGTAGGAACGCTGCTTACTGGATTGCTCCTCGTGGTTTGATTAGCCTACTTTCTTAAAGGAACCAGGACCACTGCCAAGGGATGGCACTTCCCACAGTGAGCTGGGTCTACTGGCTTCAAACACTAATTAAGAAAATGCAGCACAGACTTAAACACAGCAAATATTGTGAAGGCATTCTTTCAATTGAGAGTCCCTTTCCCCAACTGCTACTACTAGCTTGTGTCAAGTTCACACAAAACTAGCCAGGACAGTAAATAACAACACAGGAAATCATGCAACCCAGGAAATCATGCAGGAATTCATGCAATTAATGTAAAGGGGTTAAAAATCTAATAAATGAGATTAAAAGCAGATCAATAAGCACCTTTAACTAAATTTTGCTTTCATAGTCTGCACTTTCCCTTAAAAATTATAGAAATGTATACATATAATATGAAAATAGTGGCATACATTATATGTGGCAGCCATTCTAGAAAATAAGTAAGTAATCTTTAAACTTTCTAAAATAAATATGACAGTGTATTGCTTCCTAATAAAACCCTTGTATTTTATTATGAGATATAAATTATAAATATTCAAAACTGCATTCTTGAATATTGCTAATCTTTCTATTATAATTACTACTATAAGGAGTGTTTCTGAACATATACCCAAGATCACCTGTGGGAAAACTTTATTGTGATTATTTCCTAGAATTGGGAGAGATAAAACACAGGCTATATGTCATTAAGACATAGTTGCTGGAGATTTGAGGTTTAATTACATGGAGTGATAGAAATTCATTTTTTTTCCTCTGGCTTAAAACAGCAACAAAAAGATAAATGCATAAAGCAACTAATATATTGGACATGAAGCAAAAACAAACCATGATCCCTGAGAGAAAGACTTTGCTAATTCTTATTGCCTTCAGGGACTATAGGCCACATACCCACCTCATGTGGAAGCTGCAGAGAACTGGAGCCCTGCAACTAGAACTGAGTCTCAAGAAGACCAGTGTGCTCCCCATTCATAGGACAGAGGCAAACAGGACAGCTCCAGAGAGCACTAAAGTATCCCACACAGGTAGACAATTACACTCTGTCCATATGAGAAAACTACATGAGGCTGGAAACGATTTCAGAAGTATGAGAAGACCAAGAGCAGGTACTCACACAGTGAGAAAACAGTTGCTTTTCCCAAGAGCCTACCAGAAGCTCCTGGTATGCACATATACTGGGTAAGCATGCAGATGGGTCAGACTTCAAAGACTGGCTCAAAACAGATCTTACTCAGTGTGAATGTAGCATATTTCAAGAGCCACACTGTAAAGAATAATGTCTCAAGGTGAATTAACTTAATCCTAAACAAAAGTGAAGAGCCCTTTTTGATCCCAGCAAGGTGGTATGCTGTGGGACCGTGAAAGACAGCCTGTTTTGGTTGAGTGAAGCTTGCACCGGAGACCCAGTAGAAAACTCTACAAGGGATGGAACAGCGAGCCACCTTCCCAGAGACAGGTGCCTGAAACCTCAGAGCCCCCAACTCCATAGTTCTGTGACTATCAGTCACTCAGATAAAGCCCCAAGTTCCAGGCATTCTAGCTAGACTCCACCCTCACAGTTACCTGACAATAGCCAGGTAAGCTCCTCCCCACAGTTACCTGGCAACAAGATAACCCAGCCCACTATAAAAGGGACTGCTTGGCCCCTCCTTGATCTCTTAAGCTCTTACCTGTCATTCTTATCTCTAGCTCTCCTTCTCCTCCTCCCTTCTCCCCTTCTCTCCACATGGCCATGGTCAGCCCCTCTCCTTCTTTTACCTTCTCTCTTTCTATCGTTCTACAATAAAGTTCTAAAACCACTGACTGTCTCTCTGCTCAAGGCCTGCCATACTTGAATGATGGAATAGACTTTCCCCTAAAGAGCTGAAAGGCCCTCCTGTGCTCCAGCCATGGATAGGACCAAAGACTCTTGCCCGTGTGGGAACCACCCAGCGCCCCCTCTTCCCCTGCCCACTCCTCCCTTCAGCCCCCAGGATGACTGAGCTGCCCCCGGGGGGTTTGTTCTCAGCTCTTCCACAGTGTCCAGCATCGTCCGTGATGTCCGAGACAGAACCTGTTACCTCTGGCCTCCATGAGGCCCAGAGACCTCAGACTGCTCCTTGTCTATGCCCCACTGGGTCCGTAGCTTCCCACAGCCAGACACCCACCCAGATCTCTGGAATGTCGTGTGTCAGGATACTCTGGTGGAGTCAGCTTGTGAGGCAGAAATGCCAAAAAGCTGCTCATGAGAAATGAATTTCTAGGACTCTCCTCCTGGATATTCTGGCGAAAGCCAACTCTCCAGTTTGGATCGGTTTGTCAGGCGAAAAGCCTGGAAGCTGTTTCACGAGGATAAGAGTCCAGGGAAATTTTCCTCCCAGAGTTATGGCATCTCTTTCCCTAACCCATTATATTCAAATTTCCACCACATTAATCTAGTGTATAGATTCACGTACACTCTATATAGTATTACCTTATAGTAAATGCCTTTTAAGACTGTATTCTAACATAGCTAAAGCCTTTTTCCAGTGTTCTTAGATTCCAGATAGCAGCAAGGAGCTTAACCTATTCAGTAACTAATTAGCCCCATCATAAAACAATATAAACATCTGTCATTTACTCAGCTGTCTGTAGATAGAGACTAAAAGTCTCACTGAGATAGAAATCTTTTACTACAGGCTACATTCTATGTCAAGTATAGTTGATATACTACCCTGATAAGGGGAAACTCTCCAGACAAGATAAGTTTTACTAGACCTAAAAATTTAGAGCTCTGTGATAGCGCATTACTCTTAAGGCCTGTCAAGAGTTAACAACCCCCTGATGCTTTTAACCTTAAAGTGTGAATTTCTTGCCTGACATTAGGCTGATCCTAGGCAGGGCTTGTTATCCCTAATGTAAACATTTAATTAGTCCCTGTAAATTCCTTTCTGCTGTAACTGGTGAATTTCAGTGTATCTTGTCTTTCTGTGATTTGTATCCTCTGAAAATTCGTTGTTATATAAGTCTGAAGCTCAACCAGAACAATACATTCAGATCCAACACCATTCTCCGTGTTCGACTGTCTGTCACTACATCTTATCTCTGCCCATCTACTCTAGAGACCCTTTCTTACGCAGGCACAAGGGACCAGAGGGCCTGTGGCAGTCGTGGGTTCTCTCTGACCCCCTTTATTCCCCTATGTCCGCTTGCCCTTCAGTACGCTACTGTAGTTCCAGATGCTCATAAGACCGACACTGAAGGATTGCTTGAGCCTGGGAGTTACAAGCAATACTGGAAAACATAGCAAAATTTTATCTACAAAGGAAAAAATAAGGATTATTTACAGACATATAAAAATATCCACAAACTAAATAAGTAAAAGTCACAATATCTGATGTCTAGGAACAAGTTTCCAAGCATAAAAGAAAAAACAAAAATATAAACCATAGAGAGGAAATCAGATGATCAACTAATAGAAACTCAGCCAGAACTCAAATAGATGTTAGAATCAACAGTTAGATAAGGAGGTACAGATATTTTTATAGCTACTTTCCATATAGAGTAAGATGAGCACATGGCATCTCTTAGAGGATCTGCCTTATGAAGTCTGTGTGCAAGATGTGTCTCATGCCTCATCCTGGTTATGCATCTGGCTCCAGAGGTTCAAACATGAAAGATCTCTATATAGACAAATTATATATAAACAGCCAGAGAGAACATAGGTATGTCCACGGATGATACAGATGTAATTTTGTTAGATTGTTTTAAAGATTTGACCAAAACTCTAGAAATAGAAACTACAATGTTGAAAAAGAAGAGAAAAAAAAAAGAGAGAGAAACACTGAATAGCATTAAGAGCAGATTGCATTATATTGTGGGGAAATTTTTATTTTCAATTGATAACAAAAACTGTGCAAAACAAAATGTCTTGTAAAGGTAACTAGAAAAGCTATGAGTATTGGGATCATTGAGAAGGGTCAGAAAGCAGAAAATGGAACAGTAAAGATATGTTGGACAGTTGAAAAGTTTTTTAATTTGATGAGGATGAGAAACTATAAATGGAAAAACCTTAACCAGTAAAATTTCCTTTGAATATTTAGCAGAAAGTTTTTGCAATGACCAACACAGTTTAGAATTTGACTAACTATATTGGGCTTGGTTATTTGCTCTCTGGGCAGAGTTATGTCCTCAAGGAGTTTGGATTCTCTTACTAGACAATGATTTGGATGTCAGGCTGATGAATCAGGAGAGAGTTTAAATGCATCAAGTTGAGCTGATTTTATTTTTGAGCTGTTGTGGCAATGTGATTTTGTATTAAAATAACACCTGATACCGAAGGGTGAGCAGTGCAAATGCATGGCCTTTCTCTCCGCTTTGTTCTTGTGAATCTCACTAGTAAAGACTTTCATATTTGGAGAGAAAAAAATTCTACGGTCATATGATCTATTGTACATTGTTTTGCATTGTTTAAAATTAAATCTCTTTAAAGGATCTTTGTAAGAAGTGCATCTGGATCAAGATGGTTGGAAAACACTGATGAGTTTTGTAAATCATTCCTAGTGAGGGCATCACAGGCAGCCTCACTCTCCTGGAAAGCCACAAATGTGGCTTAGAGAGAGAGAGATGCTGAGGACTCCAGAGTGGGACAGTGTCTGTTTCCACATCTTACCTTAGGGTTGATTCAGCAACAGAACCAACAAGAAGTTGGGAATGAGCTACTTGATGACACTACCTTGTAAATTAGTGACTCTGCTATGGTCTGAGGAGTTGGCCAAGAGACTGTGATGAGAAAGTGAAGTGAAGGCTAAGGAGAGGAAAGATTTATTTGGGAGTGTCATTGGCAGAGTTATTCTTTTTGAATCTGGCTGTGTTTAAAAAGGGAAAAAAAAAACCAAACTTTTAAGAATGAAACATTTAAGACAGAAATAAGAAGAGAAAAGGTAGTATCTTAATGTATGTAACACTCAGATTAAACATGGCCACTTAGCACTTCTCAAACTGCTTGAGTTAAGCTGACTGTTAAGATGCAGCTTTTTATAGATTAAGCTGGAGTCTTCACCTCTCCATTTCTCATAAACTCCCAGACGACGTTGGCGATGTGTTACACTCAGGGTTTGTAGTTCAAGATCCCCATCGACTTCTACTTTGGTTCACTAGGCTACCTCAAACCAAATTTCAAATACCATGCCGTTTCAGCTAAGGATAATTCAGCACATATCCCTAAAATGTGAATTCATCTTAATGATGTCATCATAATTCCATTTTTTAAAAAATTAATAGTTGCCTGGTAACATTAACTGTCCTGTCATTATTCAAACACCACTGATTGCTTTATAGTTGTTTAATTGATTTCTTTCTTTGTTTTGAGTTAAGATTAAAATAAGTCCCATACACTGCAGTTAGTCGATGGGGAAACTGATTGCTCCACCCAGCAAGTGCTTCATTTCATATGGTGGGTTGCTCATAAGTACCTTCTACCTCACCCAGCTCCATACAGTTTCACGACTCATTTTTAAGAAATTGAATAATTTGTCCTACAGAATCTACAATACTCTAAGTTTTCTTGATGACAGAATCTTCACTAAGCTTTCGTGATGGCTTGGTCTTCATTACGTTTTCTTGATGACACGGTCTTCATTGTGTTTTTCGGATGACAGGTTTCCATTATATTTTTTTTATGTCCTGTCTTTCAAGTGTAAAGCCTAGAAACCACACTTACCCATTTTGACTCACCCATGCCTGAGTGCATACACAGACACTCAAACACATATTCTCCATCTCTGCTTCCTGGAACAGAGCTTCAAGGACCCGGGCTCTTCCTGGAGTCAGCCTTTTGGCTCTGTTACTTGTCTTTTCTTCTTGTCCCAATGGAGTTCCTCCATCCTTTGGAGTGTACTGAGTGATAGGGCTGATTTCTGTTCTGAGGTGGTGACACTTGCCACCCATCAGTTACTATGAGGATGAAGAATAGTCACCAAAGGTAAGTTATGGTTAGAAGCTCTGAGGAAAGTCTCAGACTCCAATCCGCAGTGAGAAGAGAGGCTCTGGAGTTGGGGTTAGTAGTGGAACATGCCTGTTATCCACAGAGGATATAAAGCTACTTCCTCATCTAGTTCTAGCTTTGTCATGGATTTTTCTTTTGTTTTGTTTCAAAGATAGATAAGAACATAAAATATATTCGATACAAAAAGTATAAAATTTAATAAAAGCTTTACAGCCTCTGTTTCATATGCTAATTCTAACTGTATATAAATTTATTATGCTGTATTGACTTTAGGTTTGTATAATTCGAGTGTGTTATGTTTTTATTTATTTGCAAGTTTTTAACAGAAATTTTATATAAAAATAATTGATTGTGCATATTTAATGAGGTTTCCATGAAAATTTCAGGAAGATGGGTTTCATATATGGGAGGGCAATATTCTCCAGTTCCCCAGGATAGAAACTCACATGTCCAGGACCTTTCTCATCTATTCAGCTATATCCTTTATGAACATGAACATCTCTCTGGCTTTTGTGAATCATCAAGTCATATTATCACCTGTGAGAAGCAGGCCTTAGGAACCCTTGACTTAGACAGAACCAGAGATAGGTTCATTTAGCCTAGGGCTCTTATTAGTTAGGGATTTTGTTACTGTGAATAGACACTGTGAGCAAGACAAATCTTATAAAAGAAAACATTTAATTAGGGTTGGCTTACAGTTTCAGAAATTCAGTTCATTATTATCATGGCAGGAAGTATGGCAGCCTGTCTGCAGGCATGATGCTAAAAAAGCCAAGAGTTCTGCATCTTCATCCAAAAGCAGTCAGAAGGACGCTATTTCTTCTGCACTAGGAAGGAGCTTGAGCACTGGAGACTTCGCAACCTGCCTGCACAGTGACACACATCCTCCAACAAGGCCACACCTACTATGAGACCACACATCCTAATAGTGCCACTTCCCATAGGCAAAGCGTATTCAAACTGCCAATTCCACTCTCTGGGCCCCATAGTCTTATTCAAACTCATTTCTTTTGGGAGTCCATATCTAGCCATAGCATAATGCAAAAAATACATTTAGTTAAACTTCAACTATCACAGTCTGAACAATGTTTAAACATCCAAAGTTCAAAGTCTCTCCTGAGATTCATCTCTTATCTGTAATCCTCTATAAAATAAAAATCAAAAGGCATATCACCTATTTCCAACATATCATAGCACACAATGTCATAGTGAGGAAGTACTGGACCAAAACAAAATAAAAAACCAACTGGGAATATTACAAACTCTATCACTATCTCTGTTGTCCAATTCCTTTCAGATTTGTAAACTGCAACACAATTCTTTCTCCTGGTTTCTGGATGGTTCTACTTTTGATTAGCAACTTTACCTCTCAGGTATCCCACAGTTCTGGTATCTCTAATATCTTGAAGTCACTAAGGCAAGATCAACTTTACAGCTTTTTGTTCCAATGTCTGGGATCCACACATGATCTTCTGGGTTCTTCCAAAGGGCTTGGGTCACTTTTCCAGCTCTGCTCTCTGTAGCTTTGTAGACTGGCTGAACTCCATCTCACTGCTGCTGCTGTTCTTGGTGGTCATCCCATGGTAATGGTATCTCTAACATGCTGGAATTTCTCACTGCAACTAGGCTTCACCAATAGTCTTTCACAGGCTCTCTTCATGGTGCCAAGCCTCAATTTCTTTGAATGACCCCTTCAGTCCTGGGCCTTCAACTACCTTTGAGGTTATAACTTCATCAATGACCTTTCCTGGTCTCTCATAGTGCCAAGCCACAGCTACTCTCCACTACCCTTTCATGCCTTAAAACAACAACAACAACAACAACCAAAAACAAAAACAAAAAAAAAAAAAAACAAGACAGTCCACTTGAATGATACATTACCAAGTCTGGCTGCTAGCAAGATGTCTATCTCTGGAACACAGCTTCTTTGTGCTCTCAGTAAAATACTTCCCAGAAGATTTCACCTCAGTGATGCTGGTCTCTTCTTAATAACTACTAATTTCTTAGCTTCAGCTAACCAGCATCAATTGTCCAAGTAACCCCCTTTGTTCTTGAGTCTAAAAGACAGAGCCATGTGATCACAGCTGCTGAGTTCTGTGAGAACATGGTACCCTTGTTCTCTTACATCTTTACCAGCTTTCTGTTTCTGATTATTTCCTTCAGAAAACTGTGGGATACAGAACAGTGTAAGCTTAGCAGTCTTGAAAATTGCTCTGCAGACTGACCTTGAATTCAGAGATATGCATGCCTCTGTCTCCGGAGATTAAAAGTGTATACTATCACATCTAAACCTAAGCTTTTCTTTAATTCCTTTACACAAGACCTTTATAAGCCTGACCACTATGTCTTAAGATCAGGATCACAGGTGTGTCTGCTGTCTCTGGATTGCGGTTCATTCAGGTTGTGGTGGCACATTCCTGTAGAATTTGCTGAAGGAGGCAGATGCAGGAAGCACGGCAGCCTGCAGACAGACATGTTGTGGAAGAAGCCAAGAGTTCTACATTTTGATCCAAAGGCAGCCATGAGAAGACTCTTCCACACTGGGTAGAGCGTGAGCACTAGGAGACCTGACAGCCCACCTATGCAATGACACACTTCCTTATCTTTTCCAGTAAGGCCACACCTTCTATAGTGCCACTTCCTGTGGGCCACACATATTCAAATCACCACAGGCTCCAATACATTGTAACTACTAGAGTTATAATATCTAATAACTATTAGAGTTAGAAGAAGTGTTGTAACATCTATTCTAAATTCACACAGGTAGTGCAATAATTCAATCAAAAGACCCGTAGCTGGTGATTGGACACTTGGAAGAATAGGTTGGAATGAAATAGGTTGCCTCAGGTCTAGAAATTAAATTTGGAGTGGTACTTATGGGATATAGAAGGAAAGCTCATTTCATGAATGTTATTTTGTAGCAAATCAAATGTCTGGTTTTTCCCACTTTGTCTTGTTAGTTGATATTGCTCATTACCTCAATTCTTTAAGTAATTAGGATGGAAAAGATAATATCCAAGATATTTTATTTAGATGGGATACATTCATGTAAGAACATTTTCCTATTAATCCTTTATTTTTCCTGTATATTTTTTAAATAGAGAAAAATCTTGACCCCTTTACTAATTTTCAAAGCAGAAATTTATCATGAATACTTGAAAATGAACTATGCTGTGAGGGGATACTATTGTCATGGGTCCTTAATTTTGTTTGTTGTGACAGTTCTATAGTTTTTATTGGTGGATAATCAAATGTTTGTCCACCATGCCCTTGAGTTGCCCCCTTGGTGGCTTGTTATAAACAGTCTCTCCCTCTCTCATAAATATTTTAATGACAGTGGCTTGGTGTCTGAGTACCCAATAATCAACCCCTATGAATCTGTGTAGCCTGGCTGTAGAGACATTGCTCCTGAGATTGGCTGGTGTCACTATTCAAGCTTCAAAGTGATCCAGGTCCAACACTATGGCTTCTTTTTTTCCATTTCCAGCTCCAGGCCTGGAATCAGTCACTTCTCCAAGCAACTATTTTCTTACAGTGGGACATGAACTACTGTGGATATGTTGTGTATTGCCATGTGGCAAGATCTTGCTTCAAGAATTCTGCAGTGACACTATCTGGAAAATTATTTATTTTTAAAGATAACCTACATTTCTCCTTTAGATTCAGCATTTAAATGGTTTTATTTAGTTTCTCTTTCATCTGTTTCTTGCCCCCCACCCCCCATTACACAACTGCACACAATGTAAAAGCATGGTTTCAAATGAGTCAGCATAATTACTCATTAGATTTATGCCACAGGGATGCATTACCATCTTATAATAAGAATATGAAGTTGCCTCTAACAATGTATTTAAGTTTTCTTGTTATTTTTGATTCAATTGTTTTTGTCTTTAACATATGTCATCATGAATGCATAATCAATTTGCTGTCCTGTAAAGTTGCTTGAAACAATTCCTTTCTTGTCTATGTGCCACCAACTTGCTAAATGACTTTTTTTTTCTTCCCTGCCAGTGTGGCATCTGCTTTTTAGGCACTTTTAAAATACTCAGTTGTATGGCATGATTATGTAAAAAATTCACAGTCAGTTTTACAAAGCAAATTTATTCAAAGAATTCTGTTTCTTTTTCTACTGCCTGTCCTCTGCCTTTAGTAATAGTTCTAATAAAGAAGAGGTCTTCTTCTTCTTCTTCTTCTTCTTCTTCTTCTTCTTCTTCTTCTTCTTCTTCTTCTTCTTCTTCTTCTTCTTCTTCTTCTTGTCTTCTTCTTCTTTGTCTTCTCTCCTCCTCCTCCTCCTCCTCCCCCTCCCTCCTTCTTCCCCTCCCCCTCCCCTTCCCCCTCCTTCTCCCTCTCTCTGTCCCTCTCCCCCTCCCCTTCCTCCTCCTCCTCTTCCTCCTCCTCCTCCTCCTCGTCCTCCTCCTCCTTCTTCTTTTCCTTCCATTTTTGTTTTGTTTTGCATTTGGAAAGACTGAAGATCTCGCAGGATGTCCCTGAACTTAATTGCAGTTGAGAATAATTTTGAGTTTGGTTCTTCCTGCCTCTTCCCAGGTGCTGGGATTTAAGGCTGCATTTCACACCCAATTCTTTCTTTCCTTTAAAAAAAAAAAACTGGTACATGTATATTGCACACTTTCTCATGTGAACTATACCTTGCACATTTTTTTCTAATGTACTTTTTATATTTTTCAATTTTTTTCTTGACCATGGAAATGTCAAGTCTGACTTTTCTTGTCTCTTTAATTTTAACAAATATTTGGACTGGTAGGAAACTTCATTTTTTCACGAGAATTCCATTCTTTTTATTAGAAGCATTGGATGTTAGAGATAAATTTTTAATTTAATTTTTATTTATTATCTTATGTGCACGGGTATTTTGGCTTCTTATATGTCTGTATACCATGTACAAGAATAGAGCATGTGATCTCCTGGAACTGGAGTTAGATGGTTATTAGTCACTATGTGGGTGCTGGAAGTTGAACTCAAGACCTTTGGAAGAACAGCCAGTGTTTTAACCACTGAGATATCTCTCCAGTCCCTGGGGGATCTTTTAATGTGGTCTAGTACAAATATAAAGTATATAAAAGTAAAAGAACATAATTTTTATAGAATTTTACAATTGAAATGTATTGAATATATTCTTTCATTTTGAAAAGCAAAGCGCATAGCTACTGAGGAAAACAATCAAAATTATAATGTATATTATGGATAGGATTAGAACCCGGGACTCATTTGTTATGTCCCATCATCTTTCATTGTTATTTGGAAACTTTAGGTTGCATGCCAGAAGAAAAGTATGGTGCATTTCCGTGAAACCTAATGCAAGAGTCAGCAATTTGATTGTTTGGAATAAATAAATACTACATAGATAGATAGATAGATAGATAGATAGATAGATAGATAGATAGATAGATAGATTATAGAAAGATAGAGTTTTCTTTAAAAAATATTGAAGTAGACAAAGTTAATGTGAGTTTTATGGGTATCAGGGCACCAGTTTGCATGTTTTCTCTGATGCACTTTCATCACCTAGAAGTTGGCAGGGTCTGTGGTATTCAGTGTTTGCTACAGAGCTAGTCCAGGCCTACGAATGTGGAATAGAAAAAAAATAAGGACCCTGCTGACCTCAAGATAATTTACCTGAGAAGAGGAACTATGGGCTCCTCTACAACACCTTGGATCTTTCAAATGCACCTGAGGTAAATCATGAAGTCTGAGGTTCCCAGTGCTTCCTGCCTCATAGAGACTCATATCATAAAGGGAGCTAAAGACTTCCATAGTAGAGACTTATGGTACCTGGATGGAATTCAGTCTTAAGGACAGTAAGATAGAAATCTGGAGGTAGATGACATTGCAAACCAAAAACAAGTAGAAGAAAAGTTGCTTATGGCTTCTTGCTTGTGGTCATTTCTCTGAGAACCTAATAGCTCACATCTTCAGAGAAACCATAAGGATTAATATCATAAATTAAGGTAGAATGTGAAAGCAAAGTAGAAAAAAAAATTAAGTCTCTCACATGGGTCTATAGAGTGTGCACTGCACTGTGCACATACTCCCTTCTATGTAGAGTAACTTCCAGGTAAGCACAAGTATGAATGGACAAGCTGCATGCAGATGCCCAGTGGTCAACCCACTCTGTTTCCGAGTTAACTATTAAATCCCTTGGGCTTAATAATAAATGAAGAGAGGGCGTCCTAGTACTCTTTCTTGCAGTACTGACATCGTTCTAACTCAACTTTCAGCCTTAACTACCAGGGCTCATATTTAGGATGCTAAAAGACATAAACAGAGACCAGTTCCAACAGGAAGTCTCCTCTGCTTCATTGTTGCTTATGTGTTTTGATGGTTATATTTGCTAAATATAATGACGCAGGCATCAGATGAGATGCTGGAACTGAAGTTTACTTTGTATACTGAGTGTACATATAGGTCACAGGAAATGGAGTTTATCTCATATAGTATGGTTTTCCACAGATAAATTATTTTTGATTTGTCTGGTCATCTTCTTAGGATACTATGACCTACACTACATACCAACATAGGAAACTGTGATGAAATCAAATTGACAGAGCCAGATCTGCCAAGAAGTCCTTGAAGCATGGCTTAACTAGTTAAGATCAAAAGTTCTAGCTTTGTTCTTAGTGGATGATTTTAAAAACTAGCCAGGCTTCCCTTGCGTGCATCCTCGTGTTAAAATCCGCATGTGTGTGCTCTGGGAGGAAAAAACTATTTTTCATTGGAAAGATGCTTAAACCCTCACCCAGCTGAGAAGCAGAGATGGTGGCTTAAAAGCAATGGAAAAATAAAATTGCCTGGGAAAAGGCTTGGGGACGTTTTTAATGTTTTTGGATCTTTTACCTCAATATGCTTTTAGTTATTTGATCGCCAAAATGTGCCTTTTCCCCCCTCAGGGAAGGATTTGCTTAAGTATCTGTTAGACTGTACAATTCTAGAGAATTTAGAAGACAAAAGAACACAAGTCAGGAACTGTACTCACACTGGGGCAAAGAAGAGGCTTAAAATTGATCTAAAGCCTTTGATATTGCATATTGAAGACCTGGAGGATTTGCTTGGGAGAACCTGTGATAGAATTAGAATGGGGGATGGTAACCTGCTGATGCTACACTCACGTCATACCTTGTGAGCTAGTCACTGTAGTAACAAGCCCAGAGTGCTCTGCTGTGGAGCACTATACAGGTGAGCTACAGCACTTGCTACCAAGTGAGGGGAGACACCAGCCGGGGACTGTGCTCTTCCACTCAATTGGACGCTCGGGCCCCACAGCCTAAGAGTAGCTCTCCCAGCCAACACACAACTGCTTGCAGTGTGGCTTTGCATAGAGTTCAGCTAATTTTATTTCCTTACCTCTCTGTGATGTTTTAGTGAACCTCCAAAATCAGCCTTTGGAAACAGTCCAGCTGGCGCCATTTTCAGCATGAAGTAGGACCTGGGTGTCTCATTTAGAATCCAGTTTCTAGTTTCTAGTTTCATCTCTCCTATGCCAAATTCTGTGGCCTTGGATAACTTATTTAAGTTTCATAAACCTCAGGGTTTTTTTTTTTCATCTGTAAAATGGCAGTTACTCTGTGTCGTGTCATAAAGAAAAGGTTAAAATTGTAAATGATGAAACTCAAATAACCCTATTTTTCTCTTGATCCTACTGTTTCTGCTACTTTGAAATTAATTTATCCTTATAGAAAATATATGCAGCTGCTGATAGCTGACCTATCAAATGATACTATAAAAGGATACTTGTAGATAGTTTAACTTTATGTTCTTACATGTGATGAGTGCATAGACAGGATGGATTAAGGAGATGATTAAAAATTGGATGAAATTTCCCAAGAACCAGCAGATCACCTCCTACACTGGAGAATAAACTATGCATCCAACCTATTATTTAAAGCATTTAAGTGTCCCTCCCCATGGAGATGAAGGGGAAAGAGTGTGTTGTGTCTTCCATCCTGGCTTCTGAATGTAGAGACTTTGGAAGGCACACTGAGCATCTGAATCAGAGACAGTGGGCAAGAATCACAAAGCAATCACACTTGTGGCAGGAGCCAAGATGAAAGTCAGTTGTTTCTTCTCCCTTTGCCAATGTGATGGCAGACTCTAGCCTTCAGATCTCAGAATTTTACAATGTGCTTCCAGCAAGGAACTGCTTTCATGTTTGTCTCTTGTGCTAAATCTGGATCAATTCTCACAGTGTCTTTCTTGCATCGAGCCCAGAAAAATGATTTTCTGCTTTGGAAGAGTTCTGAATGTTCTCTTGATGGAAAGCAAGCCTTGAGTTTGCATTTCCCTACGCCTCTCCCTGCAGTTATAAACCCTCCCTTCTCCAAATGTTCTATGATGGAATCGATTGATGATCCTTCATGTCGTTCAGAATTCTTTTCTGATTTTTTTTATACAGGAATTAATAAGAGGCCGCCATCATCTGTGTGTGAATCAGGAAGAGAACTGACAAAAATCTATGTGTCCCCTTCTTGAGAAAGCTAAGATAGATGACCTTATCTCCCAGACATGCCTCTTCTCTCTTTTGTTATAAACCGAAACTAGGAATCATGTGAGGGGTTTGAATGACTACTGGCTTTCTGAAAATTGGGAGGAAAACTTGGAGCAGGAAGTCAGAAACATTGGTGCTCATGTATTCTTCCTCAGTATGTACTGTGGATGTAGAGATAAATGAAATAGCTCTCAACATGGTGGCTTTTCTCTTCCAATTAGAGAGGACTAGGAAATAATAAGAGTCATGAATTCACAGGCAAGTATACACTGGTTGCTATGGAAAAGCCAAGGGCAGTCACCAGAAGGCAAAGGATACAGATAGTTTGCCTATTTTCCACAAGAAGAATTGGAAGAAGTGATAAAGGTGTCGAGTAAGACATTTCTGTCCTGGAAACAATCACATACAGAGCAAGGAAGTGGGCATAGTACGAGGGCTCCCTCCTATCACCTCAGAAAATGTTCTAAGAGATGGTAATGTTTCAGTTGTATCCCTAGAAATTCTGATTTAATTCAGGATTCTCAAGGGGAACAGAGAAAAAAAATACTAGTAGACTAGTTTGCATGGTATGAACTAGCTAGTTTGATGATGAGTGCACACTGGAGAGGCTGAGAACCTGGTAGCTGCTCTGCCCTCAAGGCTGGATGCCTGAGCAATTCTGATATGATGTTGAAGGCCTTCATGCCCTAAGATGCATCTGGTGTTTTGTCCATGTTGGAATGATGAAGAAGCAAGGTCCTGAGGTTAGCAAAGAATGGCAGCAAGAGGATAGATGCATCCTTCTGCAGAACGTGAAGGAGGGCAGCAAAAGAGCACGGCTTTCCCCTTAATTTCTTGGTATCTGCATGACCAACAGAAGGTCTGTCCATTAGAGGAAAAGGCCACCTATACTCAGTTCTCATTTAACCTTCCCTGGAGAGGCATTCACACAAACGTCTTAGTTGACTCCTGATTCAAGGAAGCTGACACTCAATATTAACAACCCCAAATACCTATAAACTCTTTTCTAACTAGAAGGCAGGGCTTGTAGGGATAAATAAAGATGAGGAATGTAGAGTAGTTGGCATTTTCTATGCCTTGGTCAGATTAAATATGTCAAAGGCAATGGAGTCACCTTTAATGGTTACATACTGATGGCAAAGATTGGGAATAGGGCAGGATCAACCAAGACTTTTGATAGGTGCTCAATGAATGGACAGCCTAGAGTAGTGCAGGGAGTATGTGAGAGTGTGATGAGAAATATGTGGTTCTAGAAAACAGAATAAAGCTTTATAAGAAGTCTGTGGCTGTGAACTGGATAACATAGATCTCTAAATATTTCACTCTGGTGAGCATAAGGAATCACAGAGTAGCTACAGCCTTGCACACCACCTTCCCTCTGTTAGAAAGAGAAAGGCTGGGTTACCAGATTGATTGTACACTGGGCTTTCCTTCCCTATGCTAATAAGAGAGTTGCTGCTTAGCTCAAAGTCCATCAATGCAGTAAGCATCTTTTAATAAAGAAAATGAGGCAGCCCAATAGGCGTCTCTTCCTTTCCTTTCTCTGTGCAATCTATGGCACATTTAGCTTTCCTTCCCATTGCTTCCCTACAGCAAGTTTTCAAAAGACACAAATTTGAGTTCTCGGAGATTGTCCTCTTCTTTCAATGAAGCCTCTAGCCACTGGTACGCAATCAACAGGGAGCTAAGCCCAATGGCTGCCTTACCATAAATGCATATTCTCTTGTCCCACAGAAGAACTAATTTCTTCTGGTTCATATTTTAAAGTAGGAGACAGCTTGAGAGTTACGTATCAGGGAACTGGTGCTGAGCCGAGAAGGAGCAATGGTTTCTGGATAATTGGCAGGACGAGCTCTGGCTTATGTAACAGTTACCTCTGGCAATTTGTCCCAACACCCCTTTTGGCAGCCACACTGTGGTGGTTTAATAGCAGGAACTTGGCCGGTTTTCAGCCAATCTGCCTTTTCCTTTGCCTGGCTGCAACTACAGTAACTTTCTTTCACCTTCTTTCCAGATCAACCTGGTTCTGTAAACATGTCAGTCAGGGTTTACATGAAGCTATGTTCTGCCTCAGTGCCTCTAGTCCATGATTTCAGTTCCAGAAGTCATCTTTAACTTTATACAAAGAGATTCTGTGATTTGAGCTTAAGCCCAGGTGGCAGTAGAACCTGTTGAAAAGTTAGAATGGTACCATATTTTAAAGCATTTTACAACGTGGAAGGAGGGGGTTAGCATCATCACCAAAGAGCAAACCAGTCTTGTCCTTTGGAGTGGTAAGCCCACAAACAGCTGTGCTATTTATTCTCAGTACTGTCACCCAGGAGTGCCTGACTGATGTGTGCCCCTAGAGGAGCACATACAAAGAAAATTAGTTCTGTTTCCCAAAATTCTTATGTCCTTTACCCTTATCTGCCTTGCCAGGATATGCCCTGGAGATGCCAGTGTTGGCTATAGATAAAGAGAACTTCCTTAGTGGCCTTCAACATTCTTTAAAATTGACTTTCTATTGAAGAAATGAGCTAGAAATATAACTTTTCATAATAACAGCCATCATAATGCCAAAACAGGAGCTGGAATAAGGGTCTTTTGCCTTAATTTCTCTTATGGAAAGAATCACCAAGTTTCATATAAAGAGAAAAATCTCATGGGGGAGGTAGGCAAGTCCACGCTCTGGTCTTTCACCTATTGCCTCATGGTAAGTCAATTCTAAATTTCTCTTAGCAGTAAATATTCCCTAAAGGACTTGAGTTGAAAAGGATTGGATGGCACAAAATAGTAGTAGTAGTAGTAGTAGTAGTAGTAGTAGTAGTAGTAGTAGTAGTAATGAGAAGAAGTCAGCATTTCAGAATGAAGGGAAATGAGCCCTAAGTGATACCCCAACTGAGGACTTATGACAGTTGCTGGATTCTAGAGAGGAAGGGTCAGTTTTATTTTAGAGACTGGCCTCAAATTTATGCCTATATAGGTAATATGAATTAGATTTTGTTGGTTTTATAAAAGAATAAAAGAGAGTATGAAGTTGGGGGGGGGGGAGTTAGTGGAGTAGAACCAGGAGGAATTAATGGGAGGAGGAGATGGAATATAACCAAAATGAATTGTGCATATATTTAAATTTTCAAAGAATTGGTAAGACTTCTTATTGTTTTTGAAAGTGAAGGCTACTAGAAAGTAATTAAGTCATTGTGAGTGCTGTCATTGGAAAGGATTAAAACAGTTCCCATGAGACCCTTGCTACTGCACAAAGAAGAATGTCATGTTACAAAAGCAAACACTTGACCTTCCAGCCTGCTTATTCAGCCAGGGAAGATCATCAGCATGTCTGCCCCTCCAAAGACCCCACAGTCTGAAGGCCTCCCAGGAGATCTGTAGCAACCCAGGGACACAGGGGACAGGCTCCAGACAGAGACACCTAGGCCAGTTAACACCAAAGATAACCAGATGGCAAGAGGCAAGTGCAAGACCATAAGCAACAGAAGCCAATATACTATGGGGTCATCAGAACCTAGTTCTCCCGCCACAGCAAGTTCTGGATACCCCAACACACCTTAAAAACATGATACTGACTTAAAATTCTCTCTCATAAAAATAACAGAGTCCTTTAAAGAGGATATAAATAACTCACTGTAAGAAATGCAAAATAATACAGGTAAATAGGTAGAAGCCTTAAAGAGGAAACAAATAAATTCCTTAAAGAAATACAGGGAAACACAAGCAAACAGGTGAAGGAATTGAGCAAAGAGGTCCAAGACATAAAAATGGAAGTAGAAACAATAAAGAAATCACAAATGGAGGCAATTCTGAAAATGGAAAACCTAGGAACGAGGTCAGGAGCTACAGATGCAAGCATCAACAACAGAATACAAGAGATAGAAGAGAGAATCTCAGGCATAGAAGATATTGACACAACACTAAATCAAAACACTAAATGTACAGAAGGAACAAAAATGGATATTAAAAGCTGTAAGAGGAAAAGGCCAAGTAACATATAAAGGCAGACCTATCAGAATTATACCAGACTTCTCACCAGAGACTTAAAACCCAGAATAGCCTGGACAGCAGATATGCAGACCCTAAGAGAACACAAATGCCAGCCCAGGCTACTATATCATGCAAAACTCTCAATCACAGTAGATGCAGAAACCAAGATATTCAATGAAAAAACCAGATTTAAACAATATCTATCTTCTAATTCAGTCTTCAGAGGATTCTAGAAGGAAAACTGCAATAAAAGGAGGATAACAACACCAAAGGAAAAAACAAGAAATTAATCATCTCACAACAAAACCAAAAGGAGAGAATCACAGACACAGAATGCCACCTACAACAGCAAACATAATAGGAATTAACAATCATCTGTCTTTAATATCTCTCAATATCAGTGGACTCAATTCTCTAATAAAAAGACATAAGCTAAGAGACTGAATATGCAAGCAGAATTCAGCATTTTGCTGCATACAAGAAATTCATCTCAATGACAAAGACAGAGACTACCTCAGAGTAAAAAGCTGGAAAAGGTCTTCCAAGCAAATAGTTCCAAGTAACAAGTGGGAGCTGCCATTATAATTTTCAATAAAATGGACTTTCAACCAAAAGTTATCAAGTGAGATGGGGAAGGACACTTCATATTCATCAAAGGAAAAAAATCACCAATGGAAAGTCTCAATTCTGAACATTTATACCCCAAATGCAAGAGCATCTACATTCATAAAAAAAAAACTTTACTAAAGCTCAAAACATACATTGAACCTCACACAATAATAGTGGTAGACTTTAAGACCCCACTTTCAACAGTACACAGCTCATTGAAACAGAAACTAAACAAAGACACAGTGAAACTAATAGAGGTTCTGAACCAAATGGATTTAACAGATGTATACAAAACATCACACCCGAAAACTTCTACTCAGTACCATGTGTTACCTTCTTCAAAATTATAATCAGTCACAAAACAAGCCACTACAGATACAATAAGATTGAAATAATCCTGTGAATCCTATCAGATCACCATAGACTAGACTTCAATAACAACAAAAACAACAGAAAGTTCACATACCCATGCAAACTGAACAACTCTCTACTCAAAGATAACTTAGTCAGGGAAGAAATAAAGAAATTCAAGATTTTTCTGGAATTCCATGAAAATGATGATACAGTATACCCAAACTTATGGAGCACAATGAAAGCAGTGCTAAGAGGAAAAAAATCATAGCACTAAATGCCCTGGTAAAGAAATTGGAGAGAGCTTATACTATCAACTTAACAGCACTCCTGAAAGCCCTAGAAGAAAAAGAAGCAAATACACACAAGAGGCATAAAAAGCAGGAAATAGTCAAGCTCAGGGTAGAAATCAACAAAATAGAAACAAGGAGAATGATACAAAGAGTAAACAAAACTAAAAGCTGGTGCTTTGAGAAAATCAGCAAGATAGATAAACCCCTAACCAAACTAGCCATCCCAGAGATAGTATCCAAATTAACAAAATCAGAAATGAAAAGGGAGACATAACAACAGAAACAGGAAATTAAAAAAAATCAGATCTTACTACAAAAGCCTATACTCAACAAAACTGGAAAATCTAGATGAAATTGATGATTTTCTAGACAGATATCATATACCAAAGTTAAATCGAGAGCAGATAAACTATCTAAACAGTTCCATATCCCCTTAGGAAATAGAAGTCATTAAAAATCTCCCAACCAAAAAAAGCCTGGGGCCAGATGGCTTTAGTGCAGAATTCTGCCAGACCATCAAAGAAGAATACCAACCTTCCCCAATCTATTCCATAAAATTGAACCAAATGGAGTACTACCTAATTCATTCTATAAAACCACAATTACTCTGATACCTAAACCACACAAAGACCCAACGAAGAAAGAACTTCATACCAATTTTGCTTATGAGTTTCATTGCAAAAATACTCAGTAAAATTCTAGCAAACCAAATCCAAGAATACATTAAAACCTTCATTCACTGTGATCAAGTATGCTGCATCCCAGGGATGCAAGTTTGTGTCAATATACAAAAATCCATTAACATAATCTACGATATAAACAAACTCAAAGAAAAAGTCACATTATCATCTCATTAGATGCTGAAAAAGCATTTGGCAAAACACCCCTTCATATTAAAAGTATTGCAGAGATCAGAAATTCAAGGCTCATACCTAAACATGATAAAAGCAATATACAACAAATCAACAGCCAATATCAAATTAAATGGAAAGACACTTGAAGCAATCTCACAAAAATCAGGGACACAATAAGGCTGCCCACTCTCCCCATATCTATTCAATATAGTGCTTGAAGTTCTAGCTAGAGCAGTAAGACAACAAAAGGCGATCAAGGGGATACAAACTGGAAAGAAAAAAGTCAGTGGATCACTATTTGCAGATGATATGTTAGTGTACATAAGCGACCCCAAAAATTCTTCCAAAGAACATCTACAGCTGATAAACAACTTCAACAAAGTGGCTGAATATAAAATTAATTCAAACAAATCATTACCTTTCCAATATACAAATGATAAATAGGTTGAAAAGGAAATAGGGAAACAATACCCTTCACAATAGACACAAACAATACAAAATATCTTGGTGTAATTCTAACCAAACAAATGAAAGTTATGTATGATAAGAACTTCAATTCTCTCAAGAAAGAAATTGAAAAAGACCTCAGAAAATGGAGAGATCTTCCATGCTAATGGATTGGTAGGATTAACATAGCAAAAATGGCCATCCTACCAAAAGCAATCTACATATTTAACACAGTCCCCATGAAAATTCCAAGACAATTCTTTACAGATATGGAAAGAACAATTCTTAAATTCATGTGGAAAAACAAACAAACAAACAAACAAACAGACAAAAAGCCAGGATAGCAGAATAATTCTTAACATTAAAAGAACTTCTGGAGGAATCACCATCCCTGACTTCAAGGTGTATTTTAGAGCAATGTTCATTAAAAAAAAAAAAAAAAAAAAACAACAAAAAAAAAAACAAACAAAAAACTGCATGGTATTGGTACAGGTTGATCAATGGGATAGAGCTGAAGACCCAGAAATAAACCCACACACTTACAGATACTTGGTCTTTGACAAAGTACTCAAAAATATACAATGGAAAAAGAAAGCATCTTCACCTAATGGTGCTGGTCTAACTGGCAGTCTTTGTAGAAAAGCAAAAATAGATCCAATGTGTCACCTTGCACAAAAATGCAAGTCCATGTGGATCAACAACCTCAACATAAAACCAGATACACTGAATCTAATAGAAGAGAAAGTGGGAAGGAACATTGAACTAATTGGCATGGGGAGGGGGCAGTTTTCTAAACAGAACTCCAATGGCTCAGGTTCTAAGATCAAGAATTTATAAATGAGACCTCATGGAACTGAAAAGCTTCTGTAAGACAAAGGACACAGTCAATAGGACAATCAGCAACCTACAGCTTGGGCCTAATATCCAAAATATATAAAGAACTCAAGAATTTAACCCCCCCCAAAAAAAACAAAAAACCAAACAACCCAAGCAAAAAATGGGGTATAGAGCTAAACAGAGAATTCACAGCAGAGGAATATTGAATAACCTAGAAGCACTGAAGGAAATGTTCAAAGTCCTTAGTGATCATGGAAATGCAAATTGAAATGACCCTGAGACTCAACCTTATACTAATCAGAATGACTAAGATCAAAAACCCTGATGACAGCATATGTTGGCGAAAATGTGGAGAAAGAGGAATACTCCTCCATTCCTGGTGGAATTGCAAACTTGTACAACACTCTGGAAATCAATCTGGAGGTCCTCAGAAAATTGGAACTAGAGCTACCTGAAGACTCTGGTATACCATTATTGGGCAATATCCAAAAGATGCCCCACCATACAACAGGGGCAAGTGCTTCAGTATCTTCCTAGTAGCCTTATCTGTTATAGCCAGAAGCTGGAAACAACCCAGATGCCCCACAATGGAAGAATGGATACAGAAAATGTGGTTCATTTACAGGGTAGAATGCTATTCTGCTACTAAGAACAAGGACATCGTGAGTTTTGGAAGCAAATGGGTGGAACTGGAAAATATCATCTGGAGTGAGGTAACTCAGACCCAAAAGGACATACATGGCATGTACTCACTAATAAGTGGATATTAGCAAAAAAAAAAAAAAGTACAGAAAAAAAAAAGTCCACAGAACTCAAGAAGGTTAACAAGCTGAAGGGCTCAAGTGAGAATGTTTCAATCCCACTTGGGAGAGAGTAGAAAACAATCACATGAGGGAGGGAGGGCCCTTGGTGGGAGAGGTGAGGGGAAAAGGGGATCAACATAAGTAAGGTATTGGGTGTGGGGAGACTGGAGAGAAGCCCGGAGGGCCAGCAGAATTAATGAAAATATGTAATCTCGGGGGATGGGAGTTGGGAGACCCTCCAAAAGTCCCAGAGCCCTGGGAGTTGGGAGACTCTTAGGATTCAAATGCAGGGACCTTAGATGAAATGTTCAACAGTGGGGAGACAGAACTCAAGTCCACTTCCAGTAGAAAGACAGGGCATCAAGTGGAGGGGTGAGGTTGCCATCCTGCAGTCAAAAACTCTGACCCAGAATTGTTGCCTAAAAGAACTGCAGGTGCAAAAATTGAGAAGAGACTGAGGGAAAGGAGGTCAAGTCACTGGCCTAAATTGGGATTCATCTCAATGGAGGTTCCAAGGCCTGAGACTATTACTGATGTTATCTGTAGTGTGCTTACAGACAGGAGCCTAGCATGGCTATCTATCTTCTGAAAGGCTCCATAAGCAGCTGACAGACAGATGCAGATACTTGCAGACAACCAATGGATTGAAGTTATGGACCCCTGTGGTTGAATTAGAGAAAAGCTGGAAGAAGCTGAGGAGGAGGACAACCCCATAAGACCAGCAGTCTCAACTAACCTGGACTCTCAAGATCTCTCAGACACTGAGCTACCAAACAGGCAGCAGACAAGAGCTGGTCTGAGGCATTCAACATATATACAGCAGAGGACTGCCTGTTTGGCCTCAGTGAAAGAAGATGTACCTAACTGTTGAGAGACTTGAGTCCCTGAGGAGTGGGGAGGCCTGTTTGGGGTGTGGAAGAATATCTTGGAGACCGTGGGAAGAAGAATAGATAAAGAAACTGTGGGAGGGTGGATCTGGAGCAGGCAATGACTGGATGATGAAAAAAATAAAGTAATATTGAAAAAAATCAAACAAGCTTTTGCCCCAATACTGTACACTATTGGACCTTAAAAGGCAGTACAGTTGTCCAGTCATTGACTTTCAGCTCGTGAAACTGTGACCTAAACAAATGTTGCTTTATACATCAGTGTCAGTTGTTGTGCTATAACCACCAAACATGGACTAGTTCATGCTGCTATGGGTAGCGTTTTGAACCTATGAAGAGAGCAGCTTTCACAGTATAAAGGGAGCATTTTTTAATACATGGGTCTAGAAATATTTCCTGTGCCCCCCAAAACAGTCTGTCTCTAGAATCTCTCCGCTCTGAATGTGTCCTTTCTCCTTGTTTTGAGGAAAACAGTTCAGAATCTATTTTATTTAAATAGTGATGAACTTCATGGCACTCGCTCATCTCCATTTTAATAGGATGGATACATTCAGTAATGAATCTCCTGTGTCAACAACAACTCTGGAGGTTGGGAAGACAAAAACAACTGGGATAAAACCAATAGAACAAACAAACAAAAGGCCTGGAACAGAGCAATAGGAAGTTGTTCCATTGTCTGTCCTCTTTTCTGTTAATCTCTACCAGTGGAAGACCAAATGACCACTTCAGGACCACTTACATTTCCTAAAATTATTTTACCCAAATCCCGAATTATTTGATCCAATTCAGCAGTCTGAAGTGGGAATTAAAATAAAAATCTGTTTGGCATCAACCTGAATGAGTGTATTTTCTGGCACACATATGTAGGCAAAATTATACAATTCATAATTCATGAGCATGCCTAATGCTTTATCTGGAACCAGCAGTCATTTTATTACCCAAGCTTTAACCCTTATGTTGCAGAGCAGATGGGCCAGGGCACTCTCATAGGAAAATGGAATAGAGGGTGAAATCAGGGAACAGTGGAAATGTTAGCTTGCCCTTTTCCATATCATTGGACTTCTATTAGCTAACAAAAATGATCACTGAATCTTCAGAGGAAGGTGCTTGATAAATTCATATAAGATGAAAACTCTTGCTTGTATTGACAAGGGAAAGATATGAACTGTTTTGAGGACCCCAGAGATATCTGGGAGCCCTTTCACTTCTCAGTCAGCACTTGCTCCTTTTTCCTAGTTGATCAGAGATCAGTTTTGCCTTTGCCTGCATGTAAATTTTGGGTAACTGTAATACTATAGTGCTTATATCTGGGCCTCGGATGTTAGAGAATTGTCCTTGTTGTGTGCACAGCAATATGTCAGCCATCTTTTTTTACTGCATATAGTATTTGGTTGAACATGCCATGGCTTCTACTCTTCCTGTTAGATTTTCATGTTACTTTTGACTCAGGCTGAACAATGCTGTTACCTGCTGTCTAAGAGGTAGGATGCTGGGCTGTAGCATTTGTGAATCCTGGTGTTAGGGAATCACCACAGCCCAAAGTTACTTAATACTCTGATCAGAAACATGGAGGGATTCCAGTGACCCAATCTTATGTGCTAAGATATTGTTGCTCCTTCTTCCTCTAAGCACTGGTATTTTCAAGTCTATCCTGTCTACAGAGTTTTCATGGTCTTAACTGGCATTTTCTGAGTTATACTTGATGGCTTTCCTTTGTTTAAGGGGCATCTCCATGGCCTCTTTAATAAAGTTCCCAATAAGCCTTTTGTTCTTTCTGCAGGATTTTCTGTCTCTCCTTACACATGTGTCTTACTAAGCAGGTCTATCTTTTATCGTAATCATTTTCTTTACCCTAATTTCTTGGGGCAGTTTTGCAGGAATGTATGGGGCAACTAGATTAATCCTGTTAATTGTATTGTTCATAATAAATGTCAATCTTACCCTCCCTCCTTTCTTTCCCCCTTCTCACCGAGGTATGGGATGTGCATGTACAGGAATTTCACGGTGCTTGGATTTGTATATAACTCTCCATTTGGGTTTGTTGGTGTTTAAGGGGCTCATAGACCACTCAGGCCTGGCACTCACAGAGGTTTGCATGTCTCTGCTTCTAGGTTCATGGATTAAAGGCATGGTCTACCAGTCCCAGTTCCATTCATTTCAGATACTCTTTACTTCATATGATTTATTTTAGAATTGCTTTGTCTCCCTGGTGAGATGAAGCTGATATCTTTGTGAAAAGCCTTTTACTTTGGTGTCATTTCCCCTTTCGTGCACTCTGTCTGGTGTTAGGACCTGGCCCTGGGTGTTTTAGTGCTTGCAGGTCTGAACTCCTCCAACCCAGTTCTATTCATTGCTTCTGTGTTCCAAGGCATATGTGTTCTCTTTACAAGTAATTTACATTCCTATTTTATTTTTTGCATCAGTTTGCTAATGTTAAGGTGGGTACTATTCACACCAGCATTTGGGAAGCAAAGGCAAGCAGGTATCTGTGAGTACTAGCCTACCCTGATCTACATAGTGAGTTCTAAGCCAGTCAACTAGGGCTACATAGTGAGACCTTCAAACAAATAAATAAACACACACACACACATACTCATGCACTTACACACACATGCATGCACTGGTGCACACCCAGTGAAAGAAAACTTACCAAACTTCATAGAGATATTTAAATGTTATATATATATACATACACACACACACACACACACACACACACACACACACACACACACATATTCAGGTATATTTCAAAAGACTGTGTTTGGAAAACTGTTTTGATATTAGTTATTTTAAATATTCATTTTTGGTAGGTATAACATTATAAACAATTATTGGTTGGCCAGTATCAAATCCATAATCTAAAATAACTACATACTTGTTATAAAATAGTCCATAAAATACAACTTGCCACTCTAAGAATACTAACATTGATTTATTCTTTTATTAAATAAATATTGTTTTTCTAGTTCTAATTCTTTCATGAATTTTTTGGGGGGTTAGTGGTAGATAAGTGCCTAAAATATATTTAATAATGAAAGTATAAATTTTAATGTGCTTTAATTAAAATTTAATTCAAGTTTCATTCTTTATGCCAGTTCTACTTCTGTCTATTATACTGTAGCGACTTGGGGTCTGATTAATTTTGGAGTTTGTTTTTTTATTAATTTGCAAACTTTTATAATAAATATATAAAAGTAAATGTATATATTTAATGTTAAATAAATTAATAAATATTGTCTGGAAAAGTTTTAAAGTGACAAAAGGAATACAAAGCTTTATGGGAGCATGCTAAGGACTTATGAAAGTCTTGTATTTGAGGCTGTTTTTATTATCTAATTTTATATGGAGATTGTTCTTTTGATAGAGCCCTATCTTTATCAGAGTTGGATTAAACTGGCTCATTCACGACACATGAAAAATTAGGAAGAAACAAAGTAGAATTACAAAACATGCAGAATTAAAAGTAAATACACAATTCAGAAAGAGATTGGTTGAAGAGTTAATGAAAGACAGGATACTTAGCACAATCCAAGTCAGGTTCACGTATAGAAAGACAAAATCAGGAAACTGAAAAGCTTTCCAGCATTTACTTCAGCTGACCTGAGAAATGTAACGTAAGTTCCAACGTGACTGTGCATGGTTTATGGTCACAGCACAGGAAAGGGTGTCCAGAGTCGATCTCCAACTACATATAGCCCCAGAGCTGGTGCTAGCCTAGGACAGGAAATATTACAAAATGGGAATGAAAATAGATTTGTATCTTGAGATTTAGTTTCTGCATTGGAAAATTGTCAGGGATTTTGATCCCTAAGGCACACAGTGACCCTAGGTCAGATTCATCAAGCATTTTTTTCTTGCCCTCAGACCTGTTTCCAAGATTTACCCCTGCTTATTTCTGACTAAAATTATCTTTCTGCATCTGCTGTGTATGCAGCATGAGGAAAGGGTATGAGCTTCTAGCCTTGACTCATATTTTCCTATGGAAGGAGCTGAGAAAGGGTATTTAGACAGAAACCCATCTCTCTGTGTCTGCCATGGCTTTGCCCTTTTGACAGTGTGATGTGAGTCCTCCAGGAGTGGTTGATGCCAGTGCCACATAGAGCCTCGTTCTGTGGAGCACGGGTACCCTCCCATCTCCCATATTGTCTTTGAACTGAGTGTGAGAATATTAAACACGGCAGAACTTCAATGAAAACACTAACATGGAAGCATTTCAAGAGTGAAATAAAAAGCATCAGCCTTGTCAGATCATTTGGATAGCTCTTCAGTGTCTCCCTGTCTCAGGGTAAACAGCAGTCTATGAATATACGTGTTACATACATGAGTATTTCTGTGCTCTGTCTTCCCTGATGCTGGCAGAAATTCTCACAATATTGCTTTGGAGTTGTTCTTTTGATTTTTATCCCCAGAGCATTTATTCGAGAGAATCAGTTTAGCCATTTTTCAAGCTGTGAGAATATGGAATGCATAACTGTTTTTTTCTGCTATAAGTTACTTTTTTGGAATGCATTTATGTAATTCGAAACAGATGCATCTACAAAATTTATACATGGGAGCACAGATAACTGGAGGAAAGGAGTCAGGTCTGACTTGGAGACGTTTTGATATTTTTACCCAGCATATGATTGCAATGTGTAGAACAGTTTGTAGGGACCTGGATGCAATGGCTAGGCTCTGGAAAGAGTTGCATATGGTGTCAGAGAATAAGCATCTGACAACGGTTCACTTAGGCGTCATGTCTCCAGCTTGAGGCATGCCCATGCTTATTATGGCCAAATGGAAGTGGTAGCCAGTGAAAGGAGCAAGGCCCTCTAAGGTTTTCGTGAGCAGACTATCATGGTCTAGCCGGACATGTCACCACCTGAAAAGCAGAAAGGCATGTGATCAAAGCAGCAGTATCGTCCTTTGAATTGGTTGCCCATATGGGCCCTGGTAACGACAGGTTTCTGGAGTCCCGGACTTAATGCGCAGGCAACCTGGGAAACAGCTCTTCTCAGAGCTCTATTTTCAGAAGTGACTTCTCAGTCCTGAGTTGAGAGTCCAGATGGATGAACTCCGTTCCCCGAGCAAACTCCACTGCCATAGAATTCCTTTCTGTTTGCCTTTCAAGAGGGAAGTCCACAAACACAGAAAGAGGGGGGAAGGGAACTGTGAGTCGTTTTCCATCTGAGAACATCAAGAGCAATTTTAAAAAAGGAATGTGGTTAAGGTGAAAGGTGTTCGATCTTCGATACTGCTTCTCCTCTCACCGACTTTACGTTGTTAATAACATGGTCTATCATCTGCTCATCCCTCCATTGGATTGTAGCCTGTAAGATACATGTAAGCCTCAGTATTCTATCCATGAGATATTAGTTTTAAATGATTTCATGAAGGACTAGCCATGGCGAGGGAAGCAATGGGGCCTAGGATGGAACTAACTACTCAATTAAACTGACATAGTGTGAAACTACTTTCTAACCATATGTGTTTCTATCCATGTGTGCTACTGTAAGCACTAGAAAGTCGCTTTGCAGAGAGCAACAATGAATATAGAGACCCTAAGCTGCTCAAGAGGCTGAACGAAAGGAACTGTGAGTGCTCAGCCCAAAATCACTCAGGGAGTGTTGTGGAAGAGTGGGAGAGCTGTCAAAGGCTCTCTTCAGGGAGTCACACCACCTTTGCAATTATGAACTTACATCCATGGTGATCACCTGCACTGAGCCTGTCCAAAAGTAGATCTGACAAAAGACCATCATAGACTAGGGAGGGGCTTACAGGACCACTCCCTTCCCTACAGAACTGTAGCTTATTGAAGGATTCACCAGAAAGATGAGTCCTTATCTTCAGATGTGTACCCACTGGTGAACCAGCTAGGTTCCATTGGTTTATTCCATGCCTGCTGTCACACAGACAGCCTTGATTAAACTAAGTGAGAGAATCATTGGGAAACAGAAAGACATGAACAGAAAAAGAGACTTGTAGGGATGTGGGAAGGTTGCCAGAGGAGGAGGGAGGTAAGAGGGATGGGAAGGGATAGTAATCAAATATAATTACATCTTTCTATCAAATTATAAAAACCCCAAAATTTAATTAATAAAACCTGATTTTGTGCCAGGAACCTAACAGAAACCACTTCATGTCCTTCCTATTTGTCAACTAGTTTCCTTTATTAAAGTCTTATTTTTCTACTTAAAAATATGAAAATTGAAGTAATCACTTTTATTTGTTTACTTTTTAATTTACTGTTCTTTGACAACTTCATGTATTTGTAATTATACACACACAAACACACACATATATGTATATATATATGCATATATGTGTGTATGTGTATATATATGTGTATATATGTGTGTATATATATATGTATTTGTGTATATATATACATATATATGCATATATATGCATATTTGCATATTTATATTTGATATACTTGGTCATTGTCATCCCTTATTACTTTCTTTCATATATATCTTCCAATTCCCTATGAAATTCCTGCTTCTATCAAGTCTCTCTCTGTGAGTATGTGTGTGTGAATGTGTGTGTATATAAATGTGTGTGTTCCACTGAATTTAATTAAGGTTTCTTGCATGAACATAGGTTGAACATTATTTACTGGAACATTAAGAACTTACCTGGGGCAGCATCAGTGAAGGGCATGACTTTCCTTCCCCAACAACAATCAACTGACTGCCAAGAGCACCTCAGAGAGAGGTAATGCCTCAGGAGTGCCTCCCTGAACTGTGGTGGTATGCTGATGGATCCTGTTTTGTGCGAGTCTTGGTCAGGTAACCACAGGTGCTGTGAGTTAATGAATGCAGCACCCATCATGTCCAGGAGGCAGCATGTCACAGTATTCCTCTCATCCTCCAGCTCTTAGATTCTTTGCCCCACCGTGTTAGAAAGTGTTTCCAAATCTTGAAGTGGATAGCGTAGATGTTCCATTTAGGCCAAAGCACTCAGCTGTAATTCATGCTTAGCCCTTTGACCAGTTATAAGTCTCTGAATTACCAATTATGAAATAAAAAAGAGAGCAGCAGTAGTTTATATGGATTAACAAATATTTGAAAGACAATTTGACATAATGTCTATTTAACAAAATAGAGACATGGACTTTGGGCCATATGTACCATATCAGGAATGAATTTGATTAAAATACATAGATAAATAAAGATGGAACAGAAAAGGAGACTTTTCACTGCTGGAGAAGAAAAGTCATTAGTGATTTAAACCCACTGTTAACTGTGTGAACCACAGTGCCAACCTGCCAGAAAAAAAAATGTGTCAACTGATGTAGGAGTGACATGACTGTTACTGAGGTAACCAACTGCTTTCCAGCTGGATTTTTAAGTAGTTTTAATTTAATATTAAATTTCAATTAAACTTTAATGTATTTGATCCTTTTAAAAATGTCAATGATATAGCAAGCAAAAACCAAAAACAGGACAAGTTCCATATTACAACTCTAAAAATAGAAACATATAGAAACTATGTAGAAACAACATAACAATTATATAGATAGAAACAACATATCTTAATCATGTAAGAAAATATTCCTATACTTCCAAAAATCACAGATATAAAAAGATAATTACATATTTTAAATTGCCTCTACAACTAAACATGCCGTATTCTAAAAGCATATATGAGATAAGATACATAGTACCACTATTCACACATGCCCAGGGACCCGGTATAGAGTTCACGGCCTCCAGTGTGCTAAGAAGGTGCATTATCACTAAGTTCCACTGCATTACATACTTCTTTTTCTACTTAAGAGTACCAAAAATCCTCCTGTGGGCACCATTCACAGATCCTTACCTATTACTGTAGTAGACATTCCTTCATGTGTGTGTGTGGTATGTATGAGTGCTTTCTGAATCCAGATGAAGATCCGCTGGAAGTGGACAATGTGAGCTGCCATGTGGGTGCTATTGAACCAAGTTGCTATGGAAGAACAACCAGTTCCCTAACCACTGAGCCATCTCATCTTGGCCTTCAAACTTAAATAAAGTCTTGTTCTCTTGAAAGAAATAAAAAGATTATCAAAAATCTTGCTGAATTTACTTTATCATTTCTAAGTTTAGTCTTAATTTATCCAGGGCTAGACATTTTGTTCACTACTTACATGTGTTTTGCTTCTCTAAACAGTTCGTTGTTCATCCCAAGTCAATTGCGACATTTTCAAAGGCAGAATATCCAGTCTCGAGGAGATGACATCAGGTAACATTTTAAAGGAAAAGCTTTCTATGTCATGCTCTAGTCTTAGGGAAGGAGACCAATATTGAATCTTGTTCTATGTGCAAACACTTGTTGAAGTGTCACAATTTGCAGAATGGAACAAAAAATAAATAAATAAAAAGCTGGGGCAAAGTATTCGTGAGAGACATCATTCAAAGTTTCACTTTAAAAGTGATCTGACTTAGAGGCCAGTGCATGTTGAAATGAATTTGTTATGAATTTGTAATAAATTTCAAGGCAAAGGGCTAGTCCAGAACTGCAAGTCATTGGAAAACAGATATCATTTAAATCTACTGAAAGGACATAAATACTTATACTCAGAGATATGAAGCATCTCCCAGCCTGAGTCCTGAATGATGTTTGGAGCTTAGGGAGAAGAGAACAAGCTTCAGTGGGAGAAGGAGAAGAAGCAGCGTTGAACAAGGAACCACCAAAGGCAGGAGGCAGCAGGAAAGGTAGCAGAGAGGAAGTGGGAAAATGCAAAGCGGAGATGAAAATCACAAGGAAGCGATATCAATGTGAGCACATGCAAACAGGTGATGACTGTTGTACTTTGCAAATTAAAAGGGAAAAAAAAATCCCACTTCAAGGGCAACATCGTTTCAGGAAAAGAGAACCGAATGGCAAATAGGAATTAAAATACAAAGGACAAAGAGGTCAGGATATGTGGAAAAGCAAAAGAAATATCTAATGATAAACGCAGTGAAAATATTTCCTAAAATGAAGAACATTTTGAATTTTCAGAAGTCTGAGCAAAGTTAATATACAGAACCCTCAGCAAAACTTGATATGTAGCCAAATTAGTGACAAGCCAAGGGTCATAAACTACTCTGGTGGACTTGTAATGAGTCATTAGAGTATGTAAAGCATGAAGGTCTGTGCCCAAGCACAATACACATTTGATAAATGCCTTCCTTTGTCTCTTTGCTTTGGTTTCTAGTTGTCATTGCTATGATCACTCTTCTCTTTCAGTCTTGTTTCTGCGTTGCTGACCTCAGGATCTTTGGCCTACTTCTTCTTTGGGAAGTCTGCTCAGTACCCAGAGCTTCTATTGTTCTCTCTTTACTAATCACTATACATCTCTGTGTGTTTGTGTACAAAGCACCTCAAATTCCAGGGCCCATAAAGTATTTCATTTTACCCCTTCTTTCTCTTTTCTTTGGTCTCTCTGTATTTTGTTTGTTTGTCAATGAGACACAAGCCAGAATTGCCTGCGAAGAGGAACTTCAATTGAGAATAATGCCTCCACTGAGAAAGTGCTCACAGGCAAGTCTGTAGAGCGTTCATGATTAATGATTGATGTGGGTGAGTGCCACTCCTGGGAAGGAGGTCTTGAGCTGTGTAAGGAAAGGGGCTGAGCAAGCCATGAGGAGCAAGTGGGCAAGCAATGTTCCTCCATGGTCTCTGCTTCTGTTTCTGCTTCATGTTTTGCTGGTGTTCCTGACCTGAATTCCCTTCATGATAGTCTACAACTTTAAAATGAAATAAACTCTAAGTGCCTTTTGTTCACTGTGTTTTATCACAGCCGTAGAAGCTAAGACATTCTGCCTTCTGTTCATAAAGTGTTGGGCCCTAATCCGTAGAGAACATATGTCTCATATTCAGGATGAGATTTTCCTTCTCAGATAAACCTTTCTGGAAACACTATCATGCATACACATGGAAGTGAATAGAAACTCAGTAAAACTGACAATGAAAATTTGCCATCACATAAGGTTTTGTAAACAGAGCAATGAATGCTCCACTTATATTCAGCATAGAAGAGTTAGCTCAGAAGAGGGGAGGGGGCTTTGGAGAGGAGAAGTCTCAGGTTGTAGTTAAATGGGTAGAGAAAGCTGTGGTTGATAGTTTAGCATACACTGATTTTAGCTAAAAGTCGATCATTTTTAGTATTAATACTTTGAGCAGAGCAGATTTTTGCCATTCTTTTGAACCCATCTGCCATTTCTATAGGTCTAGACACTGGGTTTTTTAGATATCTATCGATAGATAGATGATAAATTTTCTAACAAGTATATCAAATTTATCTTCCTTGAAACTCCCTTACACAGCTTCCAAAACAAAGTTCAAATCACTTCTTATGAATGGTTCACTATTCCTGTGAAAGGAGAATAGGGAATACTGACATTCAAGCCCCTCTCTCTTCATCTTCAGCCTTATCCCTTCCTTAATGACACTATGAGACTTTGCATAAATGTTATAGTTAAATGAGTTCTGTCTCATTTTTCAGCAAATAACACTGCTAAGGGGTGGGAGTAATGTTCTGGTATAACAATGTAGTTCATATAATCTTGATGAAGACATTGGAATTAAAAGTTACTTCCCTTCCTTTCTCCCACCTTCCCTTCCAACCTTCATTAATTTCTCCCTCAATTTCTTTCTTCCTATTTTTCTTCTCTCTATTCAACCCTCCCCATTCAACTTACCAGCATCACTACAACCCACACCATTAAACGGTATACACTATAGATGACTAAGGCTACTGCTACTTGGGAGCCCATGTTGTGTCACACTGTGACCTCATGGGATTCTGCTCCGTTTCTGTTTTCTTTTATGATGCCTTCAAATTGGAGATGAACATCTTCTCTTGTTCTTTATCTGCAATTATTCTGATATTTTCAATTTATTTACTGCTTTTATTTCTAGATTTTTAAATACAATGAGCCTCAGTCTATGGTGACAATATTCTACACCTAAGAAACAAAAGGTAAGCTAGTTCTCTGGAGTTTGTTTCGTTTTGTTCTGTACTTCTATAGCAGAATAAGACAACACTTCGGGCTATGGTGTGAGCCTAATGATCTAAACAGTGAAGGCAATTTCTCCCATTCAAAAAATACCACCTTTCTTATTTGAAATAAAACAAAATATAAAGGTTTGAAGAATGAAGAATGACCCCCATAGGCTCGTATGTTCGAATGTTTGGACCCACCTAGCTGGTGGAACTGTTTGGGAAGGATTAGAAGGTGTGACCTTGTTGAAGAAGGTATATCACTAGGGCAGCAGTTGAGGATCCCAGTTAGCTCTTTCTCTGAGTCATACTTGTGGATAAACATGTCAGCTCTCAGCTGCTGCCTGCTTGTTTGCTGTCATGCTCTCCCATACAGTGATTATGAACCCGCCTTCCGAAACTCTAAATTGTAATAAACTCTCTCTTCTGTATGTTGCCACGGTCACAGTGCACTATCACAGCAATAAAAATGTAACTAACACTCCCACAAACACTGTTTAGAATTTGTATGTTTTAAATTTTGATTTAATTATGTGTGTGAGAATTTTGCCTGCATGTATGTATATGCATCACATCTCTCTCTGTCTCTCTCTCTGTCTCTGTCTCTCTCTCTCTGTGTGTGTCTCTTTCTGTGTTTTAAAATCATATCAAGGGCTCTACTTAAAGGATATTTATCTTCCCAGAATATACAGCAAAATGATGACATAACTGAGGTTATTATTCTTGTTATTTCATTTTGTTTTGCAAGACAGAGTTTCTCTGTGTACCTCTGGATGCCTGGTACTCACTCTGCAAAACAGATTGTCCTTGAACTTTGAGATCTGACTGCCTTTGCCTCTTGAGTGCTAGGATACCCAGCTGGGATACTGCTCTTATTTGGAGTGATGAAGTTGGGATGAACGGAAGACTTGATGAATGGCAGCAACGTTCATATCATTCTATACTCACCCCCTCTCCCACTGCCACTGTTTAAATTAGCTTCAAACCAGCTCCAAATGCTGGGTCAGTCTTTAAGCAATGTTAAAGGGGAAGAGGGTGTACTTAGAGGTTGATTCATGGTGCTGTTAGAAACCAAAGTCATTTGCAAATAGACAAATACTGTATTCATATTCTCAGCACCACAGATGTGCCAGCAATGTCTTATTACAGTGTGGTTTGAGCTGGAAACCACTCAGCTTCATTTCTACAAGTCTTAAAAGCATTATAATAATTGCTTACACGCTTCCAGACTAATGCAGTCTTACTTCTGTTCATAGGATGCCAGATAACTAACTGATAAAAGTTTGAGCTTCTTGGGAAAATTCATCTTCAGGGACAAAACATCCATACATAGGTTTGGATCCTTGAATAATAAAAATTGTCACTGTGACTAAAAGTGGTGACATGAGTTTCGTTTGCTATAATTTGATCCAAAAGTTAGCAAAGTCCCTGAAAAACACATCTGAGTTCTGGGAAGAAATGAAAATACAAGTAAAATAAGGAACATTCCATTAATTTTTGTAATCATTTTTTTTAGTAGTATTTCAGGTGACGCTGGATATTCTTCATAAAAATGATGTGGAGAGGAAAGTAAACGAGTCTGCATGTGCCTGCATATCATGTCTCTAATCTGAGTATATGCAAGTTTTGGGTTCACTCTACTTATTGTTAGAGCCCTGAGCACACACATATATAATTATGTGCTTGGCCAGATGTGTTAGGCTACACAAGCTACTATGACAAAACTTCATACATTCACTGTTTTCTATACATCACTTTATTTCTCATTGTTCTTGATGTTGATAAATGCAAGATCAATGGCCCTGCAGATGGTGAGAGCCCACATTTCCAGTTCATATAAACACTACCTTCTTCCCATAGCCTCACATGACAGAAGAGGTGAGGGTCTCAGATGGACTTCTCTGAACTCTAATCTCACACCAGTTCCACACCTAACCTATTCACCTTGTCTAGATAGCACTTCCCACCCCCATCATCTTTGGGTTTAGGATTACAATTTAGGAATCTGGGAAGTGGTGAGTGAGTAAATACATTCAGACCATGGCACAGGTCCACATGAACCAATGGTCACGTTCAGGTGAAGGGCAAATGAGCAGCTTAGCAAGTGCCCCAGCTGCTTGACACACAGTAGCCTTGGCCAACTGCAAGCACTGTTCTTTTTCCCTAGAAATATGAAGCTAGTTTCCTGTCTGCTCTCCTGGTTACTTTATACTTGTAGTGGAGTCACATCAAGTATAAAACATGCATACATTTCTCTCTAAGCAGATAACTAGGGAAAACATGACTATCTGACATGCTCATTTCCAGGGCTGGCATGCAAATTGAGAAGATTCCTTAAAGCAGTATACCAACAAATGACTATAAATTAGTTTGCATATTCCCTGTTCTAATTTGGAACAAAATGTGTTGTTTGAGAACACAAAACTACTTACCAGAAAGGAGAGTCAAATCATGCTTTCTTTATAGACATAGCCTGTTCAGGGAGTTATACTTAACAAACGGGGAAACCTTATAAAAGGAAGATTTTTTTTTTAGTCCAAGGTTTAGATCTAGAAATTTCTAAAAGCTAACAATACATGGTGATGCACGCGTCTAATCCCAGCACTTGGGAAGCTGGGGCAGGTTGACCTCTGTGAGTTCAAAGCCAGCCGGGTCTACATAGTGACTTGCAGGCAAACCAGGGCTACACAGTGAGACCCTGCCTCAAAATATATGAATAAAAATAAATAAATATGAAAGTTGGAACTTCCCTGCTTGAATGTTCAGATTAGATTTTCAGTTCATTCAAGACAGCAGAGCATCCTCCCCTCTGTGGTTTGAGAACAGACGTGTTTGCAATAGCACAAGTCACAGCATCTTTGGTTTTCAGAATTAAGGAAGATGATTTCATATTATAACAATCAGGTAAAATACCACAGATATTTCAGGTAAGGGACTACTCCCTTTACTTTTCTTAGATTCTTGTTAAAGGGCATTGCATTCTCACATCTATGCACATGTTTGGATTGATGCCTTAGAATTGATGCAGGGCATAAATACATCAGTAATTCTTTATAATACTATGATTTTATTTTAATACTTCATTATGTATTTGCCATTTTTATTTAATATTTATTATTTATGTAATATTTTCTTTAGCATGCAGTATAACTTCCATTGGCTCATTCTCACAAGCCACAAGCAGAACTGGGAACGGAGCTCAGTGTTAGCATGAACAAAGACTTGGGTTTGGTTCCCAGCATCTTTCCTGCCCTGTGCAAAAGAGTCTCAGTCAGTGACTGTCTAGGACAGATACTGAACTCATCTGGCTAGTATTTATATAAAAAAGGTGGGATAATAATTGTGCTACCAACAGCTAACCTAGGCCAAAAGAGGGTAGTGCCCTGATTCAGTACAAGTAAGATGCAAGTACTTAGTGGCAAAGATGTGGGCTTACTTAGGCAACATATGAAGCACATGAACTATGTGCCTTCGTTAAATGGGCAGGTTGGTTAAAGAGCTAAAGAAAAAAAATGTCCTCGATAGACCCATAGTTTTAAACCTCAAAGCCTTATCACAGCTTTGATTCTTTGTATAATGGTTTCCCTGATTGCACCTTATTTAGTTGTGAAAACTATAACTAAGATGATTGGTACATGATAGATAGGCTGCATATAGATAGATTATAGATATATAAAAGACATTTAATTGATACATGACAGATGATAGGCAGCTTATAGGTCTATAGATTGTAGACAGGTGAGAAATGATTAGAGAAAGATGGTAGATAGATGACACCATAGATGTAGACAGATAGCTAAGGCAGATTACAGATGATGGAAGGACAGACGGATAAATGGATACATGGTAGATTATAGATAGATGAGGTGATAAAGGGAAGGTATATGGATAGATAATAGGTAGATACCTAAAAGACAGACAGGTTACTTCTGGTTCAACTTACTAACCTTTCATCTTTCTCAGCCGAAAATAGATTAATCTACATACTGTGCAATACTTCCAATTTTGACACTGTGGTGAGCTATATAAAGCAGCATTGTGATGTATGTATCATAGAAGTCAGATGAAGCAGGTAGGGATTTAAGAATATAAGGCTGAAATTGCAGAGCCCTTGGAATCCTTGTGGAGTGACACTGCCAGTCCTCAAACCTGGGTGAAGTTCAGTTTGCTCAGCAAGAAGAGGGTAATAATTAGTAATAACCACTTTACTTACTTGACATGTGGATGGAATGTCCATTGTATGTGCATTTTATTTAGTGTTGACTTGTAAAAATAAAGATTACCAAGCTAAATTTGAATTTCTGAAATACAATTTTTAGTCTAAGGATTTAATATAACTCATGCAATATAGAGACATACATGAAACACAATTAGTTGTTTAATTCAATTTTTATTTGTTACAGTTGACATCCACAGTTGACTTAATCGTAAGGTCAGAGAAAATACCATTGTAAATTAAATTTAGACAACACAAAACACTACCATCAAAAACAACAGCAACAGCTCTCTAGTGGACGGCACATCCCACTCTGAGGTCTGAGAGCACAGTATCACATCTTCTCTGTGTTGCTTTGTGGATGCAACCTCTCTGTAAAGAGCATGGATGGATGATCACTATTGGGTAAATGTTTGCAGCAGACTACAGAGCATCCCTCTGTTCCAGTGTGGTCTCAGTGGCTAGTTCACTGTTCTTCCCTGATGAGGAGGGAAGATCTGTAAAGGATACTCTAGGATGTTATTGTCTGTAGCACTATCCTGAGGGTGGTGTCAGCAACATCAATCCCTTCTGGACAATGTTTGATCTTAATTATACACAGAATATATCCATTTCTTAACTCTATTTACTTAAAGACATTAAATTGATGCATCTACTCAAATAGAATGGTTTTAAATCCTCATTCTGTGCTACAAAAGAAAAGAAATGTTTTATTAAGTCAGCAAATATATTCAAAAAGGCCTACAACTAGGCCACAAAGTTATAAGATATTTGCCAAAATGATGGCATAGCCAACCTCTTCTGGGAGACTAGCTGCCATATGCAGCCATGCTACCAGCCCAGACTCAGAGAAACCATTGGATTAGAGTTGTAAACTGGAATTTTTGTCTATGATAAATGAGTGGGCCAGATTGACATATTTCTAATATAAGGATATTGCTTTTTAAACATACAACCTCAATAGAAAAACTTATATTCAAAGCAGTTATTGTATTTCTTATATTTTTGTTCTATTTTTCCTAGAAGAATCTCAAAGGGTATACAATTTCAAAGTCTATGGTTTTTGGACCATAATCATTTTCCTATAAGGCTCTCTGTTGCCCAGTCATAATTCTGAGCATCTGATATCTAGTGTTCTTGGCTCTTCTGAAACCCATGACTTCTAGAACTCTGAAATTCTTTTAAAAAGTGGGTCACACTTGAAAACAGAAGGAATACACAATTAAGAGCGACATCTGGCCTTGTACTGGGCTCACCACACACACTCTGTCTCACTCTTCTCAACATCCCAGAAGGTTATGTAAATTATGAAGACCAAAAGACTAAACAGTTTGGTCAATGGCACACAGCTGGCGTTGAGCAGCTCTGCATTTATACTTATGGATGTCTGCATCCAAAGTCCTGTCTGTTGCCTCAAATGAATGGAAACTTTTCTTAGGCAAATTATGCACAAGATATGCAAAAGTGTTGCTTCATGCTTCAGTATCTTCCCTTGGATGCCAGAAAGCTTCTTGGTTTGAACTAGTCAGAAAACTCTCCTTTTCTCCTTGACATATGAATTCATTTCCTTTAGCCTTATCACTTTTTGCTAGAGCACTGGACAGATCTAAGCTATGGAGACTTTTCTAGGAAAGGACACTGATTGGCAGTTTTCAACCTAAAGAGAAAATAAAGGTGGGCTTTTGAAATGCCTAAATCTCAAAATATAGACAGGAAAACTTTTGCAGAACTGAAGTCGGGACCCAGAGCTCAATGTGGGTTGCATCTCCTCAGCTCTCAGGACTCTTAGCAGACATCTAAAGATGAGTTTGACTTTGAAGAATACATAGGCATAAATATTTGTACTGTTAAAAGGGATATATTTTATTTACTGATTACTGAAGAAAGATACACTGTGCTAAGTGAGATTTCATTTTCATTTTATTTATAAAATAATACTGTCCCCACATTTTGAAGCTACAGGTCATTTTCTATAAAACAAAACTCTTAAGTGTGGAAGGACACACAGACTCTTGGTTGATTTGTGGCACTGTAAGGCAGTCTGTAAGACACACTGAGGACAGCACTACTCTGGATTTTCTGCAAGGTCATCTTTAGTGCTGACTTCCAAGGACCTGTAGATTTCCATCTGTTCTGTTCGCTGACCACATCAACGCCACAGCATGCTGCCCTCACCCTTCCACGGGGCATCTTCTTCAGGTTTTCATCATTTTCACTCTCTTAGCATAAGGTTATGGCATTCATGAGTGTGGATGCTAGACCTTTCCCCTTATTTTCATAAATGCTGAAACTCAGAAGTGAGCCTGCCCCTTGCCCACTGCTTCCGTCTCCTTAGCCATTGCCATCAATATGCTTGAGTTAGTCTGCTGAATCCCTGCCTGGTTTCATTCTCCTCACTGTATGCACAGGCCAGGGCATCCATATCCTCAAACAATTTACAAGATGTATTTCTCTACAATGGCATATTATGGTCTGGCAAGGGGAAAAATGTTTCTATGATGTTCTTTTCTGGAAGAGGTTGAGATGCCAGCTCAGAGCAAACCATGCCAATGACTTGAAGCTCGGGTGCTTGGCTCATACTGCTACTGCCTCCAAGTGGCCCTCCCAGATGCTCACAATAATGATCAGCTAACAGAGGGATGAGAGTTTTCGTGAAAAAGCATACCACTTCGGTGTAATGGTGTACAGGGCAGTGGATATTCAACGCAGATGAGTTCTTACCCACCTGCTGATATCAGTCATAACACACCATTCAAAATCAGCTGAGTCTCTTCTGAAAAGAACATGTTCTGGGACATTACACCTCAGCTTGCTAATTTAAGCAGTGTAAGGGTAGAAAACAACCACTCTGAGCAGTGGAGATGACTTCTAATTATCAAGGTTTTGTGTGAATTAAAACATGATGTACTATTTTCCACTAAATACCTAGCAGATAATTGGGGCTTAGTGCACTGTAGCAATTTCCCTTCTGAGTGAAGGCTTTGGATGGAGACACTGGACAAACATTATAAACACCCTGCACCCCAAAGCAGAAAGACAGCTCATTGTTGCTCATCAGGAAAAACATCAAGGTTCACTGTCCTTTTTTTCCTGTTAACTATCCACTAGCATTATGGGAATTGTGCAAGTTACTGACCAAATCCAATAAAGGTCCTAATAATTATAAAAGAGTAAATGATATAAAATTTCCCCAAATGTATCATATTTAATCATTTCCTCAGAAAAGACAAGGAAAGTCAAGAAGAAGAAAAAAAGCTTTGAAAAACTCAAAGAATCACGTATTTTCTCCAGGGTTATGTAATGGAGTCTCAGTATGAACTATTCTGCTTTTCTGTGAAGTAACTCTTTATCCAAAAATTATTAGAAAAGTGCCAGGGATATTTCTTGGTCAGAAGCCAAGTTGTGGCAATATCTCCTCATTTTAAAAGGTTTTTTTTTTTTGCTTTAAATTTACATGAAGCAGTTTTCTTACCAATTTTATCATAAGGAGGAGTAGGTGGGGGTGGAAATGCTATTTGTGGATTAGCTTTTCAAGAAAAGATGATCTGAAATACTCCAAAAGATGAACCAAATAAAACAGCATCTGAAAGGCTGTTTTAAATGATAGGTCACACAATTCCTGTCCACATATCAACTGATCAAGCTGTAGGTATAAACAAATGATCATTTTCATGTGACCATTTCAAATTTAACTGAAAAGACTGTTTTTCCTGGCAATAATGACTGAGATTTGGGGACAAACACCTCAGAAGACAAACCTTCCAAAGAGAGGCTCCTCAAACATGAGCGCATACGCCCCACTGTAGGGAAATTTAGCAAGCTGATCGCTCAGCACTGTTCTCTGAGTTTCTGCTCTGTCACTAATTTGGACTGTACATACATTTCAAGCTATGTTTAAGCAAACCCAGTTACCATGGTGACATGATACCCCTTTTAAATTCAGTAAGCAATATCTAATTTAGTGGGTTAACTATTTGGGTGCAAGTTACAGACAGACTGATGAGAAACATCACCCAGCTATTTTTTTTTTTAATTGCCCTACCTCTGACCTGGTCCATCTTTTCCTCATTTAGACTGAATCTAATTTTTTTCTACATGATTAACTGGATGATTCCGCTTTTCTGAAACTGGCTGCAGGACTTTAAAAATAACACAGCGAGGCGAGCAACTTCTCCTCTTTAGGAGAGAAGAAACTTTAACATAGGAAAACAAGCAAATCATTTTTAAAGAATTTCCTCGCTAGCCCTCATTAGATATGACATTTTCAAAATAAATCCCTAATATTAGAGCTTGTTGGGCTCTCTAATTTTAGTCTTTTCCCTCCCACACCCAGTCACGAGCTTTGCATTTCAGAGTTGCACTCTCTGGCTTAAGAATGAGAGAGCTTTTTACATGGTTAACAGTACACAAGTCCATGTTGAAAAAAACAGGATGTGTGTGTGTGTGTGTGTGTGTGTGTGTGTGTGTGTGTGTGTGTGAGTGATGAGCAATATGTTCTCTACTAAGGAAGCAGAATCTTAATTTTAAATTATTTCTTCAGAATTTCTTCATGTCATATTACCCATCCATTCCACTCCAATGGATCCTTCGAATCATTTGCTCTTCTTACAATTTTGGTACCCTCTTTCTCCTCTCTATCACACTGCCCTTTTGTTATATTCAAATACTTGGGCATCATTTAGTGGAGGACAGGATAAGATCTTTTCCTTAACCCCAGGGCACTGTCTCTGTGAAGCTGTGGACACTGGAGGGCTACATAGTCTTCACATAGAAATATTCCAAGCCAAATCAGCATCCTCTCTGGCTAGCATAGGTGAGCTCTCTCTGAGCAAATGTGTTGTGTTGTATTTTGAAAGTATCAGTGGATTGTTAATCTGGGAAAGGTATATATAACAAGTAAATACATGATCAGTAAGGTTACTATAAATAAATTCTTAGCTGTGATTTATTTCTTCAGAGATACTTGCCTTGTGGATATTTTTCTAAAAGTTCTCTTGATCTTTATATCATGTGACATTATTTCTATGTCTCTGTATCTATAGACCAGATCACCTATCAGTCTGTTTATCCATTCCTTTAGCTCTGCTTTTTGACAAACAAATATAATTCCTTTATAATAGGATACATTTTGCCTCAACCTTTAAGGGGTTTAATAACTAACTGGATGGGTGTTAATAAATAAGATATCAATTAATTATAGCTTAAATGCCTGTTAATAAGAAAAAACAATGGGCATAATCCTTTCAAATACCATTGGAGATTTAACTGTAGCACTCCTGTGTTTTGTGAGTCAACTACTTACCCTACATTTCCATTCTGAGTAACTTGAACCCTTGGCCCCTGCTCTTATCAATTCCATCAATGTTGGATGCTCTGTCTCTTTTTTTTTGACTGTTACTCTCCTCTACTGCTTCTTACATCATTTTTGTGATTTACTTCATCAAACTCATCTTAGAAATACAAACTCCTGAATGATACTAACCCTGGTCTCGATGTGTAATGTTCCTTTTGTGCGTCAGCCCTACTTCCCTGTTCCCATGGAGCATGTTTTCTGGTTCTTCCTAGAATTGATCATTTTAATCACAATTTACAAAGTAAATATTTCATATGAATTTATCTTATGTTATCATCCATGAATCTTATTAAAGAAGGCAGTACTATTATTACATCTTTAATTAATGATAATGAAATACTCTTCGCGCAGACTTATGCAGTGACGTATGATTAATTGAAAGACATGAATCAGTTCTATTTAACATTAAAGCTCTTAGCCCATACATTATCTTGGATGAAGTACTTGCTGGCTTGACGATGGAAGCATAAGCTGCCAGAGAGGACAATGTGCTGCAGAAGATGGCAATTGAAAAGCAAATATAGGCAGTGCAGGCTGATAAGACCTAACCAAAGCTCTGACAGAGTTAGGTGCACTCAGGCCTTTCTTTCTCCACCTATGGGGCCCAGGGAAGTAAGAACCCTTGTGGGCTACGGGATAACCGTGCAAAGCCAGCATGTGTGCGTCTTCCACATGTGCTCCACCAAATGGCAAAGGGAAAGTAGTGGCATGGGTAGCAGAGTGAGAGCATTTTCCCGTGCCCAGGAAATCAGCTCAGGAGGCTTGCCAGTTATTATATATCACAGTTTCTTAAATTTTTCAAATTCATGACCCCTTTTGCCCATGAAAGTTTTATGATTCCAGATACACAGGTCCATAAAGTAGGTACCCAAATCAAATGTCTATTCATAAGAAAACATCTAAAAGTCTATTGTTTTAAACACTCATTGTTTCAACATACTAAAAAAAGCAAATTTGTACACTAACGAGGTGGATGTGCTGGCTTACTTCTACAGAAGGAATGCAAACTTAGTTGAATATTTGCTACATCGGGCAGATAGCATCTTCGTTGGTTTTCAGAGTTGACTGTTTTCATTATATAATCATCACTACTGAGAATGGCACTTTGCATAAACACACAGTACAAATGGCAGAAATAAATTTAGGGTCACTTCAGACATTGTTGGAATTCTGTGCTAATCTCTATTAAAAATCAGACCAGTGATTCAGTGGTTTGGTGTCTGTTTATGGGATGGATCCCCAGGTGGGACCATTGCATACACTAGCAAGATTTTGCTCATAGGACCCTGACATAGCTGTCTCTTGTGAGACTATGCCAGTGCCTGGCAAATACAGAAGTGGATGCTCACAGTCATATATTGGATGGAACACAGGGCCCCCAATGGAGGAGCTAGAGAAAGTACCCTGGGAGCTGAGGGGGTCGGCAACCCTATAGGAGGAACAACAATATGAACTAACCAGTACCCCCCCAGAGCTCGTGTCTCTAGCTGCATATGTAGTAGAACATGGCCTAGTTGGCCATCATTGGGAGGAGAAGCCCTTGGTCTTGCAAAGATTATATGCCCCAGTTCAGGGGAATGCCAGGGCCAAGAAGCAGGAGGAGGTGGGTTGGGGAGCAGAGTGGGGGGAACGTATAGGGGACTTTGAGGATAGCATTTGAAATGTAAATGAAGAAAATATCTAATAAAAAAATCAGACCAGTAATTAAAATGGCAATTTAAAAATCAAGTATTCGGACATAATGTAATCCAAAAGCATACTTAATTTGACTCTTGCTGAGGAGTGATGATTGGAGCATATTAAAAAGCTTTTGTTTTTTGGAATGAAACTCAATTTTATAAAACTGAGTTCGTGTATAGTACAAGCACTGTGCAATTATAATGCACAGCATTCTGAAAACGGAGCCACAGTGTCTCGTGAAAATTTGCTGGAATTGTGTGACGAGGCAGCATATGTTGTGCAGAGTACAAATGCTGTATCGAGAGCTAAGGCTCTGGTGAAGTCATGAGATGCGACATGGGCCACCACTGCCTGGAATACCTCCAATTCATCGGGGTTTGATTTTTGAATGCAATTTGGCCAATGAGTATTCAGAAACCTTTCATTGTTGCAGGTTGTTTTGTGATTTGGTATATGTAGTTTCATTCCCTCACATGCGATTCCCCACATACAGTTTAAGTAACTGGGTAATAGTAGCATCCTCTGTAAACATCCAGAGTGAATTGACAGCTCATGGTTGCTTCTATTCATCACACTTGATTGCATTTAAAAATATTTGCTTGTGTCTGTCTGTTTGCCCCTATTGGGATATAAACTCTGAGAGTAAAGAACTTGGCTCTCTTCAGTCCTTAATCACCCATCAGTGCCTGGCAAAGATAAAAAAGAAATGTTTGCTGGATACATGTGGGAGACAGAGGGAAACCTAATGAAGCAGTCAAGAGAAAAGGTTATATTTCCTTCTAAAAACAAAATGTGTCCATTTGTCAGTCATTTTCCATTACCTTGTTCTTCTCAAGAAAGTGAAGGTAACTATGTATCAAAAGATAACAAATGGAAAGAAATCTATATGGGAACAATACATGACCAAGAAAATGAGCTCCTCACTGTCTTATTGAAATTCATAGAGAGTAAAAATATCTATAGCCAAACAATTGAGGAAATAGAAATTGATTATTTCTCATTTGAGATAAAAACCACATCTCTAGATTTAGTGTCCTTAATTTATTGCATATTGGTGACTGACAGATACATATTTTTGTATGTTTCAAAATATGTCAAACATGCTTTTCTAGAAAACTTTGTTGCTAATAATTAACTCTGGGAAGAAAAGAACAACAAAAACCAGCCTGTAACAACTGAGAAAATCACCCTCACAAAATCAGCCCTGCTCTGTGTCCCGACTCTGCACTGCTGTTACATCTGACTCCTATGTGGATTGAATTTGTTAATCTTGGTAGCAAGAACTTCTTCATACAGTTATTCAGAGGATGTTCAAGCCAGTGGTTCTCGGGGTCTGTTACCAGCCTGTGGCATCAGCAGCATCTAGGTACTTACTGTGAAAGCTAATCCTGATGCCAGCCCAGACCTTCTGAATTAAAAGAAGTGTATACAGCTCAGGTTTTTAACAGCCTCCCAGGACTCTGAGGAACGAAGGGTTGAGAAACCTTCAGCTTCCTTAGCATTTGTACTTAGAGAAACCATAGAAAAGAGTCTGCTTCTTAGAGCTTTTAATCCAGGTATACAATCAATTGATTATTTTATGTTTTCATTTAAAACTGAGTATAACGGCCATGGTCTCTTCCACAGAAACCTTATATGCAATTTGCACTACAGTGTTGGAGTTACTGCAAGTTGGAGACATTGCATTGAGTTAATGAAGATCCATCATATTTCTAGTGGTCATAACACAATTTACCAAACCCTGGTCACTGTTTGGGGTGGATAAAGCTTTTCCTGTCATTCACGGTGGATCACAAGTGCGGGGCTAAGGCAGGACTGCTATGAAGTCCAGGTCCATTTGTCCTAGAGAATGAAACTTATCTCAGAATGAAACCAAACAAATAAACAAAAAGTCCTCAGAAAAGACTTCTTGTATTTTAATGCCAAAGGATGGTATGTTCTATTTTAAAGACTCGCATATAGTGGAAGGTAGGAAAAATGGTTTCATCAAGAGGTTCTAAGAGACTAACAGGGGGAGGAAAAATATAGAGAGACTTGAACTGTGGATTTATCTAGTTTTGCTTATTTAGTTGGAGTGGAATGAGGTGGACTGCTAAGAGCTGATGAGAAAAAAACAGTGACCCAGAGTCCTTGAGGTACCTCCCCTGCATTTCTGATTCGGTGAATCTGGGAAGCCTTCTATCTTTCAGGTAAGGCTGCTCCTCTACAAGGGAAGAAACTATCCAACCACTTTGTGCGATTGGGGAATGCTCCTCAATTCTCATTACAGGAGGAATTCCTCCTCTGTTGAACTAAGGATCTGAAGGTAGAATTGCCTCATTAATTAGACAAATAATCTTTTCTCATATGAAGTATTTTGTTACTCTACCTGGTAATGTTTCTTAACATTTTCATTTTTCTCTCTTAGACATAAACACCACACACACACACACACACACACACACACACACACACACACACACACACACATTACATTACATTTCAAATTCTTTCACCTTCAGAAACAAAGGTTTGGCTGTACGTAGCTACTGAGCAGCCAGCCTTCATTATGTGAAAACACCAGGAACCTGATGTTATCCTACTTAATTTAGTTGTCTCCTAGAGGAGAGCTTCCTAATAAGAATTGCTTTTCCCCTCAGTATAGACTGAGTGAAAATGTTCTGTATCTCTCTGTAGCTCATCCCTCTTGACTCCTTTGCTGTCTCATCACTCTTGAAACTGAATTAAAATTCTGTTGTGTTTGAAGCTCTGTGTTCTTGCAAACTTGCAAGAACTAAGTGCCTTCCTTATATGTCATTGTTATTATGTAATTACTTAGAATATACACGATCAGCTGAATGTCAGCCATGTTGCAAAGCCTTTAACAAGGTCCCTGTTTAGGGATTGTGTAAAAGCCACTCAAGTAGAATTGAATTAGCATCTGAGTTGATTCAAAGCATATGAACCTGAATATTGATTGATTCTTTGGATGTGAAGTATTTTATTGGACAGCAGAAGAAAGGATGTCTAGAAATACACGCTTCCTATTAGCGGAACCATCTTCCAATTTAATGTGAAAACTCAATTAGCTCTTCAGAAAATCATCTTTATTTATTGTTTCACTTTTTCAAATTGATAACATGGAGTTATTGATTAGAAAGTTTGCATGACGCCAGGGTTTTAAATGCTTCTATTGACTGTCTATCTATGATGTTTGCATTCTCCATACCTTCTTTACTTTATTGGTGAATAAGACTTAGTTCTTTGCTTGGGGCTGAAAGACTTGAGGATTCCTACATGTTTCCTGGGACACGCTCCTCTCTTTGTCATTTAATATTTCCCTGGCATGTCCAGAAGTATGTTGGAGTCTGAGAACATCATGGTAGTAGATTCACAGGTTTTCTTTTTCCCTGACTTCTGGGATAGTGTCTGGGAAAGTAAGACAACTTCTGTCTTCTTTGATTGTAGTGTAGCTCTCTAATAAACATCACTCATTTTGTTTGTCATTGGACATGAAGGTTGTTAGCAGTTGCTACTCTGATGAGTAAAGTCACTATGAACAGTTTTGTACAATTTTGGTGGCTCTGTGAAATAAGTACTCTGAAGTTGTCAGGTAGGTATGTAATTATCATTCTGGCACATCAAATGTTTGCTCTACTTAACATTTCTGCAATGTACTGAAGATCTAGTACCTTTTCATCCTCATCAACATTTAGTATTATCAATTTCCAAAATGTTAAATATCCATGTGATATGTAGTATTCTCTCTTCTCCTGCCTAATTTTTCTATCAGTTGATAAAACATTCAGATTAAATTATTAATATCAGTCCCTAACAGTACTTAGAAAAAGAAGTTTAATTTGACTATCAATATTTTAAACCTCTAAGAGGCAAGTGCACTGTTTTGACTAAGTTCCAAAATCATTCATGAGCTAGAATTTGACCAAACAAATTAATAATAATTGTTGTCTTTATGAGGTTACAAATAATTTGCAAAATTTTTTGATGTGCAGGGACTTCTTAGGGTGGAAAATTTGGATCTGAGGTTCGTATAGTTTTATTTTGATTGCACTCAAATCAAATTTATTTTGTTTGCATTTTAAGAAAAATCCGTATTTTCTTCCCTGCTGTAAGGACATTTCCCTGGATCTGAAGACCATTCCTAGCTGCCTCCTTTGCAACATTTTATTATTATTATTTTTTATGCTACTATTGTTAGAATATCAAAAAAGGCTGATTAATGAAAAATCCTCTGCTGCATAGGGTAGAATCTATGGCTTGGGTGAAAAATCTTGTAGTTGAATGGATGAATCACCTGGCCAAGAGACCAACCCCAAGGAGGCGGGTCTACCTTAAGCCATGCTAATGAGATAGGTGGAGTAATTATCCCTTTAAAGAGATACTTTCCTTTCCTTCCCAGAATTCCCATCTCTAGGATAGTCTCTTTCAGACATAGGTGTGTAGCTTCCTTTGACCCTCTTTGCTGACTTACTCAGAGAAGCCAAACATTTCCTTTTCTTCTTTCTGTAACACTTCAGGTGTTCTTCTTCCTTTTCTAAAGTGTCCCTCTGCTGTGTGACTATCTGTGGCCATGCCTTTCGGCACACCTTAATTCTGATAAATCAACCAGCAAGGGTTTTTTTTTGCTATTCCTCCATTCTCCTCCTCTGGGAAGCTGCTGAAACTTATAATTTGCATACTGTTCTTTGCTTTTTGTTTTTGTTTTTTCATTTAAACTCTAATAAAATTGTCTTTGAGGTTCTATTTGTGTTCATTGTTAAATTATTTTATCAATGGGACTAAAAACTCCAAGAAAGTATTCTATTTATCTAATCTATCTATCAATCAATGTATCTATGTATCTAGCTAGCTAGCTAGCTAACTAACTAAGCATTCAGAAAAAAATAATGGGCTGGCACCTAATAGCACACTTAAAATAAGATTATTTTCTTCTTTGAATTGCTTTTGGGAAAGGGTTGTTACCCAGAGGGTCTTTGGCACTATTGAGTTGAATTTAGTTAGTATTAGCATTTCAAAGGATCTTATCAAACACATAGACACACACACACACACACACACACACACACACACTAAACACCCCATAAAATGGAAGAAATATTTGCAAACCTATATATGATAATAGACTAGTAAACTATATTAGAAAATAAAATCCCTTAAACTCTGCAACAAAAAATAAAAAAATATCTTACTTAAAATATGTAAATAATTTAATAAGTATTTTAAAAGAGGACTAGTAACCTCATGAAACAATATTTGACATTAGCCTTTAGAGGAATCATAAATCAAAATTACATTCAGATACTGCTTAACAGTCACAATAAAATTCGGGTCAGGAATATTCAGTGTTATTGAAACTTTGGAGAGATGAGAGCCAGGGCGTATTGCTGATCAGTGTAAGCATTAACCACTTGGGGAAACAGTTTAGCGTCCTTCAATGTAGTAAACACAGAGGCTCTATATAACCCAAAAGTTGTACTCCTGGGTGAACATTGGCCAATATTGAGTATATGACCACCTAAAACTGTGTCCACTAAATGTTCACCAGTATTTTGTGATCCAAAGTATTCCCTACAGGCTGTTCTCCACATTTAAGACCTAATAAATAAGAAGAGTATTAAGATGTAACTAGTGTTAAAACCAGGATGGTATAATTATATTTTTATTATTATTTTTCTTCTATAGTCCCATGAAAGTTTTCTTCCTGTTTCCGTTCCTTTTCCTGTTCCTGTTGTTCTGTCTTCTCTTTCTCTCCTCCTCCTCCTCTTCTTCCTCTTCTTCTTCCTCTTCCTCCTCTTCTTTGTCTCCCTCCTGCTCCTCCTGTGAGACAGTAAGCAGTAAGGCCTGCATGTAAACACTGTGTGACATGCACTAGGACCATGTTTTTAGTCAGAATGGAACTCAACAATAAAGGGTTTATTAATGTGTTGCTCTGCTCTGTGACATACGGCTGGACATATCCATACAATTTATCATATATTATGTAAGAAAAATAACCTCAGATGCCAAAAAATGTGATTTTCTTTTACCTTGATTTGTAGGAGGAGTACACTCAGATGAATCTGGAATTTAAATGAGATAGGGGATAAAGGACGGAATCACCTCCAGGTCCGGGGTTCTGGATTGAGGAAGCTCTTTGTGGTGATTAATATTAAAGTACTGGACTCACAGTAGCTGTCTGTGTAGGTGAATCCATAAATGTATCTGGGAGGATGTTTTTAGAGGCATCTAATTGAAGAGAGAAGAGCCACTCTGATTATTGGAAGTCACATCCTTGGGTCTCTTGGGTGAATAAGAGAGTGTCACCGAGATAGTCACTGAGCACTTGTGTTCTTTGCTTGGCTTCCTGTCTGTGGATGCACTGAGACCTGTCCTCTTAAACTCCTCCCACCATGACTTCCCATTGGGAAGCTCTTGCCCCTTAAACTGTGAGGCAAAATGCACCTTTCTACTCTTGAGTTACAAGGCTTATTAATAATTAATTAATTTACTGCCACAGGAAAAATACTTTAATATATATATATTAAAGAGGATCTATATTGACTAATATATTCATGAAAAGATATTTGATGTTAGCCTTTATAGGAAACACAAATCAAAATTATATCCAGATACTGTGTATCTGATATGATACATAGAGAAATAAGAACATTAACTTGCATGCTTATGGAGGCCAAACTTCCTGTTTCTTGCCAGGAAACTCGTCATCATGGGCTTTGTGCATCCAGGTTTCTGGCAAAATGGAACCATAGTAGGTAGACTAATTTTTATTTTTAGGTTTTTTGATCTGGAGGTAGGTGAGTACTGACTGATGTATTGTGGCTATGATCACAACTGTGTAATGAACTGCTCAGTAGAAAAGCTGAATTGGTCTCTGAATGATATCTGCCACTGTCAATAACCAACATCTTTTGATGAAAACTGTAATTCCACCATTATTTGGTTGAGTGATCACTGTTATTGAAAAGTGAGAGACTGGAGTTGGAACTTTAAAAAGTTGTTTCTTGCTTCATAGACACCCCCATGTCATTCATGTTTTGTGGCAAAGAGAATGGCCAGAGTCCTGGAGATTTCCTATTTCTTTGCTGGCATGAGGATACATCTTTGTCAGGAAATAAATCAAGTGTGTCCCATGTCTTTCCAAGTACATGAATTCATCAGGATGGACCTATAGTTGAGGATCTCCCAATTCCTGGGATCTACAGAGATATTGTTAACCCTATTCATGGAGGACTACACAATCTCAGTTTTTCTTCCATGATTGTTTTATACATTCCCCAGCCCACAAGGGTAGAGGAGGCAGAAGCAGTGAACAGGGTTCAGATGACTGTAAGTATGATGGAAGGACTTACAGAGACAGCTTCAGTGAGACAGCTCTCTTTTATTGTTCCAGGGGTAGGGTACATAAGGGCTCTTAAGGTATGGGTAGAGAGGGTTGCTGATTGGTCATAGCACAGCACCTAATTGTCACATGGAAAGCTAGAGCAGGTCTTGTGTGGTGAGTCATGAATCCCTTGCAGAGAGCAGTGCTCAGGGTCATTCTGCAGACAAGGTCAGACACCTGTGCTCAGATACACTCTCCAACCAGCGCCTGGCTCAGGGCTATCTAGATATGCTGGTCTGTGACCTTAATAGCAGGTGCTCCAACATCTCTCCCTATTTTATTTTATAATGGAGAAGTATTATCATGAGTCTGTAGAGCCACATAACTTAAATCAGAGGGGTCCAAGGCCTGATAGTAGACAATTACCTGGTTGGTGGTCATTCTAGCAATGGTGGAAATCTGCCATGAGAGAAACTATTTGAGACAGGGGGCAAGCGTCAAAATAAAACATAGCATAGCTGGAGAGTTAATGAGGAGTAAGAGCCAAGAAAAGCAGAAGTTATTAAACCAATGTAATTGTTCAGTGGGCTGAAATCTTGAGAAGAGGTGTTTATGAAGTTGCTTGAGGGTTTTAACATTGCTCTCAACAATATTTGATTCATTTACATGAAAGCAACATTCTTCTCCCAATACAATGCAAGCCCTCCCATGTTCAGCAGTTATTAGGCATAGTGTTCTCCTGTTTTCCAGCATGACCCTGGCAAGAGAGTTCATCTGATGCCATGGGTATGATGGAAGGACTTACGGACACAGCTTCAGTGAGACACCAATCTTTTATTTTTCCGGGGGTGGGGTTTATAATGGCTCTTAGAGGTACAGTGGGAGAGGGCTGAGTGGTTATAACACAGCACCTAATTATCATAGTGGCAGGAATGGCCAAGTCTCTCTGCATTTAAAACATGAGTTAGTGTTGCAGCAGCAAAGGCTTGGAAACCTGGTATGAGATGGTCCCGATCTTATGGGTAGCTATGATCCAATTGTTATAATACTCATTTTTTGTCCTTGGCATGCCTGCTTGTGTTCTGGGGTCACTGTTTTCCAGGTAAGAATGTTTAGGAGCATTGCTTTGGCTGTAGTCTGTTATTTTTCTGTTCAAACTTGCTTATACCTATAGTATAAAATCCAGAGTGTCTCAGTTGTTTATTGTTTGATTGGTTGGTTTGTTCGTTTTTCTATGTTTTAGGAAAGTCAGTGAGGGAGCCTCACCAGGTGCTGTGGGCAAGGGGTGGGGGAGAGTTAAAAGGTCCCAGGCCAAGAAGGCTTATAAGTGAACCTGCTCAGAGCAGCCAGCAGGTGATCAGGCCTGCTGAATCCCTGTGGAAAAGTTACCCTGGAAATTGGTCATAGTTCCAATTTATTAACTGATTATGTGTGTTGGGGGGTGTCTTGTTGTGGTCCTATTTGTTGCTTATGGTTTTCAGTTTTTCTAGTCTGCATCTGAAATTTATCTCTAAACAGGGCTTTCCATTGTACGACTATGGAGAGTAGATTGGCATGTATCTCTTTAGTCTTGGGAAGTTAAATTGCTATTGAACTTTATGAAATAGATTTGTTCCATGGGGCACGAATTCTGTCCTTATAGATGGCTTGGTGTAATTCTTTTAGGTTTGCTGCTGGGATGGAAAACCAAGCCAACAGATATTATCTGGATACACATAGGTTAATCAGAAAAGTCCCTAGGGCAGAGGTTCTGGATTCCTGAGCCGTTGTGGCTGAGGGGGCTGGGAATAATTGTTCCCAGAATCTCTAAGATTATTGAGGTGTTCAATGACTGTAGGGAGAGACGCTGCAGATAAGGTGCTGAGGGAGAGGGGGGGCAGGGCCAGGGCTCATCTGGTTGTTTCTAGGACCCTTGGTCTTAACTTCTATTTCTTTGTCCTCTCTAGCCACTGAGGGCTCATAGGGTAGAAGAGGTAGGGGAAAGGAGGGGAGGAGTGTTATGGGTTAGGGAGTGACTTCTGTCTAATTAAGGCACTAGCCTTTTCTAGAGTAACTAAATCAGCCACTGGACAATCCTCATAGTCTTCTTCCTCATCCGAGTCTCCGACTTTATCTTCCTGTATTTTTTTCTCTAACAATTCCTCCTTAGACTTGGATGTTTTCCCTATGCCTTGCCCATTGGCAACTATCTGAGGAGAAAGGAGAGGGATAAAAGATAGCCTTCCTAGATTTCCTTTTTATGAGCCAGGTAGACAACTTTGGTCCAGATGTCATGGTCACAAATATCTGCCAACAGGACCCATAGTGTGTATGAAGTCCCTCATCCCAGAATTTTAGATCCTCCTTTTGGGGTGATTTTAAGTCCTCTCAATTAAAGTAAAACCCCAAGGGAACAGATTTGGAAATCCCCCTGATTTGATGTTGAGTTCCCCATTATAGAAAAGATAGGAGTGTCTTCAGTGGTGTTCAAAGTTCTGAGGCGAATTATCCATGGTAGATTGAGTGCACCCCAATAATCACAAGCCTGCCTGCAGATTTAAAAGATTGGCAGCATTCCTAGTGACTTCTAAATGGTTGCTGTGCAACCATGTTCTTTATAAGAGGCAAAAATGTTTTTTTTTTGCACACTCAGTCAGGCTCTTGGGGTCTGGAAAGAAGGTTGGGGGAGTTTTGGCCAATGTCAAGGAGTCATCCCAACTGTGAGACTTCAGTTGTTCTATAAACCATATCTAAACCATACTAGAAGGCACAAACTAAAAGTAAAGTGAAGAAAGGAAAGGAGAAGACTGCCCCTCAGGTAGGATAGTCAGAAGAAAATGCCAGTATCCCTGGGGGGATGCTCACAAGCTCTGTGCATCCCCAGGAGTCCCTGTTTGGGCACCAGCTATGGGTCTCTCTTCTCTTCAGGGGTCGTTGGCCACTGTCCTTTGAGGGTGGAGGGAGCAAAAGTACAAGTACGGTTCAGACTGCAGCGAGTCTGATGGAAGATCTTCCAGAGACAGCTTCAATGAAGCAGCTCTCTTATTTTTCCGGGGGTAGGGTATATGGCCCTTACAGGTAGGGAGGGGTGGATAGAAAAGGTTGATTGGTTATAACAGAGCACCTAATTATCATATGGGTGAGAATGGCTGATTGGTCATAACACAGTTCCTAATTATCATATGAGGAGGAAAGGCTGATTGGTCATAACAAGGTTCCTAATTATCATACAGGACTTGTGTTCAGAGTCATGCAGCATTTGCAGGGAGCTCTACTCAGGGCCATTCTCCAAACAAGGCCAGGCATCTGTGCTTAGAGACACTCTGCAACAAAAACCAGGTAGAGAAATCAAAGCTCCCACTGAGAAAGGGAGTTTTGCATTTTATGCCAAGCATAGTGGACTGTGACCTTAATAGCAGGGTTCTCCAAAACTCCAACAATTTCACTCAGTTGTGAAATTACTCAAGCGTCTTTTTGTTTGTAAAGTGGAGGATACCTTGGGAGCTGGGCAAGTTAGAAGGAGGCAGAGAAATGGTTTTACTAGAGCGAAAAAATCTACCTGAAGGCTTGAACCAAAGGCCTCAGGAAATAACAGCAGATCAAGTGGGAAAAGGTTAAAAAATCATTCCCCAATCCTTTAATTTCCTATCACCTGATCCAGTCATCTATCTGTTTCTGCAGCAGAGTTGGTCCTAGGAGTATGGATGACAGCAAACACTGACATGTTCTACGGCATGTATAAAACAGGGTAGACTTTGATGTAACACATGCAGTGTCAGCTTTCAGAGCATCTCTGGGCTGCTTATACTATTTGGTGTAACATAAGACCACCAGGAGAGTGCTTGTGCTGTTTCGTTTGGTGAGTGAGGACAAAACACAAAAAACAAAACAAAATCATCTGTACATGTTCAGCACAGACATGCTTTCTGGGGAATTTTCCAGTCTCTACCAAATCTGAATAGATGTGGAAACTGGCTACCAAGGGGTTGACTGTAGCTCATGTCACTCAAAAAGTTTCTATCTTCCAGAAATTTACAAACCAAGAGAATATTGTCTTTTAAAAATGTACACATACACACAAACCCATATGTGTATGTATACAAATACACATATCCATTAAAATAGGAAAACCACAATCAATAAAAGGCAGAATAATAGAGACAGAAAGCAAAATGTTTACAAATAAATTTTGGACATCAGCAGTCACGAGAAAAAACACCAGAAGAGTTTCTGTGAAGACTGTTTTTATCTTGCATTTGTTCTCACAGAACTGTGAGAAACTTTGACACTGTCTTTTATATAAACATGGATCACACACACACAGAGAAAACATCATAGATACGGAGATACATATTTGAAAAAAATATTTACAGATAACTAAAGCTCTAATGATCACCCTGGTGGAGCTGATACTGGAGCTGTATGACACATGCCTACATTGAGGTCAACAATAGTAGATGTGTGTGCACGTGTAGGTCATTAAACACACACATGCTCTGATCCTCTTCCCTGTGTGGACTGAGAGCTGATGAGAGTACAGCAGCACTTAAGGTAGTTAGCTCTGTCTTTGCTTTGATAATATTGACATTATTTAAACATTTGGTGAGTAAGATTACATGAAAATAAATGTGTATATGTTCTCTGTGAGAGTTGCAAAACAATTGGGGATCAGAACAGAAACAAGGAGCAGGAGAACAGAAACAAGGAGCAGGAAGCCCTTTGCTGTCCTGGATGCCAGAAGCTGTAATCCACTCCATCTGGAACCCCCTTTCTGAGATACAATATGCTAAGTGAGCTGGTTACCAACATTTCTAATAAGTTGGACCTGAAGTTATGTCAATATTCTGGTTTGTATTTTTGAAACCTAGTAAACACAGAGCCAATGCTTACACATCTATCTAATTATCTTTAGCACATCTTAGGATTAACAGCAATACATAAAAGGAATGAAAATGGGTAGTTTTATATTCCATCCCGTTAGTTAAGATGGGTGGACATGAGAGACCCACACATGTAAGTGTTGAAAAGACTAAACCAGCAAGCACACCATATTGCTAGCATTTTCCCTTGCCACCCATCCCATCTGTATTGTTTAGGCTAAAGCAGAATTGAACAGATGGACTATGTCCTGGAGGTCAGAGAAAAACATAACAGCTGAGCTAACAGCCAAATTGGTAGAGAAACACCCTATTATGCATGCTTCTTACTCAGAGAAAGCCTTTCTCTCAAACCCATTGGCATTTTAGGAATTCGGTTGATTTTACCCAACAAGTTCCACTTGGAAATATACAGAGTGAATCTAAAGCTGTTAAAATAAACAGATCTATCCTTGGTTAACAAAAGACAATGCCATTTTGTCACAGTAAATTGCCTTCTGTTATATTTTATTTCCTTGGACTTCCACACATTCTTAAGTAATCTCAATGATTGGCAAAGTGTTGCTTTATCTTTAAGTGGTAACATAGTGATCTGCAAAGTCACCCTGGATACTGTAACCCATTCTAACTCTGAAGTCCTCATTTTCTTCTACTATTTCTCCACCATCGATTTCTTCTCTCTTCCCCTCTGCACCAAGAGAGTGGTCCTCAAGAATTCCACCTCTCTTTTCTCTCTTTTCCCTTCATCTCTTTACTATCTATCTATCTATCTATCTATCTATCTATCTATCTATCATTCACTCATTTATTTATTTAATAATATGTGCATACACTGTCAAGAAGAGGGCATCAGATCCCATTATAGAAGGTTGTGAGCCACCATGTGGTTGCCAGGAACTGAACTCAGGACCTCTGGAAGAGTAGTCAGTGCTCTTAACTTCTGGGATATCTTTGCAGCACTCCAAATTTCCTTCTCTTAAATGTATGAATAATTAGCAATTTTCTCAAATCGTATCCTTTAACAGGTTGTCATTTTTCCCAAAGTGAAATCCAAGCTTCCTCAAATGATCTTCAAGTATTTTCCCAGTCTAGGGTCATTATTCACTCTCATCTCACAATGTTCTTTTGGTGGCTACATTAGATGACACAAACTCATGTGGGATACTCTCAGAATCCCGAGCCTTTGCTCTTGTTTCTCTGCTTGAAGGACCTTCTCACTTTCTTCTACAAGAGCAGCTTGCAGATCTCCAATCATCATCCCCAAAATGTTTCCTTTGCTGTACTCCACTCCATCTTACCCTATGTGAATTAAACACCCATGTGCTGCTGCATTTAGATACTTATTAAAGAATGGACTGGATTGGGCTAGAGAGATGGCTCAGCAGTGAAAAGCATTGACTGTTCTTCCAGAGGTCCTGAGTTCAATTTCAACAACCACATGATGGCTCACAACCATCTGTAATAGGATCGGATGCCCTCTTCTGGTGTGTCTGAAGCCACTTACAGTGTACTCATATAAATAAAATAAATAAATCTTTTAAAAAGAATAGATTGGATCATAAAACCTATCTGTAAATTAATATTTCTTGAGAGGTAAGTTCCATTCTTTTAATTCAAAACTTTAAAATTGTGTGTGTGTGTGTGTGTGTGTGTGTATGTGTGTGTGTGTGTGTGTGTGTGTGTGTGTGTATGTATGTTACATGCATATGAGGCTAGTGACCTTGATCCCTCTAGATCTGGATTTATAGATGGCAGTGACCTAGCCACCCCATGTCAATGCAAGGTACAAAATTTGGGTCTTCTGCAAGAGCATAAATATTCATTCTTACCACTGAGACTTATCTCCAGCCCTTGATTCCATTTTTATTTATATGCTTCATTTTTTCATATTTAGTAAAACTAATAAGTGTTAAGAATATGTTTAGGAAATAGATAAACTAATGGCAAGATCTTGCAACCATGGTGCCTTGTTATTCCACAGACACATGGAGATGTTGCCTAAATGCACAGACATGTGACTGAACATTTTCTTCCATTTACAGTCTGTGCCTTGTGTGGGGAAATCAAGCATACTGGTAGTACCCAGACATTCCAGAACATTGCCACCCATTCTCAAAGGCCCCTTTGTCTGTGATGGTGGACAATGTCCATATTCCTCCAACTCCCATACAGAAGTCTTATCTTCCAGTAAGCCTGACTGTGGAGATGATACTCCTACGAGATTAGTCAGCATTGAATGAGCTCATCACTGTGAACCATTTATCTGACAGGATTATTTACTTTATATACAAAAGGACACTGGTGGGCTGCCCTGTCCTCTGTCTCTCTGTGCACCATGGAAGGTGAAGTGAGGGCCTAGTGATATGACAGTTGTCTCCAAAATAAAATAGAGTACCCTTAAAATGAAAAACAAATTATCTTATTTCTACCTTGGCATTTGATTTCCTGACCTCCGGGGCTAAGAAGATAACCTCTTGTGGTTTCAGCTTCCCAGATACGTCTTTTTTTCCAATCTGGAACAACTTAGTTTTCTTAGCTCAGACTTGAGAAGTGAACTGAAGAACTTTGGAACCGACTGGAACCAATACCTATGAATAGTTGGTGCTATAAGACTACCTTGGTGTCATGGCCTTAGTTACCTTCCAATTTGTCCCAAGTCCTACCACCTAGTTCTGAACTTTTTTGTCAGGTTTTGCTTACTTATGTTCTTACATCTTTACACACTGTTAGTCCAAAGACCCATCTGTACCAAGTTACTGTTAGTGTCTGGATGATGGTTCAGTGCCAACCTCAATCTGAAGAACCCGAGATGGAGATTGCCAAGGCCCTGTTCCTATAGCATTCGTTTTCCTTTTTTCCATTTCTATCCTGTCATAAATGAGATAATGATGATCATTGCTACCATGAGACAGGTGAGTTCAAGTGCCGGAAAGTCTGTGGAGATGTTTCCCAGGGTCTCATTTGCTGTTGACCAAGAGAAACCTCAGTACACTGAGAAACACACCCACCACCATATTGCAGGTGATGTCACTGTGGCTTTCTTGACAACATGACACATGAAGACACATGCTGGATAAGTTCCTCTGTCTTCTGGAAAACAAAACAAAACAAAACAAAACAAAACAAAACAAAACAAAACAAATATAGCTTGCAAATTGAAAACTGTGGGGTGAGAAGGAGAATGTGGGGAAAGAAGGCTGAGACCAAGCTGTACTTTGAAGACAATGTAAGTCAATGACTACATGCTCCCATTCCCCATTATACACTATGACCATAAACGATGAAGCAACAGATCTATGGGACCAAACCTTGAAAACCCAATGCGAGCTTCCATAGACTGCTTGTCACCAAATCCCTGTCCATGGTTCTGAAAGCAGTGGCAGACCCTCAAAGGTTCTTGTTGAGTATCCACAGCACTTCAACTTTGTGAAGAGAGGCTCCATGAGAAAACAGAAAAGAACTGGCAGTGAGGCCTCACAGGGGAACCTACTGAGCTCTTAAAAGAGTACTATCTTGTTCCTTCAATGTTTTTGCTTCCTTTAGAAAGAGGGTGGGTATGAGGAGTAGCCAGCTGAGTAATAATGGAGGGTGTTGTACATGCAGCATTGACAGTAGCGGAGGCACTCATTTCTTATCAACTGATAAATCCCTATAAAATCAGCCACATTTCTCTCTTCCATGCACCTTCTCCTGAAGACCTTGTGAAACCTGTCCAACCGCTTGCTAGATCTTTTGATTGCAGAGATAAAAGGCTCTGTTGTGCTTTAAAATGGAGAACTCACATCTGTGGTTGTCATTAGATCAGTTCTAATTCCCACAGTGTGCTTAGCTACCAAGCCACACCTTCTCCACCCTCAGAATTCTGTTCATCTGGCTTTGTCACCATGGATCTGTCCCAGGTAGACTCATTCTGCTTGACACATGTCAGTTGCTTCACAGCCTTCCAACGCTCACCTATAAATAGAGCTTGTGTCTAATCCAAATGATGATTTCTTTTTTATTTCCCTGAGGCTGGGTCCTTATTATCTCTGTGTACTCTTTCCTTTCTTTGGTTGACATCAGGAGCACACGTGAGAATGGCCACAATATAATCATGTATTCATGTCTAACTATGAGACTCTCTCTCATGTAACACAAGTTAGAAACAAGCATTATTTTTTGAAATCTCATGATAATCCTTTGAGTTAGATATTCTAAATTTTGTTTTCCTTGGAAACCAACATGCTATTGTATCCACTTTGTATTATGTTTTTGAAGGAAAGAGTTGTTGACAGGATAACTGGAATTGTCCTTTCACTTCCTCTTGGTTACCATTGACAACAGTGGGCTATGCGACTTTCCAAGCTCTTGTGACTGTGTGAGCGGGAGGGCTCACAAATGATTTCTGACCTCGTTTTATAGTATGCTTTAGAACTGACACGAGGAAAGACAACTTGTCTCTACATCACCTGGCATAGAAAGGGAGGGGTGGAGGAATTAACCAACTTCCTCCTACCTGGAAATAGTTTCTATTATGCAATAGTATCCTAGAGTGCAGTGGAAAATGTTGCAATGTGTGAACCACGGAACCTTATATTTTACTTTAAAAAGCTATTACATTCACTTGTGTGTGTGTGTGTGTGTGTGTGTGTGTGTGTGTGTGTGTGTGTGTGTGGGCGCGCGCGCGCCTGCCATAATATATGTATGTATTATGTTAGACAACAAGCTGTAGGAGTTGTTTCTCTTCTTCCACCATATGAGTTTTGGGGATGAAATTCTGTTGGTCTTATTGGCACGAGCCTTAACCCACTATTTTAGCTTGTTTTGATTTCTTGGATAAAAACACTGACCAAAACAACTTGGTGAGGAAAGAATTTATTTCAGCTTACAGGTTACCATTCAACATCAAGCAGGAAACTGAAGGTAGAAACTTAAGTAGAGGCCATGAAGAAATGGTGCTTACTGACCTGATCTTTCCCTGGCTCACATTCAGACATCATTCTCAAATGGGCATCTGTTACTTGCCTAGAGATGTTGTCATCACCCACAGTTGTGACTTCCTCCATCTATTAACAATTAAGAAGATGTCCACAGACATGGTCACTGGCCTATCTTTTCTAGGTAACTCCTCATGTGATGTTCCTATGTCCCAGGTGATTCAGGTTGTGTCGTTGGGAACTGAAGCTAACTATGACACTCTATGTCTATAGCTCCCTTATCAAAAACAAAAACAAACAAACAAACAAACAAAAAACAGTGCTATATGCAAGCACTCATCCTCAAAGTTTAGTTTTGTACATGTGTCTGGGTATCTGTAGCATAATGAATCTCTGTAGTTTAAGTCATGTTTTATTTTACTATATCTTATTTAGGTCATGTAGCCCCCATCCACAGGAACTCCATGACGTTCTATTTGCTGACAGATATCCTGATGTGGCTGGTTTGTGGTATTGAACCTGCTCTCAAGTTTGTCTGTGCCAATTCTCAGACATAATCTTTGACTTCCTGTGACTACCTTTAGATGATAATGCTGTCATTCACCATGTGTTACTAATTGAGAAGAGCATTCTCCTAGAATCTGTAGTGTGAGTATTCTTTTCTCTTTCCTCCCCTCTGTCTCTATACCTATGCTACCTTAAAGGGTGACCCCTGTCCCAGGTCTCTTGAAGCAGGTTTGATTATACTACAATTTTTCCTGCTTTGCCCTGAGTACCAATGTACTTTGTCATGACTTAAGGAGAACATTAAGTCTGGCTGCAACATAAAACAAGGCTATAGTGTATTTCTCTGATTGAAGAACAGACAGTACACTCAAGGCTTTGAAAAAATCTGTGGCAACGAAAATGATCCAATATTTTGTTTTTATTTCTAAATAAACAGTGTGTGTATATGGGTTGGGAGACATGTGACAGGCTGGCCTTGAACTTTCTCTCCTCCTGCCACAGCCTTGTGATTTCTGTGTTACAGACATTTGCCATAGCACCCATATTTACCTCTTATTTTATAATAATAATAATAAATAATCCACTTATGGGTGTTTTAAGCAGTGACCCATCCACCCTTTATACGTTCTGAACCTAATGTTTTCTTTAGATTTCAGACACTTGTTTTTTTTTCCATAAGCCTTTGAGCCATGAGGCTTTTCCAGGGTAGTGTGTGTGTGTGTGTGTGTGTGTGTGTGTGTGTGTGTGTGTATGTGTCTGTCTTCCTCTCACTATTATCATGTATTACTACTGCTTCCTTGGAGTCCCCATCAGTGACTCTATGATTTCTTAGTTACCTAGAACTGAAGCATGACCTCATCAGTGAAGAATGATTTTTCATTCTTTGCCACTCTTTGTCAGATGCTCATGAGCACATCTTGATGATTGTTTAAAAGTCAATGGCCTTCTCCTTCAACACTTCTCTGCCCTAATACTGTCATACACCTTTCTCCTAACTATTCTTATTACCATGACAGTCTCAGAAGCAAAGTTGAGTATGGTTTTTTCTTGTCTACCCAATTAAGTTCAAATAGGTCAGAACTGCTTGTTCTTTCTTCTGTAGCACCTGCCTATGCTAACACAAGTGTCATATTTTTTCAGACAAGTTTCGGTTTAGGGGATTCACTTAGAATTCAAACAATCATTCTTAGTTATAGTAAAAGTCCCCATTTTCAGTCTTCAATCTAGTGTTCTCAGAGGATTGGCTTTGAAGCATCACCATAATCTAATCCCATTTCACTTTCTCTTTCTGGTCTCTACTGGTCCCCAGTAAGAACCTTTGCCTGTTCTCTGAACATGCAACACATCTTTCTGACTCCTGTCTTCAATTATGACCTGCTCATCTCTGCAGCACTCTGTTTTTTTCCTCCTGAAGTGATTAATTGTAATATCTGTCATCCTTGGCTTCTACTAGCACATCTTGTACCATTGTAGGACTTACAAGAGGATGTCCCTTCTGGAAGGACAAATGGTGTAATGGCACAGCTTTTCTCACACCATCATATCTCTGCTGAGATATTTGGCTCGAGCCCTCCTTCCTTTCTTCCTTTCTCTCTTCTCTCCTTCTTCCTTCCTTCCTTCCTTCCTTCCTTCCTTCCTTCCTTCCTTCCTTTCTTCCTTCCTTCCTTCCATGCTCTGGAGAAAACACACACACACACACACACACACACACACACACACACACACACACACACTGTACCACATGTACATGGTATATAATAATTGTATTCAGTATGTCATCTTGGAAACAATTGGGTTGACCTGGTTGATGAAAATAATTTACTTGTCTTTCAGTCAGGATTTCATCCTACTCAAGTCCAACCCAAAGCTTGTGATCACTTATTTCCCACATTTCCACATGACAAAACTAGCCCTCACAAACTCTCAGCTGGATACTATATATATGATACAAGGATCAAATTAAGTTTGGGGTTATGTTCTATATATTTCTGTAGTATAATTTAGCAAATTATTGTAAATAATAAAATTTCCTAAAGATTGTAAATATTTTTCAATGCACCCAAAACAAAACTAAGTATACTTTTTATGTAATTAAATCCAAATTGCCATTTATTGTAAAATATATCATTTTTATGTATCATTATCAATGAAAAACCTGCAAAAAATTAAACCAGGCTTTAGGATTCATTTTTATTGATACTCTGAATATTTGCTACTTGGTATGTATATAAAGTAAGATCTTCAAGCTACACATATTGGTTAAGATATTCCTAAGCTTAACAGATTCTACTTTTTATAAATTTTTGATTTGGTTGTTTACATTGTTAATTGCAGCTTGCTTTTCTGGTGTGTGTGTGTGTGTGTGTGTGTGTGTGTGTGTGTGTGCATGCTGTGAGTCAATTCTCTTCTTCTACCTTGTGAGATGTAGGTTTCAGGGATGGAGCTCAGATCCGCAGGCTTGGTAGCAAATTCCTTTACCAGCTGAACCATCTCACTAGCCACAAATCTGGTTTTTGATGCTTGTGACTTCCAATGATCTTTCCCTTTTCTGGCTAAGCAAGACCAGCAGCACAGTAAAGCTTCACTATTATTTGGCAAATTTTTCTTCTAGGCCCAGATGTGCCCTTTGCCAACCTCAGTATTTGAGCATGGGTAAATATTCCCAAAGTTCTTCAAGGGATTTTATAGGTAGGATGAGAGGTTGTAGTCATTCATTTTTACTTCTTGACTATGAAAGATGATTGTGTACAAGCAGGTAATCATATTTATGCCATTACTGACATCCACCTAGACATCATAGTTTTCTAGACTCATTCTTACTTTAGATGTGTGAATAATGGTTAATCGTCCCCAAATGTATTTTAGTACTGTTTAAATATAGGGATATTTGTTAAATTTGTATACATCAGTGGATTTAAAAGAGTGATTTAATTTTTAAATGAAATTAGTCACACATATGGAGCTGTGGTGTTACATAAAAAGATGATTGGAGATTTGTCTCAGGAGTTCTGGTCCAGATTTTGTGATGAAATCATTTTAATTTCACCAGTCTACATCCTAGAGCCATCATGTGAAGGCTAAGGGAAGTTCAACACTAATTGCCAAGGCTCTCAAAAGCAACAAGACTGGAGTTTGAAATCATTAGTCCAGATTCTCATCCAAGACAAAAATCCCTTGGACCACAACTCTGCCTAGAGACTTGAATTTGTCTGATGAAATCTGGCACAAGCCCTGCATAATCGAAGCAGAACACTTGGGGGATGATAATGCTCAATCTGCGTTTATTTGAGAAGAAATTGTCCATATGCAAAGTCTCCGAGGCCTGGAGAGAAAGTAATCACAGAGATTAACCCAAGAGTTCATTTGTATAGAAAGAACTAGACCCTTGGAGATTTCAAGTATTTTTCTTTCCTCCTGAATATTGACAAAGAACCAGAGACATAATGCTGGAAGGAAATTAGATTGCAAAATGGTTAATCCTCCCCAAATGGAAATCTGGTAAAGAATTTATGCATGGAGCCTGAAATATACACAGCAGAGCCAAGTGACTCAGTCCATTTAGAAAAAAAGAAAGAAATTTAATTAAATGCAATGCTATGGAGAAAAGAGGAGATATGCTATCTTGATTTCAAAGATATATAGAATCACTGTAAATATAATATGCAAGTAATGTTATTTTCCTTCTTGTTCTGCAGGCAAACCATGCAATATAAACTATTTATTGTTTTATCATTATGGCTGTTTATTCAAATTCTTTTGTAGCTAGTCTTCAAAAAACACACACCCCATTTGTTTATTAAGGCAGTTATATGCTAAGAAAGTAGCATAAACATGAAGAATGGTTGCTAAGATTTTGTGTTTCACTGTTTCTTTTCTTTTGGACTTTGAACAAATAAATAATTGTAATCATTGAGGAGCACTGAGCTTTTTGTGGAGAACAGGTTCATCATACCTGAGGTTAAATGGCTCAAAGACCTGCTGCAGATGGCTTAACAATGATGAGATTACAAACAAACAAACAAACAAACAAACAACTCTTGAGCATAGCTCAGCTCCTAGAAGCTATTCAAGAGTGACAGCCATTGCAATAAGCAATAACAGAGAGTGTAAGGACCTACAATTTGATAGGGGAAGGACAGGAAGTGGGATAGACAGGCTTTATGGACAGTCTTGTGAGAAACAGTGTCCTATACTAGATGTTTCCAATGCTAAGAGGTATGTGAAAGCTTTATAAAACATTTCTCTGAAAATTGTGGGCATAATTGGAGGGACTGAATTTGGCATCACATGATCCAGCATGAAGGGACACAAATGGCCAGCCTGTCTGAAGGACAAAGGAGCTCGAGTTGGTGGGTATATCAGTTGTCAGTCTGTTCCTGGGGATAGACCGTTGTTTCCACTTAGCTCAGCTGTGCCTACTGAGCTTTGACTTTCCTTTATAGGTCACTAGGAAAGGAAGAGAGTCATCTTTGAATCAAGTCTCCACTTTTGGAGAATATATGAAATGAACTGGAATCGACTTGTTCCCCCATAAGTTTATAAACATTCACCATACATGAGTCTGACATTCAGCCCAGGCCTAGATGACTCATATCTTGGGACCTAGAAGCACTATAGACCAAATCTTATCATGATTTCCTCCCTTTGTTTAATGGTGTGTTCTCTAGTATCAAGAGCAAATTGTACAACTCCTATTCCTGCCACATCTTGTATTTCTCACTTAAAATTTAAGTATCTTTCCTTTCAGGCTATTGAAAAGCTGATGTGCTGTTCCTAATTTATTTACTACAATGCTTCTGAAAAACATGTCATTAGTTAACTATTGTGATATGGTTCTCTTAATCAAAGATTTATTGGGGCAGTTTAGAAACAGTCAGATATATGCTATCCCCCCTATCTGTGAGATGTTTGCCATAAGCAACTGTGTGTGGAAGATTTATGCTGACTTACTCTACATTGTCTTGACTGATTAATTTTTATCAACCATAACAAAAATCTCCTTGCCAATGCATTATGCATATGAGCTTCATACATGAATAATTTTTTCTTTTATCTTAATTTACCACTATCCAGATATTTTAAAAATATTCAAAAGAAAGCAATTAATACAGGATTTCTTTATGTGAAGTTTCTGTGACATTTTTCTGTTGAGAAACCCCAGTGTGCAATCAAAAATTGTCCAAGAGTGACATCATTTTCTGGGCTTCCTGAGTAGAGATGAGATTAGCCACCATTATCACTGTCTTTTGCCACAGAGAGTTTTTGATCAGGAAAAAAAAGAATCATAGTTTGAAAACAAAATTTCCAATAGATGATGGTAAACAGTCTCACAATATCCAAAGGGCAGTATAGAGTCCTATTCTTTGCTGTGCATATTTTATTTCCTCTGTCTGAGGTTTTCAAATGAATACAGATAGAAGTGACATTTTCATACCTGAATGGCAAAGCACAGGTGAACCATGAGGCGTGAACAACACGAACAGTCATGACACAAAGAACTGAATTTTAATTCACAAAGAAAGACATGTTTCAATAAACTCCAGGGTCCTTTCAGTGAATATGAAAAGAAATGTTAACTCTCAGAAGTACTAACAGATACAGAACCTTGTCCTTTCACTTTTTAAATATCTGATATTGACATTTATAGTAAAACAAAAAAAGGAGAGAGAGAGAAGGAGGAGGAGGGGAAAAAAGAAGGGTTGGTTTCTAAAGCTATTTTGACTGTCTCCAAATGATGGGTACTTTCGATCTCTCTGACATTTTTGTTGGCATAAATTATTTTCCTATGTTCATGGGGAGGAAAACTGACATCTTGCTTCCTCTTGTTCCTTCAAGCCTGTTGTCTTACTCCTTTTCTTCTAGCTTTGCTTCTTAATAGGCTGATATCTGAGGATGTTTGCCTCTGCCTCTGCCTCTGCCTCTGCCTCTGCCTCTGCCTCTGCCTCTGCCTCTGCCTCTGCCTCTGCCTCTGCCTCTGCCTCTGCCTCTGCCTCTGCCTCTGCCTCTGCCTCTGCCTCTGCCTCTGCCTCTGCCTCTGCCTCTGCCTCTGCCTCTGCCTCTGGGTACCCAATGCTATCCAGGTTCACAATCAGTTTGCAGTTGTATAATAAGCACATGAGACTAGAAAGAACACTGTACTATGCATAAGAACCATGTCTTTTCCCTAACCCTTCAGTGTCTGCATGTTGCATGTTAGAAAAATCACTAGGTTTTAATGGGTCCATTTTCAGGTGGGTCACCTTTCACTCACCTGAATTTTTATATTGGTTAAGATAATTCAGATCAATCAAGAAATAAAAGGTCAGGCCTTTTTAAAAATTCATATAAATTATGCCTTTTATGATTAACTCTGAACTTTGACCACACAGACACTAAACACATACCTGGAGGGTTTTGTTTTGAATATTCATATTCTTTAGCACATTTACTAGAGTATGCTTGCACATTTCCATGTAAAATTCTGAACATAGGAAGGAGGTAAATCCATATCTTTCCCACCAGCTTAATTTTTCTAGATGAGTCCAAATGGATCTTGAAGAAACCGGATTCAAATATCAGTTTTACAGCACTGGAAAAAATCCTAAATCAAAGTGCCAGAAATAGACTCCAGAGAAACAGACTCAGCCCCACATCTGATAGGACTCTAAACTCTAAAAATGATCCAGAAAACTGATGTTCAGATACTGCACATCAGCTATCACAGGAAAGAGATTACTGAGTGACCAGAAGCAATTGAAGGAACCCACTGGTTGTACTTTATAGTAAGATTAGGCTTCCAGGTCACAGACCAGTGAGGGGACCTCAGGAAGAGCCAGCAATCTCCCTGCACAGGACAGGTGGAAGAGGAATTCAGAGAGCCAGCTGGATTTCTTAACCACAGTGTCAACAGAAAGACATGTACACAGAAAACTGCAGCCCAGGAGATCTGTGTCAGGAGGGGGACAAAATGTGTAAAACAATCAGTACCTCTGAGGTATGTTCAAGCTTCAGAAATGTGTGAGTTGCTTTGATCCTTAAGAGCCTTGCTCCAAAACTCTGTCTTCTGCAGCTTAAGTAAGCTTAAAGGCAAGGCTGGGAAGGGTCACATTATTTCCAAGTGATTTAACTACATCCTAGAACAAAGTTTGAGTATATTGTTGGGAATACAAATGTATCAATTACCCCAACAGCAAAAGTCTCAGTGTGTGGTTTCTAATAACCATTTCTAGATGTGAAAAATAGCAGGAAAATACAATCTCCATCAAAGTTGCTATCAATCAATAGTAACTGCCCCAGAAATGACACAGATGTCAGAATTCATGTGAAGAAATGCTGGAACTGTTATAATAAGTTCAACAAAATATGGAATCACTGACTGTGTCCTTTAAAGAACTAGATACTCTACCCCCCCCCCCCAGTGAAAATTATAGAGAAAGAACTACTCAGACAGAAAAAAACTAGACTAAATTGGTATAGTTCACAACAGTCATGAATACAAAATGCGTGAGCAGTTCCCAAAGCCTTTTAGGATACATAGAGGATGTCTTGTGCTTCTGCTCTGCGCTCAGCCCTTTCTGCCCTTCTTCAGTGGTGGACTCCAGCTCCTCAACTGATGCCATTCACACCCAGGGCAGCTAAAGTGAGACCTAAGATCTATCTCAGTTAACTCGGTCCAGAAACTCCCTCATAGAGATACCCATAGCTATGTATCCCAGTGCTTTTAGATTCTATTAAGTTGACAATATAACTATCAAAGTAGGTTATATCTGAGCAATAAGATAAAAATTAATATAATTTATCCAAATAATTACAAAATATCTTCCTTCGTCAGAATAGAAATAATGGAAAATCGATGCAAAATCCTCAAATTATGAAAATTATATAAAGTGTCCTAAATAATGTCGATCAAGATGAACTTTGGAACACCTGAGTAGCATTGAAGTTAAAAACCAAACATGGGAATGCATTTGCAACACAGTGTGGCAGAAGATAATTCGTAGAACAAAATGCTTATCTTTAAAAAAATATGAAACAAGCAACCTTGCTTCTGGTTTTATGTTGTTGGTAGTGCACTTGCCCATTGTGTGAAAAGCCAGATATGATGTTGGTGCCAGAGGAAATACCAAAGCCACAGACTCAGTGTTTACTGAATAACAGGAACCAAATGGATGACTCTTTTCTGTGCTCTAGAACTGAACGGAATAGAGCACACTCTCAAGGCTCACTGTAGAAAGAAGTTCTAACAAATGCCCCCACCCCTCATCCAGTCAATAACTGGCAGTTGAAGTGAAACATCCTTGCTTAACAAAAGCTCCAGGCCAAGAGGTTCCCAGTGATGAATTTAAACAGTGGAGGAAATTATGTTGTTAATCATAAGCATCTCCTTTCAAAAAACTAAAAGAGAAACAATGTTTCCCATTGAATTCTAAGAGGCTGGTGTGGCCATGATAACCAGAGTTCCATTTCTGGAACTGACATGGTTCTCTCAAGTTGTCCTGTGGCCTCCCCACTTAGATCCCCTATGCACAAATCCAAAAACTGATAAAAATTAGCCCAACAGTTGAATTTAGTATAATTAACACTAATAAACACACACATGGACACACACACACACACACACCATACACATACATACATAGCCTCAATACATGTTGGAAAAGCAGAGGCTAAAATCTAAAATGTCACCAAATTAAGACTAGAAATAAAAGTTTTCAATCTTGGCACTTAAGGAAATCTGTATCTAAGACTAATAAAGGAGTCAAAGGAGTTGTAATTTTAAAATTGTCTGCTCATAACCACACCTGGAGCCATGGGTTTCCCTCCCTCCCCCCCCCGCCCCCCGCCATGTACTCTTTGGTTGGTGGTTTAGTCCCTGGGAGCTCTGGCGGGGGTGGGGGGGTCTGGTTGGATGATATTGTTGTTCTTCCTATGGGGTTGCAAACCCCTTCAGCTCCTTCAGTCCTTGCCATAACTTCTACATTGGAGTCACCATGCTCATTCTGACGTTTGGCTGTGTGCATCCACATATGTATTGGTCAGGTTCTGGCAGAGCCTCTCAGGGGACAGCTATACTAGGCTCCTGTCAGCAAGCACTTCTTGGCATCAGCAATAGTGTCTGGGTTTGGTGTCTGCAGATGGGATGGATCCCCAGGTGGGGCAGTCTCTGGATGGCCTTTCCTTCAATCCCTTCTCCACTCTTTGTCCCTGCACTGAAACAGATACTTTTTGAAATATTGATATGAAAAAGCTGCTCCCGTCCTCTATACGTAAGCATAATTTATAAAAATTAACTCAATGTGGGTCACAGACTGAATGCCAACCACAAAACTAACAATAAATCTAGTGGAAAACATAAGATAAAAAATATGTGAATTTATATTTGGCAATTATCTTAGATTTAATGAGAAACTTCTAGTCCTTAAGAAAATAGAATGAATAAATTAGACATCATTGACATAGGAAACTCTAGAAAGACTCTGCTAAGAATAGGGGAGACATATCTTAGCCTGTGGGATAGATTTGCTATTGACATATGCAAGAAAGGATTTGAATACTAGTACATTAAGAATGCTTAACATGAAGAGTATGAATATTGAATGGACAATATCGGATATGGGTACATTAAGAATGTAACAGTTTAACAGTTTACAGTGAAATTGTCCAGAGAAGAACCAGTGAAAGCTTTGAATAATTCCTTTATCCAGGAAGATAAACAAATAGCAAATAAGTATAAGCCAAGCTACTTGATACCAACAGCAGGAAAGAAATGCAAAATAAAGTGATAATTACTCAAAGGCTGGAAATAAACTCACAAAAGAATCACGATTAGTGATTTTTAAGAAAGAGATGGAGCCCTGAGAAATAGCACAAACTGATGGCTGGATTATACATGGTGCCATACACAAACATACACAGAGAGAGAGGGAGGAAGAGAGTGGGAGGGAGAGCAAGGAAGAAAGGGAGGAAGAGAGGGAGGATGGGGGAGCGAGAGAGGGAGGAAGGGAGAGAGGGACGGAGGGACAGAGAGGGAGAAACACAAATATATAATACAGAGGGAGAGAGAGAAGAAGAGAGGAAGGGAGCTGGAAGAAAGGAGGAAGAGAGGGAGAGTCTTGCATATTGAGACACACCTTTATTTATTTCAGGACTTAATTCACATTTGTCAATGAAGAAGGCAGGAAAAGTCAAGTCCTCTAGTCACTGTGTCTCTGAGAGTCCTTGTCATTCATAAACTCGGTCTCAGAATGATAGTTATTTTCTTTCTGCTGCCTTCTGTAGCCCTGATAACAATCTTGTAACCTGAATGTCATTGTGAATACTTTCTTCACTCGTTTGGGGGTCATAAGCTATTACGAATGGGCACAATTTCATTACTAATGTGATTGAAAGGCAAGTATCTTAGGCTTCATGGTAGACACACCCACTACTGACTCAGCATGGTTCGCTTCTCCAGGTCCTCTGAGTAAGGTGTTTTTGTGTCCCACCTGGCTCCTACAGTCCAATAGGAGACTCCTGATTCTTCTAAAATCCATTTAATAAATATAAATATAAATACAAAACTGCACTTTCAGAATGTTAATTTTGCTTAGTGAAAACCAGTTGGTCTGCCTGCCAACACCCGTTTTTTCTTCTTGCACAGAAGCAGACTAGAACCATTTCCTTTTCCACGAGCTGTGGGGCAGGTGCTGTGTTCTTCTTCTCTGCCCCTGCCAGAACAAACGACACAGCTGCCCTCACACATATTGAAACCTGTGGTAAAGAGCATGATTTCACCCAAAAGAACACAAAGGAGAAACCCCAGAAGAAAGCAAAGTAAGGAGGCATCATGAGACACAGGGCATGGGAGATGGCTCAGTTGAAAACACCCTGCTGTGCGGGTATGATGATCTAAGCTGAATTGAGAACCCATGCAAAGGTGGGCATGTTATTACACATGGGTGCTTCTACTCAGTGGCAGGCAGTAGAGGCAGGAGAATTCCTGGAAGCTTGTCCAGTAACCAGAAACAGCAACAAAGAGATCGCTTGCAAGCAAGTAGAAGGTGAGGAACATCTTTGGAAACTGACTTCTCACTTGCACATGCAGCATGGCATGAATGTATCTCTACTTACACACATGAACATGCACATACATTGTACACGCCAAAAGAAGAGAGCAGCAGACGAAGATATTAGCAATCTTTTCTGATTTCAGATTGCATCATGTAAAATTTTGAAGCTTCCCCCCAAAATATATGTATGTTTATGCATGCATATATTATGTATAACTTCTATTGTATATAGTATAAAACATAAGTATTATTTCAAGTATGAAATAAATATAATATAAGCATTCATTTAAAAATTAGTATTTCAGGAAGGCTAAACAAAACAATAATCAGAACACAATGTAACTGCATGTCTTAGTGTAATAAAAGAAAAACAAAATCCCTGCTTTTATCTATTATAATTCATCAAATAGAATTTGGTTTAGGTTATACAGAATTTATCTTGATAAGTATTTCAGCTCCTTTCATAACTGGAAGATGCTGCTGTGTGCAAATCTGATGGTATGAGTGTGCTTGGTAATTAGTCGCCTGGGTTCATTGCTTCTGTGGTGGTGTGATGATGTCAGGTTCTTACAAGCTAATTGGACAAGGTGTTGCATTGCTTGCACTATTCCAAAATGGGGTTAAAAAGCTCCCTAAACTTCACATGCAAGACTCTTAGCACATTAATAAAAGTGTGTGCATGGTTTTGAATATGAGGCTCATTATTCTCATAATAAGAAAAAAAATGAGGGAATCATCTTAAATATCCATTTATAAACAAGTTTTCTAAAGCATCATATATATATAGCATCATATTATATATATATAATTCATTATAAAAATCCCACCTTTATTTACTAATGGCATTTTTGTGTTTTTTTTAATAGCAAATGGACTGTGTCTAATTTTTCTTGATACTTATTCAATACTAACAAGTGTTTACTATGTAGTAAGAAGTATATAGTTCTATAAAATGGAGAGTTAGTTCAATTATTCTGTATTTTACTATATCTATTCCAAGGATATCTTTTTGTCCTGAGTTTTATTCTCTTTAAAAAACTTAACCTGACAAGTGGCAAACGTTAGCAGCTTCTGCATATTCCACTCCAGCTGTTTTGTTGTGACTTGTCCTCCATGTCTCATACACTTTGTTGAATCTGGAAGTTGATCCTATATAAGGAGTTAGTTTATATAACTTCTCAGAAAGTTGTTGATTTACAACTCAAAAATATACTTTTAAATGGAAGACTGTTGTTAATAGAGATTTGTATATTACTGGATTAAGATTTTGCATGTGATACTATTAGACCATTGCCATTCTTCAGTGTAGATGAGTTCACTTTCTTATGTTTGATCCATGTCATTCTGGCCTCCCTGCTGTGGAGACATGTGCCCAGGCACTAGATACACTCTATTTTTTTTCTTTTTCTTTTTCTTTTTTTTTGTCTTTGAAAAGCTTTAGCAAGAACTCATCTTGTATAGTAAATAATATGGATGTCTTAAAGTCTAAGATCTAATAATGCAAATAGAAGAGAAAATTGGGTTTGAATGCTCATTTTATATATTTCACAGCATTACATATAGTCAGGAATAGATCAGAGAAGTGCTGTTTAACTTTTCTGGTCATAATTACCATCTCATTTTAATACTTTGATGGAGCAAAGCAGGTTAATAATTGCTGTCCAATTTGCAGGCTATTATAACAGGTGCCTGCATAATACATCTGTGTGGTCTCAGAATGAGGCCAGTCCCTTGTCAAAAACAGCAGGCGCATTTTTTTTTTCATGTAATAATGGAGCTGAATGTGCTCAGTTGAAATTAGTACCAGGCACAGAAAGGCCTACTGATTTTCTTTGTTTGGAAAAAGTGAGACTTTGCACAGTAGCACAAAACAATCACGGTGCTACTGAGACCAGGGTACCACCATCTCAATTGCCACTTAGGAGCTCTTACTTTCCTGGAGCCAAATACAAATTTCAATTTTAAGTTTCTGGCTTTTACTGAAAATCATTCTGCACAGTTTCCATTGCTTTCTCTTAAGCATTGCAAGGCCCTTGTTTACCTATGTGGAGCACAAAGAGGAGAAGGAACAGAAAAATACTGAAAAATGATTAGTGTTTCTAAAGAAGACACAGTGTTATGTTACAGCGCCAGGGCCATTTTGGCTGAGCTAGAAGCTAAATGGTGAATGATGAGGACTCACGTGTGCTTGATTATCTTGAGACAATCATTCCAGAAGGGAGTCTGTCCCAGTTAGTGCTACTATTGCTGGGGTGAAGCACCATGACCACAGTAACCTGGGGAGGAGAGGGTTTAGTTTACTTCTGCTTCCAAGTCACTGTTCATCATTGAAGGAGGTCAAGACAGCAAAAGGAATCGGGAAACAAAGGCTGTTAGGCTGCTCAGGGAGGAGTGCTACTTACTGGATTGCTCAGTCTGATTTCCCAGGCTGCAGAACCCAGGACCACCAGTTCAGGAATAATCCCATTCACAGTGTGCTGGGCCCTTCCCCACCAATCACTATTTAAGAAAATGCCCCAAAGTCTTTTCTACAGTCTGATTTTATGGGGGTATTTTCTCCTTGGAGTCTCCCTGCTCTCTGACGACTCTAACATGTGTCGGATTGACATAAAACTAAGAGGCACAGAGTCCTTACCTTATACTAAATCTCTTCGACTATGATTCAATGTATCCATCATGTGCTGGTGACTGTGAACAGAGGAATTAGTACATTCCTCAGATTCACAAACACACACACACACACACACACACACACACACACACACACACACACGTCTGTAATGGTGTGTACTATGAAGACATTGTGCTAAACTGCAACTTACCATAGTTGACCAAAGCAAAGAGCTCAAAGATCTTCAATTTGTGGCCAATGCTCCAGGGAAAGGAGAGTTCAGACCAAGAAAAACTCTGTCAACGGCTCTCACAAATATTCACACTGTCCCCCCACATTTACTCTACTCTAACATATTGACGATGTTGACCCTTGAAGTGGAAAGCACTGCCAGAGAGGAACTACTGGAGCGATAAACCATCAGTGCTTACGAAATCAAATATATTATATCCTCAGTGTTTCACTGACAAGTGAAGGTAAATGTGTGCCTTTTAGTTTGCAGAGGAAAACAAACAGGCTGTTGGTTCCTGAACTTGGTACTGCCCTAAAGCTGTAGGGAAAGTTTAGTGACTGCAATTTATTTTATTTCATATATATGATCATCAGTCATTAATATTGCTTAACTGAACATTGGGATTCAACAATTATCCTTTTAACTGATATGTAAATATTGGGTGTGTCTCACACTAGGCTATAGAAGCTAAGTAGTTCAACATGTTGACAACCTACCAAACTCATAGACTATATATACTTTAACCTAGATTTTCCTCTTAGAAATAATTGATCTCCTCAATTATCTTCAATGAGTAAATTGCTATTATGATGAAAATAAAATGAAATTCTCTAAAAGTAACATTGTGCAGGATTTGAGGCATTTCATTTGCTGTGCATTTTTCTCCCATAGGCTTTTCTTCCTGCAGCAGCCCTCTCCAAGGAAAGGATAAGTCTCAGAACATCTCTACATATGAAAAATGCATGAAGCACAGTAGGCACCCAACATCAGCACAGCCAGACAGATCGGGCTGACAATAAAGAACAATCTGAAAGGTGTCTGTTTAGGTCAGCTTCTGGTATAACTCTAAGGGAATGAATAGGCTAATTTTCTCTTCAGTATGTGTTGTAGCCATGCAAACATGGGAGCTGTGTGGACAATTTCCAGCTAGAAAGGCCTTTTCTGGGATCACAGAGCATTGATTTGATCTCTAGCTTATCAGATAACATTTTTAAATTTCAGTTTTTCTTATTTATGGGATGGACAAATAATATTTATTTGTAGGATTAAGAAAGATAAAGCATGTGAAATTTTTGCATAATAACCAGTCCCTAATAATGTACATGTTATTCTTGTTGTTAACAATGTTGTTAATAATAAATAAAATATGTTAAAGAGTAAGCTGTTGACCACTAGATTTACTGAAAGCAAGGGTACAGAAAGACATAATCGGCCTTCCAGAATTATGTTTAGAATTACCTTCTAGTTGTTTGGTACATCTTCAGCATTCTGTCCTCTTATTGAAATAGTTATTTGGATTAGTGACACTTCTTCTGTTCAATATGTTAATTTAAAACTATAAACCTCCTATAAAGTATTGCTCGATTTATATGCTAAATAATTATTTTTTCCTTTTATTATGTTTATATATTTATTTTGTGTATATGAGTATGTGTATGTGAATGTACATGCCACTTGTGTTCACAGAGTTTGAGGATAACTTGAGAAAGGAGGATCTTTCCATCCAGTATTTGATCCTAGGACCAAACTCAGTCTCTCAGGTTTGGTAACAAATGCCTGTACATGGAACCTTCTGGATGAGCCTATATTGAATTTTAGATTTATATAATTTCAATTGGGATTTTTATTTTTGACCTACATACTATTATTCACTATTTTTAACTTAAAGCCTGCCTTATTTAGTATTTTTTTCAGAGTAAAATGAGAATTCATTATGATAAAGTGTTTCATTAACTAGGAGAACTACAATTTGAAATTTCTTTCCCATATCAAACACAGGCAATAAAATTACAAGTGAAAAAAACAAGAATTAACAGAATTAGTAAGCATATGATGATTTGAGATGTTTTTAACATTTGTTCTGTCTCAAGAGACAGTCAGTAAAGACACAGCAAACATCAAATGTGTGGCCAACAATACTGCATTAATTAAACCACAACCGTAGAACATGCATTCTTTCCATGTATATGTAGATTATTAAATTTTACAAAGAAAACCATCCATCATAACTCAAAAATATGTTAGGCTCATGCCTAGGGTCAATTTATCTCATTTCAAGATGTTTTGTGGAGTGTTTCTAATGGTTGGCTCTGGCCCATCAATGCCCAGGAGTGCAAAGACTAAATATCTGGAAGAGAGGCAGTAATACTAATGTGGCACCACAGGCTGTGAAATTAATTTGAAAAGAGACACAGGTATCAGTAGGGAGACAGAGCTTGACAGAATCCCGACAGCTACAGGATCAGACTGCACTGTCTCACTGCTCTGTATAAACGATTCTTCTTTTCCATAGTTGTGCCACAGGGAAAAGGTATACTTTCAGAAAAAACTACAAGTTGCAATGCAAATTCTCTCCAGCCTCAGAGTTGACAGGCAAAATGCAAAACCCAGTAAAGTCAGAATTTTAGAGAAATAACCATTGCTCTTATGTGATATATGAACTATGCTATACTCATAATAAAGAGCTGCCCTCCTCCTCCTCCTCCTCCCCCCCCCCCCACTTCATGTTGAATTTGGTATGGTGGAAAATGTCTTGGGACAAAGATCATCAGTGTGGTAAGCTCATGGTATGAACAATTGAGAGGAACATTTTTAGGTTAGGGAGATCATGACCTGCTCAGAGTTGAGTTTCTGCTTGACTAATGATTAATTTGAAAAGGACGGAAAGTAAGTCCTCAGGGAGAGGAACCGAATTGCCATCCTCGCCAGATTTAAAGTCTGAATGCTGTAACTGCTCAAAATATTGCATTGGGTAAATAATAAATTAAGTATTAAAGGAAGGAAGCAGTACTCAGGTATGAATAGAAAGATCTGAATAGGATTGATTACCTAGCAATATCCTCTTTGTAGCATAGGTATGATTTAAAATTATGGATCCATGGGTGTTTAAACAGAAATGTTCCAGTTGCCATAACAACATTATAATGCCTTATTAAGTAACTTGTCAGCACATTGTTTATAATATTATTACATTATTTTAAACTATGGTTGCCAGGGGAACTAAAATGCTTCTTGCATTGAGATAACCCAGCACTCACTTAGAAAAAACACTAAATTATGATTTGGAGCTGTACATAAATGTGTATGAAATTGTGATAAACATTGTAACCATAAATGGGTATTATTGCATTCGAACTCTGAGGTACTATTATCTGAAATTTAATATGTGAGAAAAAGTTCTGATATATGAGGAAGGTTTTCAAACTCTCTGGTTTTCTGCTAGTTGCTGCTGTGGGCATTCTCGGCTGGCCTTCTTTTTCTCAAGTCTTTCATGATGAGTATGCCTTTTCTAGTTGTTTCTCAAACACCACAATAAGAAACTCAGTGTGTGTGTGTATACATTTTGTGTGTATGTGTTTGTGTGTGTGCATGTGTGTGTGTTGTTCTGCATGTGAGGGTGGCAGTGCATGTATCAATGTGTGTTCAAGTTGAGGATAGAGGAGAGCACTTGATAGCTTCCTCTGAATATAGTTTTCCATCTTTGCCCCATCTTTGTCTCTCACTGAACTGCTCACTCAGATAGGATGCTAGTAAGCCTTTGGGAACTGCTTGTCTATTCCTTTCAAATCTAAAGTTACAGGGGTGCACAGCAATGCCTGCATTTTATGTGAGTCCTGGGATTTGAACTCTTGACTTCATGTTGCTTGTACAACAAACAGTCATACTTACCAAGCCATCTCCCCAACCCCAGAACTCATTGATTTTTAAAGCCCGAATTCTTTCTTTACATTTCAACCAGAATTATTTTAATAAAAACATTAAGCATTTAGAGACTTGAATCAATATCTTAGGAACAATATAAATTAGTGTGCTATAAACAGATTTGAAAGACCACAGCAGTGATTTAACACGGCTGCGTGCATCTTTTAAGGAAAGTGCCCTTTCTCTGTTTGAAAGATAAATGTAGTGATGGATGCTAAGCTGGAGACTTTTCAAATTGCGTGCTGCTGTGCTACTATGCAAAGCCTGGCTCATACTGGATGTGTAGTGTGGTGACACTGCAGGGGACTGGTGAGAAGACAGCCAGAGGTGGGGCTTCTGAAGGGAGAAGAGTGTGTCCTTAGGGCTGTGTCACACACTGGTCCCTTCCTGTGCTAACTTTTCTGTTTCCTGACCATAAGAATGTGATCTTTTCAGCTGTGCTCTCTCTGCCACAATGGACAGACAGCTGTGAAACTCTGATCAAGTAAATAATTCCCCTTATTAAGGAAATCATTCTGTCATAGTCCCAAGAAAGCTAACATACCCCGATAAATCTCTTGTGTATTCAAACTCAAGAGGCTTTAAAGTAAGTCCTCTGTTCTCTTTAAATCATCAAAGCCTAATGAAGTAATTCTCAACCTTTCTAATGCTGTGACCTTTAGGGGAGTTGCTCGTGTTGTGGTGACACCCAACATAAAATCATTTTTATTCCTACCTCATAACTGCAACGTATCATAATGTAACATGTTGTGTATCATAATGTAAACATCTATGTTTTCTGGTAGTCTTAGGCAACCCCTGTGAAAGCATCATTCAACTAGCAAAATGGTCAAGACCCACAGGTCGAGAACCACGACCTAACGATACTCCATTAACTGCTTTTAGTACTGAGAATCCAGCTCAGGACCTTATACATAGTAGACAAGTGTTCTACCACCAATCTACATTCATATCCTTTATAGTTATTTTCCATCTTTGTTAGTTATATCAAAACAAACAAAATCGAGGAAAAAAGGTATTTGCGCGCGCGCGCGTGCGTGCGTGCGTGTGTGTGTGTGTGTGTGTGTGTGTGTGTGTGTGTGTTCTTATGCATGTGAATGCAGTGCTTCAGAGGCCAGAAGATACCACTGGGGTTTTTAGAATTGTTTTTTTTTTTTTTTTTTTTTGCTGTTAAATTTTTGGTTTTCAGAATTGTTAAGGGTGGTTGTGAGCTGTCCAGTCTGGGTGCTGAATTTCTTAGCCCCCTGCAAGAATACTATGGGCTTCTGACATCTGGTGGGCCTGGGTGGAAGCTCAGTTGGTGGTCAGCTCTCCTGCTTGGCTCATTTGAGGGGCAGGGCCAGATCAACACAGTGTTGCAGCATTAACCTGCTCTGAGGCAGCAGCTCTGACCACTGACACCTACCTGCATGGCCTTTGGTAGTAACACAGGTCTGGGACAGCAACACAGACCCTGGCTACAATAAGACCAAGGACTGTGACATGGCTTCTGGCAGCAGCATAGGCTTGGATGTCACCACGGCCTCTGGTGGCAGTGCAGGCCACTCAGATCAGTATGTTCCCAATGACACGAATCTCTGACATCCATATGCTCTCATGTGTCTGCCTAGACCACAGACATCCACATGGCATTTAGTGGTACCTTGGGCCACAAATAATGACAAAGACTATAACTGCAGGAGGACCACAGATCCAAACATGGCCTCTGTTGGCAGCATATGTCTGGATGTCACCATGGCCTCAGGTGGCAGCACAGACCACCCTGTGCTGGTCCCTCCCATCATCACATGGTCCCGGAATATCAACATGATCTTCGGCAGCAGTGCAGACCATTGATGTCTAAATGGCTTTGTGTGAGTCACAGACATCAATCAGCACAAACCCCTGGCTGCAGTAGAGCCATGGACCCAGACATGGCTCTCAGCAGCAGCTTGGGCCACACATCACCATAACCTCAGGTGGTTGTGTAGACTACTCATATCTCCATATTCCTTACAGCCCTTGCATCTCCAGATCTGCCTCTCTCCACAGTGCACCAACTGCTCATCTCGGATTTCTCTCCCATCTGTCTCATCTCTCCATCACACATTCACTCATCATAATAGAACATGCCACAGGGTCTTGCGTAGGGTTTTGCCTGTTTGTTTGTTTGGTTTGGTTTTTTCCTGGCTGACCCAGGCCCGACAAGTAGCACTCTGAAGAATGGGTCACTGTCTAGTTGAAGGGATAGGCTCAGGCTCAGTAGGTTCAGGAGACTATGGCTGCTCAAATTCTCCACTAGATTTTCACCTATAGCCCCATTCCATGATTTAATATCAACCTTTCTTTAATAGAGCCTTGGCCTTGGTTAAAGAGACTTTACCTTTCAGAACCGATACTGAGCCCTTCACTGAAGCCATTACTCTTAGATTACTGAATATCAACTGCTCAACTGTACTATTCAATGGAGCTGTCTGTGACCTGCCCATACCTGCCTCTCTGTGCTTTGCTATAGTATCTATGGTCTGTATCTCACCATTCTGTGGCCTCATGTCAGCTCCATCTCCCTTGTTTTAATCCTTTTTCCTAAAAGCCCCTCTTGGAGTTTCATGTGAACTTTCCTTTGCATGTTTGCACACGTTAGTGTAACATGGCGTGTTCATCTTCCTATGTCTGTACTATTTTGCTTTGCTCAGTGGCATCCAGGGCCGTTGACTTTCCTGAAAACAACATGACTCTGTGCTTCATGACATCTCCGCTGCATGCATTCTGTCATCTCTTAACTGCCCTTGTGACTCAGCTAAGATGAGTAGTGCTTGGAAAAACACTACTATAAAGGGATGGTTTGTGTATACTGACTTCATTTCTTTTGGGTGTATACCCAGATTAATACAGACAGATCATGTGGTATGTATTACTGCTACTACTATTATTGTCATTGGGTAGGACCTAAATAATAATTTTTGTAGTGACTGGATTTATCTGCATTTCTGGTAGTGTTGCCTACAGGCTCCCTTTTACCATATATATATAACTATTCTGACTAAGTGAGACTGAATCTCAGTGTCCTGATTCTCAGCAAGTGTTGAAGCTTCACACTGATTTGTAATTTTCTCTGAGGTACCCTTCTAATTATCTTGGCAGGTTAACTTTCTAATTGGTTCTTTACTGGTTCCCACTGTTTTTCTATCTTGCCTATGAAAATGGTTTCTCTTTTTTTTTTTTTTCAAAAAATGAAATTATTTGTGTGTGTGTGTGTGTGTGTGTGTGTATGTGTGTGTCTGTGAATGTGTGTGTCTCTGTGTGTCTATGTGTTGGGGTTGGGTGTTCTCAGGTATTCCATGGTGCACATGTGGAGGTCGGAGAATAGATTCCATCGGGTGGTTATTTCCTTCCATCATGAGGAGCATAAGGAGCAAACTCAGGTTACCTGGCTTGATGGCAATCACCTTTGCCATCCAGCTTTCTCATCCTGAAGCCCATCTAAGAAAGGCAAAAGAAAATAGTTTCATTTGTGTTGTCTTGAATCTCCTCCTTTTCAGAAGCATGAGAATGGAGTGCCCTATCCCTCATCTACCCACAAAGATCGAGTGGAGCACCTGGTCGTCATCACCGTTTGCTCTACTACTCAGGACATTTAGTTTCAGCCACAAGTGTTGATATCATGAATGAATGATTAATCATAGGTTCCTCTTTTCTCTCCAGTGGAATAGTGATGCTTAGCAATGGTCACCCAGCTCTATGCTCTTCCATTGTCAAGTGTCAGAGTTCTTATCACCAAGAAGGTTTCTCCATCTCCATCCAAGTCATCAGTGGGGATGATTGTGGTTATTGCACCATTCTTGCAGGCTAAAGGTTCTCCATGTCACATCTTCCATTAGCAAAAATCTCCTCATGGCTGTCTACTGACAAGCAATTCACATCACAGACCCTTTTTGGATTTTAGAGTCTGCTTAAGACCACTTTTATCACTGGCTATCACTAGTGACGCTCCCCAGAAGGGAACAGGAATGTTTGTATGCAGATTGGTTATTGAGGATTGGTGTTAACAGAACATGAACATGGGGGAGAGAAAAGTAGGTGGGCAAGGAAAGAAATTGACTCCTAATGTGGTTACAGTGCATCCCCTGTACAATCTGTAAGAAATCGAGATTTGTCATTACCCTGAATTTAGAAGGAAGAGAAAGACTGGGATCTTCCCCAGGTCATTGACACAGCTTTCAAAAAGAGCCTTAAAGACAGTGAGGATCATAGCTATGGACCACTACTAGCCTGTATTCACAAATAGCCTGGCTTTGGGTGCATAGTCCCTGAAGAATGGACCTAAAAGGATTTATCATAGAATATACCATGTCTTTTTTTTTCTTTCTCTCTCTCTCCCTTAGACTCTGGGATCCACAGAGCAAAGGATTTGAGTGTTGTTCAAATGATGTTCATGTTCAAAATGAACATGAAATGAGCCCTTTATTTCATGTTCAGATCTTAGAAGTACCTGGCACACAGTCAAAACAATCTTTTAACCATCAAGTCATAAGTGTTCTTCCCTTTGAATACAAGTCCAGTGTGTATACGCTTATACTTCCTTCTTGCCTTCATAAGTAGGCCTACCATGGTTGATTGAATTGGTGTCAAAGCTCCCTATCTGCTCCCCCTGTTAAGCTATTTCCTAATCTAAACCCTTTCAGAGTGCCCTATTCTCACATGACAAAGGCGATTATCCTCTCTCAGTTGTCTCAGATTACAACAGTAAACAAAGCAGATGTCGTGGAAATTATTCTTGTGCATAGTTTCCCCTTATGTTTTCCTTAAAAGAAGAGACAGACACGCCTCTGTGATGATAGAGAAGATAATTCAGTTTTAAACTCAATGGGTGATACTTGGCACACTGGGGTGACTTATTTAATTGCAAGCTGACAATTTCTCCTTCTTGTGGCACTGCAGGGTTAATCTGAACCAAGTATGCCAGTCAACTAATGCCAAGGTATGTTGCAGGGAAAATTAGATTCTGGTAGGAGAGTGTTGGGTTGGTAAGGAATCTGTAGTGGCGATACATTCTCATGAGTTCAGACACTGCTGTGAAGCTTAGAGTATTGAGCTGAGATTTCCTTTTTAATGTGTGGAAGATGCTAAGGCTTATTACATAATAATAGGGAATACTCCTGAGCTGAGTGTGGATGACGCCAGAGATGCTGTTGTGCCACCTTCCTTGTGCACGAAGTTATCTCCTGTTTTCTCCCGTCTCTAGGAAGACAGATTTCCTGAGGTTCCTTCTCACGAGATTTCTCATGCAAGAAAACCAAGTGAAAAGAAATGAAAAGGAAGCCAGAGTGAAAGATCTAGAGCCTCAGATGCTCGCCTACAGTTTTCACAGGAGAAAGCCTACCTCACGTTTGCGTGTAGGTGTAGTTCATCTGGGCTCACCAGAGAAATGTGCAGAAGGTGCGTTCATGAAGTCACATGAGCCAACTTTGTCATGTGGATTTTACAAGAGAAAAGGCAAGGCTTCTGTTTGGAAGGAATAAAAAACAGAGTGATGAATGATTTGAGGTGGCACTGTTGTGGGTTTTTTGTTTGTTTGTTTGTCTTTAAAGAAGCAATTCCAAAGGAACTAGTTAGAATTACATTCAGAAATAATGTTTGTTTCACATCCTCTTACCGGGCTCTGCCCTACCCCTACCTTCTTTCTAAATTTGAAAAGTTCCTACCACCCCAGAATATGAAATCAGTTTATTGCCAATATCTCCAGAGGCATTTCTATAAAAGATGAAGACAATTTCACCAGCATGGAAGGAGGCTGGAAAATAAAATACTCAGAAGATGCAGATAATAAGGTATGCTGTACTTCCCTCTCCCCACCTTGAGGTTCAGGGCTCAGGAAACAAGATGTCTGATAAATCTGTCACAGGAGACACCCACATTACATTTGGCTGACCCCTCCTGCTTCCTGCCCCTCCCTTCTTGCTCCACCAAATGTTCCCCTCACACCTTCTTTCTGTTAACTTGCCCATCTCCCTTCATTAAGTTCTATTTTACCTTCAGATCTCAGGGCCCCTGTTTCCTTGCTTTGCACTCCCACCTAGATACACATGATTAACACAATTAGGCCCCAGATCTGTGTATGAGAGTGAGGATATGTATTTGCCTTTCTAATCCTGAGTTACCATACTTAATATGATGCTTGTTTTCTGGCTCCATCTATTTTCCTAAAATTTTCATAATTTCTTTGCTTTATACTTGTACCCTATTCCAGATTCCATTTATCAGTTGATAGACATCTAGATTAATTCCATTTTCTCACTACTGAGAGAGAGTACAGCATCAATGGACACGAATATGTAAGCCTCTCTGTATTAGGATGCAGAGTTCTTTGACTATCGGCCCAAATATGATGTACGTGGTACATGTCATATGGGAGTTATACTTGTAGTTTTTGATGAACCTTCCTACTGATTTCCATAGAGGTAACTCTGCTTTACACTTCTACCAACCATGGGTGACATTCCCCACCCCCACCTGTGGGAAGCGGTTTCCGCTGTGCCTGCGTGGCTTAATTGGTAAACAAGCAATGTGCGCATGTGGGAGAGTATTTTCGTGCCAAGTCACGGCCCATCCCAGGGCGTGGTGATGAGGCTCTGGGAGAGCAGCCAATCAGGTGTGGACACGCCACACTAAGGTGTATATAAGCAGCGCCTTTTTGGTGCTTGAGGTCTTCCTCTTCATGTTGAAACTGGTGTAATAAAGTTGCTGCAGAAGGATCTGGTTTCTCACGCGTGTGTTCTTGCTGGCGAGACAATAGCGTGTGTGAGACCCACCAGCACATCCTCACCAACATTTGCTTCCATTTGTTTTCTTGATGTTAGCTGTCCTGACTGGAGTGAATTAGCACATCAAAGTAATTTAACTTTGCATTTCTCAGAAAGCTAGATATAGATATTTTAACCACATTTAAAATTATTTATTAGCCATCTGTATTTGTTATTTTAGGAGTTTTCTGTTCAGATAAAAGCCTCTTTAGTTTTGGTGTTTGAATTGTGAAGTTTTATTTTATGCATTCTAGATATTCTAGAGTGATAATAGGAACATTCTTTGATTTTTATAGTATCTCACTATGTAGCCCACGCTGCCCTCAAAATTTAAGTGTTGCCTATGCTATCTTGAATTCACAGTTTTTATGCCTCTGCCTACCTGAGTGCTGCCATTAAAAATGTCTACTGCTATGTCCATCCAGGTACATTCTTAGCATAAGAAAATGAATTAGATGGATGCTTGCTTGGTAGGACTCTCAGATTAGCAGACATATAAGCTCCTCTCTCTCTCTCTCTCTCTCTCTCTCTCTCTCTCTCTCTCTCTCTCTCTGTCTCTCTCTCTGTCTCTCTCTCTCTCTGTCTCTGTCTCTCTCTCTCTGTCTCTCTCTCTCTGTCTCTCTCTCTCTGTCTCTGTCTCTCTCTCTCTCTCTCTCTCTCTCTCTCTCTCTCTCTCTCTCTCATCCCCTTTCTCTGTTTCTTATGGTAACCATATGTAGATAGGCTTGGGGCCAACCGCTTGGAAATGGGATTCTACCAGTGAACACATCTCAACAACAGATGATTCTTCCTTCTCCAGCACCAATCTGAGGCAATAGCTCTTCAGTAAGTGGTAAGGCCTGATGATTGTCTAGCCCATCTGTGCTGGGATTTCAGCTGGCTTGATCTTTTGCAGGTCTTGTGGTGACCACAGCTTCTGGGAGTTCATGAATGTAACAGCTATGGCATGTCAGAAGACAGCACTGCATGATCCCTTGCCATCATCTGGCTGTTTCAATCTCTCCATCTTCTTTTCAGGGATATTTCCTGAGCCCTGATAGGAGGCCAGGTGTGATGTAGATGCCTCATTTAGGGATGAGCTGTCAGTCATTTATTCTTAGCACTTTGACCAGTTATGCACCTTCCTGTTGACCACTGCCAACTGTACAAAGAAACTTTTTTGACCTAGAAAGCAGCTCAGGTCTATGGATATAACCATAACTATTTAGAAGAAAACTCAACAATATGACCATTTAGCAGGTTCTACTGAAAGTTTATGATCTCCCCATCTATGGGCTTTTGACCAGTATTATAGTACTAGGCATGAAATTTTCTGCTGTTAAGCAGGCATTGACTCCAACAAGAAAGATGCCCACTACCTCATAACAACCATGTGACTATTATATCCTTGAGCATGTCTTACATGGCAGGTCAGTATTGCAGTATGCAGGGTCTAGTGTTACATAGGAACATGATCCGTTTTCTTCCCTGTCAGCCAGCATAGTGTGTTCCAACACTCTGAAAGGCAGACTTCAAGCAGGATAATTTCTAGTCATCTTGTGGTATGTGTGTGTGTATATATATATATATATATATATATATATATATATATATATGCAATTTATTGCAGCATTGTGTGTCTTCTACAATAGGGCCTTACCATGACTTATAATCAAGGACAAAGGCAATAGATGATGTTGTTTTGGAGATGTTTGGGACATCCCTGTACATGTAGTACTGAAGAAAAACTGACGAATACAGAATTGGAAGAGTCAATGTGTCAAACAGAAATGTGCACTGGCCAGTCACTTCAGTACCACATGTGCAGTGTAACATGCTCTCTCGCTTTTGTACTGTGTGGTAGCTCATTAGCTTGTGTCTTTTAATTATCTGCCCTCCTTGCTTTTGTGTAGTTAGAAAAGAGACTGTGTGTATATTTTCTTGTCTCTAAACTTTTCTCTCTCCTGTTGTCTTTGGCTGGAACTATTCCTTGCTAATTATTATGGAAGGGATAGTTGAGTGAATAAATAAGCAAATGAATGAATATCTTAGGTATGTTAACTAGTCTGAAAGAGAAAAGACTGAAAACAACAATGAAGACAAAAATGTCTATGCAAGAACAAAGAAATCCACCATATGTTGATATAATAAGATGACTTCTGTAGTGTTGTCTGGAATCTGACAACTGAAGACTTGAGCCGAGAGCAAGAGAACTTAAACTGAGAAGTGAGGACAGGATTAACTTCAGATGGCCTTTATCAAGCAACAAGGCTGATAGTGGGTTCATCTTACATGTTCAATAGCCACAGAACTAAACTTAATTTGTCCTCTGTCTTACTACTTCCCTGTATTAGTCAGCCTACATAATTGTGAAGTGATTTTGGAAGTTTGATAAAGAGGCAGAGAAGAAGTGGCAAAGCAGAAGATTTGATGCCTTGGGAATGAGTAAGTCTGCCCTCCCATTTTTTAGTAAGGGATTCTGAGTTGGGTACATGCCTGCAACTTCTTTTCTGGGTAAGGAATCCTAGCAGTAGCAATCCTGGTGATGTGATGCAATGGAAAAAGTCAGTCTTGAGCCAACTATATCAACTATGACATAGTTGAAAATTTTCAACTGAGTTAACATGAAAATACAGTAGGCTAAGATTTGTTAAAAGCATCTAAAGCAGTATTGAGAGGAAAAGTTGTATCTACAAAATGCCTAACTTGGAAGAAAACTATAGAAAAATGAATGATCTCAATTCCAGTGTTAATAATCTGGAAAATAGGACCACTTTAAAATAGTCATAAGACTGAAAATTATATTAGGTCTGAAAACAATAAAACAGAAAATAGAAAAATCATAAAGAAAATTAGCCAAACCACACCATTTTGTGAGATAATTCATGCAACTGATGGACATCTAACCTGGATGTTGATGAAAAGAAAGAAGTCTTTAGTTATTAATATCAGAGAAAATAGAGGTAATATTTTAGATACTGTAAATATGTAATAAAATAGTGTTATGATCAAACTAAAGCTTAGTAAGAAGCCCACAATGTAAAAACTCTTACACAAAAGAATTTTATTTTTAATTAATACTCATAAGCACATGTGTTTTCTTTTCTAAATAAATATATGAATGAATAAATTAAATAAATAGCTGTTTTGAGTTCACAGCAAAAGTGGGATGAAGTTACAAAGATTTCCCATACCCATCTCACATATGCCCAGCCTCCCAGTGATCAACATCCCCTAGTAGAGTGAAGCAGTTGTTGCATCACCACACTAATATAATGAAATGCTCATTGCCTATGTGAGGGGTCGCTCTTGCTGTCCTATATCCCAAGAATTTGGACCAAGTTTTAATGACACATACTCAGTGTAATAGTGACCTACAGGGATGGTTCATTGCTGAGTTCCATCCATTTCAAGCTCTCCATCAGTCACCTAGAGAACAGAGTGAGTATTCTTAGGACTCATATATGTGTGTGTGCATGTGTGTATATAAATGTATGTACATGTACATATATTCATGTATGTGTATGCATACATGTGTGTGCATATATACATATAGAAATATGTATGCATTATAATAGAATTAAAAATTCTTAGAATTTGATAAGTCAGAAAATCAATATTTGGGCAAAACTTTAGAATGTCCATCATTGAAAATATACAGATTTAAATATAAAACACACAGATCACTATTCTATGTATATGCATGTGAGAGATGAAGCACTTGTTTTTTTATGAAGACTTTGACACCAGTACTAACACCCAAAGTTGGAACACTGAACTGATAACACATATTTGATATTATGAACAAACTACAGGGTGTCATAGAATACCACCGGGAGAAATAAAGTAACAAAATGTTTATTCAGTAAACAATACTGACAAATCTCAGAATAACTCTGCAAATAGAAGAAGTTGTATAAAAGAGAATAATTATTTGAATAAATGTGTATGAAATTACAAAAAGGCCAAGCATATACAATAACAAAATCTAGACTCATAATTACTCACTAATATTAGGGAGAAATATTGCAACTAAATGTCCTTATTCAGAATAAAATCAAATGATTCACTAAAATACCAATACATTTTTATCAAAAACAGACAAGCTTGGTGTATGGTGTCTGTCCTACACATTTTTCTGTATGCATGTGCTATTTTCCTATGAATCCAGTTAAATGAAGTTCAGTTGTATTCAGAAAAGTGTATGATCTCAAAAATATAAGACATTTTATATTCAGAAAGTAATTACTTCTCTGTCCAACATTTATGGACATTTTTGAACATTATTTCTTAAACAATATGTTACAGCATCTGTTTATACAGATTTCATGTTGTGTTAGATACTCCACATTACACATGATTAGACCCTTAAACTGAAGCTTATGTGTAAACATTCTATCATTTTGTACAAAGGGCTGGGATGTTTGCAGACTTTGTTAAGAGTTTTGGTTTCCAAAAATCAATGCCAAATAGATGCAAAAAAAAAAAAAAACCCACAACAACAACAACAACAACAACAAAAACCCAAACAAACTATCTTTTGTATTTTATTGCTTCATAATAAAAGATCCCCAGATGCCAGACACTGAGGCTCAGAAGTGGTATTTCCTCTACAAGTTTTCAGTCTTGCTCTGGCTGTGTCTTTCCTGACTCTCTTCCCATTCCCTCCTTTTGGAATGGAAATGCTGATTCTGAGCAGTTGCACATTAGAATACTTCCAAAGTTTTTATTTTATAGGGCCTCACAGTGAAGAGATTGCCATGTGTCTCAGAAGGGACTTTTGATCTTGAACAGTGCTTGGATTTTTCCAAGATTGTAATTTTAGAGACTAAATGTGTTTTTCCTATGGTATGAAAATGGACTTAATGATAAATAGTAGAATATTGTAATTTTAAAAGCGATGTGTTTGTGTAACAAATTGATGAGTAGTATGTGTTGGGATACTTAATTGCTATTTTCAACTTTATTAGCAGAAATATCTGTTTGCATTTGTTTATTAGAGTAGTTCCAGAAAGGTCTAACTGAATAGAGAGGACTCACCTTAAATGTTAGTAGTGCTGCACTGTGGGTCCAGACTGAGTAAAACAGAAAGGAACAGTGGAGCACCAGCATTCCTCCACATCTGCTTTCTGATTGTGGATACACAGTGGATAGCTGACATACATTTTCACCACTATGTGTTCCCTGCCACAATGAACTGTAGCTCCTCAAATCACAAGCCCAAATAAACGTTGAACATTGCTTCTTGTCAAGTATTTGATCACTGTAATGAGAGTAGTTGAATTACTATCCATGCTGGTTTATACTATTTCAGATACATACCCAGAAATTGCAGGGTGGATTGTATGGTAGCTTTTATTTTTAGTGTTTTGAAGAACCCCCATAGTGATTTCTCTAATATTTGCATAACGTTACAGTGCCACCAGAATACAGAAGGCTTCTTTTTCTCCCCAACAGCACTTATTGTCATTTGTTTTCTTGATGATAGCTATTCTCATGGCAGTGAGATGGAGTCTCAATATAACTTTATGAACCATTGGGTCATCTTGCTAATCCATCAGTTTGATTTTAATTTGCATTTCTCTAATGAATAAATATTATGATACACACACACACATATATAGACAGGGTTTCTCTGTGTAGCCCTGGCTGTCCTGGAACTTACTCTGTGGACCAGGCTGGTTTCGAACTCAGAAATTCGCCTGCCTCTGCCTCCCAAGTGCTGGGATTAAAGGCGTGCACCACCACTGCCAGGCTCATATATATATTTTTGTTTGTGTTTCATTTCTTTAAAAAAAATATACAAGACATTTGTCTATCTATTGATTGGATAATTTTGATTTGGGGTATTTATTAGTGAGCTAGGAATCCTGTGAGCTGACCCAATCATGCAGGTGAGCTCTTACCTCATTTTTTTTAATTAATAAATTCATTAATTGTGTAATTAATTAATTAATTAATTATACTGTAGATTTTATTCCCATCCTGGTCCACCCTCTATCTGTTCCACATCCAATACCTCCTCCCTGCCTCTCTGCCTTCACAAGTATGTCTCCACCCCCACCCCCACCCCACCCCATCAGACCTCTGAACTCCCTGGGACCTCCAGTCTCTTGAGGGTTAGGTGCATCTTCTCTGACTAAACCCAAACCTGGCAGTCCTTTGCTGTTATGGATATAGGATATAGGAGGGCCTCATATCAGTTGCTGCATGTTGCCTGGTTGGTAGTCCAACGTTTGAGAGATCTCAGGGTCCAGGTCAATTGAGATTGCTCGTCCTCCTACAGGGTCACCCTCTTCCTCAGCTTCTTTCAGCTTTTCCCTAATTCAACCACAGGGGTCAGCAGCTTCTGTTCATTGGTTGAGTGCAAATATCTGCATCTGGCTCTTTCAGCTGCTTATTGGGTCTTCTGGATTGAGATCATGCTAGGTCCCTTTTTGTGAGTGTTCTGTAGCATCAGTAATAGTGTCAGGCCTTGGGACCTCCCCTTAAACTGGATCCCACTATGGGCCTGTTGTTGGACCTTCTTTTCCTCAGGATCCTCTCTATTTGCATCCCTGCAATTCTTTCAGACAGGAACAATTATGGATCAGAGTTTTGACTGTGGGATGACAACCCCATCCCTCACTTGATGTCCTGTCTTCCTGCTGGAGGTAGGCTCTACAAGTTCCCTCTCTCCACTGTAGGGCATTTCATCTAAGGTCCCTCCATTTGAGTCCAGAGAGACTCTCACCTCCCAGGTCTCTGGTGCATTCTGGAGGGTTTCCCCAACCCCCTACCTCTCAAGATTGCCTGTTTCCATTCTATCTGCTGGCCTTCAGATCTTCGAATCTTCCCTTTTTTCACACCCAATACCACATGTTCCCATCTTACCCCCACCCTTGTCCACTTTCCCTTCCAGGACAAAGAAGCCAAACATATACAATGGAAAAAAGAAAGCATCATTAACAAATGGTGCTGGTCTACTTGGCTGTTGTTATGTAGAAAAATGAAAATAGAGCCATGTTTGTCACCTTGCACAAAGCTCAAGTCCAAGTGGATCAAGGACTTCAACATAAAACCAGATACACTGCATCTAATATAAGAGAAAGTTGGAAAGAACCTCAAACTCATTGGCACAGGCTAAATTTCCTAATCAGAACTCCAGTGGCTCATGCTTTAAGATCAGGAATTGATAAATGAGACCTCATGAAACTGGAAAGCTTCTGTAAAGCAAAGGGCATAGCCAATAAGACAAATCAGCAACCTAGAGATTGGGAAAAAAAAAATCTTACCCCATTTCTAAGAAGCTTCTTGTTCTAGAAGGTGAGTACCATGTCAAGAATCTACAATTGGTCAAAATGAAGAGAATAACTATCTGTGTGGTTATCAACTACAACTGATACATTTGCAATACTACTCTTACACCTAAGGCTCCCATGTAGGGCCAAAAGGTTTGTAACATCCAGAGGACCAGGAAGTCTAATTCAAGATTGTGTCTTCTAGATAGGCTAGGGAAGCCACACCCATGAAATATCAGTGATATAGATGCCTAAACAAAACCTGAACAATAATGGCACCAAATTGACATACCAATGTTGATTAGGGAAATCTAATGGAACCCATCTGTAGATGAAGAATTGCAGGCAATTAATGACTATGTAGAGAGCAAGAAGTAGTTTTATCCATGAAGGAGCCCCTAGTTGTTTATCTAATATCAAGTGGTCATCCCTAAAGCACACATAAAATGGCCTCAGCAGACTGTATTTATAGGTTTATTCACATACATATATGTAACAATAATAATTTAAAAAAAAAGAGGTCCTGAACTTTCAAAAAGGAATGGGAGGGGTTAGAGGAGTAGTGGGTAGAGTGTTATAATTGTATCTTAGTTTTAAAAAAAATCTTTGGCTGTAGCTGTGTGGCTTTACTTATAAATTGTTGTCTTGGTAGGGTTTAATTCTTAACTTTACACAACTTAGGAATCACCTCCAGTGAACCTCAGTTGAGAAATTTCCTAGATCTAATTGGCTTGTGGACATTTCTGTGGGGATGGTCGTAATTGTTAATTGACACAGGAGTTTGGCCATCCTACTGTGAGCAATATTATTCTCCAGTAAGATGATTATGATATGTGTAGTGGCTATTTCTGGTTGTCAGCTTGACTATCTGGAATGAACTACAATCCAGAATTGGAAGGCTCACCTGTGATCCTGATCTTGAGACTGGGAGATACAAGTTTCTGATGTGGATCTTGGTATAGAGATCTTGAGGCATAGGGGCTATGAATCCCAGAAGAGTAAGGCAAGGAGATCTCTGAGTTCAAGGTCATCTGGGACAAAACAAGTCCCAGATCCAGGTATGGTGGTATACATCGTTAATTTGGGCCACACCTCCTGCTGGAGACCTACATAAGGACATTGGAAGACAGAAGACTCTCTCCTGATTCTTCTTTTTTCAGAGATTTTTTTTTTTTGAGGAATCTTAAGTGGTCTTTTACAGATATGTCTATATAATTTTCAAATAGTGACAGTGAGTTTTTTCATATTTCTACCAATTTTATTACTTTCTCTTGCCTTATTTATCTCCTAAGGCTTTGAGTGTTATATTGAAGTAAACTTGAGAAAGTAGACACCTTTGTCACATTTACTCCTGTATCTGTTCTTGTTTTTAAGGAAATATTTTCAGCCTTTCTCTATCTAGAATAATGTTTGGTTGCTATGTCCACTCCAGTGAAGTCTGCTTGACAGGCCGAGAGGCCTGGAAGCACTCACGAGGCAAAGAGTTTCAAGGAAACTCAACCTCCTGGAACCTTGGCATTCTCATAACCCATATACTCATACCCTGTCTCCTCATTAGTCTGGTGTATGGATCCACATGCTCTCTTTCAGTATTGTTTTATTATAAGTGCCTTTAAAGATTGAATTCTGACATAGGTAAGCCTATGTCAGTGTTCCAATGTCCTAGAAAATCCTTGAAGATGAGGAGCTTGGAATTCAGTAGGAATTCAGTAAGAATGTTACCTATTCAGTAACATTCAAATTTACTTCTAGTAGAAACAGTGAAACTAATTAGGCATTACAAGGAGCTAGAATAGCTCAGGGCTAGTCTGCAGAGTGATTACTTAGGACTTAGGACAGTAGCCAGTCTCACCCAAACAAGGGAATACACAATGGCCTAGTGAATAGGTGGGTTTACCATGCAAGAGTTAGGGAATCCCCATGAGACAGGTTTCTTCACTAGGCCCAAAGAAACAGCATAATCAGGCATATACTAAGAACCCCTGGTGGTGGGCTTAACAATAGACTAGCATTACACCTGGCTCCCTTCTTAGTGGTAATCAGCAGTGGCCTGGTCCCCGCCATCTTTTGATGTATACATTCCTTATGTTTTGTGTCACTGTAAATCAGCAGATGTGTCTTGCCTGGTTTCTTGCTATTCTTCTGTACAAAAAGTTTGATGCTCGACTTGACAAATTATACTCAGATCTACACACTCTCTCTTGTTGCTTCTGTTTGTCATTCACTAACTCCTTGCTCACCTGCAACTAGAGACCTGTTCTGCGCAGAGAGGAGACCCAAAAAACAGGTTAGTCTGCGGCATTGGGTAATAGTTCTTCACATGTAACCTTTATTATGTTGCAATATGTTCCTTCCCTTCTAGGTTCTTCATGGTGTTTGTCATGAAGGGGTGATGGACTTAGACACAGAACTTTTTTTGAACCAATTGAGATGATTGTATGATTTGTATTCTTTTACCTACTTAAACAATGTACCCCATTTTTGATTTGCATATGTTAAACCTATCTTTTATCCCTAAGATAAAGCCCGCTTAGAATGATGTACCTCCTTTTTAAGTATGCAATTGAGTGTACAAGTATATTATGACAATTTTTACGTCTATATTCACCTAGAAAATTGGTCTATAATATTTTGGTTTTGTTCTCATCTAATTTAATTTCAATATCATAGTAATATTTGCTTCAGAGAATAAGTTTTGTAGTATTGAGTCAATTTCTATTTTATCAAATAGTTTGAGGAATATTTGTGTTACTTCTTACATAAGAGTCATGTAGAATTTGGCAGTGAATTTATCAGGTTCTATTAGGAGACAATTTCTAATCTAATTTTGTTGCTTATATTTACATAATTTTGGCAGTGAGAAAACCATCAATATGTGAGAAACTCAGAAATTTGAAAGAATGTTTCTAGACACATATGAATTATCATCTGCAGGCGCCCGTGGCCACACGAACTGGGTTCCTGAGTGGGAGGCTGGAGCTGTATAGGAGGAAACAAGGGAGAAATAACGAGACCAGAACAAATTCTGATCAAGAGTTTACTAAGAGTCTGAGCTTATAAAGGGAGAAGGCCCATCCCCAACCACACCAGGCTCTTGATGCTTTGTAGCCAGCTTCTCAGCTCTTGGTCCCCAGGCTGTTGCTTATCTCAGGAAGACATGTTCAGCCTCTCAGCGGGTACTGGAGTCTTGGAGAATAACACTGGTGGCAGAACAATAGACCTATCTAGGTTGGAAGATTCCACTCTAGGTGGTCTCATTCACAGTGGCAGAACAGGTTTGAGCCAGCCTGCTTAAGTCTCAGGGAGTCTACAATTATCTACCTGTGTTCATCTTCTTTGGAGTGTTTGATTATTTCTACAACTATATTTTTTAATTTGTTGTCTGGACTGTTCAGTTTCAATATTTTTGTAGTCAGTAACTAAGCAGTTAAGAGTTTTTAGAGGAATCATTTTATTTTTATTTTATGTTTCTTATGTTTCTTTGTGATACTTGCACATCTGTTGGGACACATATCTCTCCTGTGGAAGTTATCTTTGTAGCATTGATTTGAATAGCAAATTCTCAATAACACTAATAAACGCCAGTACCAATAACACTGAATCAAACCCGATAAAGATTGATTTAAGCTAACCACTTTGAATTGACTTAAGCCAACTATTGTACCAGCAATAGCTACAGGAAGAAGAAAAAAACCAACAAATCTGTCAAGCGAGTAGAAAATTACATGTAAGAGAAGAGGCCACATGAAGGAGTTGCTGCTATCAACTTCTGCTTTCATTTTGCTCACTGTCCTTGGAAATTTTCTTGGGTAAGTTGTAGCCACAGTACTTGAGCAGTCTGCTGATCTTTTGCTTGATGCCATCATTCTCTATAAGGAGAAGTCCATCTTTGCCAAAGCTCCTGACTTATGATTCCTTCATTTCCTTTCCACCTGAGCCTCTTAATAAGCTTGTGTCCATCTCACCAGCAGTCAACTACTGCCTGGGCCATCATCCCCTATTCATGATCTGTAGCTGGGTTTCCTTAAGATGTCTGACTTTTGGGTCATACTTTATTCCCAGGCTACCAGTATAGCTCATTATGAATATGTATGTATGTATGTGTGTGTGTGTGTGTGTGTGTGTGTGTGTGTGTGTGTGTATGTGTGTGTGTGTATCGCATATAGCTCTCTAATGTGTAGAGCATATCTAAATTCATGCCGCTAACATTTTACACAAGAATCATTCACACCAAATTCCTCAACTGGATTTAAGGCGTATGAGAACTGTAGGTTTGCCTATGGCCAGGACTCTTTTAAATCAACACCACCTGGCTTGGTTGCAGCAGAGTCTTTGTCTCACCTTTCTTCTATCTGGAAGGCAGGTGAATGGATTTGTGGTTTACTTAGCCTTTCTGTATCTTCAGGCTTTTCAGCTGCCCTAGGATCTCTTTTGTGTTTTCCCATGCTCTTCCCCTCTTTCTCTTTTTGGTCTGTAGTCGCTCTTTTGTTTCCTTGGTTTTTTTTTTTTTTTTTTTCAATCCTGGTATTACAGGGTAGCTGTTTCTAATCTGCTGTCTTGGCCTACTACTATGGTTAACAAAATTGAAAAATGTCATAAAGTAATCTAAGGTTCTCCAGGGCATGGTTACAAAAGGATTGCTGATGAATAAAAATGTAATTGAATACAAGGCTAAATTCTAATAGCTGTAAAAATATATATTTATCTTCACAAACATTTTTCTACATTAACCATTTGTTGTTTTTGCATTGCATTCAGAATAAATCAGTGTTTTGAGGTTATGTTCTACAACCAGCTAGAGCCTTATGAAGCTGGGTGAATCCTTGAGCAGTTACATGTGTTATAGAGAAGAAGCCAGTCCATTTTCCTCACTATATTCACACAGCATTATCAAGATATGAGAAACATCACAACAGCCATTGTTAGTGTGTGTGTGTGGGGGGGGGCTCTTTTCCATATTTGTTTGACCTTAGAAACTGTTCTGAGAACTATTATTAAGTGTCATGAAAAGTTTTCTGAAAATAAAATTCACAGAGACCAGAAAGACATTGTAAAAGAATGCCTGGGCTTAAATATTCCTTTTCTCTTTGAGCCATCATAAATTATTTACTTCTTGTAGTGGTAGTTAAGATTCTACTTTGTTACATACTCTGTTTCAATAACATTGAAAAACTTTGGTTTTGCTCTTTACAGTTAGTGTCCAAGTCCTATGAGCGAGAGTTGCATTATTTCTCTCATGGATATATCCAGGTCCAGTTTATACAGTTGTCAATCCCTATGGCTCATTCTACCCAAGTGAGCGAGCAAGAACATATCTAACTTATTTTTATACACAAAACAGAAATAGAGAGTTGTCATATGTCAATTCTATTGTGGTCATTATTTATAGCTGTAACCTGAGCAGCTATAATCTATTTGTCCTCTGGTTCTGGAGTGAGCTTGCTTGTCACATCCTTTCACATCAGTGCTGACATTTTGAGACTTTGTGTTCAACAATTGGTTATCCGTTCAAATCAGTGACCTTGGAGTCTGAGAGCCTCTGGCTTACTCTATACTTACTCTAGAGGACCTGAACATGGCCTGTGTCTGGCGAGGTGACTTTATTTTTGGTGCCAATGGCTTCTCTGTAGCAAATCTATTGTCAGGTATTTTGAACGACGGGGAGTAAAAATTAGAGGCTTCTCCTCTTTTACAAGCCCTGAAACTTCTTTTACAAATTGGTGACTCACTCACTAGGGCTGATGGCCCCAACATCTTTAAAGCAGAATTCAGTCATGTAAAAAACTTCATGTCTTCACTTCAGCTTAGAGACTTTATCATATTTATACAACTAAAGGAAAAAAATCATATTATTCTTTTTTTCTTTTTAAAATTTTATTTAATTTTTTTTTACACTCCAGATTTTATCCTCCTCTCAGTCCACCCTCTGACTGTTCCATATCCCATACCTCCTCCACCCCCTGTCTCCAAGAGGATGTCTACACCCCTATTTCCAGACCTCCCCACTCCCTGGGGCCTCCAGTCTCTTGAGGGTTAAGTGTATCTTCCCTGAGTGAACCCAAGCCTGGTAGTCCTCTGTTGTATGTGTGTTGGGGGCCTCATATCAGCTGGTGTATGCTGGCTCTCATACTCCAAGGTTGGTGGTCCAGTGTTTGAGAGATCTCGGGGGTCCAGGTTAATTGAGACTACTGGTCCTCCTACTGAATCGCACTTCTCCCAGCTTCTTCCAGCTTTTCCCTAATTCAACCATATGGGTCAACAGCTTCTGTCCATTGGTTGGGTGTAAATATCTGCATCTGACTCTTTCAGCTGTTTGTTGGGTCTTTCGGAGGGCAGTCATGATAGATTCCTTTTGTGTGAGCACTCCATAGCCTCAGTAGTAGTGTTAGACCTTGGGGCCTCCCCGCTAGCTGGAATAGGGTTTTTCCCCCTCAACTTTTATCCCTAAGCAACAGGAATCTTTGCTTGCAGAAGCTTAATTTCCTAAATCAGTGATGGGATTTCCTCTTTCAGAAGGATCATACACAGGAAATGTATGCAATGCATGTATGGTAGGTGTCAAATCATACTGAGCTTTATTAATTTATTGAGAAAAAAAAAACCCTAAAGTTAGCCAGGATAAAGGCTGCTGGCTTTTGTTAACATTCTAGTTCTCCAGTAAATACCCTTTAGACTTTGTTGACCAGAGACACTTGTTTTCAAGTCATCTCTTTTACCATAAGTTCCCAGAACCGTATCCTGTGGTAATCACAGAGACGTTTTTATAAAGACATTCACCTCTGTATCATTTTGATGACCCAGAACTGTCCCATGAGAGCCAGAAACCTTTCTGTGTCAAACCTGCCACCTGAGTACTAGCTCCCAAAGCTGCTTCAGAACAGCGGTCACCCAGCCATTTAGGAACTGTCACTTGGTCACCTGTGAACTTTCTCACATGGATTCTCCGGAATCACGTCACATCGTCACACCATTGTTCTAAAACTGTCACAAATTGTGCCATATTTTCTTCTCTTGATTTTTGTCATAAGGACGACCATAGTATAGTCTTACATGTCTCTAGAAACAAGAGAGCTATGAAAGCTGATAACCACCGTAATGGTTAATTTTTACTGTCAACTTGATAAGATCGAGAATTGCCTAGGAAAGAAGTTTCTGGGCAAGACTATGAGGGGTTATGTTGATTAGGCTAATTGAGGTACATAGCCCTATTTCTTTGGTTTGGTTCTGGAATCCATAAAAAGGAGAGAGCTAGCTGAGTAGCAGCATTGACCTCCCTAGTTCCTTTCTGTGCTTGCAATGCGAACACCTGCCTTATGTTCTTGTCGCTGTCATTTCCTCATCATTACTGACTCCATTTTCCAACTGTGAGATGAAATAAACTCTTTCTCCCTGAAGTTGCTTTGGTCAGAGCACCTTCTCCTTACATAAGGAAAAATAACTAATACTTAGGCTGACACATATGCTTCATGAGAGGCAAACTATAAGCAAGGAATAAGGGAGACAAAGGCCAGCTATCAAGTTAGAAGCTAACCCAGTACTGTCTATCACTGAAGTTAGGAATGTGCAAGCTTGTGCCTCTGGATGATTCTATCTCTATGTGAGGTTAAGAGCCAGAGCTGTAGAGAGAACTGAAATACCTAAAGCTTTAGGGGCTTGATTCCGTCACAGCTGACCTGTGAAACGCCCAACTTCTACATCTCCTTTGAGAGGAGAATGATTTTCTTAGTGAGAGAGGCATTCATCAGTGTTAGCAATAACCGGGTGTCTATGAATTGCTTTCTATGTTCTAGTGGATCTGTGCTCAGATGGACTTCTAATGCTATTGCAAAACAACAACAACAACCTTTGAGCTGTATCCACTGCAATGGAGAACTCCAAGAGGTGACTCTAGAGCTGGACTTCATCCCTCCTAACAGCAACAGCAGGTTTCCTTCACTTTACTCAGCAGAGAGCCCAGCAAAGGGGACACATGGATGCCCACACAGCTCTCTTGTGAGTACTGAGTGACACAACAATCTCCTCTTAAGTTTGAATTGTTTTGCTGCTGTTGTTGAGGGCTGTGATAATTGCATATCATAAACAGCTAGCTATAAGAAGTGCCATCATGCCAGTGACAGAGTGCGAGAAACAAACCAAAACAACAGTTTGTTACCAGAGCACCATTTCAGTGATAGCTGAAGGCAACACTCAGAACACAGCGTCTGCCTGGCTGGAGCTGTAGCTGGTAAATCCTGGTGTCTTTAACCTTGGTTTTTAAAACCCACGGTTTTAATTGGAATGGCGAACCATGGGTTTAATTGGAATGATGAGCCATGTGCATTTCTTGAGATGCTTCCTAATTAACTGACCAATCTGGAATTCTGATTTAATTCAAATTTGTTTCTTAGGTGATTTAATGAATATTTTTTAAACTGAGTTTTTAGTACTTATACAAAACGTTAGAACAATTTTCTATCAGTAGTGGATAGGATAAAACAACACACACACATACACACACACACTGAAGACATATTCCAAGAGCTATGAAGAGGGCATTGCAGGTATTTATTGGCAGGATTAAGTAACTCAAGATACCTTTGAGATGGCTGCTAAAGTCTTCTAATGTTGATGGCTAGGGACAGCGCTGGTGCAGAATAAAGGCTAAGGTGTTGCCTGCAGCTTCCCAGCAGCCAAGGCTTTTGCAAGGCAGCTGAGCACAGAGTCTGAGCAAATTGCAAAGCAATGTTCTGCGAGGAGCAGGGACCAGCCTCCCTCCCACTGCCTAATGCCATGCTGCAGCGCCCACCGTGCTCCCCTTCATTTGTCTTCAATGACAGCCTGACTCTCAAAAGTGTCACTAATAAGCCAGTTCCCAATTAGCTCTGGAGGTTTTTCAGGGCTCTTGGCAATGTTCCCACAGCTTCTGGGGGCTGTTGCTGCCTACAAATGGAGAATCATTTCTGCTTTGCAAGACTGAAAGGCAGGAGCTGCTGCGAAGGCAGTGCAGCGGTTTCATTATTTCTTGCTAGCAGGAGAACAGAACACATTGCTTCTAATGCTCAAATATGTCATTTGAGAAAAAAACAAAACAAAACAAAAAACTAAGTCTTCCTGCCTGAACCTGAACCAGTATTGTTTTTTTTTTTGGGGGGGGGGGGCGGTTGTACAAGTGTGTGCACACATCCACAGCCCACAATGTTCTTACAGATGAATCCTCAAAAAATCCTACATAGCAATTTGGGAACTGCAGGGTGTAATAAAGTTAAGGCTTTGGAATGAGACTGCAAGAAGGGCAGAAGCATGGCCTGCCACTTAGCTGCCACTGAAACAGTTGACAATCAGTCAACTCTTGAGGTGCCTCTGTGCTTGACCTGAACTCCAAGGAGAAGGGCGGTTTCATTTGGGCCTTTCTGTGGGGGTCATAGCAGACAGCCCCATGTCCTCTTTCATAAGTCACATTGCTGCTAGACAGTTAATCACTGGTTTGTGTCTGTGTTTAGAACGTGCGTAGGACAAAGAAAATCCCTTTCTCCTGTGGAAGGTGTCAGTGCATTGCTTGTTTGTCATCCATGGGCTCTAAATATAGGGTGGAGTCATGTTTTCAGAGAACAACTCTGAAAGTACCCTGGTTCTCCCTGCCAGTGAATCTCAGAGGGTTCTAATGCTCTCACAGACGATGTATATAGTAGGTACTGTTGTTTGTGTTTCACAGATGACATAGTTACAAGCCGTGCAACCACAGGCAAATCCAGTAAGCTCCACATCACAAACTCTTGACATTATATTGTGAATCATGTATTCACCTGACCTTCTATTAGATTTTAGAGATAATATACAAACATGATAGATGTGGAAAGACTTTTATGACATTCCTTAGTCTACTTAACATGAAGGGAGATATGGACATTGCAGGAGAAATCTGTGATCTCTCACTGATGACCTAGTCTTAAGTCCCTTGTCTCTTAAGCAACTTATGAAGCAAACAGTATGTGAAGGGCCTGTAGTGTGACTTGACTTCCCTAGTAAGTGCTCAACATTTGTTGTTTCATGTTGCTGTTGGTGCTCAAGGTTGAATACATGCGAATGGAAAAGTCTGTAACAATTCCATGTGATGCTTGAGGACCACAGCATATCTGCAGGCATAGAACTATTCACTTCAAAGTCTACTTGCAGATTTGGCATTAGCGATTTGTTTCAATCTCAATTCTCCAGGCCCTACAGTCTTCCTGAGGGCTGAGGAATAGCAAAAGGGCTACTGTCCCACTTGGCAGGCATTAACTTCAACACATGGTCACATGACTCTAGAATGATGTCTTTTATACATTATTGGGGTGCTGGGTACAGCAGCCTGTAGAAGGAAGAGAAAAAGAATGAGAATAGTAAGGCCTAAGTCCTTTAATAAACACCACTGGAGATGCAAGCATGTATGAAGTAACATGAGCTAGTATGAAAAAGTGCCAGGGACCTGCTACGATCTTCAGAGTGGATGGTTTGAGGTGAGACACAGTGTCAGAGGAAGGTCAAAGACTGATGACCTCTGGCCTTCTACCCTTTACTATTATATTGCTGTGATAGTAAGCACAGGTTTCTTTTCTCTTACTATTTTGTGCTAATAAGTGCTGGCTTCTTACTATTCTGTGGATAAATGCTGCTGGTTTCTGTTTATAAACTCCTGCTAGCAACAACAGGGGATTTAGAAGAAAAAAAAAAAAAGGTTTAATTGCTAGGGCTCTTTTCTCTCTGGGTCAAGGACCTCTTGCTGGCTGGGCAAGAGGCTTGAAACTCATTAACTTTTTGTGAAACAGAGGGGAAAGAAGAAAGGAAAAGAGAAAAAATCATTTACACAGGCAATGAAGACACACACACCCATACACACACACACACACACACACACACACACACACACACATACACATACATATACACACACATACACACAAATACATGCATGCACAATACACACATACACACACACAATCACCACACATACACACATACACATGTGCACGCACACACACACACACACGCACACACACATACACACACACACATGTGCATGCACACACACACACACACACACACACACACACACATACACACATACACACACACCCTGGTCAGGCCCAAACACCTTTCTCATCAACTCCACAAGTGTCCATGCATAGCTACATACATACACAGATACCTACACATGCATGTATGTACATACCTGTAGAGAAACAGATATATACATGTACACATTTAGTGGATGGGGCCAAGCCCAAATGCTATACTTTATTTCTTCTCTCTGACCTTCTTATACCTGCCTAGACAAAAGTTCTTTAGAAAATTACCTCATAGGTGAAATGTTACACAAAAGTCACGTTACAGAAGGATATTGATAGTAAGTTGAAAGCAGTTTTTATTCTATAAGCTCATTATAAGTTCAAAGCAACAGTTTCACATAATGCATACTATGGCTTCATTCTTGGACCTTACCTAGAATGAATGTTTTTCCATTATCACAAATTTGTACCAAGCCTATTCCTCTTTTTGTGTAATTGTGAAGCTCATTGTATTCCTTATTGCGGCCTTACGTACTACTCTATGAGGGTTGGGCACGTTCATTCTATTCTTGATTCTAACTTTATCCTTCTGGCAAAAACAACTATAACCATGTCTTAAAACATTCTTCCTAAAACTATTTGAATCAAATCATCAATTCTTTAAAATCATTAATTTATCTAAATAGCATTATCATGAAAGTTCATTTTCATGTTGATCTGTAGGAAGTTTGCTCCATAAGGTTGGCTAATGCCCAGGAATCATTAGGCTACACAATAGTGACAGGAAAGGCATATCAGCAGTAAGACCCATTCCTGGGATGAAGTCTCTAAGGACCTGTATCCTAGAGCTCACCCATAGCAGGCCATTAAAAATAGTGGGCCATCTCCAAAAAAATTTACTTGCATGCCTTAGTCTTTCCTAGATGGCTTTTGACAAGAAAGCTTTTTAAAGACTAGGAAACATTTCAATTGTGTACAGATGTAGAAAGTGCAAGAAAGCAGGGACAGAGCCCAGGCTACAGAGAATGACATTGTTCAAATTAAACTTAAGTACATAATAAAATCAACATGGCTCTAGAGTAATGTTATTCATCCATGAGTAATATTTTTTTCTTTCTTTTGTATTTAGCTGTTCATCTCAGCAATTTGGGTACCTCTCTTCACAGTTAAGAGGGGCCTGTGTTATACTACAATCAGTTACCAACCTTTACTTCTCTTCAGTTTTTTGGAAGAAGGCTTATGTTAGATGCATAATTATTTGCCTCCATGCTTGATAGAAACTTCTAGATCTTCATACAGTAACCTCAAAACTGACTGAATATATGACTTTCTATATCAGTGACTCTCCACTTGTGGACTGCATCCTCTTTGGAGGTTGGACAACCTCTTTTTTTTTTTAAATTTATTACGTATTTTCCTCAATTACATTTCCAATGCTATCCCAAAAGTCCCCCATACCCTCCCCCCTACTTCCCTCCCCACCCATTCCCATTTTTTTTTTTTTTGGCCCTGGCGTTCCCCTGTACTGGGGCATATAAAGTTTGTGTGTCCAATGGGCCTCTCTTTCCAGTGATGGCCGACTAGGCCATCTTTTGATACATATGTATCTAGAGACAAGAGCTCAGGGGTACTGGTTAGTTCATAATGTTGTTGCACCTACAGGGTTGCAGATCTCTTTAGCTCCTTGGATACTTTCTCTAGCTCCTCCATTGGGGGCCCTGTGATCCATCCAATAGCTGACTGTGAGCATCCACTTATGTGTTTGCTAGGCCCCTGCCTAGTCTCACAAGAGACAGCTATATCTGGGTCTTGCTAGTGTATGTAATGGTGTCAGCGTTTGGATGCTGATTATGGGGTGGATCCTTAGATATGGCAGTCTCTAGATGGTCCATCCTTTTGTCACAGTTCCAAACTTTGTCTCTGTAACTCCTTCCATGGGTGTTTTGTTCCCAATTCTAAGAAGGGGCACAGTGTCCACACTTTGGACAACCTCTTTAAAGGAGTTGTGTATCAAATATCCTTCATATCAGATATTTACATCGACAGAAGAGTTAAAACTTTTTCCTCTAGTGCAGTGGTTCTTAATGTATCAGTTATGACATCCTCGGGGGTCACACATCAGATACCTTGCATGATGATGCATAGCAGTATCAAAATTACAGCTATGTGATAGCAACAAAAATAATTTTATGGTTGGGATAACCCTAACATGAGAAACTGTATTAAGGGTGGCAGAATTAGGAAGGTTGGGAACTGTTCTATTGGTCACAATATTTTCATATGAATTTACCAGGAAGTCAGGATTTTATTATTGGGTTAGAGGAAGAGATGAGTTCATGTGATTTTTCTCCCTGAAACAGTACTTTCTGGATTGATGAACCATAATGGCATCCTTATGAGGACTGGTTAGGGTAAGACTTCTGCTAACACTGAGACAGATGAAGCCTTCATGATCAAGGGTAAGCCTTTTACAAAATAAAATCAACGTCTCCCTGTGACTTGAGATGTTTATTAAAATTCCTCACTATGTCATGTCCCATTGCTTTAGGAACAGGTACAGCTGTGAGGATTGTTCACATTAAATTGGCTCCAGAACTCACCCAGGGAAGTAGATTTTCAGCTTCCCAGAGACTCACAGTTTGGAGTGGGATGTTGGCATGGATTTCTGGTTGAGCATCCTGCTCTTGCTCCTCTCCACCACCTGGACACACCATGATACCTCCTATGTGGGTTTTCTTTCACAGCCAGAAGTCTCCCTTTGCAGTTCCCGATTCTCTTACATCCCATCTGTAAGTGGAAAGAAACAAGTGTGGAAGAAGGCTCATTCATTAAATATAGCCATTTTTTTCTTTTTACTGTAACTCTGCCTACTTCACAAGAAAAGAAAAGAAAAGAAAAGAAAAGAAAAGAAAAGGAGAGGAGAGGAGAGGAGAGGAGAGGAGAGGAGAGGAGAGGAGAGGAGAGGAAAGGAAAGGAAAGGAAAGGAAAGGAAAGGAAAGGAAAGGAAAGGAAAGGAAAGGAAAGGAAAGGAAAGGAAAGGAAAGGAAAGGAGCAGAGAGGAGAGGAGAGGAGAGGAGAGGAGAGGGAGAGGAGAGGGAGAGGGAGAGGGAGAGGGGGAAGGAGAGGGGAAAGGAAAGGCAAAAGGAAAGAAGGCAAAAGGAAAGAAGGCAAAAGGCAAGGCAAAAGGCAAGGCAAGGCAACTCTGAACAGATGTAACCTGCTACGCAAACCCATTCAATCCAAATATTGCCCTAGACTCCTACTGTCTACTTAAGAACCGATTTAAGATTAACGTTATTCGGAAAATAATCTTCATATATCATTTTATGAATTATGAGAGAATTTTGTTGTTTAATAATTTCTTTCAATACTTTATTACATATATTTAAGATTTAGAACATGTTATTTTCATATGTACACTGTCCTCGTTTGCTTTCTGATGTTGGAATAAAACACTTATCAATGGAAGGAGTTACAGAGACAAAGTTTGGAGCTGAGATGAAAGGATGGACCATGTAGAGACTGCCATATCCAGGGATCCACCCCATAATCAGCATCCAAACGCTGACACCATTGCATACACTAGCAAGATTTTATCGAAAGGACCCAGATGTAGCTGTCTCTTGTGAGACTATGCCGGGAACTAGCAAACACAGAAGTGGATGCTCACAGTCAGCTAATGGATGGATCACAGGGCTCCCAGTGGAGGAGCTAGAGAAAGTACCCAAGGAGCTAAAGGGATCTGCAACCCTATAGGTGGAACAACATTATGAACTAACCAGTACCCCGGAGCTCTTGACTCTAGCTGCGTATGTATCAAAAGATGGCCTAGTCGGCCATCACTGGAAAGAGAGGCTCATTGGACACGCAAACTTTATATGCCCCAGTACAGGGGAAAGCCAGGGCCAAAAAGGGGGAGTGGGTGGGTAGGGGAGTAGGGGTGGGTGGGTATGGGGGACTTTTGGTATAGCATTGGAAATGTAAATGAGCTAAATACCTAATAAAAAATGGAAAAAAAACACTTATCAAAAGCAAGTTAGTGAGGAAAGGGCTTGGTTTGGCTTATGCGTTCTGATTATAGTCAACGACTATAATCTTTTCCTTTTTTCTTTCTTTTTTCTTTTTCTCTCATTTTTCTTTTGGTGGTTGTTGTTTTTATCACATCGATAGAAAGTAAACTGAGACAAGGTCCACTTAGAACTTACTTAGGGAAATGCATTTGTAATATCCCATTCAGACTTTGAAGGTTATTTTTCAGCAATGGTTCTGGATTAAAAACATCAATGCCATGGGCACATGAGTCATTGGAGAACTTTGGAAGGGACTGGAGGCCCAGGATTTGTTGGCCAATTACAGTATAGATCTCCCTGGGCCCTGGGAGGTCAGTGACAGTGTTGATGTTCTCACCTCTAATAAAGGCTTAGATTTTGCTAGAGCTGTCCTCAGGCTGTGTGGGGTCATGAGTAAAGTCTCTGGGTTCACTGATTTACAGGTTGGTAAAGGTCAGATGGATACATGAGGGATATAATGGATTGGCAAAAGCCAGCATGCTTCCCTTTAGTAGCTTTCTGTGAAATGAAAGTAGTAGGTTGGGAATGTGATCAAACTCTGATGGTGTACAAATACAAAGCAAAATTGATTTTTTTATTATCATAAAGAAGTTACAAGTTTTCAAATAAAATTTTGATTTCCATTTTCTGATTTTCATATATAATCTGGAGTAAAACAATGCTTTCCACAAATATTGACTAGACAGTTCTTATGCTCATTTTACAACATTTAAATTTTTTAAGTATGTTTTTATTAAAGCAGTCTATCCAACAATAAATTAAAAAGAAAACCAATCATCTTCTTGCTTATACCTTTTTAATATTAGATCTGCCTCTTTGGACAAACAAGTTTTTAACATTTTTGACTGATTTTCTGGATCTTACCTGTGCTATTTGCTTATACCACCACTTCTTAGTTGGCCACTTTAGATTTCTTGTTTTTGACAAATGAGGATTCACCTCATTTTACTGTTGTTTCATCCCCTGCTTTCTGTATTTCTTAATAGAATTCTGCAACTAGATTGGGGTTTTAAAATTAATTCCTTTGTGGTTGTGCATAATTGAATAGTGGGTTTTCCTCTTATTCCACCGAGTACCACTTTTTGGGCTGATGATCTTAGTGAAACTGATCTTTTCTTCAGATCTTTTTCCTTGGTAAATCTGGACCTTGCCAGAGAAAATATTCACATCATATAATTCACATTAAGATTTATTTACTAGTTACTACAGCTGATTTATAATAGCATTCATTAAAGGTGTTTACATCAACTATATTGAAGGATATCTAGGTGGCATAATATAAATACATTTGCCTTGTATATATTTCATTTTCCTTTTCAGCATATGTGAATTTATAGTAATTTCTATATTCTAAATTCTGCATTGCACTGATAAATTTGCTATCTCTCTTCTCCCATTTTAAGTATATTTCATAATCTTTGAGAATATTATACATGTACACTATTTTTATGTTTGTTCCCACTTCTCTCCAATTCCTTACAGATCTACAATCCAAACCCCTTGATCCATCCTATTTTCTAATATTTTCATAGTGCACTAAGTCCAATTTGTACTATCCATCTATATCTAGAGAACAGACAACTTACCAGGCACCATACTTCTGAAAATGGACTCTCCTTGTTGTACTAGTCAACAACTGTCAATAGGTCCTTATATTAAGGATTTCTGAGCCCCTTCCCACTCCATGCTGAGGTATTGATTGGCTAGATCTTCTACAGGTCTTATTCAGGAAACAGCATCTGCCTTGAGTTCATGAATTCATCAGTTCTGTCATGTCCAGAATATATTACTCACATGTTCCTCCCCAACCTACGGATTTTACAGTATTTCTGCTCCCTCTTCCATGTTTCCCGAATCTTCAAAAAAGGGCATAAGATGTAGATGATGAATTTGCACTTAAGCACTTCTCAGAAACTTATTTTTCCTTGCTTTGCCTAGTTATAAGTTTCTATGTTAATCGTTGTTCACAGAAAACTCCGACGAGTTCTGAAACTGGTAGTAAAATATGGGTATATCAATATGCATTTAAAAGAAAGTTTAGAAGGCAAAGTGCTATGTACATTTAGTAAAATAATATTAATAATCTGACCCTTGGGAAGTTTGAGCTTCTATGAACTCTTGGACAGATTTATAATACTAGGCATGCATTTCCTTTTGTGGAGAGAGCCTTACATCTAATAAAAAGAAGTTGGTTATTTCCATAACATTTGTGCCACAATTGCAATTAATGGCATATCTTACCAGGCAGCTCAGTATTATAGCTCACACCATTCATGGCAAGGTAAAAAAAAAAAATGTTGATGTATTTTTCTCTCCTGGAAGCCATATGATACCTTTCACTTTTATGAAAGTTATTCAGCAGCTTCCTCATCACTAGCTGCTTTTTTCATGCCTTGTTGAACAAAATGTGTGTTATTTTCAGCAATAGGATGTTACTATTAAGTTCTAGTGTGCAGCTACATCCAATGGCAATAGCTTGTATTATATGTGGGACCTCTGAACCATCAGTCTGACCAACATTTTGAGGTGAGATATGCCATACTTAGCACAGACATTTTGTTTGGTAACATATAGCTTCTGGGAGGATGATTATCCCTTGTGTAGGATAAGTCTAAATTATTTTATGTGGGGATATGTATATATATTTATGTATATATATATATATATATATATATATATATATATACATATATATATTATAAAATAGGTTTCCATGTGGCCTTTCCAAACTTCCTTAGTGTTCATAATCTACCCTGCTCCCTACTGTCTCCTACTGTCGCATGCCATTGTCTACTTAGACTTCTTTCTACAGCTTGGACAGGCTTCTTTGAGTTGATGCCAATCTCCTTTTATCTTGATGCATTCCACTGTTTTTCTTTGCACATCTTCATGAAACTTCTAATGAGAACAAGGTATGTGCAAGGTAAGAATTTGTACATGATGGAAATTGCCTATATTCTTCCTTCCTATGCACAAAATATAGGTACTCTTAGCCAGGGGCCATTGTTTTAGTATCATTGATGAACCTTATTTTATACAGATGATCTTACAAAACACTGTGACAAGGTAACTTTGTAACCATCATAAAGCAAATTAAAATAGGGTATTTCCAAAATAATGCTGAACACAGATAATGCTATGTCCCCATGAAAACTATGAGGATATCCAAAACCCTGTTGCTTAGTTCCTATCAATAGCCTTAGTTTTCATACTAACAAACCAAATTTTATATCTCCCTGTTTCATATATCCTTATTTCTAAATGAAAAATATACCAAAATCATGAATCCATCCTACTTTCTGACAATATCCATTATGGTATTTCCTCTAACTCTCCAAAATCACCCAACACAAGTTGAAATCCTGTCTGTGAATTCGAATACTCTTTTGGAGAATTATCCATGCATCCCGTGGGTGGAAGTCTTACTAATGTAAGAATCACTAATCCCACTTATCCAACAGTATATGTATTCCTATGATCTTTGCTTGGTGGACATTAATATAGTTTATTTTTCATCTTGCTGGATATAGAACATAGGTTAAAATCTGTATGTTACAGGGTTTAGAAGGATCACTCCTCATTCTCTTTGCCTCGGATATTTTGATGAGACATCTGAGGATAGTCTTGTTTTTGTTTAAAGTTGCATATTTCATTTCTTTAAAACTTCAGGGGAGAATGGAAACATTAAGTAATATTTATTGAATACTTATCATGCTACAAGCATTAAATTAGGCATTCTTGATGCTTTTGCATATTTAATCCTTGAAAAAGCCAGATGACAGAGCTCTTCCTGAACTTTATATAAATAAAGTAACTGTCTCAAGGTCACAGCTAGCTAGTAGCAGGACTGGATTTGAGCCCAGACCTGTCCTGCTCTTAATCCCTGGAGTTGCACAATTATGCTAATGATACTTCAAGATTGTCTCAAGAGCATTATGGCACAAAGATTTACTTAGTGAAAAAATGTGAAACTAATGATTAAAATCAGAAATTGAGATTACATATGGGTTTCATTGGCAGTTGATTCTCAACTTAAAATTTCCTCATGTTTCAGCCGAATGTAATTTAACTTTGGGAAAAGAAAGCCAAGGGTAAGTCCAGAGAGAATAAAATATGATGGGCCTCTCTCCACAAAGACAGTTGGAATTGTATCATAAACACTGACTTGGAGAATACTGGCTAGCATACTGGACTACAAAAAAAAAAAAAAAAAGGAAAAAAAGAAAACAGATTTTTGTGCTCACTTCCGCAATACATATACTAAAATTGGAACGATACAGAGAAGATTAGCATGGCCCCTGCACAAGTATGACACGCAAATCCGTGAAGCGTTCCATATTTTTAAATGTAATTGAGGAAAATACGTAATAAAAAAATTAAAAAGAAAAGAAAACGGATTTTTAAAACCCATAAATTTTGCTAGAATTAGCTAAGATTCTATTTCTTTTTTCATTTGAAATTTAAATAGTTACAACAAAAGAGTTTGAAAAATGATTAAATACATGAAATGTGATGGCTTACAATGAAAACACAGGGATCTATATGAGTAAAAGTTGAATTGAAAATGAAGGTTTTATCAAAACTTGATCTTTGAAGGGACAGTGCTGCATGTGAGGCTCTCATCAGGATTCCCAGCCATCCATCAGCTGTGGCTAGAACCCCTTGGATTTGTGCAACGGCCCCAAAACTGCAGAAGAAAACCAAACCCAACAGTACCACACAGAGCTTTTAAAAACAACTCCACTGTGAGTGTTAGCAACCTCAATTCATACCATTTTCCACTTAATGTCCCTTGAAGGGGAAACCGGTGTCTATACATTAGAGACAAGGAAGACTATATGAACATAATAGCTTTGATAAAACCTTGTTTCTGTACCCAGAAATCTCCTGTAGCACCTGATTTTGAAGGTGTAATGACCTTCCAGGAGAAGTGAGTAGAACTATACTTGGCTTTACTGCAACCACAAAGAAGGGACAAAGGATTTGGATTTAAGTTCAGGAACAAAGAATATGCAACCACTCATTGGCTTAGAGTAAAACTCATCATTTTAGATTTTAATTGTTTTCCTCAAAAACTGTAAAACAATTTCTACTTTCCCATGCCTTCTGTCCCCTCAAGGTTTTTTTGAAATGACTAATAATGATAGTTCTTTTTGGTCCTCAGAGTTGGGTACACATGCAGGAAAGTGTGTATTGCATTGTTGCATGTGTGTGTGTGTGTGAGGGGCATGTGGTGGAGGAAAAGAAGGAGAAGGAGAGGGAAGAACAGAGCAAGGAGGCAGCATGGGGAAAGGAGCTTTCAGTGCAAAGCTCTTATTCTGCAGGCCTCGCAGATGTGTTTGCTTGACCCAATGAACTTATGTAAAACACATGGTCAAAGGGGGAAGCAAGAAATATAGAAGCTTCCTGTTTTACCGGCAAACAATTATTTAAGAAGGGGCTGGGAACCAGAGATTACCTAAGTACCCATCATCAGTATGCTACTTTCTGCAGCTACATTTTAACACTTAGAACGTCTCCAGAATTTTCTAAAATAGTGCCACCAGCTGGGAGCCTATGGGGGAAACTTCATACTTTATGGTGGCGCACATCGTGGGAATTTTGAACAAGTAATGGAGATAGAGGATGAGGATCGGGACATCTTGGTGAAAGTTGATTTTCTCTAGCCCTAGTTGCTAAGTAGGTACAGCCTTAGTGCTAAACAAGGTAGCATTTTCTGCTAATCTTCAACCAAGTGCCTATGCTGCATAGCAAAACAAAAATATATACTTCTGTAACCTCAGGCAGGTCAATCTACTCTCTTTTATATAACACACACTACAGTGGAGATGCCAAGTTCCTGAAGTCAAGGAGAGGAGGGATCAGCCTTAAACCTACGCCGTTCTGGTCTGTAGGAGGAAAACCTCACAAGGATTTTTCTTCTCCGGGGAGTAGGAAAAGAAAAAAAAAAAAGCACCATCATTACCATTTCTGTGGGGTTGTTCAAGTTCCTGCAGTACCAGATTTACTTTTGCTTTCCTGTAAGCATCTTAGGATTTCAAACATGGTTTCCTTGAGTGCAACAGCTCTGGATATTTCTAACACATTATGGCTTAATTTTACTAGCAACTTCTAATGGCATATGATGGTACTTAGCATATATGGCTACACTGGGCCAGTCTTTCCCTTGAGTAATGTGGTGGTGGAGGAGGATGTTGTAGAGATAGAGTGGGAGGAGGGGGAAGGAAGTGGAACAGATACCAGGGAGAGGAACATTTTGTTTATTTTCTCCTGACTGCCCCCCAAAATGCTGATATGTTGGAGAAGAAAAAATATATCCCACCCAATTCTGTACTTCCTACTATTGATTAAGCTTTGAACTTTTGCTAATTTTATCTGACATTGTCAACATGATTTCTCTCAACCAAAATCAAGACAAAAAAGCCATCAAGTGCAACAGGAAAATCAATAAATGATTTAGTCTCTCAAACAATGTAAAAGTCTTTCAAGAAGTTAATGAATAGTTACTACTGCTTAGTATTCATCTAGATTAACAGGCCTCCCACATATTCATTATTGATAAGGATGGAGTCAGGCTGAAGGTACAGTCAGCCAGCACTATGCCATGCAACAACAACATCCCTGGAATGAAGATGGATGGTGAACTCTGGCCTTCTGTGGTTTTGTTTTTTTTTTTTTTCTGCAGTGCTAAAGATGGAGCTAAAGGCCTTCTGAATGCTAGGTGAATATTTTGTACCTGAGATAACACTCATCACCAGACAAGTGCTAACTGTTTTTGTTTGTTTGTTTTAAGAACTATTCACAAAGACACAGAAAATTCTTTAGATCCATTTAGATTCTTTGGGCTTTACTTTCCAGGACAAAATGCCACTGGTCACACCACCTTCAAGGTCTTTAATGAAGGCCTGTTGTCACAAATCTAGCTTATAGTAGCAAGGTGTCTGATGTCATGTGCAGGGAAATTAGCTTCTAGCATATCATTCCCTCCTGATATCTCAGCTTATCATGTCCTAGCTGTCTAGCCATGGCTTGACTGTTCAGATCAGGAAATGAGGGGCAAACAAGAGCATGAAAACCATGGAGATGCTGTGAGACGTTACTGAGTCTACATGGCCTAGTTATCTTGTCTGACAAAGATTAGATGTGCAGTCAGTGATAGGCTCATACATTTGAATATTTGGTCTGCACTTGGAAAGAATTAAGGTGTGGCCTTATTGGAAGACGCATGCGACAGAGTGGGCTTTGAGGTTTCAAAAGACTGCTGCCATTCCCAGGGTGCTTTCTGCTTGTGGTTGTGGATAAAGATGTGAGCTCTCCGCTGTGCCCTCACTCCACTGCCATGTAACCTAACCCTCTGAAGTACAGGCCAAATTATATATTTTATTTCAAAAGTTGCCTTGGTCACAGTGTTTTATCATGGTGATAGAAAAGTAACTAAAATTGCGCCCCACATAGCAATTTATTCTTTGTGGTTTGAACAGTTGTGTGTCTCTGTAATAGTCTCCATCTGTTACAAGGCAATGCTTCCTTGATAGGGGTGAGTGCTACATTTACCAGGCTAGGCTGCGGCATGAGCTGTGCATCCCAAGAAAGACCTGAGAATCGTGTGTTTTTAAAATAGGTTTCTTGGGATTCAAAATTCCCCCTTCTCCATCACTGAATTCTAAAATTTTTTTTTAATGTGTGTGTGTGTGTGTGTGTGTGTGTGTGTGTGTGTGTTGCCTATATGGATAACTGTATCATTTGTGTGCTTAAAGACTACGGAGTCTGAAAAAGGGTTTCAGATCCCTTGGAACTAGAGTTACTGAAGATTGTGAGGCAATAGACTGTGCTGGGAATCTAACCCAGCTCCTCTGGAAGAGCAGCTTCCTCACAAGTCCTATGTCTGTTGTTTATGTGCACCCTGTCCTGGTTGTTAGCAGTGTTCAAGTTCTTTGCAACTTTTAACATGCTTTAAATATGCCCAGCTTCTTGACGATCTCTAAAACAGTGACCAAATATCACAAACACAAGTATCTTGGGATGTTATGTGAGCTGACTTTCAGATCTGAAAAGCTCTGTCAAAGGTTGTGCTGACAGCAGTCAGTTTGGAATTGATCACTGAGATATCTTTACGACTAGAAACAAACTTCTTCATGGTTTGTTTTCTTTCCAGAAACAATTTAACAAGAAGATTAAATGTCATTATAACAGATACATTAAGGCAATCTCATGAAGGTCTGGCACACAGTAGGCTCCCATACTAAATCCTATTAATGTTTCCCTACTAGAAAATGATCCTATCTCCAGCTTTGCATGCCAAATCATCCTATTAGAATCCTCCAAAATTACTGTCACATACTCATTTGCTGATAAATATTACCCACCTGTCCAGAAACCCTGTGGCAGGGTGAGTCCACAGAACCCAGAGATCTCAAACAGGATGGATATGTAAAAACCTAGGTAACATAATTCTCAACAAATCATGACTAACACAAAGTCTTGCCTCAGTGGTGAGAGTCCCCTAGGCACAGACAAGGTAAAAGGGCATTTGCAAGCATCAGGAAATGTAAACATAGCTGCAGAGTTTCCCTTGTCTTCCATACATTGATAATATCTGAGCATTGCGGCCTGTTCCAATTCTTGGTACAGAGTGAAACCTGTAAGAGAAAATTGGATTCCACTGAAGGATGAGGTGTTCCAAACACTCATCGCTACTGTCTCACTTGAGAAACAGCTCCTTCGATACTCAGAGATATATTCATATCCCGCCCTGTCAGTTCTTTTGCGTTTGCTGGAAGTTGTAAGTAACAGAGGATCTTTGTCATAAATGCCAGAAAATTATTATGGGGAAAAGTTACATTTCATCAGCATTTTTCAAAGGTTATTTCTTTTCATATTTTTCCCTTGAAGTGAAAAGAACTTCATTTTCAGGCTGCAGTTGAGTTCTATACTTACTTGAACTCAACTGGGACCTGAAATCCAGCCCAAAGTGTATGAAGCCCTTGGAACTTGGTGTCGGGGATGGTACCATTCATTTGATCATGGGGTTCAGACGTGTATATGATCACCAGTGGGAACTTTATGGTTTGAGGACTCACACGGTTTTGTCACATTTCTTTTGGAATCTGTCTAGGATCTTGATGCCCACATCTCTGTGAGCAAATGTTTGTTAGGTATGAAGTTGGCTCTCCCTTCTCCGAGTCCTCAGCTGCCCCTGACATTTGTGCAGCATTTCCTTGCTCTCCTTACTTGCAGCCCTCTCATTTTCTCTATTTGATTAGAACCAAATCCAAGCAAAGGAGACAGTGGGAAAATGATTATGGCATCCTGTAATTCTCAGCAGGGATGGGTTTATGATGTAAATGTGAGGTTAACAATCTTCCTATGGTAGCCCTGGCAAGGCTGCTCAGGCGAATCTCTAAAGGACAGACCAGCTAGTATTGATTTTCATTCTTTACTGAGAATGGAGGTGAACAGCTCTTATTTTATAATTTATGACACCTAAAGAATACCAATAAGGAAGTCATATAGGAACCAGTGTGTGTGTGTGTGTGTGTGTGTGTGTGTGTGTGTGTGTGTGTGTGTGTGTAAGGACTCACATAGAAATGGTTTAGAAGAATATTGTTTCATTAACACAGGACAAGCAAGATCAAATTTTTCTATTATAACAGCAAATATTTCTCCATTTTCTGACCTCAAAATACAGGTTAGCTGCTTAATTTTTAATTTTAATTTTAATCTTAACTTTTTTACCAGCACCAAGAATTAAACTAAGATCCCCTCATACATGTTAGGCAAGAGCTCCATAGTCCCCACACTGCATAGGTTTTAAGTAAACAGAAACTTAAGATTTCAATGTTCCACCTCGTGTCATATTCAGCAGTGTGTGTGTGTGTGTGTGTGTGTGTGTGTGTGTGTGTGTGTGTGTGTGTAATTTTTAAACTTACACCTAGAAAACAAAGCATTTATTGTTAACTATTTTTGTTATTTTCTAGTATCACTTGCTGAACATCATATATCATACAGCATACACTGCATATCATTTGATTTTTATTTTTTAAACTGACTTTTTATTTTTACTGCATCTATGTGTTTACAACAGTGTATGGGTTTGTGCACATGATCCCAGAGGCCAAATGAGCCTGAAGCCTTCTGTTCTTCTGGAGCTGGAGTGGAAGGCACATTGTAAACCAGCAGACGTGAGGGGCAGAAAGGAAATTATAGCTCATAACTGCTGAGCCATTTCTCCATCCCTCCTTTCCATTTTTTGCTAAATAATTTTTTATCTCCCAGCTGTAGAACTCAAGGCCATCTTGTACTTCATGGAAGGATTCCTAGCCTTTCTTCGTGGTGTTTTTGATCCATCTCATGTCTCCACGTGTCTACAGCCTCATTCTTATTTTCAGGAGTGCCTCATTACTTTCTTTCTGCTTTCTGTTTTGTCAGTATTTTAACCAATGCATCTTCTTAAGCCAAGGCCAAATGCATTCTCCCAAAAGACTTCAGTCATTACAATATCATTGACAAACCAAAGAAGCCAGCAACTGGAAAACCTCTTCAATGGCCTTTTAAGATTCAAATTTTACCTCCCTACAATTCTGTTAAAATAGTCTCACATGGATGTTTTTCTAATGAACTATCTCATCATCTGAGGTAGGGTTTTCCACTGGGTCCCAATGTGTATGTCTTTGCTTGTTGAATTTTAATTTTCAATAAAAAATTTGCCAGTTAAGAGTTAACAGATGCTCCTGGAGGGAGTTCACTGATATGACCACAGAATGATTACTAACAAAACAAAGAGAAATTAAACTTTCAAAAAAAAAAAAAAAACACACAGAGAAATGAACACATCTTCTACTGTCAAAAGAAGGCCAATGTTAAAGTTATGTGGGAAGAAGCAGAGATGGAGACTCTGGAAGTTAGAAGCCTGGTAGAAGAAGGAAGAAGGGACTGGAGAGAGTCCCTTTGAATAACTGTGAGGGAAGCATCTATGCTAAGTCCCCCTTTTTATCTTTTAGATAGTTACAGCCTGTCTGTATCTTTGCATGTTATTTTCCTTTTGTGTATGTCCAGTTTCCTCTTTAAAACATTTTCACTGTTATAATTAACTTTTGGATTAAAATGTAATTACATCATTTTCTCCCTTTCAGGTTCCTTCCCTACTTCTCCTTGTCTCTCCCAATTTTATGATCCATTGTTGTTACAGATACATAGAGATGAATAATAAACATATAAATACAACCTGTTGAGCCCCTTCAGTGTTGCCTGCATGCATATGTTTCTAGGGTTGAACACTTGGTATTAGACAACCAATGCAGGCACCCATCCTCAGGAAAGACTAATTTTCTTTCTCTTAGCCACTATTAGGTGCTTATAGCTCTTCATCTAGGGCTTGGGTCTCATGGAATCTCTCCATTCTATATTGAGACATCAGGATTTGTTTAGGTAGCTGTATTGTTGAGGTTTCATGGTCATAGCTTTCTGTCATAGCTAGAAGGTACAATCTCAGCAGATTTCATGGCCTTTGATTCTTACAGTATTTTTGCTCTCTCTTCTGAGATGTTCCTTGAGCCTTAAGTGCAAGAGCAAGACCTGTGCTGTAGATGTGTCAGTTTGACTCTCTTACCTCATGGTCAGTTGTTCTCTGCATTTTGGCAAGTTGTGGCTTTCTATAATTGTCCCGTTCTTCTGTAAAAGGAGCTTCTACTGTGACCGGTGGTAGTGACACTTACCTGTGGGTATAAGAATATGTGTTTAGAATGCAGATATAATTATGCTGATTTCAAAACATGGAAGTAGTAGGTTCTCCTCTAAGAACCATGACTTCACAAGCCACATGTAGTTGACCAGATTTTATACCAACAGTAGGAGGAAAGTGAGAAAGATAGGGCAAGAACTTCATTGGCAAGGGAGATAAATAGAGGAGAGGGAAGAGGATTCATAGATTACATTAAGGATGATTGAAAAACTCATAAACAATCACTATTTTGTGTTTACCTAAAGTTTTGAATGACATATAAATATAGGCTTATATATATTTATATCTATATTGTTATATATTTTAAATGAAGCTATATCACATGGGATGATAATACTTCCCCCAAGAGCCAAAACTACCCAACAAAAATCCCCAGTACCAGGCATGAAAAACCTTCTTTTGAGTTGTTGGTCAGAAGAGACCTAGACACTCTTAAAAACAATACAAGCAATTGCAATTGCCCTTGGTTATATCCCAGAAGTCGAAAGCAAGTCCCTACTGCTAGAGACACCATGTACTCTGGACTTAGAGAATTTGAGCTTGAGCTGACCTGAAAACCTTTTCCCTGAAAACTAGTTCTTTTAGTCCTGAAAGATGATACACAAGCTGCTAAGGGAGGGAAGCAATCAATAGCCCTACCCATCTTGTGATGTCTATGAAACATAATAATTGCCATCATTGCAAAGTATCCCTAAAATTGTAACAGTGGTGCTTATATCTTGACGGTAGCCGATAGCCATCTAATTGAATTTAAGGTCCACAGAGCAGATGAGAAATCATGCCCAGTACTGCAAACCTAACCAATTCCCTTCTTTATAAGGAGACTGCTCATCGGGGTTTGGAGCCTATACTCTTACATATTTAAATTAACTGCCTCTACAGAAACCCTTTTGCAACATCAGATCATGTTCTTCAAGATTAAGGACAAAAAGTTCCACATACTTTAAAAATTATTTATTTAAAATTTTGAGATTATAATGTATAATCATATCACTTCTCCCCTCTCTTCCCCCCAAGCCCTCCCATATATCCCTCCTTGATCTCTTTTAAATTCATGACCTCTTTCATCATTAATTATTGTTATATACTTGTATGTACATACATAACTATTCTAAAATGCATAAGTACAATCCAGTAAGTCTGTATGTTAGCTGCATGCATGGTTTTAGGGCCAGCCATTTGATATTAGATAATCAAGTCTTCATAAAACTAAAAGGCTTCTGTACAGCTAAAGAAACAATCAACCAGGAGAAAAGGTAACTCACAAAATGGAAGCCAGCTATACATCTGCAGAGTATTCATATCTTTCCATGAGAATGCACAGCAAGGCTCTTATGAATCTGGAAGAGGAGAAACTTGCTCTGTCCCCAGTGGATGGGCAACTGTAGATGTCTAGGTGGCAGGCATATGGCTGTTCTGTGTGGAACTGTCACACATTGGGTGTCACCCTGCTGTATATTTGAAAAATGTTTCTGAGAAGTTCTGCTAGTGTAGCTTCTTTGAGACCTGGACAGCACAGATGTAGCATCTCTGCTCTTCTCAATGAGCAATAACTTGACCATCTCTCCACAGCAGTAACTGCCAAGCCTTAACTCCTGTGTCTCCGGTTTCACTGAAATCTCTTGGTAGCACTGCCAGTGCAGTCATCAGGGGCTCATACTATCCTTGGGAGCTGGCTTAATTCCCCCCTATTCTGGTCCTATCACTTTCCACTCAGCTTTGGCCTCTCTTTCTTATCTTCTATCTATCTATCTATCTATCTATCTATCTATCTATCTATCTATCTATCTATCTATCTATCTATCTATCTATCCATCCATCCATCCATCCATCCATCCATCTATCTATCTATCTATCTATCTATCTATCTATCTATCTATCTATCTATTATCATTATTAGTATTTAATTTTAGTCATTTCTAGATTCTATTGATACAGTGCAGAGTGCAGAAGGAACTGGCATTTATTAGAATCTACAGTATGATAGCAGGCTCCATGCCCCTCTCTCCTTCCTTCCTTCCCTCCTGGCTCTTCCCCTTCTCCCTCTACTTAAATACTGAAACAGAAATTATTCTAGAATAACAGGTAAGGAAGCTACAGCCATTTACACATCCAGCCATCACTTTGCAAACCTTTGAGGCAGGAGGATTTAATGTGGCTCTATCTGACTCCTGGACTCCTTGCTCTCTCCACTAACCCGTGCTGGTAAGGAAGGACACAGAACTCTACTAAACTGCCCCTTTCCCCCTTTACCTTCTTTTTAAATTGGTGAAAGTTTTTTTAATTCATGAGTGATTCTCATCTGCAAATTTAAGCAGGATTTCTTTTTCTGCTTAAAAGTTACCTTCACACAAGTTTTGAGGCAATGTTAAGTCTCTATTTGCCTTTTTATTTTATGTGTGAAAAAGTAAAACCTCATGCGTTAATGTTCCTTTTCCTCCACTGCACTTAATGCTCAATTAGGGCAATTAACTCATCAGAACGTGACACTGCGTATAATGTTGGCAGTGTCTTTACCATGGATGTCATGAGTGCGCTCAGCCCTCATAGGAGCACTGAAGCTGCATCAGGTATTTTTAGCCCGTCTTGGGATTTTTTTTCTTTAAACTGTATACCGTGGAAAGGTGGGAAGACAGATTTGCAGTTCAGCTCTGGAGACACAGAAGTGGTGCGAATGGATGGGTCTTTTGAAAACAACAAGGCTGGATGCTTCCTTAGCATGTGAACATATCCCTGGGTTCTACAATGGGACAGGAGCCAAAGTCAAAAGCCAAGAAAGATGCTTGCCCTCTGCAGATCTGGGTTCTTTTATTGGCTTTGACTAGAGTGAGGGCTTGAGATACTCAAGGCCTAGGAGAATGCCACCTCCTGACTTTGAAGCTCAAGGATGGATTACACAAGCCTTCTTGACTGCTACATGAGCCAAAGAACTAAGACGACTGTGGCGAAGCAGAGGCTCCTGGTGCATCTGAAAGCCTCAGTGAAGACAGGGAACTAAACTCCTAGGCCGGCTGGAGATGCCAGAACAGACCTGTGCACGCAGACTGTAACTGTTTTGCAGAGAATCCAGAGTCCATCCCGTGAACGACAATAAAAGCCTTGTTGACTGATATAGCAGTGAGCTGTTCAGGGTCTTTGCCAGTTTCAATATAAAGAAAGTCATAATAGTTTTAAATGGATTCCAGAGATCATAACTTGCTTTATTCTGCTCCTGCCAAATCACCTAACTTCACCAATTCCTAGGAATCCTATGAATAGCATGATGCTGATATTCCAGGCATGCTGAGTCTACACATTAGAAAACACTCTGTTTTCTAGAACGTTCCACAGAATTAGTTATGGTTGTTGTCAGTGCTTTTATATTTCTGCTGGAATATAGTTTCTGTTCAGCCGAGTTGGATCTACCCCAATTCTTTCAGCAATGGTAGGAAGATGGTCCTGTGAGGCTCCTGAGCAAATACTTGTCACTCAGAGCATATGCTTGGAGAATATTTTCCACTCTCTGCTGAGTCTCAGGCTTGACTCTCAATTAGAGCCGTGGGAGCTGCCCACAATGCTTACAAGACCTTCTCATTAGAGGTTCCAAGACACAAGGCACTGGTTCAGTGCCCTGTGAAGAGAACAGTTAAAACTACGGTAGATTTTGGAAAGTCAATGACAGGTTCTGGAGCAAAATTGTTTTCCTACTAGTCTGAGAGTGGTTGATGACAGCTATGCAGTCCTCCCAGGCTGTGAATGGCTTGTTCCATGCATTTACTTCTTAAATCAGTATAGATCTAGGGTGTATGCATTTCAGGCTTGCCCCAGAATTGGCTATTTTGTACAGCTTGATAGATAGCTAAAAACCAAAAATATTCTTTAAAAACAAATAGAGAAACATACGCTAGTATAATTTAATGAATAACAGAATGGGCTTTGGGGACCTAGAGCACCTGGTCCGTAATTACAGGATGTACAACCTTTTAATAAACTCTGTAATTTCTCAAGTGAACTCATTAATATTTGATTATCTAATGTAGCAAACATATTCCAGAAACCTGATACAGGAGGGATCTCTCCCCCTTCTAGGAAACTCAAGATGGTTGTTCCTGTTTGAAGGATGGCTTTCCTATGAAAAGGGATGAAGAGCCAGACTGGATCCATCTTGAAATATCGCTGCCTTTTCAAAACATGGAAGGGCAAGTATGGGGAAGGCACTTGGTGAGTGTGAATGGGCCAACTCAGGAACTCTTTTCCTCGGTCATCCCATGCTACTACCTCCTCTGGTCGGAAAAAGGTGTCAAGTGCTCTCCCTTTTAATCTCCATATGTGTTCCGGGGGAAGAGAAATAGGTTTGGAGAACAGGGAAAGAAAGAAAGAAAGAAAGAAAGAAAGGAAGGAAGGAAGGAAGGAAGGAAGGAAGGAAGGAAGGAAGGAAGGGAAAGAGAATTGTGGGTAATAGTCATGACAGTGTAGAAGAGAATATGGCATATGGTTAGTCCTCAGACATCTCTAAAAATCAGGATTGCATCGATACTTCCAAGTACAGCTTTCATGGAATAATTTCCAATGCTGGGGGTGCGGGGATTTAAATCTTTCATAGTTTACCAGTGACTTCCGTGAGCATTAACACCCACAGGCACCATTATTGGGTGTGCCTTTTGTTAGACATTATGTTTACATGATCTTCTTATTTAATCCTCATAAAAACTGTGCGTTAGGCACCGTGCTAGGTTCACACAGAGGCACTCAGGACAGGTGAGAGGAGCTTTTCTAGATCCAGGACAATAAAGATGAGGTCAGCCTCCACCCTGCTCATTGCTGGCCTGGCCTGCATCTCTAGCGCTCAGAGTGTGAAAAACTGCATTCATCTTCCTATTGAGGAAACCACTGATTTAAACACAACTACCTCAAAATATTGGGTCCATGGACCCAAGACAGGTGGTCTTTATAGGGATTTGTATAAAGACAGGGATTTGTATAAAGACAGGGATGTCTTTATAGGGATTTGTACAGTATGGTAGCATGACCTAAAAAATTATTGAGACTATGCTTTAAACATTTGTATTATATATAAATATGGTAGAGGGCTTTGTTTCAAAACCCTAATCAATATTCTTGAACCCCAACTCTGAATCCACACTGACAATTACTTTCCTTTTTTTCCCTAATTCAAGTAGAGTGGTCTTTGTGTTTGTTTATTTATCTATTCTTTCAGTTCAAGGTTGAGACAAAGTAGAGATTAAAGAGTGGCTGTTAATATCCCTGGCTCTGTTTTCCTAGAAATGCTTAGCGGATCTAACTGTAGAGGAGAGGTTTGGAATAGACAGTAGAAAGAAGATAGAATCTATTCAGACTTGTGGGAAACAAAAACAGAGTGGAATAGAAGCGGGTGGGGGTGGATGTGAGAGAAGAAACCCAAGTGGTTCCCAGGTGGAGAAACCTTGGGTTCTGTTGGGAGACAGTTTCCCAGGGAAGCAGAGACAACTTGCTGGGAGGCTCATACAGATGATATCATAGACAGCCTCACAAAGACTCTTTTCATCTCAAGCTTAGTGTAGAGATACCACACTGAAAGAGTTCTTGTCTCGAACTGTAACATGCTTACTGGTCACTGGAAGATCAGATGAAGATGCAAGTGCTGACTCAGGAAATCTGGAACTAAACCTAAGATAGGCACATATAGCCAACTCCCACTTAGTAACAAGCAGAAATGAAAAGTAACTGCGGAGTCCCTCCCTCCATAGACAGGGGTCATGAGAAGGAATGAGCACCTCCATGGTGCCTCTGAGATCAGCTATCCTCTGAAGACTGTCCAGGTGTCATCTGAGCAAATAGTACCCACTATCCTATCTAAAATTCCAGAAAAGTTTAGCTTCTTGTTTCTTCTTTCTTCTGTTTATTAATGGCCCAGTGACACCAAACAGAAGTCAGGACTCCTAGACTCTACATTCTCTCTGCTCCCTTCCTGAGTGTCTCATGCCACATAGACATGAGTGAGACACCATCCATGGTACTTTGGAGCAAAGAAATACAGAGCCTTGGGCACACATCCAGTTGATGGTGACATAGAAAATCTCTACTCCTTGAGAATGAGTTCCCAGACCACAGGTATTTATAATGAGGGACAAGAGTAGAACATTGGCTGTTGACTCTGGAGCTCAACATGCCAGTGTCTGCATCGTGGTGTTGCTAACAACACTGCTATGTACATGTTCTCTCTGCCCTTTGTTGGGCATTTCAGCTAATCTCATCCCCATTGGGATCCTTCTGACCCTCTACCTCCTGTGAGTATTTTGTTGCCCCTTCTAATAAGGACTGAAGCAGACACACTTTGGTCTTCCTTCTTGAGCTTCATATGGTCTATGAGTTGTATCATGGGTATTGCAAGCTTTTTGCCTAATATCCACTTATCAGTGAGTACATACCATGTATGTTATTTTGTGACTGGGTTACCTCACTCAGGATGATACTTTCTGGTTCCATCCATTTGCCTGAGAATTTCATGATGTCATTGTTTTTAATAACTGGGTAGTATTCCATTGTGTAAATGTACCACATTTTCTGTATCCATTCCTCTGATGAGGGACATCTGGGTTCTTTCTAGCTTCTGTCTATTGTATAGAAGGATGCTATGAACAAGTGGGGTATTTGTCCTTGTTATAGATTGGAACATCTTTTGGGCATATGCCCAAAAGTGATATAGCTGGGTCCTTAGGTCCAGAGTGTTTGTACCAGCTTGCATGCCTACTAACAATGGAGGAGTTTTCCTCTTGTTGTATATCTTCACCAGCATCTGCTGTCATCTGAGTTTTGGTCTTAGCCATTCTGACTGGTATGAGGTGGTATCTCAGGGTCATTTTGATTTGCATTTGCCTGATGACTAAGGATGTTGAACATTTCTTTAGGTGCTTCTTGGCCATTTGATATTCCTCAGTTGAGAATTCTTTGTTTAGCTCTGTACCTCATTTTTCAATAGGGTTATTTGGTTCTCTGAAATCTAACTTCTTGAGTTTTTTGTTTATATTGGATATTAGCCCTCTTTTGGAAGTAGGGTTGGTAAAGACCTTTTCCCAATCTTTTGGTTGCCATTTTGTCCTACTGACAGTGTCCTTTGCCTTACAGAAATTTTTCAATTTTATGAGGTCCCATTTGTCAATTGTTGATCTTAGAGTGTAAGCCATTGATATTCTGTTCATGAAATTTTTCCCTGTGCCTATGTGTTCAAGGTTCTTCTCCACTCTTTCTTCCATTAGATTCAGTGTCTCTGGTTTTATATGGAGGTCCTTTATCCACTTGGACTTGAGCTTTGTACGAGGAGATAAGAATGGGTTGATTTGCTTTCTTCTGCATGCTGACTACCAGTTGAACCAGCACAATTTGTTGAAAATGCTTTTTTCCCCCTACTGGCTGTTTTTTGATCCTTTGTTAAAGATCAAGTGACCATAGATGTGTGGGTTAACTTCTGGGTCTTCGATTCTATTCCACTGCTCTATCCTGCTTCTCTCTGTACCAATATCATGCAATCTTTTGGGGTACTCTGAAACACATTTCCTTGATCATGTACTTTTTTCTGTTCCTAGTCACATAAACTTGGTTCAGAGTCTTCTGGCTCATTAAGTTAGGGGAAGACACACTTTGTTGAAGATGTATAATTGTTGACATTCTAAAGAAAATGTTCACAAATTTCCCATTACACAGACAGCTTTAGAAAAGTAGCTGTGGGATAGAAGAAGCAACATGTGTGCCTTCAGGGAGAAGCCAGTGACTTCCTGAGTGACCAACTCTCTGCTTGTATGGAAGCAGAAGGCATATACAGCTGTGAAATTATACACTAGCAAATTATGCTTATGTATGCCATAGAGAGCAATACTCTTGACCCTTAAATGTATTTGATCAGCAGCAACTCTACCAGCAATGGTCAGTGACTGAGGATTAATTGTGGTCCAAACACTGATCTGGTTCCTTTAGATGCAACACCTAGCTCGGTTCCCTCAAAAGTCTCTTGGGGGTGGCTTTGCTTCCATACTTCACTTTCTACATGAAACATTTGTTAATTTGCTTCAATTTTTATACCATTTTATCTTGAAGATATTGCTAACTAAAATCCATTTCCTGCTATATAGCATATAAACTTAGTCCTAATATCTCAGCTCATTAATTCTTTTGTTTGGGTGTATGTTTTAATTCTATTTAATTTATGTTACTTATCCACATTACATCCCACTCACTGCTCCCCTCCCAGTCACCCCCTCCCAAAATCCTTCTCCCTCCCACATTCCCCCTCTCCTACTCTTCTAAGTGGGTTGGGGCCCCTCTGGTAATCCACTCCCACTCTGCACTTCAAGTCTCTGCCAAGCTAGGCACTTCTCCTACTGAGGCCATACAAGGCAGCCCAGCTAGTAGAACATATCTTACATACAGGCAACAGCTTTTGGGATAGCCCCTGCTCCAGTTGTTCAGGACCCACATTAAGGTAAAGCTGTATATTTGCTACATATGAGTGGAGAGGACTAGATCCAGCCCATGTATGATCTTTGGTTGGTAGTTCAGACTCGGATAGCCCCAAAGGTCCAGCATAGGTGACTCTGTTGGTCCTCCTGTGGAGTTCCTATACCTTTTGGGACCCACAATCCTTCCTTCTATTCTTTGGTAACAATCTCCAAGCTCCATTCACTGTTTGGTTATTGGTTTCTCTATCTGTCTGAGTCAGCTGGTGGGTGGAGCCTCTCAGAGGAAACCATGCTTTTGTTTGCAAACATAGCAGAGTATCATTAATAGTATTAGGGATTGGTACTTGCCTATGGAATATCTCAAGTTGGGTTGGTTATTGGTTAGCCATGTCCTTAGTCTCTACTCCATCCCCAATGCCTGCATTACTTGTAGACAAGATAAATTTTGGCTTGAAAGTTTTGTGGGTAGGTTGGTGTCTCTGTCCCTTCACTGTCGCTCTTGCTACAAGAGATGGCCTCTTCAGATTCTACATCCCCAGTGCTATGAGTCACAGCTAAGGACACCCTCTCATTGATTCTTGAGTACCTTCCTTGTCCCAGGCAATATCTTGTCCTAGAGATGCGCCCCCCACCTCCTCATCCCAGTCAGTTGCATATTTCCCATTAATTTTCAGGGTCATATAGTCGTCTCCCCTGTCCTTTCCCACACCTGATCCTGAAACCTCTATTCTCCTCCACATCCCCCTTCCTTCCCAGCTTCCTCCCTCTATCTGCCCTGTTATGACTATTTTATTCCCCCTTCTAAGTGAGATTCAAGCTTCTTTGATTGGGCTTTCCTTTTTGTTTAACTACCCTGGGTCTGTAGAGTATAACAAGGTACCTGTATTTTATGATTAATATCTACTTACAAGTGAGTGCATACCTTTAGGACTGGGTTACCTCACTTAGGATGATATTCTCAAGTTCTATCCATTTGCCTGCAAAAGTTTTATGTCTTTGTTTTTAATAGTTGAATACTATCCTATTGTAGATACACCACATTTTTGAGCGAATGAGTGAAAATCTTGAGCCCAGTGTTATTTGACAAATGATAAAGCCAAAGCTTTGTCCCTTAATCTTATCTTGTTTAACAATAAAATCTGCTTAGAAATTTACCTAAATTCCCAAAGCAAATTATGGGGAAAAATAAGAATCAAGCCTGATTCCAGTTACAGCCATGTCTCATGTACTTGCATAATTATTATAACCACATGGACTATTGGTATAAGAGTTAAAGCTTTCTGTGCCCAAAAATGCTAATATGATGCACATAATTGATGAGATTGTATGTGATTCCATCTGTTGGATCCTGGGTTTAGAATTTATTGAGTAAAGAAAGTGCATAATTTTATGAAAAGAGAATAAGGAAGCGATTCCTTTTTTGCTGTTGTTGTTGTTTGTTTGTTTTGGTTTTTGTTTTTGTATTAGAAAGAAAATAGGATTAAACATAAGATTATTCTAAATCTTAGCTTCTGGGTTAATTGCCAAACTTGATCAACATCTTATTTGAGATGAAACCAAATAAGAAGAAGGTAAGAATGGACATTGTTGAAAGCACAGGTAGTGATAAGAAGCCTAAACAAGAATTTAGAGTAAGCATAAGGAATGAATGAAGTTCTCCCTAGGTGTTTAGGTGGGGCAACAATATTGTCAAAGCATATTTAAAGATGGTGGTTTCTGTGGTTGGTTCCAGCATAGAGTTCAGGAGGTTGAGAGATCAATTAGAAGGGTTTTGTGGACCCAAACCAAAAGTGGTTAAAATCATATTAATTTGTTGTGTTTTATGTGTGTGTGTGTGTGTGTGTGTGTGGTGTAGGTGACGTATTTTCAGGTGTGCATACATGAGTGTTCAGAGGTGTGTGGAGCCCAGAGAACAACCTCAGTTGTTGTTCTGCAGGGGCTGTACACCTTCTGTTTGAGACAGTGTTTGTCATTGCCCGTCAAACTAGGCTGACTGGTGGACCAGTGAGCTCTAGAGATCTACCTATCTGTGTTTCTCTTACACTGGACTGTAAGGATGCACCACCACACTGCTCCGTTTTTATGTACTTTTAGAAACTGGTTCTCATTCTTGTAAGGCAAGCACTTTACACCAGTACTCTCCCTAGCCCTACTGCAATTGTGCCTGAAAAACTCAAATAACGCTTGTTGCGGGAAATATTAAAAAGGAACTTCAATTTCCCGTGGTACACCCTGCTATCCTCTGCCCACGGTCTTGATGCCTCTAGGCTAGCCCGAGGCAGGGACTGATTGCTATCTTCCCAGCTCCAGTTCACTTGCCTCAGAGCTGCTAGTACCTTCTCAGCCATCCACCCACTATAGTCAGTCATCCCAAATTCCCTTAACCCAGAAAAATCAAAACTCTAGAAGCTTATAATTAATCAGTCAGATTTATGTATCAATAAATTCTCATTTCACAAGATGCCTACACAATAATTCAGAGCAGACTGATAATGATACAAGCTGCCAACCTAGATTAGACAAGTTATCCCAATTATTCTATCCCTATATAATATTATAGCTACCTGTGGCTATTTAGAGCCATGTGGAATCTGAATCATCCTGTTCGTCCTCCAGTTTCCTCCTTCCCCTTCTCCTGTGTTGGTCCATATTTGCAAGTGTTAGCTCTACCTCCATTTCCCCTACTCAATCACAGGCTTCTTGTTGTTTTATATTTAAATTAATTGGACAGGGAAATTTCTGCTACAGACTCTCTGATGCATTTTAGAAACAGATGCCTGGCCCATTCTAAGAAATGGATATTGGGTGAGAAAAACATACTTTCTTAGCATTACTGTAATATTATTAGTACCTTGATATCTAAGGTCTGATAAGGAAACATGCATCCTTGAGGAAGGATTAAATGCAAAAGAAGAGGGCAGTTTGACCTCTCCCAGGGCACAAAACATGCATGCACTGTGGGTAGAATATGGCTCACTTACAGGTATGGTTTTAATAGCAGTGTTTAATTCACCTCAATGACTATACTCAATTCTCTGGTGGTCCCATTACTCTGTTGTCTGACATATAACTGTATTACACATAATTTTACCCACCTGGACTCAAAATTAACTTGAACTTGCCACTTCTTTTTCATAGACTTTGTAATTTTACAGTGCTCTGCTTCTAAATGATGGCAGGATTACAGGGATTGCCTTTGCCTTTCATCCTACACCACCGTGATCGCACAGCTCCCACACGCAGCCCTTGCAATTTTCTAAACTTGTGGGAGTAGGGGAAAATGTTGTTTCTATGTCAGTGTGTGGGCTACAGGCAGAACATGAGAGGCCTCTTGAAATGCAAGTGGGAACGGATACAGGAACATGGCCACGAGGACTTCTTCAAGAGAAGACTCTTCAGAAGACCAACTCTAGTGAACAAACGGGCATGAAGGCGAAATCAGAGGATGGAGTTTGACGTAGTTTCTGGAAAGAAGAGTCACACCAATGATGGGGCACACTCTGGATGCTTTTGAGCAAATTCAGTGAAGCAGCAGAGAAGGCCAATTTCCCGGAAAGGCCAAGACAAATTGCAACTTTTTTCATCTTTGCTTATATGTTCAATTGTATGGTTATTTCTTGCTTGGTTGTGGGGGGGGGGGTATAGCAGAAAGCTGCTCGTGGCCAGCTTGATAGCTGAGAAAAATTTTCAAATGACAGACTATGCAAAGGCAGGGATGAGCAGAACATCTACTCAAAAACAGAGACCTATCAATGAAGCATGGCCAACATTTCCCTCAGGTAAAGATCCAGACAGGCTTTGAAAGAAGGATGGACATGCATGTTTCCTAGAAAGTGTCTGGAGTGTAAATGAGAAAACTGCTGTAAAGCGCCTACCTCTTGCTGTTTTTCACATTCACCTACAAGTCAGCACATGGTTATAAGTGAACTCTTGGTGTTGAGGCCTGGTTCACCACTGCCTGGTCTCTTATGCTATCCTACAGGCTACTGCAAAAACTCTAGCTCCTTATTTTAAAGATTGCTTTTGTCTCCTGAAGAACAAGATGACACTGTATTTCATAAAGCCAAGATCTGCCTTCCCAGAGAAGACATAGTTTCAGAAACTCTGGCTCGGTGTGTGGAAACCTTGTGTTCACAAGAGTATAATTATTTTGTACCCAGGCAGTAAGAAGGGAGTAGACAATGCAATCAGCATTCTTTCAAAGTACTCTGTTTAGACACTCAGCCTCCTAGTACTCTGAATACTGAAGTGTTATGGCCTTTGCATTATCTAAGCATCAAGGAAATTTTATGGGGAGCCAAATTATAGCTTTCTCTCTAGAAGTACAAACACATGATTTATCTGAGAAAAAAAAGGGGAACCATAGGAGACCTTTCATTTGACAATGATTTTAAATGATAGCATCTTAATTTGTAGATCTAGTAAACTCATATTTTTGAAATATAATCAACACATATTGAGTGCCTTCAATATACCCAGCACCACGTTCATTACTTTTGTGTATATGGAGTAATTACTCTCTCCATAGCTTTGTGGGGTAGCTATCATTAACATTGTTCTCATTTAAGGAGTGGGGAAAAAATAAGAAATACCCATGCTTAAAGGAATCTGCCTGACAGCAGAATTAAGAAATGAAAGAGTGGGGATTTAAGCTCTAACTCTATAATTTATTTTTTGACATATAGACAAGTGAGTATTCAAATTCTCTGTATTTAGGGAGAACTTTCAAGAAGTCTCCTACTGAATAAATTCAATGTACCAGATTTCAAACAATTTTGTTGTTTTTTTATAGTTACGTATACTTCTGACAGATAGACTCTTTTGGGAGAAACAACTTATTCAATATTCTTTCAAAAACATTCACTTGATCATCCATCATCTGGTTTAAAGATGTCAGTTAGTGCAATAAAGCACTTTCCAAATTCAGGTAATTAATATTTTTGGTTTATTTCCAAAGTTAATTCAACTAATATAGATTACCCCGTTTGATGTCTGTTCCAAACCCTTTTATTTACATCACCTATCCATGGCATGGCTGACATGCATCTATTAAGCCAATCTTGTTCACAAATTTAAACTGTCAGTAACAAAGTATATTCATATTACATATTATGTTTTCAGGGCTGACCATTTGGTATTAGATAACCATTTTGTGTACTTTTCCTGGAGAAGACTATTTCTCCTGCTCTCAATGTTCCTTAATTGCCCATAGTCCTTTGTGTTGAGTTGAGGTCTCCAGGTCTTCTCCTATTTCTGTTAACGTGTAGATTTCACTGTCCTCGTTTTGCCCATGATTAGGCAGCCATGTTGGTGAGATTTTATGAACATAGTTCCATATTGAAGATTGTAATTTTCACTCATTTATTGTCTATATTTTGGGGAAAAAAGCTTTAGCTTTGTTAGAAAAGATAATTTACTGTGATAAATAACAATAGCAAAAAAAAAAAAAATTAGGAAGGAAAGGATTTATTTCCTCTTCCAGTTCTAGGAATAGTCTGTCACTGAGGTCAAGACAGGAACTCAAGGCAGGAAACTAGAGGCAGGAAATGAAGCAAAGGCCATGGAAGAATGCTGCTTACTGGCTTGCTCATTTTGTTTTCTTATACAGCCAAGAGCCACCTGCCCCGAGAAGACACAGTCCACAAAGAGCTATGTCCTTCTACATCAATCACTAATCAAGAACTTGCCCCACAGACATACCCACAGAACACTCTGATGGAGATAATTCCTCAATTGAAACCTCTTCTTCCTAAGTATGACTAGCATTGTGTTAAGTTGACAAAAACTAATCAGAGCAGCTGCTTCTTCTGTCATACAACAAGGAGTTTTAAGCTTAGTTTTAATTGGGTTGGTTAATATCTCCTTCATGGCTTTTAATGAACAACAATCAAAACAAACATTTAGGACTCTCTTCTTTACATAGGGATTTATATATCATATTTTGTTTTCATATAAATTAAAATATAATTTATGATAATAATGTGTTTATAAACACAGTACTGATAATTCCATCACTAGATATGTTATTAAATATGTTGGTAAAATATGATTATAAAGTAACTTTATTTTAATATTTTATTACCTACATTTCAATATATTCCAGCTTTACATAGTGTTATAATATAGGATCTATACTCTTCATAAGACTACCCAATAATTTAGTGGCATAAAATAGGCTTTAAGCTTCTGAAGTAAGGGAGTCCATATTCCCAGGGCCCCAAGATTACAGAAAATAAAAATCATGGGAAAATAAAGGAGGAAGGACAATAAGTGAGCAGAGAGAGGTGGCAGTGAAGAAATGCTTGGGAGTGCAGAGAAGATCATTTAAAATTGTATTCTCTAGAGTAGAGGAATGAAGGTTCAAGGTGAGGTATAGAGAGAAAGTGAAAAACATAAGTGAAGAGGACCAAACATGGCCTCTTAGAGAAAAACACATGAATAAAATTCCTTTAGCATTTGCTGTTCTATGATAAACAATAAATATGAAGTATCCTATAATAAAATAGTATAATGTCACATTTTGATTACATAAAATATGTTTATGTTTTCAGTGTAAATGTATGTTCACCAATTTTTGAAATCAGCTACCTCTAGCTAAGGATTCTTTTAACTTAGCCTCATGGTTAAAAAGTCCTTGAACCAAGGGAGAAGAAATCACTGGAATCCAAACTAAACATCAAGGTCAAATCAAGAATTCTCAGTACCAGGGTGTGTCTCAGTGGTAGACTGCTTGTGTAGCATGTGTGAGCTAGATCTATTTAATAGCCCCATAATAAATATCTGGTCAAATACATAAAATCAAGAACTATCTTTGTTGTTCCTCAGAAAATAAAGGGTAGTATATAAATGGAGTGGACAACGTGGAAGATATCTATGACAGTGGCAAAATAAAATCTAGATTGGGAGTATAAAATGGTAAATATAAATACAGGAAGTTCTTGGCACTTTGGGGGAGGACTCATGTGCCTTGTGACTATTCTGAGAGCAACCAGGAAACACACGGAAAGAGGGCTTGGCTCTTATAGCTCTAACACACGAGGTGTAAATTGTGGTGCAAAAATTAGCCACAAAGCTAGACTATGCTTGTCCATTATGTTGTGGAAGAAGAAGGATCTCCTGGGTTGGTAAAACCTGGTTAGAACCATATTGGTTGGGCGGGACTTTGGGGGCAGAGCTGGGCACCAGGGTCTTCCTTCTGTATCTCATGGAGAAAACAAGACTTCCTTTGAGCCTCTTTTCTAAATGTGTGATAGTAAATCTCTTTGAACCTCCTGTGCCTCATCCATATTATACATGAAGTACTTGAAGCCATTGGCATATGAGTTACACTGGATAAAAATCCATTCTCCTTAAGGCAGAGGTCAAGACAGCAGAAAATACAATGTTATTTCCAATCTGATTTGATAGTTTGGTAAAAATTATGTCTGTTGCATGGGACGGCTGTTTTTGAGCAGATAGAGCACTCTGTGTAGCTGGGAGGAATTAGAATGAGAACATTTAGATTTTTAGAAAGCTCTTCATTAAAAATATTTTTAATTAGTGTGTGGGCAAGCTTTCCTGTTTTTCAGTACTTATACCTAATGGGGAAATGTTCTAATTTATGAATATTAACCACAGCCTATCAGATTCTCTTTACAGGGTTCAAAAATGGGTTCTGCTATGGCAGCCAACTCCTGGATTCAGTGTACACAAAAGATCTGAAAGCCTAGTATAGGTGCCATACAGTGATCTCCATCTGCTGACTTAAAATCCTACACATAGATGTCCATTTTTTTTCTGTCTCTTAGATACTGATTATAAATTGACATATTAGTACTAACTTCTATATTTAGATTTAAAAGTTTGTTTTCCTATAAAATTAATTATTTAATTTAAAATAAACACTTTATTTCTTAAAATTTTATGTGTGTTTTCTTGGGGCAGGGTATATATGCTTTTCCTTCTACATCTTACTACATTAACATTCAGTCTATATATTAACCAGCCTGAGCAGTTTTACCAGAAAATAATCCTACTTTAAGGTAGATGAAGTTACTGGGGCAATTTGCCAGCTCTTAAAATCATTGGAAGACATAGAAAAAAAAAAAAAAGGTTGTAAATCATCCTAGAGAAATAGTAGCCTTTGCTTATGGGTCATCCTCATCAGATTGCTGTTTCTGGTGCCAATCTCAGAACAATGCTGGAAAACCAAAAATGTGCTGGTTGACTCTCATTTTCATTAGGATACTGCATATCAGGTGGGTTATAATTAAGGAGTGTATCTATATTTGACCTGTTAAGGAGACAAAACAAAATACTAAAACAACAACAAAAACAATGTTTTTGATGGAAAGGATTTGTTTTCAATACACTACAAGGTACAGGTAGTTAGTTTTTCTTCCCACTTTCATTTTATGCTGTTTACAAAGGTTACCAATTCAAAGGGAGAATACAAAAGAGTGCTAGGGGCTGAACATGATCAATGTATGCTATATGGAGTTATGAAAGGTCCATAGGAAAAGACATTATTTGGTACAACTATCACATGCTAATAAAAGGGTCTTTTAATGATTTTATTTATTTACATTCCTCCTGGAGCCCCCTCCTAGAATGCTTCATCCCATTCCCCATCCCCTTCACCTCTGAAAGGGTGCTTTCCCTAATCCCCCTTCCTTGGGGCATCAAGTCTACAGGATTAGACACATCCTCTCCCACTGAGCCTAGACAGGGCAGGCCTCTGCTACATATGTGCCTGCATCCTCAGAACAGCCTGTGTGTGCTGTTTGGTTGGTGGCTTAGTTTCTGGACCTCCCAGGGTTCCAGGTTAATTGACACTGTTGGTCTTCCCAACTTGGAATTATCTCATGGGAAGGCAAAAAAAAAAAAAAAAAAAATCCCTGACATTATTACTGATGCCATATTGTGCTTGCATATAGGAGAGGCTCTACCAGAAGCTGACTCCAATGGAAGAGTTTAGGGAAAGATTGAAGGAGCTGAAGTAGATGGTATCCCTCATAAAAATGGTCTTTAGAGAAAAAAGCATAAGGAATGAATGAAGTTCTTCCTAGGTGTTTAGGCTGGGCAATGAAAAGTGGGAGGTGAGGCTGCCTTGAAGGAAGTGGGTCAGTGATGAAAGCTCAGGTAACTGTCACATTCTTGTATTCATTCATATTCTCTCTGTTTCTGTCTGTCTCTGTCTGCCTCCCCCCCCCCCACTACCACCACTGCATCCCCCATCTGCACCCCTGGCTATCAACTTCTACAATGCAAAGAACACTGTATGCTACATCATGCCATCATCATGTGCTGCCCAAGGCCAACAGGACAAAAGACCATGAAGTGAGAACTTGAAGACCACAAGATAAAATAAATCTCTCCCACTAGAGATGTTTCTGCTAGGTTCTGCCACAGTAACAAAGTCTAAAAATAGTGTGTTTGTGGCTAACATAGGAGTGGGGAAACAAGAAAAAATGATAGGGGCAGTGAGCCCAGACTTGGCATCCTTGACTATTCCTGAACTCTGAAACCTTGGTGTTATGGAGAAAACCTCACCACAGCCAGGGCTGTGAGAACACTTGTCTTTTTATCAATGGTGTCTGTTTTAAGTGTAGATATGGGTCAAGTTTGTGTCTTTTCTTTAGTGTACTTATGTGTGTTTTCTATTATCAAAATGTTTAATGGGTTCTGGCTCTTGCACCTGCCTCTGTCCTCTTGCCCATTCCCAGACCCCCACCCTGTGTTCATGGCCCATCTCTACTTCTCTATTCTCTCTTGCTCTCTGCCTTTCTGTCTCCACAACCCTCCCAACTCTTCTTCCCATGCCCCGAATAAACTCTGTACTAAAAACATGCTTAATGGATGTCAATAAATCACATGCAGTAAGGTCTTTCTAAACCCTCCCTTAATGCTAAACAAATGCCTTTCTTTGTGGCTACAAATTTTTATAATTCATCAACTCTTCCCAATACAATGAAGACTAAATAAAACAAAGCTGTAATTGTCCACAAGTATGCAGTTCTGTGAGCTGATTCCCTTTTCTTCTTCCTGTACTTTCATCCTTCCTTATTCTCTTCTAGAAGAAGGAGTGTAAGACCTGGCTTATTCCTTTGAAATTTACTATTCTGACTGCTAGGCACCTGCACCCTGCTGCTCCTTTTGTGGAGAAAGCATTAAGCTTTTCTTCCATTTGCTTTAAGATGCTGTTAGACTCAGTCAGGAGAATGTAATTAAAAAGACAGGAACAGCAGGGAAAATGTTAGACAATTACTAGGAGACATGGGGTAAAAACAAGGTTGAGACAAACTAGTTTATAAGAAGAGAAGCTCTGATTACCAGCCTAGTTCTTATTGGTAGTTAACATTTACTGAGCATCAACAGGAGACACAGAGGGTAAAGAACATGGAATTAGCCCTCTTTCTAGTCAGGATGTAATACCCCCAAAGCTGCTAGTCTTACATGATGATTTTCTGGGAGGAGGGTGGAAGATTTCTGATCCTGTGTAGATCTTGAGTTTTTATAAAGAAAAAAAATGCTATAAAAAATGCGACAAGGAAATTCCTTATAATGAACATTCAATGCAAATGAATTGCCCAGAAGAGAGAACCCGCATAATAATGAATAATAAAATTGGATGACCAAGTGAAGAGTCTGGTTGCCTTGTAGATGTTTCCCATAGGAAATTTAACCAAATTCTTCAAATTGTGATTTGTTGATGGATCTTACAAATCCCTCCATATTAGTTTGTCTAGAGAAAATGTTGAGGTAATTTTCAAAGTACTCAAACAAATTTATCAAATATAAATATCAAACCCTGGGTAGATCAATCAAACAATGCTGAGAGGCACTTAAACTTTAAAAAATAAGTCCACATTTTTCATCTTCTGAGATTTTAGAGCTGAAAAAAAAACTGGTAAGTGTTAGGAACCAAAAGAAATGTTTAATAAAAAAATGCATGAAAACAATGAAATACATTTTTTAAAATCAAAATACGAAGACATTTGGGTTTGGGACTGTCCACAGAGAAAACATTTTAAGGGTAAAATAGCGTTAATCAGTCATCCATAGCAAGATGACAATGCCACACAATGTAACCAATACTTTCATATGGCAATGACAGAATCTCTTAGAGCCCAGAAATTATCATTCCTTTCTGCTCCTCCCTTATTAAGCTCAGTGGATCCAAATTTACTTTGAGGCACGATCTCATTCTTAGCAGGGCAATTCAGACACAGTTACTTTTTAAGTGTTGAAACTATTTGGGGTGCTTTTCTTTCTAATGTACGTACCCCCCTTTCTTTCCAAAATAGAGTGTATTCTGTTCAGATTTGATCCACATATTTGGAGCTATGTTGGAACATTGGAACAGATTTAGAAAACACTCATCTGTGAGTTGCACCACCCTGGACACAGATTTTGAGTCTGCTGCCTTCTCTTAATGAAACTGAAATATCTGTGAACTCAGAGTTCTAATCTGGTCCTTCAGGTGGTTTTGAATCTGTTCATCTTAGTAGGAACACGAAATGTGTATAATTTGGGGGCTGGCTCAATGGATAAGAGCACTGGCTGCTTTTTTAGAGGACCTGGGTTTAATTCTAGCATCCATACTGGGGCTCACAAACATCTTCAACTATAGATCCTTGGCCATTTGCGTAATAGGCATTCAAGTGGTACACAGACATCTATTCAGGAAAAACACTAATATATGTGAAATAAGATAAAATTAGTGTTTAAAATGTATTATATGTAGCATATATAAATATATACAATATTGTTTGATATATAATATGGTTATAGAAGCTCAACATGTATTTAAAGTAATGTGATATCTCTGCTGTTGTCTTAAATTTAGCCAATGTAAGAAGGTCTATATTGAGGTTCTTACCATAGGCACTCTTGAGAAGACAGAGAAAAAAACAAGCATAAGGATGGACTTCATTTATTCAGTGTAGCGACTGATGTAGAACATGCCTCCTTTACACTAGACACTCTGAACTCCTGGAACTGTTTAAGCCATTTCTCTAACTCTGCAGTGTATATTCTTCTGGCTACGAAAACAAGATCTTTGGAAAGGCATATGCAGAGGAAATATGTTAACGTGGCAGAGTAAATCTTGTAGATGTTCTGATTGACCTTGTTTACATGTTTGAAGGTAAGTGGATATTCTGTTCTTTCCCTCCCTGTGAAAACAAGAATGGCCTTGTTTCTATCTCTATGTGTGCATAAAATTGAAGAAGTGGCTTTTACTCTTTCAACTAACTCAAGAGAGGAAATCCACTATTTCTATCAGTATTGTGACATGATTTTCCATGAGCTTGGGCTTCTCTATTTCTTCCTAAACTCACTCATAGGCAAATCTTGGCTTAACTAGCCGAGTATGGTGATATATGCTTCTAACACTAGTACCATGGAGGCAGGGACACATGGATCTCTGAGTTTGAAGCTAGTCAGATCTGCATAGCAGGTTCCAGGCCAAACAAGAAAACATAGTGAGACCTTGTCTCAAAAAGCAAGCAAGCAAGCAAGCAAACAAACAAACAAACAAAAATCAAAAGTTTCCTTAAACAAATAGACTTCTCATACTTGATTTTTCCTGTCATCCATGGTCTACCAAAGATGTCTAGCCTTTTGACATCACCTTGTGATGCTGTCTTCTACAGTCCTCATGCTTGAGACCCATGAAGTAGAGTTATAAAAGCAAGCAAGCAAACAAAGAAGAAAGCTCAATAAATAAACATAAACAATATTTTACGTAAGTTTATGGCTTTGTACCAGGTCACATTCATAATTATCCTTGGATGCAGGCAACCTGCATGTTCTCCATCCTCATCACTAAAATTCAGGCCAAGCAATCCAACATTCCAGCCAATAACCTCTTGACACTCAGTGCTACCCTCTGTAGGTGCCTAACTTTTTAGATCATGTTTCTGTGGCTGGTTCATAGCCTGAACTTTCTCTTCTGAAAATTGGAGACAGACAAAGTGCTATTCCCAGTTGATTCCTGGATTTCCACATAACTTACTTGGGTTGTGATTCATCAGTGTCGATTGTAATGTAGAGGTATAGAATGACTTTGAACACAGTTTTGCAGGGATTACATATTTCGAATGAACTAGGAGACAAATGCTTAGAGAACTGGAACTATTTTCACAGAAAATGAAAATGTGTGAAAATTATTTTTAAGGCCTGAGTTTCCATTCCTGCAGTATTTTGAATATTTGCCAACTGTGTGAATAATTATTGTGTTCTAAAAGTCAAATATGTTAAGTCAATTGTGTGTGAAAAATAAATTTATTGTGCACAACTTATTTCTTCTTACATTCTTATATAATATAAACATAGCCCAATTAGCTAAAATATTGGTACATGATCTACCACAGGTGGTCCTGGACTAATAGATGCATAGATTAGGTCTGGCTTTTCAATTCATAGCTAATTAATAGTTGTGAAGGGCTGAGATGGCAGCCTACCTTCTAAAAGCAGAGACTTGTGGGTAGAAGGCATAAAACAGGCCAATTTAATTAAAAAAAAGACTGTATTTGATATGTAATTAGGACATGAATACAATTTTTGTTCTTTTCTGCTTTGACAACTGTAGAAGGATCAGTGTTAATTCAAGTTCCACAGGTATAATTATTGCAAAGATCATTTGGAAATCCCAAAGGTTGTGTTGGCACTCTCATATTACTAAGGTGGTGTGCTCACATAACTGCCTTGGATGAGCTATTGAGTCTTCCTTTGGCTCAACTACCAGGCTGAGCACCTCTGCTGGATTTATGATATTCACCCATTGTTGACTCTCAGTGAAGTCTACTAAAGATAGCCAGGAAAGCTTGATCAATTCTGTGGTGCTTAAATATGTCTCTGATGAAGTTTAGGTTCAGCCATGAAGGTGAGCTTTGAAGTGGGGAGCACTACTGGAGAGCAGCCAACCATCTCAGTGTTAGGTTAGGAGAGTCAGCAGAAGTCAAGAAGGGCCTTTCAATCAAGTTCTTTCAATCGACGTAATGTTATGGTTGCACGGAAAATCTGGAGAGACAAAGCACAAGATGGCAGAATGATGGAGCTTGAAAGATACAAGCAAAATGACATAGACATCAGAGACGAGATTCCAAGGCCACTGCCATTTATATTGGATATCAATTCAGGCTGAGTGTGCTGGCACTTTGGGTCTACTGTCAGATGACTGTCTGACTTGAGCCATATCACAACTTATCTTCTTATCTGAGGGTTTCAGTAAAATGTATATGAAAACACTACCTAGGCAGCTTCCCTGTTTGCATCAGATAAAATGATGCCCAGTACCTGGGAGAGACTAGATGATCAGCAAACCAAGATTATAGGTTTTGCTGTTGCTATTTGGAGTAGTGATAAAGCTAAGAAAATAAAGCCCTATGAACATTGATATAAATCTGCTTTCCCTAAGTCTTAGAAGACTGTTCAAATGGATTTAGTGTAGAGTATTCATTATTTTTTTTTAATGAAAGCCTTGTATTTCAAGCTTATATCATTATCGGTAATGGGACAGTAATCCACTAGAGAATGGAGTTTAGCTAAAACATCATGGCTGAGGATATTTTAATCTTTTAAATTTTAATCATCTCTGTAGATGAGTAGATTGCTTGCCATTTATCATCTCAATGGGCATATTTTGTTTTCTCTGGCATTTTTGAGGGAGTTTTAGGGATATGTACAAATTTAGAAATTATAAAAATAATGAAATGTTCATGGACAGAGGCCCCTGTGAGTGGGTAGCAGTCCCTTGAGAAAGCATGAGGTCTTGTTGTGTAGGAGGAGATGCCACCTTCAAGTTTAATGACTGTTGTCTCAGCCAAAAGCATGACTTGTGGTTCTCACAGGAATGAGCACACCAGTGAGCACTGCCTTCTCTCTCTGCACTTTTGGCAATATGTTTACACTCTTCTGTTCCTTACTCTGATGTCTCTTCTGCCATCACTCTCTTCTGCCCGTGACTGCCTGGTCTGTATTTTTCCTTACTACTTATGACAGCACCAACTTTTCTCCTCCTTTAGCCCCTCTGAGATTCCCTGACATTGTTATATCAGCAAATTTGACATCAACGTAATTGGAATGTAAGATGTACATTTCTGTGGTCATATCTCAAGTGTCACCTGGCAATAGCTCATTCTGAAATACTAAAAAACAAACATGGATGGATGTTTGTATCCTAATTTCACAGAATATTATTTAGAAGCAGATTTAACTGCAGTATCTCAGTGCTTGGTAAATATAGGGTTGTAATGAACGCCACCTTGTCATGCAGTCTCAAGGAGCTGGAGACTGATAGAAGAGAACAGCAAACTGAAATCATGACTTTAGCACAATCTTAAGACATCTGCCTGATGAGTAACACTTTCCTGTAACATGGCCATATGTGGTTCATTTACACAATGGAATACTACTCAGCTATTAAGACGAGGACTTCCTGAGTTTTTCAGGCAAGTGGATGGAACTAGACAATATCATCCTGAGTGAGGTAACTGAGACCCAAAAGGGCATGCATGGTATGTACTCACTAATAAGTGTATATTAACCAAATACATAGATACATAAAAAGTAAATAAATAGTACAGAATACCCAAGATACAGTTCACAGAACTCAAAAAAGGTCAACAAGCTGCAGGGCCCAAGTGAAGGCATCTTGTTCCCACTTGGGAAGGAGAAGAAAGCAATCACAAGTGCAGAGGGAGGGAGGGGCCTGAGAGGGAAAGTGAATTGGGGTGGGGTGGGGAGAGGGGAACCTGATCTAGTATTGAGTGAGTGAAAGGACTGAAGCCCTGAAGGCCAGCAGAAAGAATGGAAACAGGCAGCCTCAGGAGGTAGGAGGTTGAGAGGACCCTTCAGAATGCACCAGAGATCTGTGAGGTGAGAGACTCTCAGGACTCAAAGGAAGGGACCATAGATGAAAAGCCAGACAGTAGGGAGAGAAAACTTATAGAACACACTTACAGAAGGAAGACAGGATATCAAGTGAGGGTTGCCATCCCACAGTCACATCTCTGACCCATAATTGTTCCTGTATGAAAGAACTGCAGGGATGGAAATGGAGAGGAGCCTGAGGAAAAGAAGGTCCAGCAACAGGTCCAAAGTGGGATCTGGCTCCAGAGGAGGCCCCAAGACCTGAAACTATCACTGAAGCTATTGGTGTTCACATAAAGGAACCTAGCATGATCTCCATCCAGAAGACCCAAAAAGCAGCTGAAAGAGTCAAAAGCAGATATTTCCACCCAACCAGTGGACAGAAGCTGCTGACCCCTGTGGTTGAATTAGGGAAAAGCTAAAAGAAGCTGAGGAAGAGGGCTACCCTGTAGGAGCACCAGCAATCTCAATTAATCTTGACCCCCCAAGACCTCTCAAACACTGGATCACCAAACAGGCAGCATACACCAGTTGATATGAGGCCCCCAACACATATAAAGCAGAGGACTGCCAGGTCTGTGTTCAATCAGAGATGATGCACCTAACCCTCAAAAGACTAGAGACCCCAAGGAGTTTAGAGGTCAGGTAGGATGGGGGGGGGGGGGGTGAGAGATGGGGGGGTGAGAGTGGGGACATCCTTTTGGAGGCAGGGGTTGGGTAGGAGGCATAGGTTGTGGAACAGTCAGAGGGTGGATGGGGTGTAGAATAAAATCTGGAGTGTAAATAAATAAATAAATAAAAAGATATACAGAAAAAAAAAAAGAAAAGTAAAATTCTAGGACATTATACCATGTATAGTTTTTTGTTTGATTGCTTGATTTTATTGTTGTTGACATTTTGTTTTCTGACATCTGTTTTCTCTTTGGTTGCTAGAATTCTTTGCACAAGAAAACAGAAATGCTGTGTTTCTTCCCTCTAATCTCTCAGAACCGGCTGAAGGTGATAGGAGAGCTGAAGCTTTGCTCCTTAGCTTCCTGCACTGGTGAAGCATCGCCCTCTCTCTGTTTGCTGTACCAAAGACTTGGCTCCTGTTGCTGAGCAAGCCATATGGTTATCAGGCAGAAAACGTGCAACAGTTTCTCTCCTTTTGCTGTCAGTGAGTTGCAGAGCTTAAGGCTACAATTTTGGGAAAAGATTCAGGAAGTTTTGCAAGCTATAGCAAGCAGACCCTGGGCTCCCTGTGGCTGAGGAGAGAAGATGCTACAGCTCAGGGAGTTTCCTAAGCAGCAAATACTGATATTCTATCACTGGCTCATCCCATGGAGTGGGAGGTCATCTGGACATGCAAATGATTTAAAAATAGACATATTATTATATTAGGTTTGATAATGATGTAATCTATTTCCCATTCAATTCATTCTTGTAGCTTAAATAATATGTGGTAGTGAGGCTGTGAGTAGCCACTGATTAGAGGGTACAGAAGCAGTAATACCCCAGCTAGAGGCTGATGCCTTGCTGGAGCAGAGAACACCCTCAGCTTTGCTTTGAGCTATTAATTAACGAACCAGTCATTAACTGCTGCTAACAATTGATTTAGAAGGAATTATTGCTTAAATAGCAGGAGGTATTTAAAAGGAATGTAAATTAAAACAAAGAACTGCTGGATCCAGAGGAGAAGAAAAATAGAAGTTCTTGAAATATAGAGACTAACTGCAAGGGCTCTGTAATTACTCCATGATAAACAATCATTGCAAAGCGCATCCCTTTATTTTAATGTGCACCCCCCCGCCCCAAATAGTGACAGTACATCTTACAATCAAGGAGACCAATGTCTTCGCTAATTGAGTGATGAAAATGGATGATGCTGTGGGAGGCATGAGTGACATAGTAAGCAGTCATTTTAATTATCAAGATGTTTGAGTGGATCACAGACATTATGGAAATTGAAGCAGCTCCAACTGATACATGTCCAGCACAGCTCCTCAGGGACTGTCTCAGTAGAGGGGTCAGAAGGATAGTGAAAGTCAGAAGACCAGGAACTCTACAGAGAGATTGTGCCACTTAGCTGTGTGACTGAAGCTACCTCCATGAAGTCTCAACATGATGGCTTCCCAAAGAAGACTTGAAGAATTCTAACAAACGTTACAGTGAAATGGGTGAAATCAATCCAGGTCCTACTGCTAGGTGAGGTGCAAGCCACAGGCAATTAATAACTGCTGAGAGAGGGGTAATTAGTTTTCCCCAGAGATGAACATCCTGATTATCCAATACAAAGTGGTCAGTTCTTAGAAACATATGTGCAGAAAACAGTGAATGGACTCAGCAGGTTACATTTATATGTTTATTTGTTTGCATGTAGTAACAATGGTCAAAGAAGAACAGGCCATTAGTTGGGAATAGGCAGGTAGCATTGGATATGGGAAGGATAGAAGGGAGAAGAGGGAGGGGCAAAACCTTGTAACTATATTTTAATAAGAAAAAAATTAAACTATAAGCCTATTAAACCATAGGCCTATTGTCTAAGACCAAAATTGTTAAGCACAGCTGCAATAAATGAACGATTTCAAGGACCTTGGATTGGTTTCTGTTATAAACTGTAGCCTCCTCTCCTGAAGAATACCCTCTTCTTGTTACCTTGACAACAAGATTTGCTGGAGTTACTTGTTTCCATGGAAAGTAGCAATGAGAAAACTAAAGTAACAAAGAAACTAAAGGAAATCTATAGGTTCTCAGTAAAGTATTGACTCTCCTACTAAAACCAGTTTAGGAATTATGGTGTCAATAACTCCCAAAATGCCCCCATCCAAAAAAGTTTACCTGCCTTAAACTTCAAGTCTATTCATTGTCTATTATTCATGTAAAAGAAACCATGTAAGATTTTCTCCCTGCTTGAACTGCTAATGGACCAGACCTTATTAATGATTTTATTTTCTTTTTGCTTTTTGTTTTTTACTTAAGATGTAGGGGGCATCATAAGTCTACAGCTATAATGTACTTGCTTTGTCTAGTCATTAGGTAAGGAAAAGTGGTTTCCTGAAATGTAACAAGCATTAATTGGTGGTCTTCATGATGAACTAACTCTTAAATTGTAAGTAATGATTCTGTTGGAATGCATTTTTCTTTAGATGCATTTTAAAATATGGGACTGGAGACATGGCTCAGTGGTTAAGAACATTTGTTGCTTTGGCAGAGGAGCTGGGTTTGCTTTGAGAGGATCTAACACTATTTTCTGGTCTCCACAGGCATTGTATGCAGACTGTGCATAGACATGTATGCTACAAACACATCCATGTGCATAAAATAAAAATAAATAAATAAATAAATATGGAAAACAAAGTTTGGGGCAATTTTTGTGCTTTGTATACACACACACACACACACACACACCGAGAGAGAGAGAGAGAGAGAGAGAGAGAGAGAGAGAGAGAGAGAGAGAGAGAGAGAGAGAGAGAGAGAACATCTTCCCACATATTAGTAGACACTCAGATTTCCTTCTGTAAATTTGTATGAGCGTATGTGGTGAATCTATGTGTGGAGGCCAGAAGAGGATTTTGGGTATCCTGATTTCTATCAGGCTCTACCTTATTCCCTTCAGACAGGTTTTCCAACTGACCTTGAGTTAGGCTAGCAGCCACAAAGTCCCAGAATCCTTTTTCCTTTACTTTCTCCACCTAAGTTTACAAGGATGGTCTCACAGGCTTTTTCTTTTTCAAACACAGATACTAAAGATTTAAACACAAAACCTCATACTTATACTGCTGATTCTTCTTTTTTTTCAAGTCCAGTGGTTTAATTGAAAAATCTTTCTTTTAACTAAAAAACCCACCCACTTACATAGTTTACACAGACAAATGATGACTCAAAGTTCCCACAAAATAAAGAAGATAGGTGTGTCAGAAAGTATAATCCAATGTCAGTCACGTGGAATGGATAAATGATTAAAGTCAAAAGGTGAATTATTAAACAGAAGTATATGCAAACAGAGCACACAAACTTTCAGAATGGGAATCATGCACATAGGTGGTTCTCTGCTCTATACTGCTGATTCTTATCCACAGAATCATATCCTCAGATCTTATATTGATTTCTAAGAATGAAACTACCATGAAAAAAATCTAGGAAAAAATCATTTCTTTCTCTTACTTTGAATTTTCCCAAGACTGATTGAACACAGGGAATTGCAAAGCTAGGGAAGATGCTATGAACGAGCTTGGGGCTGTTAATACACATCTTTTTACTGCATTCCTAGCTGCTGTTATCTGATATGCGGAGGGACTCCCTGTTCTCCATAGCATAATAATCAAAAAACCTCTACATGTCAAAGATATGGTTCTCACTATTCTGATGTGTATATTTTAATTCACACAGGACCATGTACAATATGCGATGTATCTATAGTGGAAGACATTGAAAACTTGAGATTCGTTATTAGACTGACTTAAAATCCAGTATTACTATATGAGTCTACAAAAAGAAATGCAAGCATATTATTAAATTTCACTAATAAAACCTGCTTTAAAATTTATTTTTCTTCATCAAATTCTTTTTAAATGTTGATGTCAAATTGTGATCAACATTGGGAAGGCAACATTGAAACAATTGATTTAAAACTCTGTACTGTTCTTGATTTGTTGAGACCATTAACTTACTTTTTCTCACTCAATTCATCACCAACCTTCCCTTGCTTATTGAAGGACATTGTGTCTATAGCTATAGAAGGCAATTTTGCATGTGTGTCACCTTGAAGAGTGTTTTATGATGCTATTGGCATTTCAGTTTGTGACCTTTGACTTGCCCTCTTTGGTGTGGATGGACTTTATCATTTGCAATCTTAATAGAAGAGGAAGATTATCTTTGTCATTCGTTTCAAGCAAGAGGAAGTTCCCCAGCCAAGTGTCTTAGAACATCAGCGACGTACCAGCAGGCATCTGGGGCTCTAGGCTGCTGGCTCATGCTACAGCATGGCACTTGACATCCTCCCGTATAGCTATGTGGTTATTCATTACAAATCTTTTCATAGTTCAACTTGCTTCTCTCTGGAGAACCTTGACTCACAGAATGGTTACAAGTAGCATGAAATAATTTTCCTAATATGGGGAAGTTGTAAAGAGTACTACTGGTTTAGCTCACTTACAGATTCCTCATTACCTCTACCATCATCATTGGGATGCAGACAACTCTACTGTTCCCCCCACATTGCTCATCTAGGGGAGTCACAGCTTTCACTTGTGTCCCTGGCAATGACTGTCTCTTCACTGTCAAGATAATTTGATAATATTAAATGCCACATAAGCCATATTGTGTAGTGCATGGAGACCATTAAGGATTCTACTCTTGAGATTCATCTAAGTCTCTCCTTATGTCAAATGTTAAACTGAACTTTTGCTTTGTGTTGTTTTTTTTTTGTTTTTTGTTTTTTGTTTTGTTTTGTTTTATGTTTTTGTTTTTTTGAGACAAGGCTTCTCTGTGTAGTCTTTGCTATTCTAGAACGTTTTTGTAGTTCAGGTTGGCCTCGAACTCACAAAGATCTGCCTGTCTCAGTCTCTGAGTGTACAGGTGGTGCCACCACCACCGGGCATGGTATGCTGGGATGCATTGCCTCAACCTTCTGAGCATTAGGGCTGATTAAAGATGTGACTCTGCTACCTGGTTCCAGCCTTGTACACCTAAATCCAAATAGCAGAGCTCTGCACAAAACTATTCCAGAAGATGAATTAAAAACAATAATAATAGCAAATGTTGATTGCTCACTCTTTTGCAAGCAGTGTAAATACTTATTCTAAATTAACTCATCCAAACACTATATCCAGAATGGGAATGCTGTACTAACATTTATCCTCTATTTTATTGTTTAATGACTAGTTATATTTTACTCTCTATATTCAAATGCTTAAAAATTCAAAAAGCTCATTTTAAAACTAGGAGAATACCTGGTTCTAATGACATAACTAAAATCCTGTCTACTCAGAAGACTAAGGTAGTGGTGGTGGTGGTGGTGGTGGTGGTGGTGGTGGTGGTGGTGGTGGTGGTGGTGGTGGTGTAGGAGGAGGAGGAGGAGGAGGAAGAGGAGGAGGAGGAGGAAGAGGAGTTGGTGGTGGTGGCAGTGGTGTCTTGCAAATTCAAGGCCACTTGATGGTACCTTAGTGAGACACTGTCAAAATTAAAAAAAAATAAAAGTAGGGCCAAGGATAGAGTGCCATAGTACCAGCTTGTCTGCAGTGTATACAAGCTCACACTCAATCTCCAACAATACACACCCATACAAAAACCTTTAAAAATACAACAAAAGCAAAACTGAATCCAATTTACACAATAATTTATAGTTGTGTCAGAGGAATATCACAAGTGTACTGGACCAGATTTTTCACCTTCCTTGTGTGTAGGCTCTTTCAGCCTGTTCTACCATATTTCCAGACACCCACACATGAGCATCTGGGCCAAGGAATATCACCAAGTCTGATGTCAGGGGAACTGACTATGAAACTACTAAAAAAATTTAGGCCGAGCTGGTGACATTTTGCCATCTTGTGATTGGAATGAGCTTTGTTTCAAGACATTGGTTTCATCTTACACCAAGCCCAGCTACAGGTAAGCAATACTCATGAATGAGTGGAACTTAAAATGAAGCAGAGAAAGTCCCTGTCCAAGAAAGACTGTCAATGGACCCTCAGCCTGAGAACTGACTAAAGCAAGCTCCCATATTGACGTGGGATAGAATCTTCCAGAAAGAAACACAAACAAGACAGAAGTCCTGAGCCTGGCAAGCATGCAAATGCAAGGCACAGAAAGGAGGCAGGAGAGTGTGAAAGCAGGTGAAGCCCAACTTTAAATCAGCTCAAACCCATGGGAGCTGAGGCTTGGAGGGAGGAGACGAAGGAGTGGGAAAGATAGGGAGCTTACATTTCCTTCCCTTCTGAGCCTTCCCTGTTTAGCTCTTGGAAGCTTCCTACTGACTTTGATTGGAACCTCACCTTCTTTGAAACTTGTAGGCAAGTACTTTGTCTAATTCACATGTGCCTTAGTTAAGATCTTATTGTTATGAAGATACCATGACCACAGGAACATTTATAAAGGAAAGCATTTAATTGGAGCTGGCTTATGTTTCAGTGGTTTAGTCCATTATTACCATGAAAGAAAACATGGAGGTATGCTGACAGACATGGTACTGGAGAGGTAATGGCCAAGTTCTATATATGGATCCACAGACAAAAGACAGACATTGAGCTATGCTTGAACATTTGAAACCTTAAAGTGACATACTTCCTCTAATGAGGCCATGCCTACTCCAACAAAGGCATACCTTCATGGCTACTTCTTATGGGCTATGCATTCAAATATATGACTCTTTGGGGGCAATTCCTATTCAAGAGCATGTAAAATTTGAATTCCACTTTTTGAAGAACTAAAAAAAATAAATGTTTTATCTTTCCAAGGATGTTAGAATTGCATGATTGGGAGCTATGAATTTACATGGCCCCTGAAACAGAATGCATGAACACAGTGTATAGTAACTACTGAACTAGGTAAAGGGGTCAATAAGTCAAATTTCCAGATGTAACCACATTTCATACTTTGAGTATTTGATAGCAGTCTCTATATCACACAACAAAAAATTATCAAGGGAGGCTTCTTTTTGTTTCAAGCCTTCTCCGTGAATCTACACTGGATTAGTGTTTTGGTAGAGGCTGGCATGTTTGATTTCTGGGGAATATGAAGCACAATATTGCAAATCCAAGAAGGCACACATGAAAACAGTTGCTTATTTAGGACCCTTGGGGACGGGGTTTGTTCTTACTGTGTTATAAACATTTTTGTTTCATCTTCATAAACCTTATGAAGTCACAACTATCAGGTGGGGAAACCAGTCACTTGGCTGAGCTGACTGAACCCCAAACTCATCCTCTTCCCTACCAAGCTAGAGAGCTTGTGATGTCCTGGTAGAGGACAATGATTCTCCTCCAACTTGGTTCATATCAGCATCTCCTCAACAGAGAGTTTGCATTTCACTGATGGAAAAGACTGGCTTTGTTCTGGTACTTATAACACCAAATAACTCAAATGTATACAGAAAAATTTACCCTCTAGTCCTGCTCATACAGTGACATTGCAAATTTTTTTTCCTGACAAAGTAAGAAGTCTAAATACATTTATGTGTCCTTATTATTTATTTAAAGTTAGGGTATCTGGTTCCAACAAACAACAAACAAACAAAGTCTGTTTCATTTTGCTTCTATCTCATATGAAAAATTCTTGGAATAGTGTGCATACATGCATTCTTCTGTTTGACAGATTTGTGTATAAGGTCATCTAAAGCTTTCAATAAAACTATTCATTTTTTGTTGTATTGTTAGATCAGATAGTTGACTATTTGACAATTACTAGATTAATGAAAGTTAAAATTCATTCAAATAGTGGCATAATAATGTAAAAACTTAGGTCTGATCATCAAAAATGTTTGAGAGCATATGATTTGCAAGAATATGCCAAGCTCAAAGTATCAGCTTGTGTTATGACTACCACCACCCAGGACAACCATCAAGAATTTCAATGCCAAGCTTCCTCAGGCTAAGAGCAGCTATGCCAGATTCCAACCATTTTGGCTATATTCTGACTTAATTGTGACTTATTAAAATCGATCATTTATGATTGTCTTCTCTAGCAGGATTTTCAACACAAATTGTAGTTTGGCAATTCTTGGCACCACTCAGGAGGGCCCTCAGGTTATCATGCTCTTAGCTGTATTTTGTGCCAAGGAAGGAACTTGAGAAAGCTGTGCTCAGTGCTTCTGAGACAGGGTTCCCTATAATACAGCCATAAATGAAGCAATACGCTAGAATCACCAGTTTCCAAATAGAAATTCAGTGAATCATTTTTATGTTGCAATAAACATTTATTTGTGATTAAGTAGAAAGCAAAGGTAACATCGATTTCCAAAATATGACAAGTGACTGGAAAATATGTGACAGTTGGAATGCCTAGATTCAAGTTTCCAGCCTCTCTAACACCTATAAAGAAACTGGTCTTTATTAGATCGTGCATTACGTAGCTTTCTGTGGCTTGCATTACATATTAGCACTTGGTCATCACTGTAGCCATCAACACACAACTGAGCTGTCTTATTTGTCAGTTTGCTGCTCTGTGAAATGGTCTGCCTTCGTATACTTCCTTCTAGGCTTGTTATGCAAACTGTACTCCTTAATGTTTTCAAGGTGCTGAGAATACTTCTGCCTATAGTAAATCCTATTTTTTAAAAAAAATGGCAATTAAATCACATAGTCCAATTAGGCTATTGTAGAATACTGTGAAAATATCATTTTTGTCACCATGGAGACAACTGGCTCAAATGATGACCAGGAAGTACCCAGTCTTCTTGCATTTTTCTTTCCTTGCTGGGAGCTTGTCTAGACATTTACGGTAATGTCCCCTTCATCACTGAAACACAAAAAATGGACTTTTCATTTTTATATTCCCTTTCCTTATCTCTTTTAAATTGCTTGGATTAATATGTATTAATTGGTTAATTAATGAATGTGCATCAATATGTCTATGGGTGTGGTTTCTCTCATGTCTTGACTGTGTGTATGTAACTTCTGTGAGAACATTGCTGAAATGTGATTTCTGATTAGTGAGCCTGCCCTTAGCCTTCATGTTCTGTTTCTGCAAGCTCTCGGGTTCTGGTTCCAAGTTACACTTTCAGTGGCAGTATTGTACTGAGATTATTATCACATAAAATAGTGTGCATATGTATGCATCTAGTATATATGCATGTATGCAAAGCACTATTGTAAAAAAATATGCTTTACTTCAGGCTCTAGACACATGAAATGTATCATACTGCATTTTCACTGAGAGAATTCTCTTCTGCCTTGACTGTTTCATATTCTGAGGAAACCAGAGTATATAACAATAGCATTTGAGGTACTTTGTTTTAAGTATTTATTTGGATGTGCGTGTTTGTGATGGGTACCACAGAAGACAACATTTGATCTTCTGGATTCTGAGTTATAGGAGGCTGAGAACAAACTCAAGTCCTCTGAAAGAGAAGCAATCACAATCAGCCATCGAGGCATCTCTTCAGTACCAAATCATCACATTTTAGATTCCCATCTATCTGCTCCCTTTGGATACACTCTTTTGAACATTGAGCAGAGAATTTAGAAGCCTCACCCGCACGTTCACATGCTCCATGGACATTTGAACATAAACTCTTCCGTGGATTGTGTCCTTGTAAGCGGAGCCTGTTTCCTGGACTCCACGGCATATGGTCACCCTGTGGGAGATGCTCCCGTGGGTGGGGAAAGTGGGGCTCTCTGACAGTCACACACAGTTTCCGCCAACCTGAGCTCGGGCCTCAGCAGGAGCTTCATGAACAGTAGCCCCCTTCCAGGTACGTTGCCAGAATTTCAGAGCTCTGCCCACACTGAATTATTAACAGTTCAAGAGGAAATGTTCACAGAGATGTTCTCTGTGGGAGAGTCCCAGTAACACTCTTTGTCCCCTCTCTGCCCGCTCCCAGGGTTCCACGAGAACACATCCACACTACTATGAGGTCAATGGACCTGTTAAACAGGACGGGTTTGTCAACTTTTAAAATAACAGGAGATTCTTAGATTCCTGGATGTTGATCACGTGAACCGCAGTTAACTTCTTCGAAGGAAAACTTTGCTTCATCCACAGAGAGTACTACAATCTTTAAAAGTTTATTTAAAATTCTTAAAAATATGAATACTACAAGAGTGTACTGTCCTTCCTTTTAGGAAATGTAGGCTCCAATTTCATACCTTCTATCCACTGGTCAAATACTGCAGCTTCTGACGCTGGTCCTTGTTTTGGTGGCTTTCTGATCTACTCACAGAAGCTGAGTGTGGGGAGAGTAGCATCAAGCACTGCCAGGCTGCTCCCTGTGAGCAGATGCCCCAGGCTAACAAGCAGCTACGTCCAGTAGGTGCCATCTGCTACACCTGGCAATGGCAGAAACTGTGGGTTGAAGTCTTTCTGCAACATCTTGGCTCACTGAACTTGCCTGGCAGGGTGCTGGAGCAGGTGGCTTGGCCACAGCTTGCTTTCCAGTATGTTGTGTTCTGGATTAGTCCTGGGGGAGAAAACTGATTCATAACTCCTCCTCTCTGCCTACTCGTTCTGGTTATCGTTGACACTTTAACATGTTTGGAATGTCATCCAAAGTGCAAGAGGTCACAGCCAACGAAGGCCAACAACCAATAAACCAAAATGTTTCCTGGAATTCTATCGCCCATCAGAATCAGGGACTTCTCCTTTTGTGGATCCTTTTCTTGGAACCCTTTTCTTGATCTCTGAATTTCTTTTCATTCCATTCAGTTTCTATCAGCAGCATCTTCCCCTCCAGGCCTGTTGCCCTACTGAGAGACCCATCAGAGAAATGGTTTCTCTGTTCATTGACCTTCTCATGTCCACTAATCTGGAGTTTGCATGTGGACAATGCTCCTAGTATGGAACAATATTTTAAAAATAGCCACATGCTAAACTATGGATTTCTGCTGTTCTTAGTTGTCCAGGAAACACCATGTATGGAAGCTCTTCTAAGAATCCTGGACTTTGGAGAGTCTATGAAAGTTGGACCTTTCTTTCTTTCTTTCTTTCTTTCTTTCTTTCTTTCTTTCTTTCTTTCTTTCTTTCTTTCTTCCTTCCTTCCTTCCTTCCTTCCTTCCTTCCTTCCTTCCTTCCCTCCTTCCCTCCCTCCCTCCCTCTCTCTCTCTCTTTCTTTCTTTCTTTCTTTCTTTCTTTCTTTCTTTCTTTCTTTCTTTCTTTCTTTCTTTTGTTTTTTCAAGACAGGGTTTCTCTGTGTAGCCCTGGCTGTCCTGGAGCTCTCTCTGTAGACCAGGCTGGCCTCAAACTCAGAAATCTGCCTGCCTTTGCCTCCCAAGTGCTGGGATTAAAGGCGTGCACCACCACTGCCCGGCTGGACATTTCTAAAAGGACCTCTAAATATTCTATAGTCCATTGTATCTTTTGACTCTGTGTTGAATATGCTAGAATACATTTTCTTTGGTATGCTTACTTTCATTATCTTGCTTTCTTCCTACATTTTCTATGTCATCTTTTTTCTACTTTCTCTATTTTTTCCCCAAATATTTAACCAATATTTTACCCAAATCTCATGCTTCTTCTCCTCTAAGTAAACATGAGAAGGTTTCACTTGGTTCAGAGCACGTTTACCATGCATCGAGTGGAGAAGCCTAAGATGGGGCTGTCAAAACCAACAGCAGGGTTGTTGCAGGCTTCAGTGAAAGTGGATCAGAGCTCTGGTTTTCTTAATGCTGATGACCATAAGGTTGCCCTTCCTAGGCTAGGTGTGACTGGACAAATGACCATCTCCATTGTGAACAGATGAGGGGCATACCACATGTAGCAAGGAGGCAGAAGTATGTCACTGGTTCCTTCAGAACTGTATGCTCCTGAGACAACAATGACAAGGGTTTTTGATGATGCTTGCTCCATCAGCCTGGATCATGATTGTAAGGAGCAAAGCCTCCTGGGAAGAAATGAACTTCAGTGAAATTTTGAAGTCATTTTATCATGGTATATATTTAGCCTGGGCTGATTGATACATCCTCAAACTTGGATTCCATGGAAGAAAAGGAAAGCCTCTGCAGGGCACTTTGATAATAGCAAATGAATTATTCTTAGTTGTAAGAGCAAAGAATCCAAGCTATTTTTTTTAATGTTAGAGCATAACTGAGCTGCAGGAGCATATAGGCATTGCATTTCAAAAGATGTCTTTACACAGAAGCAATTGGAATAGAGAATGATGCTTCCAAGCAGAAGATTAGAGCAGCAGGTAGGATGAAGCCTCATGGTGTGGATAGAGATCACAACCAAGAAGCTCAAGGAAACGGCCACCGAGCAGCTATTCATCATTCAAATACTTAGCTGTCCAGAATTTTATTAGAAACCAGGGGAACAGCAGCCGGGTCAGAGAAGCTCTGCTGTATTTAGAGCCCTTTCCCCTTGACTGAGTTTTGTCTTATAGCAACATGGTCAGCATGATTTAAAGTAAGGGAACTTACTTACATATGAGTAACCAAGAAGCTTGATCAAGCTCACTCAGGCAAGGCGTAATAAAGCTGGATCTTAAACTCCATTTTCACCCTGAAGTCATTTCAAAAAATTTCAGCTCTAGGAAAAGATACTTGGGGGAAAATTAGGACAAGGGACTTAGGTTATAAAGTATGTAATTGTTTGATTCTGTAAAAGAATATTTTAACCATGGATATATGGAGGACACTGTCTGAAGCCCTAAGGTTGTAGATAACATAGAAATCAAAGACTTAAAAGCACAAGGAAAACTGTTCAGCAGTTACAAAGCAGAAGGAAGAGACTGGAAACCCATTTTCAGTAGCACATTTCTGATCAACTCAAGCATCGGTCAGGTACTGGTAGTAATTTTTTTTTTTTTTTCGAGACAGGGTTTCTCTGTATAGCTCTGGCTGTCCTGGAACTCACTTTGTAGACCAGGCTGGCCTTGAACTCAGAAATCCGCCTGCCTCTGCCTCCCGAGTACTGGGATCAAAGGCGTGCGCCACCAATGTTCTGTGCTTCTAAAAAAAAAATTAACGCCATAATGATATGAAAATTTTCAAATTTGATTTCAATATTTGTTATATGGATTATCATTGACTGTAATGGTGGGGGGATTATAGGGTTAATTTTCTGTTTCAGGGAGTTATTGTGGTAGTAAAGACAGGAGGATGTAAAAGTGTATCTAAGCCCTGACCTGGCCCAGTCAGCCCCTCTCAATCCATGGGAATCAGGGGTTTGGACAGATGGGCATAGAGTCAGTGGGAATTGATAGACAGACTCAGACGCAAGAGAGCATGCTGGATCTGAATGTAATTTGTCAAATCAAGCATCAGACTTTTTATACAGAAGGAAATAGAGAAGTTAGGTACGATGCGGTTACCAGATTCTTACACAAAACAGAGGAATGCAAACACAGAAGAACTGGCAGGAACCAACTGGGATAAAATTCTGTTAACGGGGATCAAATGCAGCCCCACCTAAGGTTCACTTAATCTTAGAAGCCAGAGGCAAGGGCACGAAACCCTAGCCATAGTTCCTACTCTAGTCTATTGTATAGTCCACCCCCTAGGCCATTGTAAATACTTGTGTATGGGTGTAACTCAGCTATCTATAGTTCTAAGTATCTACTCTGGTTCCTCCTTAGGTCACAAACTTCCTTCTTCGTAGATAGTGGTAAATTTCTGTGTAGGGCAGTGACTTAGCTATCCATGCCCAGGGGCAGATCAAGGACTGCCTAGAATCTAACTTAGCTATATGTCAAAATATCAATCCTTTCGAGCATTTGTAATAAAGCAATATTAAGGGAAAGCATACAGATCCGTTTACCAACTAAAGCAAGGACATTGGAGCATTTGTTATACAGGATGCCACGATCCCAGGAGACTAAGTTTCTGTGAACTTTTTGCCTTGGGACAGCACCCAGGTTTTCAGGGCCTGTCATGCTTGTCACTACTGGAATGGATGTAGCACATACGAGTACAAACCAACACCAGAGCTCTGGGCTCAGAGCTGGGTTTAGCTCTGAGCATTTCTGGAAACTTTCCAGTTCATGTGAAGAAACATGTGTCTTTTCCTGCTCTTCAACAGTCTACTGTGGCATCCTAAACATTATATTACATATTAATTAGAATATTTGATAATTCAGTTGAGTCATGTTAAAAGTGTTATATAAATGGAGGAATAAAAATGCAAAAACCACACAAAACCCTACCCTCTACGTAGCCATCCACTACCTAATATATATATTAAATCTGTTCTCTGTACACATCAGAGATACAAGAATTACACAAAGAATGTTTGCTGTAATCTGACTTACACACTGGTTTGCTCTCTTTTTTTTAATCAGCCAGTAGCACTGGGGTAGGCATACTGCTACAGAGGAATGAAGAGTTACAGCTGATCTTTTAGTCCCTTGCTGTTTAGAGCTGCTGATTGTGAGGTCTAGGAACTGCCCTTTCTCCTCTCTGATCACGGACTTGTTTTTCAGATGCAGATCTGCGAAACATTTCCCAGGTTGTTTTCAAACTTCGTGATGGTTTCTTAGCCAAGCTTCTGCCAGGGACCACCATTTACCCCAGATGCTTCACCTAAAGAGACTGCGAGAAAAGGACCCCCTTCAGCATTTAGAGTGAGCTGCTTCCAGCTGACTTTCTAGCTGCCTCATCCGTGAAGAAGGGAATGGAGAAACAGGGGAGTTAGAACCCCAAGAGTACCTTGGCTCCACATGAGGGCCAACTAGGCAGACCTGGGAGATGTGGAGAGAGCATCTGTGGACAACAGGAGGAAACAGTTCTGCCTCTTCCAGCCTCCAGGACGGTTTTCATCTCCAAGTACAGACAGATGCAGATGTAAACTGACAATGGACAATGCAGATCCCCAGTGGTCAGCCTCACAGGACAAGCCCAGTGCAGGGACATATGGAGGAAGGGTCTGGAAGGAGAAATGAGGAACTGACTGCTCAGCACAAAATGCTGAGACAAGGCCTCCATTATTACGATCTTCTCTTTACTTACAATTCACAGAAGAACCAGTTTGGTGTTTTCTCAGATGTCCTCTTGATGTTGACCTTACATTTACTGAAGAACACATCAGTGAGAATAATATGTGCTAAGCAGAGATAAGCCCACCCGTCTTATTTTTATTTCTTCTTTGCTGACATTACATTTAGACCTTGCTGGTATCTAGCATAAGGATGAAACATTCTTGTCCTTTTCACCTCCAATCCAGCATGAAAATAATGCATCTTACATAGCTTTTTAAGTCCACTTTGCCCATAAATCAAACATCTTTTCTAAAAAACAAAATACTAACAAAAAATTTTAAAGGTTCTATGCAAACATCATGTTTAAAAAAGTTGCATCACTTGAGGGGTGGTTTAAAGGTATCTTTGATATTTAAATAGCTGTTGGGGGAGCAGAGGTGGATGCTGGCATGTTCTGACCGGATTATCCATTTCTTTTCAGTCTTGTATGCAATCTGAATAGGATAAAATAGTATCAAATCTAGGGTCCTTTGTCTCATGTACACCAGTATGTGGCATGCCTGAACAGGGCGCAGCAGGCATCTAGGTACCTGCAATTCATTCAATTGAAAGGTCCCTGCAGGTGGAAACCTTGGCTCAAACAGAGAACATCTTTCAATGAACTCCACTTACCTCTTCCTTTGCTTTAACTCCTTGCAAATATGCCTCCAACACCCAGCATCATTATTACCAGAAAAGAAAAAAAAAAAACCCTCTTGGGCAGGGTACCATGTAAAGAGTCTTGCTTTGGGACCCAGTAAAAGAGAGCAGAACAGAACAAAGGAAAGCAGAAGAGAAACATAAATGTCAGAGGATTAGACAACAAATGTGAAGGATCCCAACAGCCATCAATAACATCACTCTCTCATATGCATTAGCTTTACTCAAGCCCACACAAGACCCAGAAGTCTGCAATATCACAAAGACTAATGCACAGCAAATGTCACCTGCCCCTGGATCAGCTCCAGCAAGTACACCGTGGGAATTACTTATTTTCCGCATGCCTTTGGCAAGGCAGAGAGACTGTCACTGCCTTCTGAAGGCAGATCATAAGTCTATAGTCTTGGAGGACAAAGGATGACTCTCTACTTTGAATAACTACATTGAAGGTGGCCTTGAGGAGGAGGCCACTGAATTTACCTCTGACTTCTTTCTCAGATGAAGAACAAGCTGGCTTACTAAATATGAATCTCAAGATTTGACTTGACAGATGCAATTTATCTCAGTCTTGAAGCTTCAAGGTATCCAGAGAGCTATTGAGGTTTGTGATTCCCATAGTTAATATTGCACAAATGCTTGTTTCTAGTTTAACCCAGGATTGCCACTGTCCTGCACATACAGAGAAAGAAAAAGAATGGCTTTTTGTTTCAATTTTTAATTTTGCACCTGAAGTTTTGAAATTTTCCATTTATGAACAAAGATGAAATTATTGGATATTCTTTTCTCTACCCATCTGTCCGCACAACTGTCTTGGGGCGATCCATTCAGTCAAAGAACCATAATTGAGGAAAATATTTGAAACTGTAGTTTTAAGTGTGGAGCCTCTCATCCCACCTGTGAGGTGGATGGGCAGACAGCTTCCAGCATAGCACCCTCCTCTCTGAAGAGCAAAAGATTGCAATACAGAATTCCTCTCTGGGTCTTTCCATTCCTACTCTCTCCTCCTCTCTCCCCCCTGCCCCATGTTCTCTTATCTCTTCCTACCTACATCTGTGCTATGCTGTATCCTTTGTGAGGAAAGGTCTATCCATAGACTTCTATGCATATGAATTTAACTTATCTGAAGATTTAGTTCAAGCCCCTCCTATTTTCATAAACATTTTCCTAATGATTTTAAACCATTGAATCCTTGCATTCCTCTTTAAGTCTTACCTGTACTAAAAAATTACCTAATAATCATAGTATCTCTGAGTATCAGTCTGCTTCACACATAGGAATGTAACTCCAGTACTTTTGTAACTGCCATGGGAGATGGCTGAGTGCAAGACCCAGACTAAATCATGTTAAATATCCCCCAAGACCCATGATACTTTCTTTTCAAAATCTTCACCATTTTAGATTATTTCTTCAAAAATACTATCTTCCTTTCTCTTGTTCTCTACCTAGTCTCTTTTAAAGATGGAACAGCATTTCCTACTATGATGGTTAATCTCCATTGTTGACTTGGTGGGGTGTAGAATTGATGGCAACAAGATGCAGAGACTGGCCAGATAGTGCAGGGACTCCATAGTAGCATTATTAAGAATGCCTTTGCTGGAGACAAGGAAATCCAGAAGAGAGCTCTGTTTCTTGGTCTCTTATTATTCTTGCCCTTTCTAGATGCTTTATATGAGAACATGGCTGAGAGAGGGTACCTGGATACCTCTTGATTTGATCAACAGGACTAACACCTCATGCCTACCCTTTACCTCAGCCCGATCTCTACCATAGGCCAATTAAAAAGCCTTTAGACAACAGCTTGATAGAACCTTATTTTCTCTAATCACTCTTGTTGCCCTGTCCTTCCCTCTCCTAAGTTCTTTAAAATAAACCATTTCTTCTATGGTCTGTGAATTTCATTTATCAAATTTGTGAAACAAAAGCCTGACAGGTCCCAGATCATTGAAAGTTTTGTGTGTCTGTGAAAGTTTTGTGTGTACAAGAGCCTTATGTACCAAGCTAGGCTCATCAAGAGCCAAGAAGGGTTCCATCACTCTAAGGACACCCACAAAGCTTTCTATACAAGAAACTCTATGGAAACAACCATCTTGGCATGTCTATTAAGGAGTTTCTAGGTTGAGTGAATTGAGTAAGAAGACCTACCTCAAGTGAAGGTAGCACCCTCCCATGGGCTACAGTCCCTGGACTTAGAAGAGGGGAGTGTCTTAGGGTTTTACTGATGTGAACAGACACCAGGATCAAGGCAAGTCTTATAAAAAACAACATTTAATTGGGCCTGGCTTACAGGTTCAGAGGTTCAGTCCATTATCATCAAGGTGGGAGCATGGCAGTATCCAGGCAGGCATGGCGCAGGCAGAGCTGAGAGTTCTACATCTTCATCCAAAGGCTGCTAGTGGAAGACTGACTCCCAGGCAACTAGGGTGAGGGTCTTAAGCCCACACCCACAGTGACACACCTACTCCAACCAGGTCACACCTATTCCAACAAGGCCATACCTCCAAATGGTGCCACTTCCTGGTCCAAAAATATACAAACCATGACAGGGAGAAAAGCAAACTGAGTATAGCATTCACTCCCCTCTCTGCTTCCTGACAGCAGATGCAAGGTGACCGGCTTCCCAGCAGTGCTTCCTTCATTACTTCCCTGCCATGGAGGGCTGCAAATATAATCTATGAACCAAAATGAGCCCTTTCTCCCTCAAGTCGATTTTATCAGTTATTTTGCCACAGAAACAACAACAACAACAACAAAAATAACTGCTAGTAGCAATAACTAATACTAGCCATGCACGTGTGTGTGTCATTATGTGTATCCATGGGTATTGGTACATATCTGCATCTTTGGTGATGATGTGATGAAAAGAGAGGCAAATTCAGAAATATGTGGTTATTTGTGAGTGAGGATAGAAAAGAGAGTTAAAATATGAAAACCTTCCATGAGCAGATAGAGTAACATTCATTCCTTAGAATAAAAGGATGTTCTCTCTCTCCTCATTATCAAAGTGGAAAATTAAGTTTTAGACCATCCAAATTAGAGAGGGGGGAGGTTTTTATTGCATATGGTGTTCTTAATCTTGGAAGCAGAATTTAGTAGATGAAGTACGGGAAAGAAAATTTTAAAGAGAATGTAGACAAAAGCTCGTGTCATTCATTGTCTTAGTTACACTTTATTATTTCAGAGCCCTGGAAGAATACCATGGATATTTTTAGGAGTATATTAGTTATATTGATACATTAAAGCAAATGGTGACATTTGAATTGTTAAATAGAGGACATTAATCATCAATACCTGGTAAAATAGTTTGCTGAACTTTGGAAACCCAATGCAGAATTCTGTTTGGCTCAGGAAATTTGAAAGTTTCCTCTTGGTTTTATTCTGAGTGTGTATAAAAAAATCATAATTTATCCATAAGCGATCTTTCCTCTGACCTGGTGGGGCTTCCTTTCCACATGATGGACTGCCTTGTCCTGGAGCATCGTTGTCTCTGACTTAGCTTTCCAGCTATTATGCCTATGCACAGAGGTGTATGCTATTAAGTGTGTATTATCTCTGCTACCTTGAAAACTAGCTAATTGCTCATAACTAAATATCTAGGTTGCTGAGAAAAGTTCTTCTTAAATTGACAACTAGCCTGGCAGATCCAAAAAAGAAAGAAAGAAAGAAAGAAAGAAAGAAAGAAAGAAAGAAAGGAAAGGGAAAGGGAAAGGGAAAGGGAAAGGGAAAGGGAAAGGGAAAGGGAAAGGGAAAGGGAAAGGGAAAGGGAAAGGGAAAGGGAAAGGGAAAGGGAAAGGGAAAGGGAAAGGGAAAGGGAAAGGGAAAGGGAAAGGGAAAGGAAAGGAAAGGAAAGGGAAGGAAAGGGAAGAAAAGGGAAGAAAAGAAAAGAAGGGGAAAAAAGAGAAAATGTTTTGCCCATAGGGCTTCAATTTTGAGATAATTGATCTAATAAAGAAAATTTAATTAACTAGTAACGTTTTATATGCTCCCATTTTTATACCCAAATAGACAGAACTTACAACTACAAATCTTGGGAATGGGCAGTGGCTTCCTACTGTGCTCAAAGCTTTGTCTTCCATCCTGAACTATGGACATCTGAGCAGCATAAGTAGGCACTGCCATGAGAGGACCAGGACCGTGCGATTTCCAGCAGAAATGAATTTGTCCTTTTTGTTAGCGTGTGCGTGCATGCGTGTGTGTATGTATGTGTGTGTGTGTGTGTGTGTGTGTGTGTGTGCATGTGTATGAGCTAAGTAGGTGTGTGATTTTCCCGTGCTTTTTCTATTTTGATGATTGCTTGCATATCTCAGGGCTCTGAGATATCAAATTATAAATAACTACTCAAAATGTGCCAAAATTATTTTTTCTATGCTTATTATTGATAATCTGGAGATACAATGTAGGGAAAATTAGAAGGGGGAAATATAGAGATAGAAAAGTTAATAAATAAAGCTTACTCTAAATCCTTTATTTTTTTTTCCATTGTATAAAATTACATTCAGTTCTGTCTAAACATTTTCTTTTGAGGAAATAGAAACTGTTTTGCTACCTGATTTAAAGCAGAACACCTTCTCTGTTCCTCCTCCAGGGAAGGAGACTGGCCATTTCTACTTGCTCATTTGTTTTAACTTAGGTGGGTGAGAATCTACAGTCTCTGGGAAGAGCATCAGGACCCAGAATCGATGGGTTTTAAAGAAAGAAATGACCCTTCAGGGCATTTTCTAGAGGCACAAACTGTTAAAACAGTGAATGAACTTAATGGATTTTCAGTGTAGTACGTTTTTAAATGTATATGCTAAGTCTAGGATATTCGCATGCACTCTAGGAATATACGCACTCATTCTGCAAAAAATAAAGTAAGTCGTAGGGTTGAAGCTTTGCTCTTAACAGAGTACAAAGCTGAGGTTTGACGACTCGGTTCCAGTTCTTGCACAGGTTTTATCCACTTGATTTAGGACTGAACATGTATCAGTTTTTGAAACAGGTGCTACTAGAACTGGTTTTGCACGCTCTTCCTTTGGCCTCAGCACTTTCTCCCTAGAGCCTAAATGCTGTTGCTATGGAGGGCTGCTTTCTGCCATGAAGCTGGAGTGATAGGCAGTTAGCATTCCAGACACTACAGGCTTGCAAGGATCTCCATTTGCAAGGCAAGAATGATAAGTTCTCAGCAAGCTTTCTTCAAAGATTGACATATCCTGAAGTACTTTTCACAGGGCTCTTGTCATCTCAACTTCTGTGGAAGCTGATCTAACAGGACACCCAGACATCATCAGGGTGAAAATGGTCCACAAGAACATGAAATCTTACTGTATGATGGATGCTATGCTGATTTCAAGTTAAATTGATGAAAACACCCCATCCCGACTCCAAACATTTGTCAAGTCAACTCCCTTCTGACTGAGCTACAGAACATGGTACTACTGTCATACTTCTCTTGGTCACTGTGATATTTATCCATAATTATCAACCTGACACAACCTAGTGTCATTTGAAGGAAAACCCTCAATTAAGAAATTACCTAGGTTAGATTGTCCCATGGGCATGTCCATGGGAGGTTGTCTTGGTTATTAATTGATATAAGAGGGCCCAGTCCACATGTGAGCTGCATCATCCCCAAGACAGGTGCTTCTGGGATGAATAAGAAAGCTAGTTAAAAATGAGCCTGTGAGAAACCCCAGAGAGTGAACCAGCAAGCAAAGTCTCTCCTCAATTCCTGCCTCCAAGTTCCTGCTTCCAGCTCCTTCCCCAGTTTCTCTCAACGATGGACTGTGGCCCATAAGTATAAAATGAAATAAATTCCTTTCCTAAGTTGCTTTTGGTTCCAATGTAACCCAGCTACAGAAACGAAACTATTGCAGACACTGAGATCTTCACAGGGCAGTGACTGCCTTACGTCTGCCTGGTGAGTAAACAAATGGCTTGGAAAAAGAGAGAAATTGATCTCAAAGCATCCTATCTCTGCCTTTTATCGTCAGCATTACACCTTTTGTGGCATGGTTCTAATTAGGAAAAGGCACACTAGAGAACATATTTTCAGAGAAGTGTGGGGATTTTTCTCCTATCTTTAAAATTAGTATTTGCCTCAAACTTCAGATCATTTCCCAAAAGACAAAGCATGACGTTTCTGATGTCAGAACATAAATCATGGACGTCAGTAGCAGACACTCAGAACTATTTTTTTCCGTATCAATTCTGCACTTTCAAAAGTAAATTACAAGATTCAGCTAGAATAAAAAGAAGTTTCCTTCCTGCTATGTCTCCCACTCCTATTCTCTGGGGAGATCACTAATGCTAGCGCTTTCTTGTTTTCTTCAGAGATATTTTATATAAACAGACAAATACTTTTTTGTATATCAATATACATTTTCTCACTTAATGAAAATTAAAAATTATTCTATATCACTAGTCAAATGCCATTCTCATTTAAAACACAGCAACTATATCTCATTTAAAGTATAGACACCCCATACAGTATACTTACCTTATTTTTAAAATGAAAGAAGAAAATAAAGCAAATTTGTCATGATAATTTTGTTTATTACCTCTAACTACTATCTGCAATTATATACATATATATATAACTATATATATAAGCAATATTTTTCAATGTTCTATCTTATTTTATTAGTCTCCAATGACTACTAAATGTCTATATACAAAGTATTTGTATCTGTTTAATTAAAAATATTATAGATTTTTATAATTAATATTGTTGCATTGCATAGAATTAACAAAATTTTATCTCTATTCTATTGCTGGACATTGACCTTTCGCTGTGCCAGACTCTGTTCAGATGAACATCTTGGCATGCTCATTACCCATGATCCAGTGCACTTTCATAGAAATCTCCTAAAAGTGATTTTTCAAGTTAAAATATGTGACAATTTTAATGAAGGTAGAAAAGGTCTAATTGCTGTTTTCAGAGTAAATCTGAGTTAATGACTTGATCAATAATATATCATCTATATGTATATCATCTCTATCTCTATAATCTATCTCTAGCTCTATATCTATAAGTTAAAAGGTATTTAATTTACTCAAAGAAAAATATTGGCTGGGACAATAAGAAAAGAGGATACTCTTCTCTACTAGAAAAAAATGGAAAGTTAGCATAAGATTGTTTTTTTATTTTTTAATTTTTAATATTATAATATATAATTTTATAGTCACAGTCTTTCGCTTCACCAACTCTTTTCAAATTGCCCCCTTTTCCTATTTACCCAACTTCATGTTTTTCCTCTTTCTTAAAAAAATACCAAAATCAAACAGAAAAAATCACACAGAGAAAACATATACAACACACACCAAAAACAAAAACAAAAACTAAAACAAAAATGCACATACTCAAATTCAATATTATCCTTGTTACATCAAGGGCCACTCTTCTAGAACAAATTTCCTAAGATTTGTGTAGAACAACATAGCTTCACAAAATCTTAAGAAAGACTAATCTAGGACCTACTTTATTAACTGACTTCAAAATATATCTCAAAATGATAGCTAAGGAAACAGCATTGTATTATCATAAAATGTACATGGAGACCAATAGAAAAAATAGGGAACTGCAGGTAAACTGACATATATCACCAAATATCTTTAACAAAGGCACTAAAAATGTGCTGTGGTAAAAAAGATGGTCTTTTTAGTAAGTGATTCTGGGAAAACTAGATATTCTTATATAGAAGAATGAAACAAGATATGTTGTGAGATCAAAGGCCCTTGCTCTCTTGGATAAGCACTAAAGAAGCCAAGAATTTTGAACATGCAAGGCCCCTTTCAACAGAAGAAATGTATAACCAATTTTCTGCTCAGAAGGCTGGAAATGGAGGTGGCTAATAGCCTAGGTGACCCCTGAGCTGTAGGGCAAGGCTATATGTAGTTCCTCCAAGCTCCCACAAGTAAGACACAGTGTAGAGGAATTTTAGTCCAGCAACATGGCTGCTTTAGCCAGTGATCACATCCAAAGAACTTTTAGGGTAAAATCCCTCTGGCTGAAATACAGACATGCCCTTAGTATGCACCTTTAACATAAAGTTAGTTTGTAGAAGAAAGCAGCCATATTTGGAAGTGGTGTCTAATTGATGGGCAGACAAACTGATGAAGCAGAGAAATATTGACAGACTGAGTCAGAGATACAATATGCCCAACTCTTATGAGAACAGACAGAAAAGATAAGCTATTTAATAGCAGCACAGTGAGAGAGCGATTCAGTCAGTTGGGAGTCAGTACAGTTAGTTCAATGCAGAAGAGTTGAGTTTGTTTGTAAGTTCATGAAGGGAAGTGCAGATCAGCAGAGGCAGTTGAAGACAGAGGATAAAAGTAAGCCAGCAGATTAGAACAAATGACCAGAATTCGTTTTAGGCCAAACAGAACAATTCAATGAGAAGCCAAGAGAAGCCAAATTTAATCAGTTGGCTTAGAGAGGAGTTTGAACTAGCATGACTGACTTGATCCAGCAAGTCCCAGTTCAAAAAGAACTAGAAAGGGTAAATTTTTCACGTCAGTGGACATGTGGACATGCTAATGTGGAAGGGGGGCAATTTCATGGAGTCCCAGAGCTTAGTAAAAAACAACAGTTCACTGTTGAGGAAAATTAGCCTTCCCTACTGAGAAGCACCCTTCCTTGTTTTCCAGTGCACAGTGTTTTCCTGAAACCATACATACCCAGACAATGAAGGTGAGCTCAACAGGTTGATTTACTTAGATTTGTGTAGGTACCTAACTACTTAAAATCCTCCCCACCTACCTACCTAACTACATATATATACACACATACATGTAATAATAACAAAGAAAGAGAGGCTATCAACAAAAGTTTGAAAAGATTAGAAAACTTTGAGGGAAAGTAGCAGGAAAGGTCTGGAATGAGAAAATGGAAGCATAAACGTGATGCAATTCTGTTTCAATTAAAAACATAATTTAAAGGCACAATCTATATCACTTTACTCTGGTCAGGATGGTTATCAGCAAACAGATAAAAGGTAGCAAGTCTGGTCCAGAATTGAAGGAAAAGTACCCTTGCTTACTGTTGATGGGGCTGCACATCAGTAGAGAAGATATGCTGGTTCGTCAAACAACCAAAAATAGAAGCAATATATGATCCAGCAACTTGACTACTTGGTGCCCATCCAAAGGAAATAACACCAGTATGTTAAAGAGACATCTGTATTTCCATGTTTATTGAAACCATATTTTCAATAAAAAAGAAAGAAATGGAAACAACACAAGTGCCTGCCAGCTAATGTGTAGATGAAGACAATTTGAAATACTACACCACCATGCAGAATTAAAAAAAAAAAAAACTCGAGGAAGAAATAAAAACTTTTCCATGATTAAAAACCAAACTAAAACAATATATGACCACTATGTGAGTTCTACAGCAATGCACGTGGGGATCCTTTTGATAGAAGAAAAGAAGAAACACACTCAATAATAATAAACAAGAAATAATAAACAATACCAGACCAGCTAATCAGAAGAGGTCTAGGAAAACACCAAAGCATCAGTAAAACACAGAATCAAAACATGATTTTCAATAACTGAATATTAATGGTCTTATTTCCTCCAAAAATGAAGACACAGACTAGCAGACTGGTTTACAAAACAGAATCCATCCTTTTAATTTCTCCAAGAAACATGGGGCACATCAATGATAGATACAACATTGGGGTAAGATGATAAAAAACACTCTTCTAAGCAGATGGAATTGGGACACAAGCAGGTATTATTTTGTTATATCTAACCTTCAAACCAAAAAATGAAGAGGTAGGAAAAATTGACACCAACAATTGAAGGAACAATCAACCAAGAGACTACCATAACAAAAACAGAACAAAGAATTGATAAAGCTTTCAAAAAGCCGGTGCTTTGAACAGATAAACAAGATTAACAAATGCTTAATGAATCTAACCAAAGATGAGAGAAGACACAAATTAATAAAATTAGAAATGAAAAGGGAGACACACTTCATTACAAATATCAGTGGACTTAATAAGTCATAAGAACATACTTTCAAAACCTATACTTCACTAAATTTGGAAAAGGAATGGATTATTATCTGCATACATATGGCAAACTAAAATTAAAATAGAAAAAAACGTGGTTTAAATAGATCCATAGTTAGCAAATCAATTGAAGAGTAATAAAATGGCTGCCAACTAAAAACAACACAGTATCAGATAGATTAACACCAAAATTTTATAAAAACCTAAAAGAAGAATTAATAGTTCTATTCCAATTATTCCATGAAAAAGAAAGGGAAGCAAGGCTTCTAATGTATTACGACAGTATGACACTGACACTAAAACTAGAAACATATACAAGACAAAAAAGAAAATTACAAAATTCTTTCTCTGGTTACTATAGAACAATTCTCAATTAAATATCGACAAACTGAATTCAAGATCACAGAGGAAAAAATTATTCATCCCGGAAAAGTTGGCTTCATTGAAGGATTGTTCATCATACTTAAATAAATAAATGCTGTCTTTTACGTATAGAGACTCTAAGAGAGAAATCACATGGTAATCCCAATAGCTGCAGGAAAGGCCTTTGACAAAATTCCATATCCCTTCATGATAAAAGTCATGCAGAGACTACAAATGGAAGGGACATATGTCAGTGTAATAAGGGTCACATATTACATAGAGGCAAAAGCCTGCTCAATGAAGAAAAAATTACTCGAAGTACCACTAAGATTAAGAACAAGATAAGGTGTCTGTTCTCTCCATTGCTATTCAGTTAAGTCTTACCTAGAACAGGAAGACAAGGGAGGGAAATAGAATAGATAAAGATTAAGGAAAAACTTCAAGGTATCTCTATTTGCAGACATACTATTCTCTATATAAGAAGCTGTAAAGACTCCATGGGAAAAAAAATCTCTCAAAGCATATAAATATTTTCAGAAAAGTGGCAGGGTATAAAATTAATACACACAAAATAGTGGCTTTTTTATACACTTATGACTAACACTCTGTAAGAGAAATCCCAATTTGCAATAGTCATAAATAAATAAATAAATAGCTTGTGAATATATATATATATATATATATATATATATATATATATATATTCAACCAAAGGATATCAAGTATCTCTTGATTGAAAACTTCACATAGAGAAGAACTGAAGAAGATATTAGAAAATGGAAAGAACTTTTTTGATCATGATTTGGAAGCACTAATTTGTGAAAATGTCTCTCCTAACAATAACAATGTACAGATTCATTGCAATACTAATAAAGGCCCCAGAGCCTCTAAACTTATGTAGCAACATAAAAAAAGAAACACCCAAGATTCTCAGAGCAAGCTTGAACAAAGTTACAGTGGCTGCAACTGTATACATATGACCTGAAGAAGATCAAGCCAGCCAAAATCCAAGCATGGATGAGGGAGGGGCTCGTGAAGTCTGACCCAGCCCCAAACATGCTCATACTGACCTTCTATTTCCACTGGCACAATAATGACAATATGGATGGGGAGGTTAGTGTTAGGAATGATCAGTGGGGGACATTAGTAAGAATTGGCAGGATGTACTGGCAGATGGACATGTTTTTTATATATTATATAAATACATGAACCTTCCAAAGAATAAAAACACTACAAAGTAGACATGGTGTTAAATCTTAGGGGAGAAAAGGGTAAAGGCTATGTGTGGCAGTGCATGTCTATAATCCCAGCACTCCAAGAGGAGGAGAGAGGTAGATCCAGGCACCTTGCTGGTCACCCATCCACCCAATATTACATATCATCTATCCAATATTGTACTCTATATATGCAACATTGAAACATAGAATCTGTCTCAAAAACCAGGTTAGAGAAACCGAGGAAACCATCTGGGATCAACCTCTGACTTCCACATGTGCCCACTCAGGCACACAAGCATACACCACCTGCTCCTTGGTATTATTTTGAGGAGATAGATGCATGTACTTGAGTGTGAATATGGCACAGCGTATCTATGTATGGAAATATGACATGGGACATGACATCTCTTCAATGAGTATGCGTCCATTAAAAATTTAAACCTTAGAACTCAAGAAGGTGGACTTCAGAAAATCAAATAACCCCATTAAAAAATGGGGCTCAGAACTGAACAAAGAATTCTCACCTGAGGAATACCAAATGGCAGAGAAGCACTTGAAAAAATGTTCAACATCCTTAATCATCAGGGAAATGCAAATCAAAACAACCCTGAGATTCCACCTCACACCAGTCAGAATGGCTAAGATCAAAAATTCAGGTGACAGCAGATGCTGGCGAGGATGTGGAGAAAGAGGAACACTCCTCCATTGTTGGTGGGAGTGCAGGCTTGTACAACCACTCTGGAAATCAGTCTGGCGGTTCCTCAGAAAACTGGACATAGTACTACCGGAGGATCCAGCAATACCTCTCCTGGGCATATATCCAGAAGATGCCCCAACAGGTAAGAAGGACACATGCTCCACTATGTTCATAGCAGCCTTATTTATAATAGCCAGAAGCTGGAAAGAACCTAGATGCCCCTCAACAGAGGAATGGATACAGAAAATGTGGTACATCTACACAATGGAGTACTACTCAGCTATTAAAAAGAATGAATTTATGAAATTCCTAGCCAAATGGATGGACCTGGAGGGCATCATCCTGAGTGAGGTAACACATTCACAAAGAAACTCACACAATATGTATTCACTGATAAGTGGATATTAGCCCCAAACCTAGGATACCCAAGATATAAGATATAATTTGCTAAACACATGAAACTCAAGGAGAATGAAGACTGAAGTGTGGACACTATGCCCCTCCTTAGATTTGGGAACAAAACACCCATGGAAGGAGTTACAGAGACGGAGTTTGGAGCTGAGATGAAAGGATGGACCATGTAGAGACTGCCATAGCCAGGGATCCACCCCATAATCAGCATCCAAACGCTGACACCATTGCATACACTAGCAAGATTTTATTGAAAGGACGCAGATGTAGCTGTCTCTTGTGAGACTATGCCGGGGCCCAGCAAACACAGAAGTGGATGCTCACAGTCAGCTAATGGATGGATCATAGGGCTCCCAATGGAGGAGCTAGAGAAAGTAGCCAAGGAGCTAAAGGGATCTGCAACCCTATAGGTGGAACAACATTATGAGCTAACCAGTACCCCGGAGCTCTTGACTCTAGCTGCATATATATCAAAAGATGGCCTAGTCGGCCATCACTGGAAAGAGAGGCCCATTGGACTTGCAAACTTTATATGCCCCAGTACAGGGGAATACCAGGGCCAAAAAGGGGGAGTGGGTGGGCAGGGGAGTGGGGGTGGGTGGATATGGGGGACTTTTGGTATAGCATTGGAAATGTAAATGAGTTAAATACCTAATAAAAAATGGAAAAAAAAATTTAAACCTTAAAAAGAAAAGGTCACAGAAGACCATGTGGAGCATTATCTCTATCTTTGTCTCCACATGATAAAGGGACAAAAGTCTTGCTTGAAGCTCGGGGACAAGAAGGGAATGCATTGTTCTGCCAGTCATGTTGCAAATGTATATAAAAAGCACAATGGCCCTCTTGCTTCATTCAACAATGCGTCCTGCTAAGTGGCTCATCACCAGGCTGCCTGAAGAGAGCAAGCTTCCTTCCTGGGTATAGCAATGGATGTGGGAAACACACAGAAAGCATGGAACTAGTTTGCAACCTGCTGGCTCAAAACGTGAAAAGATATTTTTAGTGTGAGGAACTGTTTAATAAATATATGCCAACCCTGATAGTTAGAGACTCCTGACCATTTAAATGAATCTTCATCCCAATTTTTCAAAAGCTTGTAAACTTAACGGGAAGAAAGTTCTTCTACTGAGCAATTCCACTCTTGATAATTTTGTCTGAGGTATCATCCTAAGGACAGAAGGGTTGTAATAATAAGCAGAGGCAGATCAGCACATGAATATTAGAAAGACTAGTGAGACCCTGAAAACTCAGGGTCTGACAAACCAGTAGCATAGGCAAGGATATAAAGGAGGACTTGCAAAGACATCTTAGTGTATAGTCAGAAACCCCCAAAATGAGTGGAAACACACTGTAATAGGACCATGAGAGAAAATAGACCCCAGAGAACATTGCACACAGAAGAAACACTCTGAGACTGGTGTGGATGAATAATCACTAAAATCCCTTCTCCAAAGTGGAAAAACAATGGAGTACGATGGCAGAGATTTTTCAAAAGCAGAGAGCAGCATATCAAATATTCATGAAACCCAGTTTGTAACTCAGTGCAAGTTTTTCTCCCTGCAGTTAGTGAGTCACGCTCTCTAGACAGGGACTCATGATGTAGCCCTGGATATCCTGGAACTCAATACGTAGATCAAACTGGCCTAGAACTTGCAGAGATCTCCCTGCCACTGCATCACGTGCAGCTGCCCTTGCATTTATTCTGCCTGTTTACACCATGACAACAGGGTCAGTATTATATACCTTTACACTTGGCCTTGAATTTGCCAGGCGATAGCTCTACACTGAGCTATGTCCCCAGACCCTTTCCTTGCTTCTATGCTGTTCTGACTCACTAAGCCTTGTCAGTGGTTCTATAGATTAGAGTCTGTTGCTCTTGGATTTGGTGTTGACCCACTTTCTCTGGATCCACCCTTGCCTGGGTGGGCCATAGGGGCATAAAGGATTATCATTATGCCTTTCAAATTTTCTCTTTGGGGACAGAGGTAACAAGTTTTCTCCTGGCCTACCCTTCAGATTATCTTTTGCCCTTCTCATCTAAACCTGGAGGGAGCTTTCTCCATGGCATATTCCCAAGATGAAGATGGACAGGTTCTGGGGATGTGAGACACTCACACAGGATTGTTTAATACAGAAGCTCACAATGATGTAGGTGAGTGATTGCAATCACAGCACAATCTCTGCTGAGTTTTCCAAGGTGCTACAGATCATTTCCTTAAAGTTCCTGGAGTGAAGGAGTATGTTTCACCATTGTTGGTGAGCTGCTGAGAGATGTTACCAGGATCTACCTTTGCTAACTGTTGACTACAGCGACAGAGGACAATGTGACTTCTCACTGATGTCTTGCACATTGACCTAGATTTCTTTTTTTTATTAGATATTTTCTTCAGTTACATTTCCAATGCTACCCCAAAAGTTCTCTATACCCTCCCCACGCCCTGCTCCCCTACCCACCCACTCCCACTTCTTGGCCCTGGTGTTCCCCTGTACTGAGGCATATAAAGTTTGCAAGACCAAGGGGGCTCTCTTCCCAAGAGACTAGGCCATCTTCTGCTACATATGCAGCTAGAGACACGAGCTCTGGGGGCATTGATTAGTTCATATTGTTGTTCCACCTATAGGGTTGCAAACCTCTTCAGCTCCTGGGGTACTTTCTCTAGCTCCTCCACTGGGGGCCCTGTGTTCCATCCAATAGATGACTGTGAGCATCCACTTCTGTATTTTCCAGGCACTGGCATAGACTCACTGGCACTTTCTCTAGCTCCTCCACTGGGGGCCCTGTGTTCCATCCAATAGATGACTATGAGCATCCACTTCTGTATTTGCCAGGCACTGGCATAGACTCAAAGAGACAGCTATATCAGGGTCCTTTCAGCAAAATTTTGCTGGCATATGCAATAGTGTCTGAGTTTGGTGACTGATTATGGGATGGACCCCCAGATGGGGCAGTCACTGGATGGTCCATCCTTTCATCTTAGCTCCAAACTTTGTCTCTGTAACTACTTCCATGGGTATTTTATTCCCTATCCTAGGGAGGAATGAAGTATCCATTCATTGGCCTTCCTTCTTCTTGATTTTCTTGTGTTTTGCAAATTGTATCTTGGGTTTAGGTTTCTGGGCTAATATCCACTTATCAGTGAGTGCATATCAAGTGACTTCTTTGTAATTGGGTTACCTCACTCAGGAAGATATCCTCCAGATATATCATCCATTTGCCTAAGAATTTCATAAATTCATTGTTTTTCATAGCTGAGTAGTACTCCATTGTGTAAATGTATCACATTTTCTGTATTTATTCCTCTGTTGAAGGACATCAGGGTTCTTTCCAGCTTCTGGCTACTATAAATAAGGCTGCTATGAACATAGTGGAGCATGTGTCCTTCTTACCGGTTGGAACATCTTCTGGATATATGTCCAGGAGAGGTATTGCTGGATCTTCCAGTAGTATTATGTCCACTTTTCTGAGGAACTGCCAGACTGATTTGCAGAGTGGTTGTACAAGCTTGCAATCCCACCAACAATGGAGGAGTGTTCCTCTTTTTCCACATCCTCCTTAGCATCTGCTGTCACCTGAATTTTTGATCCTACCCATTCTGACTGGTGTGAGGTGGAATCTCAGGGTTGTTTTGATTTGCATTTCCCTGATGATTAAGGATGTTGAACATTTTTTTCAAGTGCTTCTCAGTCTTTCAGTATTCCTCAGGTGAGAATTCTTTGTTTTGCTCTGTACCCCATTTTTAATGGGGTTATTTGAATTTCTGAAGTCCAGCTTCTTGAGCTCTTTGTATATAGTGGATATTTGTCCCCTATCAGATTTAGAATTGGTAAAAATTCTTTCCCAATCTGTTGGTGGATTTTTGTCTTACTGACAGTATCTTTTGCCTTGCAGAAGCTTTGCAATTTTATGAGGTCCCATTTATCAATTCTTGATCTTACAGCACAGGCCATTGCTGCTCTGTTTAGGAATTTTTCTCCTGTGCCTATATCTTTGAGGCTTTTCCCCAGTTTCTCCTCTATAAATTTCAGTGTCTCTGGTTTTATGAGGAGTTCTTTGATCCACTTTGACTTGAGCTTTGTACAAGGAGATGGGAATGGATCAATTCGCATTCTTCTACATGATTACTGCCAGTTGTGCCAGCAACATTTGTTGAAAATGCTGTCTTTTTTCCACTGGATGGTTTTAGCTCCCTTGTCAAAGATCAAGTGACCATAGGTGTGTGGGTTCATTTCTGGGTCTTCAATTCTATTCCATTGATCTACCTGTCTGTCGCTGTACGAGTGCCATGCAGTTTTTATCACAAATGCTCTGTAGTACAGCTTGAGGTCAGGCATGGTGATTTCTCCCAGAGGTTCTTTTATTGTTGAGAATAGTTTCTGCTATCCTAGGTTTTTTGTTATTCCAGATGAATTTGCAAATTACCCTTTCGAACTCAGTGAAGAAGTGAGCTGGAATTTTGATGGGGATTGCATTGAATCTGTAGATTGCTTTCGGCAGGACAGCCATTTAGACTACATTAATCCTGCCAATCCATGAGCATGGGAGATCTTTCCATCTTCTGAGATCTTCAATTCCTTTCTTCAGAGACTTGAAGTTCTTGTCATACAGATCTTTCACTTCCTTAGTTAGAATCACACCAAGGCATTTTATATTTTTTTGTGACTATTGTGAAGGGTGTTGTTTCCCTAATTTCTTTCTCATTCTGTTTATCCTTTGTGTAGAGAAAGGCCACTTATTTGGTTGAGTTAATTTTATATCCACCTACTGCACTAAAGCTGTTTATCAGGTTTAGGAGTTCTCTGGTGGAACTTTTAGGGTCACTTATATATATTCTCATATCATCTGCAAATAGTGATATTTTGACTTCTTCTTTTCCAATTTGAATCCCCTTGATCACCTTTTGTTGTCAAATTGTTCTGGCTAGGACTTCAAGAACTATATTGAATAAGTAGGGAGAAAGTGGGCAGCCTTGCCTAGTCCCTGATTCTAGTGGGATTGCTTCCATCCTCTCTCCATTTACTTTGATGTTGGCTACTGGTTTGCTGTAGATTGCTTTTATTATGTTAATGTATGGTACTTGAATTCCAGATCTTTCCATAACTTTTATCATGAAGATGTATTTCTCACCATCCTTTGAGATGATCATGTGGTTTTTGTCTTTGAGTTTGCTTATATAGTGGATTACATTGATGGATTTCCGTATATTAAACCATTCCTGCATCACTGGGATGAAGCTTACTTGGTCATGATGGATAATTGTTTTGATGTGTTCTTGGATTCGGTTTGCAAGGATTTTATTGAGTATTTTTGCATTGATGTTCATAAGGGAAATTGTTCTGAAGTTCTCTTTCTTTGTTGGATCATTGTGTGGTTTAGGTATCAGAGTAATTGGCTTCATAGAATGAATTGGGTAGAGTACCTTCTGTTTCTATTTTGTGGAATAGTTTGAGGAGAGTTGGAATTAGGTCTTCTTTGAAGGTCTGATAGATCTCTGCACTAAACCCATCTGGTCCTGGGCTTCTTTTGGTTGGGAGACTATTAATGACTGCTTCTATTTCTTTAGGGGAAATTGGACTGTTAATATCATTAAACTTGTCCTGATTTAACTTTGGTACCTGGTATCTGTCTAGGAAGTTGTCCATTTCATCCAGGTTTTCTAGTTTTGTTGAGTATAGCCTTTTGTAGTAGGATCTGATGATGTTTTGGATTTCCTCAGGATTTGTTGTTATATCTTTTTTTTTTCACTTCTGATTTTGTTATTTAGGATGCTTTCCCTGTGCCCTCTAGTTAGTCTGGCTAAGGGTCTATCTTGTTGATTTTCTCAAAGAACCAGCTCCTGGTTTGGTTGATTCTTTGAATAGTTCTTTTTGTTTCCACTTGGTTGATTTCAGCCCTATGTTTGATTATTTCCTGCCATCTACTCCTCTTGGGTGAATTTGCTTCCTTTCATTCTAGAGCTTCTAGGTGTGCTGTCAGACTGCTAGTGTATTCTCTCTGTAGTTTCTTTTTGGAGGCACTCAGGGCTATGAGATTTCCTCTTAGGCCTGCTTTCATTGTGTCCCATAAGTTTGGGTATGTTGTGGCTTCATTTTCATTAAACTCTAAAAAGTCTTTAATTTCTTTCTTTATTTCTTCCTTGACCAAGGTATCATTGAGTAGAGTATTGTTTAGTTTTCACTTGAATGTTGGCTTTCTATTATTTATGCTGTTATTGAAGATCAGCCTTAATCCATGGTGATCTGATAAGATGCATGGGATAATTTCAATATTTTTGTATCTGTTAAGGCCTGTTTTGTGACTGAGTATATGGTCAGTTTTGGAGGAGGTACCATGACGTGCTGAGAAAAAGGTATATATTTTTGTTCTAGGATAAAATGTTCTGTAGGTATCTGTTAAATCCATTTGTTTCATAACTTCTGTTAGTGTCCATGTGTCTCTGTTTAGTTTCTGTTTCCAGGATCTGTCCTTTGGTGAGAGTGGGGTGTTGAAGTCTCCCACTATTATTGTGTGAGGTGCAATGTGTGCTCTGAGCTTTACTAAAGTTTCTTTAATGAATGTGGCTGCCCTTGCATTTGGAGCACAGATATTTAGAATTGAGAGTTCATCTTGGTAGATTCTAACTTTGATGAGTATGAAGTGCCCCTCCTTGTCTTTTTTGATAACTTTGGGTTGGAAGTCAATTTTATTCAATATTAGAATGGTTACTCCAGCTTGTTTCTTCAGACCATTTGCTTGGAAAATTGTTTTCCAGCCTTTCACTCTGAGGTAGTGTCTGTGTTTTTCCCTGATGTGGGTTTCCTGTAAGCAGCAAAATGTTGGGTTCTGTTTGTGTAGCCAGTCTATTAGTCTGTATCTTTTTATTGGGGAATTGAGTCCATTGATGTTAAGAGAAATCAAAGAAAAGTTATTGCTGCTTTCTGTCATTTTTGTTGTTAAAGTTGGGATTCTGTTCTTCTGGCTGTCTTCTTTTAGTTTTGTTGAAGGATTACTTTCTTGCTTTTTCTAGAGTGTAGTTTCCACCTTTGTGTTGGTGTTTTCCCTTTATTATCCTTTGAAGGGCTGGATTCGTGGAAAGATATTGTGTGAATTTGTTTTTGTCATGGAATACTTTGGTATCTCCATCTATGGTAATTGAGAGTTTTGCTCGGTATAATAGCCTGGGCTGGCATTTGTGTTCTCTTAGTGTCTGTATAACATCTGTCCCGGATTTTCTGGCTTTCATCATATCTGGTGAGAAGTCTGGAGTAATTCTAATAGGACTGCCTTTATATGTTACTTGCCCTTTTTCCATTACTGTTTTTAATATTCTATCTTTATTTAGTGCATTTATTGTTCTGATTATTATGTGTCGGGAGGAATTTCTTTTCTGGCCTAGTCTATTTGGAGTTTTGTAGGCTTCTTGTATGCTCATGGGCATCTCTTTCTTTAGGTATGGGAAATTTTCTTCTATAATTTTGTTTGAGATATTTGCTGGCCCTTTAATTTGAAAATCTTCATTCTCATCCACTCCTATTATCTGTAGGTTTGGTCTTCTCATTGTGTCCTGGATTTCCTGGATGTTTTGAGTTAGGATCTTTTTGCATTTTGCATTTTCTTTGATTGTTGTGTTCATGTTCCCTATGGAATCTTCTGCACCTGAGATTCTCTCTTCCATCTCTTGTATTCTGTTGCTGATGCTCACTTACATCTATGGTTCCTGATTTCTTTCCTAGGGTTTCTATCTCCAGAGTTGCCTCCCTTTGGGTTTTCTTCATTGTTTCTACTTCCATTTTTAGATCTTGGATGGTTTTGTTCAATTCCATCCCCTGTTTGGTTGTGTTTTCCTGTATTTCTTTAACGGATTTTTGTGTTTCTTCTTTAACGTGTTCTACCTGTTTAGCAGTGTTCTTCTGTATTTCTTTACGTGAGTTATTAATTCCCTTCTTAAAATCTTCTACCACCATCATGAGATACTGTCTTATCCAGGGTTTCTATTCCTGCACAAACATCATGACCAAGAAGCAAATTGTGGAGGAAAGGGTTTATTCAGCTTATATTTCCACATTGCTGTTCAGCACTGAAAGAAGTCAGGACTGGAACTCAAGCAGGTCAGGGAGCAGGATCTTATCCAGAGGCCATGGAGGGATGTTCTTTACTGGCTTGCTTCCCCTGGCTTGCTCAGCCTGCTCTCTTATAGAACCAAGATTACCAGCCCAGAGATGGTCAAACTCACAAGAGGCCTTTCCCCCTTAATCACTAATTGAGAAAATGCCTTACAGTTGGATCTCATGGAGGCATTTCCTCAACTGAAGCTCGTTTTTCTGTGATAACTCCAGCTGTGTCAAGTTGACACAAAACTACCCAATACAGATGCGATTTTAAATCCTTGTCTTACTTTTCAGGTGTGTTGGGGTATCCAGGACTTGCTGTGGTGGGTGTACTGGGTTCTAATGATGCCCAGTGTTCCTGGTTTCTGTTAGTAAGATTCTTACGTTTGCCTTTTGTCATCTGGTAATCTTAATGTTCAAGTTGTCTTTGGCTGGAGCTTTCGATTCTCTTAGTCTCTGTCAGCACTTTTGGGAGTCCAACTCTCACCTGAGTTCCAGTGTTCAGAGCACTCTCTGCAGGCAAGCTCTCCTCTTGCAGGGCAGGTGTCCAGAAGTCTGGAGCTCTGATCCACTTCCTGAGTCCTGGGGTCAGAGCCTTCCCTGTAGACTTCCCTCCTCTGGCAATGAAGGTGCCCAGGGGTCTGGATCTCAGCTCTGCCTCCTGGCTGAGGATGAAGGCCTGACAGGACCCTGTCCAAGAAGCTCTGTTGCTTCTGTCCCCCATGTGCTCTCAGGTGATCATGAGGTCCTGGGTGTGCTAGGGGTCCTGTGGCATGGAGAGTCCTCTGGGGCCCTAGACACCCTTGGCTGGGTTCATGCAGAAGATGGCAGGGCTGGCCCTGACTGGAACGGTCAGGCAGAGTTCCTTTGTCCCTGTTTCTGCTGGCACAAGACCCTCCATGATTCTTTGGAGCTGATATTACGTTCCACTCACCTGTGATCTCGGGGTGATCCCGAGGTCCTGTGGTGTAGAGAGTACTCTGGAGCCCTTAGAGGCCTCTGCTGGGTTCAGACAGAAGATCGGACCTAGATTTCTAAAAATAACTTCAAAGGAAAGGGGATTGGCCTCAGAACTTATGGACTGTAACCTCAGGCAACAGCTAGATATAGTTAGCCTTAGCTTTTTCTCCCCTGACTCACTAATATCTGTTGAATGAAACTTACCAAGAGTTGTCATGGCATGAATCAATATGTGGATAAGTCCTCCTTAATCTTCCAGAAGTTAGTGGGTGACAAGCCAGAGAAGAACATCCCTACTTCCTCTTGAACAGTAGAGCAGCCACAGGAGGGAACACTGCCACCAATATTGGGCTACTGGGTATAAGCAGAAGTGATCTGGGTTGTTGGTGTGGTCTCAGTTTGAATTCTTCACTTGCTCTGCTTGTCCCCCTCTCTCTTGGGTCTCTGCCCTCAGTTTATGTTACATGGCTGAGAGTAGGTAACTGAAGAACACAAAGGGAGAAAGCTGGTCCCCGAGTCTTGCATTCCCATGCATGATCTTTGTTGGACTGTGCCAAGAATACATCCTTGCGATGTTTCTCCCCTTTGTCTCTGTCTCTTTTCAAGTCTGAGGACATGGATATTATGATTACTTCCTCACCACCAAAGCATCCATTTTTTTTATTTATCTTAACTAATACACATAGCAAACCATGTACTTCTCTGATAGAAAGGAATAGTGCAATTCTTTACTTAAAGCAGTAACTTTCTGGTCAATCTGCTTTACTCTTGGGTTCTGTCTTAGGATTGCTATTGTTGCAATGAAACACAATGACCAAAAGCAAATTGGAGAGGAAAGTGATTATTCAGCTCACAATTCCACATTATTGTTCATCGACAAAGAAAGTAGTGACATAAAGTAAAGCAGGCCAGGAATCTGGAGGCAGGAGCTGATGCAGAGATGATGGAGGGGTGCTGCTTACTGGCTTGCTCCCTATGGCTTGCTCAGCATACTTTCTTATAGACCCCAGGACCATTAGCCCAGTAGTGATGGCACCACCCACAGTGGTCTGGGTCGTCCCCCATTGATCACTAATTGAGAAAATGGCTTACAGATGAATATCATGAAGGCTTCTTCCTCTCTGATGACTCTAGCTTGTCAAGTTGACACACAAAACCATCCATTACAGGTACTCAAGTGCGTACAAGTACAATAAAAGTTAACAAAAGAGTCTGCTGTTTTATTTACAGCAGACCTATTTGCTGGAAGTAGCCCATTTTATACGCTTAATTGATAGTTTCCTCATGATAATTATGAAAATAATCAAGCTTCAAACCAAGCAGTGGTTTATTTCTCTGGCCACATCTCTCTTGCCTACCAGTGTCTCAAATTTATGACCCATTGTTCTAATAGTTTTGGCAAGAGAGTCAGTTGATCCAGGATGCTGAATGGCAGAGGAGGTGAGAAAGGACACTAGTGAACAAAGACTGTATTCTAGAGGATGTTACATGCATTACCGATAAAACATCCAGAGAAAAGTGGTTGAATTATAATGCCCTTGATAAAGAAGTAAATAGTTTTGCAAGTTCTATGCTCCATCAGCTCAGAACACAGATGAACACAGAATGGTAAAGGAAGTACATAGCTTGCTAAGTCTGTAAAGCAAGTATAGCCTGAGGTCTTTATACTACAAATACCACACCAAGATATTTTTTATATGAAAGTTGAATTGTAATGGAATGGGATGCGGGGGCTAGGGATGGGCAGTGAGGAAAAGAGAAAAGAGAGAAGAGAACCCAAGAAGTACCATGTAGAATTTTGAGGTACAATTCTTTCATGTATTTTTAACATGATTTATGCAAGGAATAAATTAATAAACTATTATTTTTCTCTATTTTCTTTTAGCTACAAAGGATAAAATGTTTTCTATTTCAAAATATAGGAATGAGAGCAAGACAGCTTTACACTGTAAGTCTTTTCTAAAGCAAATAAATAGCTATAAGTAGATGCAAGATTTCTATACTACTCAGTGTGCCTACTTCCTCAGTCCAAAATCAGAATCAATGGTTGAGTCACCAAAGGCATACATGGTCGAACTTTGGTGAACAAGTGATAATACTGTCTGCATTTAATTGTTTGAATAAATATCACTTTAAAGAAGATGAGAGATATATGACATTTAACTTAATATAAAAAAACAAAAACAATGAAAGTGAAGTTTAAAGAAGATAGTGCCAAAATTAAACTACAATTATGAATCACAGGCCAGAATATTCATACCTGAGGTACATAAGTTCCAGATGAATCAATGTCAGTTTGTATCCTAAGTTATGACAGGTGGACAGGCACCCTTGGAAGAGTAAACTTCACCTATCACAGGCACAGGTATAATCAGCAAGCAGGAGGGTTTAATTGATTTACTGTCAATATCCTGTCATTTGCTGTCTCCATTTTAAGCTCCAAGGGACAGATTTGTTCATTGTTTATGATGCTTAATTTTTTCTATATGTGTTGGGCATAAAGAAGTCCTCTGTATGCCATTCTTTAAATACATTGCAATGTATTTATGTCCAAATGGTCTTGAGATACACTTCATAATGCATATTTTATACCTATTTACCACTATATGTTTGGAAAGTGTTATTGTTCGACACAGGTGTGCACATCTGGAACACATTGGGAAATTCATTTTCTAATTCCGTTGCTTCAATTTGCTGTCGCAGCTATGTCCCCATCATCCCAGCAGCTATGTCCCCATCATCCTAGCAGCTATGTCCCTATCATCCTAGCAGCTATGTCCCCATCATCCTAGCAGCTATGTGCCCATCATCCTAGCAGCTATGTCCCCATCATCCTAGCAGCTATGTCCCCATCATCCTAGCAGCTATGTCCCCATCATCCTAGCAGCTATGTCCCCATCACCCTAGCAGCTATGTCCCCATCATCCTAGCAGCTATGTCCCCATCACCCTAGCAGCTATGTCCCCATCATCCTAGCAGCTATGTCCCCATCACCCTAGCAGCTATGTCCCCATCATCCTAGCAGCTATGTCCCCATCACCCTAGCAGCTATGTCCCCATCATCCTAGCAGCTATGTCCCCATCATCCTAGCATCTCATCTGAAAATCACTGTCAGCACTGCCTTATCTCCATCCCTCTGATTACTGCTGAATTAAGTTGATAATCTTGTCACGCACTTATTACATATTCAGATTTTCCCTGCTAAGATGAGCCTATTTATGTCTTCTATTTTTCACTTCCTATTAGATTATTGATTTAGAAATACTTTCCCTTGAATGAATTTATAGCAGTATTTGAAGGTATTAGAATACTGTACTTGTTACAGATATTTTCTCTCAGCTGTGATGTTTGTCTGTGTTTGTGAAAGCAGCTATTCTGTGAGTATTGATCCTGTAAATATAACTACCTTTCTTAATTAAAAATTCTGGAGTTTGTACATTTATATCTTCATTATAACATTGTTAGTGACAATTTGTTGTGTTAACTAGAATTAACCTTGTTACCTATGTAATGAGCCAATATTACTTCTTACATGTGAGTATCTACTTGTCCAAATACTGTTTGCCGAATAACTTGTCTATTCCTTATTTAATTCTTCCTTTTATGGCAGTTCCTTCAAACTAGGATTGTTTCATAAGGGAAATTAAATAGTGTACATGTAATAAAATGAATCTCAGGTTAAAAAAAAAGGAAATTTCATATCTTTTTTTAAATTAGAGTCTTTCTGTGTTTCTAGTTCATCAGCTTTCTTTATGTATTGCTATGTTAAAATTATACTGTCCTACACACTGTAGTCTTTAGACCTTTTATGAAAATTGCCCTCATATCTTGGTCAAGCTTTTCTATTTTTTTATTTTCCATGTTTGCTACCATGTATGCCACCCAGAAATAACCATTAAGGCATATAAAAATCTGTGTGATTTTGATTGAGATTTTGTTTTGTGAACTAGTTATACCATATATCATGGTGTTGAATCACTGAGACATTTAACCTAGTGTTTGAAACTGGCTAGCAAAGCTCCAGTAGTGTTCCTTTAAAATTGCTATAAGTTTGATTTTCATTTTCCTATATTATCCATAAAAGAAATTTGCACTACCTTTGGCTCATTACACATGCTATCAATAGTCACTTGATTTGCAACTGAGAAACTACATCCAGAGACAATACAATCATCACACTAATTTTAATAAGCTTCAGGATTCATACAAGAAGAAATAGAGTATAGATACAGATAGAATTTCTTTCAAAGAAGTCTGGCAAGGTTGAGATGGAGTTCACTAGTAGAGCATGCACAAGGCCCTGGACTCAATTCCTCACCTTAAAGAAAAAATTACTTTTGTTCCATCTTAATGTGTTTTTTTTTTAAGAATTGTTTGGTTTTTAGTTGTGCACAGTGTGTGTGTGTGTGTGTGTGTGTGTGTGTGTGTGTGTGTGTGTGTGTGTGTCTGTGTGCATGTGTGTGTGTAAACTGTAGCTGCTAGAGTCAGGTCCTTAGTGAGCCTACACTTCTAGACTATAAACTCCATGTGGACTTCTTCACCCTCCACTCCTCCTGCCAGCCGAGGTCAGACAAGAACATGCTGCAGCTGTGTCTCCTCTCCTGGCTCAGGAGGTGGAGGTCTGACTAAGGACGTTTCCCTTCTATCATTTCAACCCTGCTCTGATGCAGCCTGGGTAATTTAGTCCTTAGTTTAATTTAGAATGCAATGGAGAACATACACTCTCCACTGCAGTTAGTATAATACTATCCAACAGCACCTCTCTATTTATTTTCACAACGAATAACGTTCTGCAAACACTATTATTGTATCGCAGGAACTTCCTTTTGGAGGTGTCTTTTTACTTAATTACATCCTTTACCTCTCAATAAAGGTGGATGAGTGGTGAATCCTCTTCATTCATTTATTTCCCTCATAATTATTCTACAAACCCAAGGCTGCAGGTGCATCCAAAGTGTAGGTGATCTACACATCCTGGAAATCATATTAGTGCCCACTCGTCTATCTGCCCGTGAACTTCCTTCTTGACTTTAAGTGAAATTGTTTGTGGATTTATACTTGGAAGCTGATAGATACAGTTCAATGTTGGTTTTTTTCCCCCTCCAGAAATTCAAATATATTGTTTATTTGGGAGGTGTCAATTTCCTACATGATATAAGAGATATTTCAAACCTAAATATGATGCATGAAGTAAATGGTTTGATCTAAGTATGACTTCAATCAATAAATCTAGGCACGACTTTAGTCAATAGTCACTGTTTTTTTTCTATTTTATTTCTCTTCCTTATATTAATTCCCCTTAAATTCAAATTTTTTTAATTTAATTTTGCTTGGTACTGTTTTCATATACTTAAGCAGAAATTTGCTTCAGTTTATCAAACTAGCATTAGCAAATTGTAAGTAACAATGTTTGAATGTTTATAACAAATACTGTAGAGATGGATCAGCAGCTAAGTGTGCTTGCTGTTCCTCAACAGCACCGAAGTTTTTTGTTTTTTGTTTTTTGTTTTTTTTCTCAGTATCGGTGATGGGTGGCTCAGAATTACCACCCAATACCAACTCCAGGAGACCCAGTCCCTCCTTCTGCACCCCTCAGGCAGCTGCGTACATGTTCATACGCACACCTGAGTCCACATCCAACACATATAAGTAAATCCTTAAAATGTCTTTGAAAAGTATCTGACCATGTCGTACTCTACTAAAAATATTTTTTACATTTGACAGTCATATTGATAGCTTTTAATAAAACACACCAGTACTTCTGAGATAAGAACAGTGGTAAAGCTTATATCTAATTCCATCCTTGCATCTGTGGCCAACACTAGCCTTAATTAGTTACTCCCCATTTATTAGCAAAATACTTATTATGCCTAGTCCATGGGCATTGGTGCATCTTGATATTTTCTGCTAAGGATGGTGACCTTCTGTTGCTTTTCTGACAGTCTTCTATGGTGTTCTCTCCGTGGAACCCCGTCATCATAGATGCTTAGTACTTCTTCCTTTAGTACTGTTATCATTGGCGCTGTAGTTTACAAACATGTCAGCATTAGTATTACACTTTACACTGTCTACTGAACTTTTGGTGATGTGAGAAACGTTCCATGTCTACCATTGAATACAGTGGTCAGTACTCATGTGTAGCAACTGAAGGCTTCAACTCAGTTCAGTATGACTGAGGAATTAACTGAATTTCTTAATATTTTTAATTGATTTGAATAAACTCTCAGCAAAAGACTAATGGTAGCATATTGCCAGCACACGTCAAGGCTTTAAGGCATTTTTCAACAGTATGCATCCCTTTCCTTTTGTCACTCTTCCCTAGCATGGAGTGACTATTCTGTGATTCTTAAATGAAGGACTAAGAACAAGCTGGAAGACTGAAGACTTGAAGTTCCTGCAGTAAAGCTGCATAAATCAAGAAAGCCAGCAAGCACAGCAAGACAACAAGCTCTCACTCCGTCCCTTGATCTGCTGAGTTCTGCTGCTCTTGGTGAGTCTTCCCGGGGTTCTGAGATTTAAGAAAAGAGAGAAGCTGCTTCAGGTCTTCCCATGTAACAGCAATCATTGCCTTCTCCAGTCTGAGATTAAAGATTCTCATTTTCTTCTACTTGACTCAATGGAAATATTGAAGCTCCCTTTTGGAAATAAATAACAACAACAAACAAACAAGCAACAATGATAATATTTTTATCACTGTGCAGGAAAAAATAAAAGAGCTAATGTTTTAGGAAAAAAATTGAAACGATACCTTCATCAATTCTGCATTTCTACATTATGAACTTCTTCCTCTGGGAGGAAGGCAAGAATATTAGGGCTCTCTCAACGAGGGGGTGGTGTACAGAAGAAAGGGTTACCTCAATATGAGGCTGAGTGTACACAATTTCAGTTTGGAAATATGTATGAGTCTCAGAGCTTTCAGCTTTACCATCAGTGAAGACTCTGGTTTCATTGCACAGAATATTCTATGTACTCACTGATAAGTGGATATTAGCCCAGAAACTTAGTATAGTGAGATATAAGGTACAATTTGCAAAACACATGAAACTGAAGAAGAACGAAGACCAAAGTGTGGACACTTTGCCCCTTCTTAGAATTGGAAACAATCACCCATTGAAGGAGTTACAGAGACAAAGTTTGGAGCTGAGACAAAAGGATGGACCATCAAGAGACTGCCATATCCAGGGATCCATCCCATAATTAGCCTCCAAACGATGACACCATTGCATAAACTAGCAAGCGTTTGGTGCAAGGACCGTGATATAGCCGTCTCTTGTGAGACTAGGCCGGGGCCTAACAAACACAGAAGTGGATGTTCACAGTCAACTATTGGATGGATCACAGGGCCCCCAATGGAGGAGCTAGAGAAAGTATCCAAGGAGCTAAAGAGATCTGCAACCCTGTAGGTGCAACAACATTATGAACTAACCAGTACCCTGGAGCTCTTGACTCTAGCTGCATATGTATCAAAAGATGGCCTAGTCGGCCATCACTGGAAAGAGAGGCCCACTGGACAGGCAAACTTAATATGCCCCAGTACGGGGGAACGCCAGGGCCAAAAAATGGGAATGGGTGGGTAGGGGAGTGGGGGAGGGGGTGTGTGGGAGGCTTTTGGGATAGCATTGGAAATGTAATTGAGGAAAATACGTAATAGAAAAAAAAAAAAGAAGTATGTGTTTACCCTCTAAGTACAAAGCCGACATGTAGGTTCTTTGGTTTATATTTGTTTGCCAAACTTTAAAATAAATTCTTGTTATTAAAAACAAAAAAAAATATTCTCAATATATCTAGTTGTCCTTCATTAAAATGTCTAAGATTTTTGAAGGAGTTAAAACCACTTCAGAAATCCCACTGAAGTTCATTTCCACTATTATGACACATTTTGGAAAACTCACAGATCCTTTGAATTTTTATGGTTATGATTTTTTTCTTTACTCCTTGGTCCAGCATTTCAATCAAAATGGACTAACTAGTACTTCATAACAAATCACCCTTGAGACTTAAAACATGATTCCTTTCAGCGTGTGGTTTCTCATTCTCTTTCCTCTCTTGTGAGGGCTTGTCATCATGACGATGGCCCTAGGAAGCTCTGGGCTCCACTTCCTCAATGATTCGAGGTTAACAAGAGAGAAAAAGTGGAAAGTTTGTATGTGAGTAACAAATTCAGTGTCAGGAGTGTCCAGATAGGTGATTAAGTCCACAGAGCATTACTCCAAGGAGATGACATTGAGATAGGACTCGGCCTCAGGTGACTAACATTTCAAAACATCTCTGCCCATGACTATCCTTAATCATCAAAAATGTCATATTTTCTATATAGTGGCTGGGAAGCTACTCTTCTGTGGTAATTTTGAAATGCCTTTTTAAGTGTAAAAAAAAAAACACAAAAAGGAAGAAACACATTTTAAAATATGTGTATAAAGACATGCCACCTAAGCAGTTGTCAAAGTCAATTGTCAAGAATAATCAGCTCTGAAACTGATTATTGATTCACCATTCAATGAAGATAGTATTTTCTTTCTTCTCCACAAGAAACAACCCCCCCACAACATTTCTACCTATAGGTGGCAATATTGGTGTTTGTTCAAGTCAAGCACAAAAGACAGGATGAGTGGGGGAACATAGTTTAATGACCTAATTAAGAAAATGATTGCCTCTGGAATCTTTGAAAAACACAAAGCAACTTTTGAATTGGGGTCAGCTTACTCATCTTTATGGAATTTAGACTATCTTTGCCAAACACCCCCCACTGAATTATAGATTTGAGTAGGAAAGATATCCCTTCAATTGGGTGTACTAGCTAACAAGCCCCAATGTTATTGTCCTTGGATATAACATTTTAAACCATCAATAAAGCTAGACTTTTACTTGTGCTTCCTTTTGATACATTAGAATAGAATCTGAACTATTTGTCTAAGACCTGCAGCCATCGAGTTTAGTTTGCAGAACACAATGAGTTTCATGCTTTTTGAGACAATGATAATCACGAGTGACTCCTGTGATGAGAGGCCCCTGTGGCCCTTTGGTGTAATGCATATTAACTTTGTAAACTAAATTAACGTTTTGTGGAGCTCATAAGTCCAAGTATGCATTGAGTCAAGAGAAAAAAACCCCAGGGGCCCTATCCTACCCCTTTGCAAATTATAATGTAACTGCCGGTGGATAAGCTCAGATTTCTGTTAAGAATGGTTTATAGCTCTTGAATGGTGTGATTCACCATTAAATTACTTCTATATAAATTCTGTTGTACTCTCTATCTGAAGCTTGATTGTTACATTGTGGAGGGAAATGAGTTTAACTTGATAAATAATACATTGAAGGGAAAACAAAGAAATTTCCGAGATGAGAGGATATTGAATAGTTTGGTCAGAATAATATTGACAACAAAACTGTACGTTCTTAATTAGGTAATAAACATAAGCAACATGCAGTTTCTCTTACTTTATAGACCCAAGACAATAACCAGGAACCATGTGTGTAATTTAAATTAAACTAACTAAATGTAAAGCTTCAGTTTCCTGATCACACGAGCCCCAGGTTAAGTGCTAGGCATCCTCGTGTGACAGGTGTAATGTTCTATATCTATGGAGTGCCCTCACCATTGCAGAAAACACTACAGGGCAGGACAGCGCTGCTCAGTACTGTAGATTCTGTGTATAATGATGATCTTATTTTCCTCAGTAGCCACATGACACTGTCAAATGGCATCCAGAGAAGATTTTCTGTTTAAAGAACTATAAATGAAAAATTCTAGGCAAAAATGGGAACTAAAGTTGACCACTTTGCTTCATAGTAGAGATACACAGATGCCAGGGCATATGAAAGGTGAGACGTGACATGTGATGTATTGTCTATAGTTCAGCTTCCAGCTTCATCTCTGGCTTCTCACTCCCTTCCTTCTGAGTGTAGAATGGCAAAGCCTTTGGCCAGAACTACGTGCTGCAAGGGGAAGCCTTGTCCCGACAATGGCCTTACAAGCACGCTCTAAAGATTAACCTGACATCTGTCTCCTGCTGTATGCTTTCATTAACATTAATTAATTCACTCCTTTTTGAGATTTCAATTTGCCTAGATGATCCATTATAAATTAGAAAATAATGTGCTCAGGTTATAATTTAAAACGTTCTCAGCTGATAGTTAATGAACTTGATTCAGGAAGGGTAAACTGAAAGAATGAATTTTTAATGCTAATTTAAAGGACATTAGTTGCTATGGACAGAATGATTTCATTGCCACTGTTTGAAGCAGGGAAATTAGGCTGCAGCTGCAGTGGCTCCCATAGGTAACTAGCAACATCTGTACTTGCGAAGGGGTTAAAATTTGTCTGGACAGCAAAGAGACGCAGAGATGCTTTTCTAAGACAAAGATACGTACATGGTTGGGAAACCTGGATACTCTTATCTTGTAAAGTTGTTCCTCCTAGTTCTCCTTGGGAACACAATGAAGCAAAGTCATATTCTAAGGCCAGATATGATCACTTGGGTCGCTTCCCTCACAAACAAGAGGCAAGACACTAGCCCTGCCTCCTTACCTCTGGCTGTTGTGAGCATTGTTTTCATTAAGTGCCAATCACTGTCTTATACTGAATTTGACCATGGGCCAGTGAGTATATAGATAACACAATTTGAACTTGTTTATTATTATTATTACTATTACTATTTTAGTTTTAATTTTTTATTTTTTGGGTGGGGGGATATGGAGAGACTGGGAAATGAGTGTGATCAGGGTGAAATTCCCAAAGAATCAATAAAAATATTATGTTGAAAAAAATTCCAACTCAAAGTTCTAATAAGAGTCAGTTCTAAGTTTTCTAGTCTGAAAGTCCCCATTTGTAAGACTGCAAATAGTCACAGTGTCTTTAGGACATAAACTTAAGATGGTAAAAGTGGTGAGTGCTAGATTCCAGACTGGAACACAGAATATCTACTGAAGGCAGATAGACTTCAGAGTACACTCATAACTAGACATTGATTCTAACTCAGGAGATCATGAACAGTTAAAGATGGGCTTTCAGTTAACATTACCTGATCCATTAACAGCATTCAGAGATCATCATCTCAGATACATACCATCAGTGCTGGGGTCTGCTGAACCCAGACAGTGTACAGGCAGGATGAAGAGCCTTTGTTCAGTGCCTATGTTTTCTCACAGGCGGTCTGCTGCGTGTATCTAACACTGCCAAGTGATTGGGGGGTAGGAGGGAACACAAAGACATAGTTTCAATAAGAACATTTCCTTTTATCCAATCATTCACATACTTTAAAAAACTTACCAGTAAGAACTAGTCTGGGTACTGGACAGACAAGACTGGTCAAGACACCATGCACACTCACCAGGAAGCCTGAAGGAAGAACAAGAAATTTAATAATGAGCTGAAAAGACAATCTGTACCCTAAAGAAATAGTTTAATATTGTTATTATTATTATTATTATCATTATTATTATTATTAGAAAGAAAAGTTTCAGGGGCTGTGACGTTTGAACTGAAGTGTGGAAAATTAGGACAGGGTGGGGTGGCGTGTCAAATTCTCCAGCCTGGTCATGTTTGACATTTTGCACTTGGGTCATTTTTTACTATAGAGAACCAGACTGCCTCCCCCAACCCCAACCCTGGAGATATTTAACATCAGCCTTGTCTCAATGCAGTATATCACTACTTTCCCCAGGCTATCACAGTTACAAACATCTTGAGATGTGCCAAATGTATCTTAAGGGATCAAAGTAGCCCCAAGCTAAGTACTGCTTGGCTTCACAGGAAAGTGGTGAGCGCTGAAGAAAAGAAGAGGGAGGGAGAGAATCACATAGAAGAGGGCCCGCTGGGGGCTGGGTGATGGCTCAGTAGGTAACATATTCACAACACAAGGGGATTACCTAAGTTTGTAGTCACAGTAGCTGTTGAAAGCTGTGCATGGCCATGAACACCTATCACCCCAGAGCTGGGGAGGCAGAGAAAGGACAATCATGGGCTTAACTGACCACCCAGTGCAGCCAATCATGGAACTCCATATTCAGTGATAAACCCTGTCTCAGAGGTATGTAAATAAGTAAATAAACAAACAGACAGGGTAGAGAAAGACACCTGACCTTTTGCCTACACACGCGCGCGCGCACACACACACACACACACACACACACACACACATCCTCTATACAGTCCTGGCTGGCCTAGAACTTAGAACTTGTGATTCTCTTGTCTCTCTCTGTTTTAAGTGCTAGGATTACAGCCATGAACTACCACAGCAGATTCATTGTCGACTCACTTTTATGACTAAATATCCATAGGAGATTTTGAATTGTTATGTTGCTGCCTTCAGTCACCATTCAGAAGCATGGACAGTAGTATTTTTTCTTCCTGTGAAACACAATAACCCAGATTGCTAGACATATCTTAAAAGTGGCTGGTAAGTTCTAATAATGTCATGAACACTTACCTACTGAATAACACCAGATAATGTTCTATCCTTCAAGACTTGTCTGCATAAGAAATGTTTGGGTCATAATGTATAGGGTTTTTACAACTGTATTACTGTCTATATTTGGAAGAGCTAAGTCATAATTTTGACTTTCAGTTAATTGAGATTTTTATACACACAGCATCATAACCCTTTAATAACTGACAAACTCAGAATGCAGATAATATTTTTGGCAATCCAGAATTCTTCTCAATAAAGTGCAAGAAAGCAAATGGTATTCTTCAAGTAGGGAATACTATTTGGCTCAAGACTGTGTACATACACATTTCATCTGAGCTCACATCTTTCCGCCTCTCTTCAGACAGGAAACCACTTAGGATCCTTTTTAAAGGACCTCTGAGTGTCGATGGGTCAAGAGAGCCAGTGATGTAAAAAAAAAGAGACAAGGGCTGAGGGACGGCTGTGCTCCAAAGGCCTGGGAAGAAAGCTTATCGTGTTGCCCGCTCTGGCTATGACACATCCCAACTCCTGGGAGGAAATCAAGAGCGGAAACTGGGCAACCATGGAGATGAGTCACGAGCAAGGAGACTGTGAGCGTTATGAAGCCGACAGCTGCAGAACAATGGAAGCTGCGAGGCTATTTTTGTTTGGCTTCAACAATTAATTGAACCTGGTGGAGCTGACAGTGTGCCTTCTCTCGATCTTCCCTTACTAAAAGTGGAACGTTTCCATGCCAAAAACTAGCATCTCCTTCCTGTTGGAGATTGATTAAAACGCCACTGTGCTCTTTCATGTGTTTACCTCTAGAAGGAGCTTATTACAAGACAAAAAGTATCCAAACGTTGAAAAAAAGAAACGGCCATTGTGTTACTGGGTTTCTAAGGCTGAACTGAGAACTCAGATATAGGTGGACCTCTCTCCTACCAGTAAGTATGGCAAAGAATAGCCAGAGGCCTTCAGAAGCAGATGGCTTGCATAGTTACAGTTATGGATTTCTTTTTCTTTTTCTTTTTTTTTTTTTAATTTTCAATTACATTTCCACGGGGGGGGGGGGGGAGGAATAAGAATTCAGTCAAGAAAAATGTAGCTATCCCTAAAAATTTCTCACTGTTCACCAAAGTGCCCCAAGTCGAGACAGGTATAAATTTAACATTACCATATCAGAAAACAAAATTTGAGGCAGAATTCGGAAACTTGTGTGAAAATGATTGTCAATGTACTGATCCTAGGATATCATGAGCATTTGTTAATATCTTCCCAATCAACATTGCTTCTTTGGAGCCTATGATTATCCGACCATAAAGAGGTTGAATAGTTTTCCTACGTTAGAAACATCCCTTAGGTTGTAGAATGGAGAGCAGATATGGAGAGAGTAGGAGATGAATGGGATTGGGGTAGATAATGTAAAATTCACTACTACTACTACTACTACTACTACTACTACTACAAATGAAATATCACTTTGGCTGGAAGTTCCAAGATCTGAAAGGAGGTTTTAACCCAAGTGGCCGCATGAATCATAAAGTGGTCACAGGATTGGCTTCAATGAGCAATGACTAACAATTCTGGGAGCAATGTGGGTCTAATCAGATACCTCATCTTAAAGGAGCTGGGTCAGAATTCCAGAAGGGCAGAGACAACTGGGAATGTCTCCAGGACTTGAGCAGGCTTCATGGCATGTTAATGGGAGAAAAAGATGAACCATTTAAAGTAAGTGTTAATACAATTAAATTACTGGAGGTAGAGGAGTCTGCAGGGAAAAACCAAACTGGAGAGGAAATAGGGAGGAAAAATCACCACAAATTCCTCTCACTCTTGCACATCCTCAGAGGCAGCTCTAGCTTCTCATCTCCAAAGTGTGATTACATTGTTCTAGTCTTTTTCCCCCCAAATGCACCCATGTAAACACAAAAATCAAGATGTTCTTGATGGCCACAAGCTGCTGTGGGACCTCAGTGTTCATTCTATTTCTTCCTAATGAAGTCTTTTTCCTCTTCTTCTTCAGGGCATAAAATATTGTATCTGTTAAATACGACCTGATGTTGTAGGACATGATTTATGCAGTTTCTTCCATCATTACCTTTGAGTAAAACATCAAAAAAGTATTTTAAAGGAGCCTTGGCAATGTTGTGCAAGGGTTTGCCTATATGCATGAAGCCCGAGATTTGATTCTCAGCATCACATGGATACTGAGACAGAGGTCAGTCTGGACTATGTGAGACCCTGTAGCAACAAGAAAACAGATGTCAACCAACCAAACAGAAAAAAAAATTGAAATTAATTAGAAACTCATTTCTGTGAAAGGTCACATGCTGCCAAGCCTGACTTAGCATCCTCTATCCTATATATGCCCTGGATTGAGCACCATTCTACAATTTGGCTCTTTTGTTGCTATTTTCTTTCTTGTTTAATTTTCTTTTCTCAATATAAAATAAAATTTTATGGACAGGAATTTAGTTCTTCTCCCCAAGAAGAACTTCTTCCCAAGGTACAATTACTGTATATATTGATTTAAGATATCTTTTAAAGTTTACCCTTGCATTTTCTGTACAATGATGTCTTGGAATTACCTCTGCATTATAATGCTTACTTTTCTGAATATGGATTTTAAGCCTCCTTTAATATTTCAGAATCACATGTGAGAAACACAGCCTTATTCTTCACCTGGAACATTTCAATATATTTAGCTTTTATTTGGTGCTATGATCATTGGAAGATGGCATCACCTTCTGAGACCATCATTTATATAGTCAAAGGACAAAATTGCTTGGAAGATTGTCACCTCTGGCTGATGTGCACAGTGTTCTTCTCAGTGGTTTGTTTCTGAAAGACAATGTATGTGTTGAGCAAGAGTGTGTGCATATGAACAGGTACACATGTGTGGGAGAGCATGCAGAGAATAAGAGGCATTCGAAAACAGTTATTTAAGTTACATTAAGCCATGATACCCTATATTTTTAAGTGTGCTTAAAAAGTGACTTGCAGGCTCACAATGATATAGTTCATGTTTTAGCTATTCCAATAAAGCCCAGATGAGCTTACACTGCTAACAACTTCTTCCTCCTGTTCCCAACCCTGTGTTCTCACTTCTCGGATTACTTACATAATTGTCGATCATGTATGTCCTTTCAATTTTATAACCAGTTTTTAGTAAAGTCCTACCAGCCAGCCTTTGGTTACCATTTTGCACCACATTTTCTTTTCTCGGTTTCTCCACCTCTTGCTTTGACTCTTAAGGCTGGTGTGAATTTTAGTTCTGATTCCTGCAGCTCTGTCCCTACTGTGTACTGTGCTGAGCAGTCTGACCAGACACGGAAAGCATTGCTCACACATGCAGGCCATGGCGTTCTATGTCACAAGTGTTTCCTCATTGTCTTCTTGGAGGAAATGGGTGTGGGAGTCCAACATCAACTTCGTTTGCTTTCATCTGAAATGACCTTGACATTGCTTACTGGTCTCAAAGATAATTCGTCTTTAAGAGGAAGTGGTGCCCTCTTCCTCGGGCCAGGCTTTCTTCCCCTTGTATGTATTATATAATTACCAGAGAATTCACATTTTTATTTTTTGATTTTTGAAAAGAGGGTGGTCTCGTACTCCCAGTTTAGCTGAGGATGGCCATGATCCTCCTGCCTCTCTCCCCTGAGCACTAGAATGACAAGTCCAACATTTGAAAAGACCAATTCCTTTCACTCTTTTAGTGTGCTTTGATTGTCATGCTATTGGGGCATAAACAAGGCCCCACCCACCAGCTGCAGCGCCAGCTCCTCAATGTGCATTTTACTGTTACCAGCGTCCTTTTGGTCCTCTCCTTAAGACTTGCTTCTTAAATATTTTATTTCCTTCTGCTGTTTCACTGGATTCCAGCAGTTTCATCTTTACTGCCAGACGCCTTGCTATCACTGTCTCCCATCCAGTTGTGTCACCACAGGTTCATTTACAACTGTGATCATTTCAAATTGTCATGGTGAAATGTATGGCAAATTTTATCATTTCTGGCAATTATTTTTTTCCTGGAGACTTTTCTCAGAAAGTGATTTTCTTTTCTATTCTGTGTTTGTTTATTTTTTTTTGTACTGTTGAAAGGGTTGGATAGGTGTACGAGTGTTGCTATTAAAAAGCTCTGTAGAGTAGGTAGTTTAAAACTACAGAAATGTATTTATGTTCACATTTCTATGAGAAACAAAACAAAAGCAAACAAACCACCACGACCAACAACAAAGAATACCAGGCCCTTGCTTCCCATGGAGCCTATATGGAACTCTCCTCTGGGCGGCCAGCTTCTAGTTTCTTCAGAATTCCCAGGCTCCGTTCACAGTCCTCATGTGCATGTAGTTCACTTCAGCCTCTGCCAGTCTCCTTTCAGGCCTCTGACTCCTCAGCAGGACCCAGGTCGCACTGGACTGTCACTTGCTTGCTGCCCCCACAGAAGCACATCACAAAAACTTACTTGTAACCACTGTGGCTCCAAATGAACTCACATTTTGAAATACTGCCGGTGACACTCCTTTGTAAATAGGGGGCACACATATCCACAGTGGGGCTAGACTATTGCTTGGTTCACCATTCAAATTCTATTGTTTCCTTGGAAACAGCGTACTTGCAAATGAGAACGCAAGGCTTTTCTGTAGATTCGAAGTTCCCAGGGCTGGAAACAAGGACATATATATTTACAGAAAGAATCAAAGGACCTTTGCACTTTAGACTACACAGAAGAAATAGAGACTCTGGTACATGAACTATCTGCTGCAAGGATGCTGGGAAGTTAAGAGCCTTTTGGTGTCAAATGCTCACAGATGACTGTTATCATCGTAGCTTAAGCACTTTGGACACAAGACTACTATGTGGTGCTTTACAGTTACTATAGTAACAATGGGATATTTACTATCTTTCAGATGAAAATGTAACAATATCACAGTAGTGAGTAATGAATTCATCAGTAAATCACACTTTTATAAAGGAGCCAGGAACATATGATTCCAGATGTAAGTGAAACTCAAATTTATACCTACCACATACATGTGATGACCACTGGTCCAGGTAAAGCACAGTACATCTCATCAGATTTTGAACATTTATAAAAGCTGTATTATTCCCCGTTGGTATCTGTACAGAAAGGCTTGGTTTATCGGGATGGGTGCTGTATAAGCTCATATACTGCGCTGCTTCTGTGATCAAAAGACCTCAGTGTAGAATGTGTGACAGATTATTAGGTCAACTCTATCTTGGTTTACTTTAGGCTGACAGTTTCCTTTGCAGTCATCCATGCTTTCAAATATGATGGTGCATAAAATAAACACCCTGTTTTATAAACTGAGATTAATTCAACTGTTTTGAATTTTAAATATCCCACCATATATTCATATACTTCTGCCTCAGAACATGTAGTATCTTATGAAATTTGGGTAATTTTTTTTTGCCAGTAGTTTTGTATCTTTTGTGATGTTTTTCCTAAGCCCTGATGGAAGACAGGTCTGCTTTGTTTCTATGGTGATACCCCCAGAGATGACAGTCTGGAGTTTTCTGGGAAGATTTCTCTGTTCACACCAGAGCTATGCAGGAGAAAAATGACTACTCTAAAACCTCGTTATCCTTATGCCCCTGTGTTGCTAACGATGAGCCTAGGTCTACTAATTAGCCCCCCATAGTTACTAGGTATGATCCAGGCAGTTTTCTTGTATTCTCAGCTAACCTGGTCCATCTTCATTATTTTCTCAGACTCTGGAAAATCAAGTTCACAGACCAAATGCCACATCAATTTTAGGCAGGTTAGTATTGTTAAAGAACCTTTGATTCTATTTGATAAACTGGTTCCAAGTGTTTCTATCTATTTAAACCCCATTAAAACCTTCTAATCTACAACTTGCATCCAACTGAGTTCATATACTAAAAAATCTTCAAGAACAAAACTCTCAAATCACCTTAATAAAATATTTCAGGCGATACGTGTCATACGTCATACGTGTCACGTGGCACGCGTGGAGAAGGAGAAGAATGGCTTAACAATGCCTCCCAAGTTTGGCATAAAAAAAAAGAAGAAGAAGAAGAAACAAAAAACAGTGATTTAGGCGCTGTTAATGTGAGTTTTCAACATTCTTCAAGCAGGATTTATACCACAATTTGCTTCTCATGTTCTGGGACATGGAAGTTAAATAAGTGAAACAAGAAAATATGACAACTTCCTTGAGAGCTGTTAAAAAAAAAAATAGGGGAAAAGCAAGAAGTAGTGGATGTGCCGACTGCAGTCTGCTTTTACTTTACCAGAGTAATTCTGGTCTTCGTGCTCATGCAAAGTTCGGACCCATGGTCTAGTGTTCTCTTATGCCAGTCCCTTATCTTCAGCCACTTTGCCAGCCGGTGACTAAACACTGCCCTGTTTCCCATTTCTTGCTCCCAGGCAAGCCTCTTGCAAGCCACAGCCTTTACCATCGTCACTTCTCACTGTCCCTGAGATCGCTGAAGCCTCTCCTCAGCAGCCACGTCTCTTCAGTTAATCAGTAACACTGTTGTTAGTGCCCAGAGCAGTGCAAGCATTTAGGATTTTACTGTATTAGATCTCTCTGCTACGGCTTTCACATCAGATCTGTAGCTCCCCTTTGAAACCTGCCTTTCGTGAATGTTCACTCTTTTGCTTCAATCCTTTCTTACATCCTAATTACCCTAGAGCAGCCTAAAGTTACTAAATTGGCTCAGAACCAGCTTCCAGATTCAAACTCTTCATGTTTTTATTTTCAGGTTCTGCTTTCCTGCTTTCTCTACCCGCTTCCTACCCACTTCAGCATTCCCTGTAACTAACCAGAGGAGACCGCAGTCAGTGATCTGGACTTTGTGAATTTGCCTTCTTTGCTAGAATGTTTTCTAAAACAGCCTTTTCTTTGTCCTCAGGTTTCAGTTTGGCAATTTCTTCTTGCAGGAAGTATCAAATTTTTTTCATGGTTCTATGCATATTTATCTACAAGATAATCCCTGAAGCTTGATCAGTTTACTGTGGGTGCTTGGTTTTCTTTGGTGTGTTTTGGCTTAATGTCGAATGATATAAAGTTATCTCATGAGGATATGTTGGTCCTGACTTCAACTATATGTCTATGTAAGGTCAATGGTTGCTTTTATATGGAAAATGACAATACCCTCCCCCACAAACAAAACAAACCAATCCCAGCATATCACATCAGACTAAGTGTGGAGGTTGCTATCTCAAGCATGCAAAAATCTGTCTCTTATTATGTAAGACAGATTACAAAAAAGGACATTTTTGTACCAAACTTTTCAATATTCTTGAAGGATTAAGTTCTTTAAACATACTTATGATGAATTAAGTATGTTATTCAATTTATATTTAACAATTTTAAATTATATTAGCAAGTCTGACCCAGCAATCTTTAACAATGTGCACATTGTCATGACAAAATGGTCACTGTGTGAGAACTGTAAAGATGTGCTGAACATTTAGACGAACTTGTCACCATAAATGTTCCATTGACGATAAGAGGTGACACGTAGAGCTAACTCACGCACAAATTAATGTAGAATAATGCAAAAAAAAGTTGTTTGGCAAAAGCCAAAAGAGAAATACCTGCTTATGCTGGAACCTAGCCCAATTATGGACAGAAGCAATAGCTTCAATATAGCAGGGCCATCTCCTACAAATCTAACCGATGCTATAACTTATTTTTTGATAAGGTTGTTTTCTTGATGTTTTCTGAGTTCTTCATATAGTGTAAATAAATAATTCTACCCCAGAACTCTTTTTTGCATGTGCTATTAGTCATGGTTCTCAGGAAAAACATGTATAATCATAATGATTTAATATCAAAATACATAAATATGTTAATTATTGTATTATAATTACCTACTGTATGAGTGATGATGTTGATGGTGATATCAGTCAATTACTGCAACAATGGAGGCCAAGGTAACTGGTGTAAAATGGCTTGATGATGAGCAGAGCCAGCAGCATGCTACTGGTCCTCTAAAATAATGGTTGAGTCTAAGAAGAGAAATGCAATTGTTGGGGTGTAGACATGGATGCTCCAGCTCCTGCAGGGTGACTCCTCTCTTCCTCCATGGTTTCTGTCCTCCTTAGACTCTCACAGAATCGGGCATGCCTGTCAAGGTGATGATGGTGAGTCTTCTGTCCCCAGTTTATACATATTAGTGCCTCAAAGACTATGAGACCTAGGATTTTCCCAGCTGGAAAGTCGTTGTTTAATATTTGCCATCATCAGCTGCATCACAAGTCTTATAATAAGTTGAATTCCAGAATTTTGAAGTGATATGATTTCACTTGGCCAGCTAGCTAGGCAGAACAGGGAGGATCTATCCCCAAATAACTGGAAATCTTTAAAGATATATTAGTTATTGATTCCTCACTTATTTCCCCTGAGGGACAGTTCTATACTGTTTTAATGGATGGTATTCATTGAGTCTTTTGCTTATGGTACACTTATCATTGTGAATGTGCCCTGTGAATATTGAAGAAATTTCTGAGCCAGACCTGGTAGAAGAAGACTCTAATCCCAAGTATTCTTAGGAAGACGGCCAGGAAAAGATACTCATGGGGAACGTGCAAGGTAACATTGTCACTTTGAGCTGAAGCACTCTCTTAGCATGTACAAGGCCCTGGGTTCAAGCCCCATTCCCGCAAAAATAGAGTAAGTAGAATTGTTTTATAAACTTGTTGCATAGAATATGTTATAAATATCAATCAGTTCAAAATAAATGACAATGCTGTTTTGGTGGTTTTATTCTTACTGATGCTTCATAGTTTTGCTATCAATTACTATTTCTTACTGAAAGGAATAGAAGTATCCATGTAAAATTGAGATTTGCTCATTTTTCTTTATGGATACACTGATTTTCAGTTTCTGTACAGCAATTAGTTATTCGGGCTCAGATATTTCTATATGCTTTCAATTTCTCCAGCACTAAAAGGTTTCCTACTTTGTCTCTGGCCATTCTCTTTTTCCTTGATATCCAATTTGGCTATAAAAGACACTCCACAGATCTTCTTACTGTTCAAATAGAGCGTGTTTCTTACCCATTTCTTGTCAGCTGGTCTTTACTTCATGTCTACGTTACGTGTTTTCTCTGTCTTCTTATCTAGTCATAAAGCATAGCTTTTCAATTTGAATATATAGTTTATTTTCCCTTTTAGTTCTAATCAAATTCAGTTATATTGCGGTATATAAAGTATCAAAATTGTGTAGCTGTGTGTAGTTTGATTTGATGCTTGTATGTTTTGCTGTTATCACTGTGGTGGCTATTGTTAGTTGTCAATGTGACAAAATCTAGAATCACTTACACATGGAAGATGTTTATCACACTGTTCTTCACTGACATGATGTGACTAACTCCACTGGTGTGACCTCCCTGACATGATGGACTGTCCCCTGGTTCTGTGAGCTGAAATAAACTCTCTCTTAAGTTGCTTTTGTATGGGGTATTTAATAAACAGCAAGAAAAGAAATAGACAATCACACTGTGTTTGTGTGTGTTGTTATATTGGTTATACCTATAGTAGAACTATATGATGTAAACTTGACAATAGTTTGGGTTTTTCTTAAATAGGCACATGTATTTTAATTTTGGAAAATATATACTAACTTGTACATTTCCCTTATCTGGTACTTTTCTTTTGTTTGTCCTAATCTGTGCCTCTGTTTGAAGTCATCTTTCATTGTTCTAAAGTAATCTATTTGGTACTGAGCTTTCCATGGTTTGTCCACAAGAAATGCTGTTTGTTCCTGCATTATTTCCAAATGATATTTTTGATGAACATAGAATTTGGGGTTAGCTGTTACTTTTCTTATATATTTAACACATTTAAAATGCCCCTTGGATGTTTTTAGTCTTTATTCCTTCTGATACATCAGCTGTTGCTTTTTGCCACTTTTTCTTTAGTGTAATAAATCGTCTGGGTGTTTTCAACAACTTGCCACATATGGATTATTCTTGGCTTTGGTTCCAGCACTCTGCCAAGTGCCTCGTCGTCCTCTTTGCCTTTAATGTGAGTTGACTCCTATGCACTCTTCGGAACCATACACTGTTGTTCATCATGAAAATTGAGCATTTTCCCTGGTCAGATATTCAAACCTTTTTCTATTCTCTTTTATCTTCTAAATTCCTCATAGCATTTCATTCACACACATTCCTATAAGTACTTTTCTATCAGACAGTGAAAACTCGTACTTAGTTTTTGTCTTTCTTACTAATTTAATTTACTCAGATTGACTAATTCTCACATAGATTGAAAGTTACTAGCATTTTAATTTTAGACAATATTAATTTTAGCTTCTCAGTTTCCACTTGATTCTAACATATCTGCTATAATGTCCTATTTGTTTATTCATTGTTGGTATACTTCCTTAAGTCAGTCTCTCACCTGCCTCCTCATATGTGTCAAGAATAGCTTTGAAGGCTACATTATTCTTGACTATGAATCTTATACTCTTTCTTATGTGTACTTATTTCTTATATATACTGAATACTGTAAATGAAACAGAGATTATGAATTATAATATAATATAATCTCTAAATATAATCTCTAAAATATAATCTCTAAATATGATGGTTTTTCAGTACAACAGACAGTTATCTATATCTGGAATTATCTGCTGAATTCTAAAACTCCTACTGTAGGTAGTGGTTGAAATTTTTACTTTCTTTTCCTGGCTTTTAAGCTATAACTTTCAGCTAATCTCCTTCATGTCTCCCTTGTGTACATGTAATTCAAGGTCCAGCTCCCTACATGAGTAGAATTTACACAGTTTGGGGAATGTTTGCCCATTCAGTTTCTACCTACTCTACTTACAAATTGCATTCTTGGGGTTTTCTTGTCAGTAACACTCTAGCCTCTGCTTGAGTTTCAGCCTCCCACTCATTACTGTGTGTGCCCACAAGAAAAAGGATCCACAAATCCAAACCCACCTACTACTGTTTCAGGAATTGATTCTTCTTCAATATTTAATCACTCTTGATCTCTTTCTCTGGTACTTTCATATAATGGAAGGAAAACCACAAATAGGTTTTTAGGAGTGTTCTTCAGAACAGCAATCGACATTTCTCTGACTTATTTGCTAAAATTAATTATATTTGGAACAAATATTTAAGCAGTTTTTAAGATAGGAAATGGTAGTTTCATATTTAGAGAGGAACCCTGTTTTAGATAAGAAAGTGTTGTTCTCCACCCACATTTGTCATTTTAATGTGTGCACTCATGCATGCACATGTGTGCACGTTGACATGTGTGTGGGTCCATGTGAAGGCAGATGTTTGGAATCATCAATTGCTCTCCCCACTTACTCACTGAAGCAGTGCCTCTCAGCCACTTCCAGGGTTCACTGATCTGATGTGTACCTTAACCAACTTGCTCTGACAATCCCCTCTCTGCATCAGGTGGGATATCTCTGCCATTCAGTATTTATGTCGGTTCTAAGGATCTACTCTTCTGTCCTCAGACTTGAGAGACAACATTTGAACCCCAGAGAAATCGCCAGAGTTTAGAAGTGTCAGTGTGTATATGTATCTCTCATCACAAACAAAGTATTTTGAGTTATAGTTATATAAAACTATATAATCAGGTTAAAATTTAGTCTTTGGCATGTGCTTGGAAACATATTAAATTCTTTTTTAAAAAATATATTTTCTTTATTTACATTTCAAATGTTATCCCTCTTCCCGGTCCCCCCTCCCCCGCAAGGACCCCCCCTTCACATCCTCCCTCCCCCTGCTTTTATGAGGGTGTTCATCCATTCACCCACCCACTCCCACCTCCCCGCCCTCAATTCTTATACACTGGGGCATCTATCGAGCCTTCATAGAACCAAGGACCTCCTCTCCCATTGATGCATGACAAGGCCATCCTCTGCTACATATGCAGATGGAGCCATGTGTACGCCTTTTTTGATGGCTTAGTCCCTGAGAGTCCTGTGGTGTATGGTTGGTTGATATTGTTGTTCTTCATATGGGGTTACAAACCTTTTTAGCTCCTTCAGTCCTTTCTCTAACTCCCCACACTCAGTCCAATGATTGGCTGCAAACATCCGCCTCTGTATTGGTAAGGCTCTGGCAAGTCCTCTCAGAAGACAGCCATGCACTTCTTGACATCCACAATAGTGTCTGGGTTTCATAACTGTATATGGGATGAATCCCCAGGTGGGGCAGTCTCTGCGTGGCTTTTCCTTCAGTCTCTGCTCTATATTTTATCTCCATATTTGCTCCTGTGCATATTTTGTTCTCCTAAGAAAGACCTAAGAATCAGCACTTTGGTCTTCCATTAAATTCTTAATGTACTTACTTCATATTATTCTTTCAGGTCTTCAGTAAGATAAATAAAAACATTGTCTGTATTGAAGAGGTTAAGCAAACAGGTTAAGTAAAGTTTCATGAATAGTTACTACATTTTTGGCAAGGAGCAAAATTGGATTTCTAAATGAAGAACTTTTCTTCAAAGTTAGTCCCATTCACTGACTTCCAAGGGCCTCTGGAAGTATTTTGAGATTCCCTTTCAACATGTCTGACAGAATGTGGCTATACAGTGAGGAAAATGGTCAGATAAGATCTAAATCCCATGTACGATCTCTGTACCCAACACTTCACTCTGCTTATGTGCAGCATCACCTAACAGCCAATACAGATGTGTGAGGTGGATGTTATAGTAACATTTTAGAGGCAAGAAGATGATAATCCTGACGGGTTACATAACAAGACTCATGTCATACCTGGATGAAGGTGGATCACGGGACGAAAATACTGCAGGCCCTTCTCTATTTTGTACCGCCCCTGATCCTGGAGTCCTGCTCCCTGTGTTTCTCTAGGCTCTGCACTTCCACTTGTATCTCACTGTGACTCTCACTCTAGTTTAATTCACAATCATAAGAATGATAATCAAGAAACTGCAATCAACTCTTTTTCCCTGAATCTCAAACCAAATTGAAACCTTTGAAAGAAATGTTCTCATTTTACCCTCCATATCCTTTATCCCACCCAGGTCACTTACTGCCTCTGTCCCCCATGATTGCTTTCTTCTCCCTCCCAAGTGGGATTAAGACATCCTCTCCTGGGCCCTTTGCCTTGTTAACTTTCTTGAGTTCTGTGGATTGTATCCTGAGTATTCTGTACTTTTTTGGCTTATATCTATTTATTAGTGAGTACATACCATGCATGTCCTTTTGGGTCTGAGTTAACTCACTCAGGATGGTATTTTCTAGTTCCACCCATTTGCCTGCAAAACTCAGGATGTCCTCATTCCTAATAGCTGAGTAGTATTCCATTGTGTAAATGAACCACATTTTCTCTATCCATTATTCCATTCTGGGACACCTGGATTGTTTCCAGCTTCTGGCTATCTGGGTAATTGTCTTTATATATTTATGCATTTATACATATGTGTAAAAATAAACAATAAGACAAGGCCATCGGTTTGAGAAAGGGAGGGGCAGGTAGAAGAGGTTGGAGGGAGCCAATGGCATAATTATACTTAAATTAGAGTAATAAAAGTAGACATATTTTTAAGTGTTACCTGTTATATTCTTTAAAACACCCTTTTTTCTCTTCATTTTCTTTTGAGCATGTTTGGCTTCACAGAAAATGCTGAAAGTATTTTCATTTGCAGACGCTCCCCCCCCCCTTTTTTTCTCTCCAGCATAGCATTCGTTTGCTTTCTCTAAAAACATGAAGAAAGTCTCAGTGGCTTCCAAGGACATGAATTATTTAATATTTTACATTAGTTCACCTCATTTACTGGAGTGTCCTTGGGACATATTCATTACACAGGAAGGATGTCAGGGGAAACATTTTAAGAACTACGATAATGATAATAATAATGGCCAAGAAGAAATCCGAAATCATTGTAAACAACTCTATGCTCTCAGATTGCATTAAAGAGCAAGGAATATTCACAAAATGGTCATGAGGCTTTTTAACTTGGTGGAGTTTATTCAAAGTGTCCAGATTACTTATTTTCATCCTGCCCTGCATAAACTGAGTAGATTCAATTACCTGATGCCTTGCTTTGAAGTACAGTAATTCTAGCCCTCGTTAATATATAATATACCCCGTCTGTTGTTTGATTATGTCATTCTTCAAGAGCAAAGTTATAAAAGCAAGCTTTGAAATGCATAAATTAACTTTCCTCATGTGCACAATAATGTTGAGTTAGGGAGACTCACTTGAAGTAGATTGGAGTTTAATTGGAAACTTCCCACTCGTTTCTCATTTGTCCTTTATTCCTGTTTCTGGTTTGCACCCTTAACCAAGCAGTGCATTGCCGTTCTCAGTAGATCCAGGAGAATGATCTTCCCACAGGTTTCCTGCTCATCACCACATCAGGAAGAGCAGATTGAAATTCTAGTCATTGGTTGGGTCTGTCATGGAACATGTTTTTCAAACCATCTGCTATCTTAGAAACCAATGTACCCTGACAGAGCGCCCAGCCAGGACACAACTCTATTACTGTAGTTGAAGTCAACCCGAAGATTAATAATCCTCCACATCTAGCTGTCAAGTTTTTGACTGAACAAGAGTACAGACTCCAGATTCTACTACCTGGCACAATGTTCTAAGCACTAAGATGAGAAGTCCTGTATTCATTCCTTTTCATGATGAGAATGCTTGGAGAAATTATTAATAACACCTGCATGTATCTACCTAAAGGAGGGATATTCCCCTGGATCCTGTAGCATCCTGTCAGGTCATAATGAAGTTATCCTTTAGCATCCACAAACAGACCGCTGCATATCTACCAGAAGAGAGTTGAATTGTGCTAGTCATACTCCGCAAAACAGACAATGTTTAAAAGCTACGTGTTTCCCTTTTATTGAATGCAACAATAGTCTCTGGTTTTTTTCTTATGCTACTAAATTTATTATTTCCAATCATCATCATCAATATATGTGTGTGTACAAATATGTATCCGTAATATGACATCATATATGCATGTGTATATATATATATATATATATATATATATATATATATATATGGCTATATATAAATGTGTGTGTGCAAATATATGATAAAAAGAGAGAAGGGAGAGGAAGAAAAACTAACTACAAATGGCCTAGGCTTTTGACCTAACAAATATGACAAGAAGGAACAACTTAGTTTGAAGTGAAAGGTAAAGAAGAGGAAAACTATGTCTCTATTCATATATTTTTAAAACTCCCCAGGCATCCTTTAAAAAAAATCCTAAACATCAGGTTGTGAAACCATCCTGAGCAAGCTGCTTTCCATTCTGCTTGTGAGTAGTTAAGACAGAAAGGGAGCGCATTTTGACGGCGCACATTTGAAAGGTGATAATGCTACCGGATCCATTGATTATAAACTCATGAACTTTTAGGGCATCCAAACGGAGATTGTTGGATCACAAATGCAGCTGACATCACAGATGACTGAATACCAGCAAACTACTTGACACACTGCAAGGTGCCAAAAGATTTCAAATAAGAGCCAGTTGTAACAGAAGCAGTAAAACAGGCCTCTCTTGAGATCTGCTTCTTAAGATCCTAAGAAAAGTGTTTCGGAAGAGATGTGAGGAAAAGTTTTAGGCAGTAACAGTGAAACAGTGAAAGCTACCTGAGTCAGAAAGTCTTTAAGCTGGAGAGATGACAACTCCCAGAAGGCAGAAAACTAAAGAAGATATGTATGAGAAGTTTGCAATAATAACATTTCTCTTAACGTTGAGCTTTAAGAGACAATTCAAGCATCTAGGAAAAAAAGAGGTTTAAGATCCATGTATCATAATTATTACAAGTTTAATAAAGCATCATTTAATTCCATTTATTTTCTTCACTAGAATTTGCTGGAAATACATCTTCAGCACTCACTGCTTTTAGGATAAAAAAAATCACATTTCTTTGGAGAACAAAAGAGTTATACCCTTCTACATTTCAAGTACTTTCTTTTAAAATCTCTATTTCCATCCCATGTTTGTAGTGTGTCACTTGCACACTTTGTATAGTCCCGAAGCTGCACAGTGACTGTTTCTCACCCAGAGTGTCTCCTTCAGAGCACTCCACAGAGCACTGTACCACCTTCTTTCTGAAACTGCACCTTGCTATACAACAGGAACCCATTTCAACCTTGCTTGTTAGGAATGCATATACTGTGTGCTATCACCTGGTGCCAACTGGATGTTCACTTAATATTCCTGGATGGACAGATGAATGGATGCATAGAATTCTAGGCATTGAGAATCTCTTCAGTTGGACTAATATGACTTCAAGAAATACTGAAAACTTGAATTCAGCCCTTTGTAATTTCTTCTTTCCTTGCCTGCTTATCATTTCTCTCTCTTGGTGTGTAATTGTACTGTTTGATATTTTTTGTTTTGATTTGTAAGATGCATAGATTGTGTTATATAATAAATTACAAAAATTCCATAGAGGTAAGTAAGCTCTTTAAGTTAAAATTTAATAGTCTGTTATGAAGAGTAAATGAATTTTTCACTAGAAACAAGATACTGGTTTATGTAATGTAGGAGAGCAGGGGCTGAAGGGCTTAGTAAGTTTTCATAAAAGCCCAAATGTATCACCACTGTGGAAAATTGTAGACATTTCAGGAGTAGCATAAGGTCAGGGAGAGTGAGAAGGAAAAGGAGATTGGCTTTGCCAAGGAAGAAAGACAATAGCAAAGAAAAATGTATTAAGACATACTTTATTCAAATCAATTAATTTTCAGAAAATTTGTAAGCTTTCTATGTAGCAGATAGCACACATTTTGAACACAATCACTCAGATTCCAGCTTTACATATAATTAAAGATGTGAATCTTACAGAAATGACTGACCTCTTGTGAAAGATAAACTAATATAAAACTGCTACTCAGTTCTGTTGGAACCAAACAGAAAGTTTAATTATGAATTATTTTTAGAATATTCTTAAGAATCATAACTAAAATATTCTATCACATCTTAATTCACATATTAACAAAATTATACCTACTTATATCATATTGAGATATCAGATTTGAAAAAAAAACTAGTATGGTTGGTCTGGATAGCAGTATCCTTAAAGACACTATTTATTATCATCATCATCATCATCAACATCATCAGAATAAATTAATAATCAACAGAAACTGACATATGTATTTTAATTTTGAATATAAGCAGGAGTAATTTACACACAAAATACTTAACAAAGACCACAAATGACAATTGAATCTTGTACATTCCCCAATAAGACAAAGGATGCACAAATGTTTAAAAATGAAATACACATAGGTACCAGAACTATATACACAGTATTATTGAAAAATGAGATAGGATTCAGGTCACCAATACTAAGGGGAGGTTCTCTAAAGTACAGTTTTGAACAAGATTAAAGCGCTGGCATCTATCACCTGACAGCTGAAGAAAACTTTCCATCAGACAGAAATTCCAGGGCATGTTAGAAAGCACACAGGTCACGTGAGACTTGGCATCTCTTAGTCTAAAGCACAAAGGGCATAAAGTTCAAGGAAGTTAAGGTTTCAATTTGTGTACATGTTGCCTTGCAGGTTCAACAGCCAGCTTCTCATTAGCATGTTCCAAATTTCTGCTTTGATTGTAGAATCACTGATCATTTGCAAAAAATTTAAAATTTGTTCCTAGCCCACCTTCTCTGATTTTCTATAATAAACACATGAAACTCAAGAAGAATGAAGACTGAAGTGTGGACACTATGCCCCTCCTTAGAATTGGGAACAAAACACCCATGGAAGGAGTTACAGAGACAAAGTTTGGAGCTGAGATGAAAGGATGGACCATGTAGAGACTGCCATATCCAGGGAACTACCCCATAATCAGCATCCAAATGCGGACACCATTACATACACTAGCAAGATTTTATTGAAAGGACCCAGATGTAGCTGTCTCTTGTGAGACTATGCCGGGGCCTAGCAAACACAGAAGTGGATGCTCACAGTCAGCTAATGGATGGATCACAGGGCTCCCAATGGAGGAGCTAGAGAAAGTACCCAAGGAGCTAAAGGGATCTGCAACCCTATAGGTGGAACAACATTATGAACTAACCAGTACCCCGGAGCTCTTGACTCTAGCTGCATATGTATCAAAAGATGGCCTAGTCGGCCATCACTGGAAAGAGAGGCCCATTGGATTTGCAAACTTTATATGCCCCAGTACAGGGGAATGCCAGGGCCAAAAAGGGGGAGTGGGTGGGTAGGGGAGTGGGGGTGGGTGGGTATGGGAGACTTTTGGTATAGCATTGGAAATGTAAATGAGCTAAATACCTAATAAAAAATGGAAAAAAAATTGCAGATGTCTTGATTCATGATCAGTTATGTTGCTTCTATGGAAGTTCATGAGTTAAGGTTGCCAAGCATCTCTGGCTCAATTTTTTAAATTTAATTTAATTTATTTTACTTATTCACTTTACATCCCATTCACTGGCCCCCTCTGGGTCACTCCTTCCCACAATCCTTCCCCTGTCCACTCTCCCCTTCTCCTCTGAGCGGGTAGAGGACCCCTGGATATCCCCCAACACAGGCAATTCAAGTCTCTGCTAGGCTAGGCATTTCCTCTCCCACTGAGACAAGGCAGCCCAGCTAGAATAACATATCCCATGTACAGTCAACAGCTTTTGGGACAGCCCCCACTACAGTTGCTCAGGACCCACATGAAGGTCAAGCTGCACATCTGCTACATATGAGCAGGGAGGACTAGGTCCAGCCCGTGGATGTTCTTTGGTTGGTGGTTCAGACTCTGAGAGACCGAAGGATCCAGATTACTTGACTCTGTTGGTCTTCCTGTGGAGTTCCTATCCACTTCAGGGCCTCAATCCTTCCTCTTATTCTTCTATAAGAGTCCCCAAGTTTCATCCACAGTTTGGCTGTGAGTGTCTAACTATATCTGTCTGAGTCAGATACTGGGTGGAGCCTCTCAGAGGATACCATGCTCCTGTCTGCAAGAGTAACCAAGTATCATTAGTAGTGTCAGGGATTGGTGCTTGCCCATGTGATGAGTCTCAATTTGGGCCAATTGTTGATTACCCATTTTTCTCAGACTCTGCTCCATCCCTCATCCCTCCTTTTCTTGTAGACAGAATAAATTTTGGATTGAAAATTTTGGTAATGGATTGGTGTCTCCGTTGCTCCAATAGGGTTCCTGTCTGGCTACAGGAGGTGATCTCTTCAGGTTCCATATCCACCATGTAGTGAATCACAGCTAAAGTCACTCCATTGATTCTTGGGTGCCTTCCTTATCCCAGGTCTCTGTCTTGTCCTGGAACTATCTCCCACTTCATCACCCCTGTCAAGTGTAGATTTCCATTCATCTGGCCATCTCTCCTGTCCTTGTTCATACTTGATCATGAACCCCCCTATCTCCCTCCCCATTCTGCATTCCTTCTAAGTCCCTCCCTCCATCTTTCTTTTATGGCTATTTTATTCCCCCTTCTAAGTGAGATCCAAGCTTCCTCACTTGGGCCTTCCCTCTCGTTTAGCTTCTTTGGTTCTTTGGAGTGCAAATGGTTCCTCTATTTTATGGCTAATATCTACTTATAAGTGAGTACATACCATGCACAATCTTTTAGGACTGGGTTACCTCACTCAGGATGATATTCTCAAGTACCATCTGTCTGCTTGCAAAATTCATGATGTCTTTGTTTTCAATAGCTGAATATCATTCCATTGTTTTTGTACCACATTTTCTTTATCAGTTGAGTAACATATAGGTTGTTTCCAGTTTCTGACTATTACAAATAAAGCTGCTATGAACATAGTTGAACAAGTGTCCTTGTGGGGTGGTAGAGCATCTTTTGGGTATGTGCCTGGAGTGGTATAGCTGGGTCTTGAGATAGAATCATTTCCAATTTTCTGAGAAAATGCCAAATTGATTTCCAAAGTAATTGTACAAGTTTGCACTCCCACCAGCAATGAAAATGTGTTCTCCTTGCTCCACAACTTTATATCACTTAATTATTTATAGATAGCAAAATGTGTAGTCTTCTGGTGTCTTTGTGACAAATGTGTATTTTGCAAAAATAGACAACAGGAGCAAAAAATTGCACAATAAGTTGAAAGTATTACAAAGAAATGAAACGTGATAAAGTTGTTGAAAAAAGAGTAGCTGGTCATGTCAATGTTGACACTTGCCAGAGGGATTCTAGATGTACAGGAAGGGAAAATTAAGGAGGGAAGACATGTGAGGAAAGCAGATGGGCTTGGAAAGATGATGATACCCAGAGGAAGCAATGTCAACAAGAACCACTATGTCTAAGGAATAATAAGGAAGGAGCAGAGAATTAAATGTGAAGAGTTGTAATGTAGGAAGCAGATTCCATTCTTAGGAATCTAAAAATATGACATGTGTTAGAGAAGACATGCTCTCTGCAAGCTAACAATGTAAGCAAGCAAATGGTGTTTGAAGTCCTTCTCTGTAAGTTTTGATTATATGATAAAATATTTTAATTCCCAGCATTACTAAAGCTTTACGTTGCAATACAGTAAAATATACATCTTATAATTTCGCATTTTGTTGTAAATTGTTAATGTTTTGATAAAATTACACTATAACTTTTCCAGGAGATTAATGAAGTCCTTTTTATAGTTTGCACACAGAGTCATATGGGCATCTACTCCTTTACATAGTGAGATTGGATGCCTGTTAAAGAAAAGATTCAGAAAACTACACTTTGAGTTGTGGCTCATGGGATTCCAGACTCTAAAAATAGCATGTGGTGTTGGCACAAACCTTAGTTGCCTTCCAGAACTTGAAGGAAAAAAAAATATATATATATAATATTACACTGGACTCAGAAATGAAGAAGTTCAGCTAGAACTAACATGAAAGGCTCTTACCTGAATACTAACTAGCTCTAGTACCAGAAAGTTCTATATAAGCTGTCAAGGGATAAAAGCACTCATAGGGTGCTTGCTTATTAAGGATATGATAGCTGTAAATGTTATGAACCATTATGGAAAGAATGGAGAGCTGAAATACCTCTGGGGTAACTAATAGCCACCTACTTAGACTTAACGTCCACTCAAGAAGAGGTGGTTCATGTCTGGCCCTGTAAAGTTGGAGGTTGAAGAAATGGTAGACCTTAGAGAAGAACATTCTACCACCATGCTCCTATGCCAGCATAATTCCCAAGTGCATTCTAACTGTTCATATTTATGGCCACAAAGAACTTTGTTTTTACCAAAGGGATGAGACCATTGCAGAATGCCAAAGCTGGATAAAGTGCAAAGAACAAAATGTAAAACCTTTTAAACACTGACACAGACAGTCCAAAACAAAATTCAACAACTGATTTCATGTGAGAGATCACAGCTGAAAATATATGCATGCAACCTTCTCACTGTATAAAACTGCATGTAGGGTGTGTGTACAAACTGCACATAAAATATAAATGTAACTGTGTTTAGATTTTGAACACAGCCCAAAATATCTCATTCTATTGGTACAAATATTATAAGATATTTTCTCATTTTAAGTCCAAGCTTCAAACAGTTCAGACAGGGATACCCAATCTGCTTGGAGTGAAGAAAATGATATTTAGCTGAAAATGAAGATCGTTAGAGTTCAGAGGACAATGACCTCAAATTTTGTAGTAATAGAGTAAATCTCAACATGCATATGGTTTAAGCATTATCATAATAAAATTAGGACATGAAGTAGTAGGGTACATTCATGCTGAGCTCCTCAAAGCTTCAAGAAAAGTTCGATTGATCGAATTTCTCCTCAGGACTACAGAGAAATGTAAAGCATAAAGAACCACAATAGCTTCAAATAGGTATTTCACTCGTGGGATGTAGTTTTATATAGACACAGTCGTCAATAATCCTTAATATATAAGGTGTCTTACCAAATAGATTAAGCACATGTGAAAATAAATATCACCCAGTTTATAAAGGGACAATTGAACTGAAAATATAACAGTGCCATGACCACAGATGAGCAATTTCTTGGTAACTCATGATGGAAGGGCATTTATTTTGGCATAAAAAGAACCATGTGATAAATGAAAGAGTATATGGATGAAAATAACTGAACTAATTTCCCAAGGAAACTTCATTTGGAGTTTGCAGAAGCCAGCTGGGGCATTGTGTTGAGTTTTTATCACATCGCTACATAATTTGGCATTAAAATTGCTTATAACACATTTCCTAATGCTGTCTCCAGAGTGAAAGTAGCTAAGCCATTAGAATTCCTGAGATTGGAAGGTTCACATTTGTGAATTCTCAGTGTATTCGCTGCATTTCTGTTGCTGTTTTTATACAACTCTGACCAAAGATAATGTGGGGAAGAAAACCTTCATTTTCTCTTAGAGTATATATAATCTAGCCATCAGGGGAGAGAAGAATGGTTACTTAAGGAAGGACCCTAGAGGCAGGAACAGAAGGAGAGGCTGAAGGAGTGCTGCTTACTAGCTTGCTTTCTCTGGTTTGTTCAGCAACTCTCTTATACAACTCCAAGGATGGCATTGCACCAATGGGCTGGACACTCTTGTATCAAAACGCAATTAAGAAAATGCCCCCAACAGTCAAGCACACAGGCCATTCTGAAAGAGAAAATCCCCCAACTAAAGTTCCCTTGACCCAAATGACTCTGGTATTTTTCAAGTTGACAAATATGAACCCACATCCTCAGTAATCAAATAAGAGAATTTTTATATTTTCACATACTTTGGTTGAAATTGCTTAAATTAAGCACACAATTTAACAAAATCTCTGAAGTAAGCATGTGTAAGGATAATGTAGGAGAGAGGGAGAGAGGGAGAGGGAGAGGGAGAGGGAGAGGGGGAGGGAGAGGGAGAGGGAGAGGGAGAGGGAGAGGGAGAGGGAGAGGGAGAGGGAGAGGGAGAGCGAGAGGGAGAGGGAGAGGGAGAGGGAGAGGGAGAGGGAGAGAGAGAGAGAGAGAGAGAGAGAGAGATGCTTTTGTCTTAAGTTTGTGTTTATTTGTATTTTAATAGCAGTACATCTTCAACTCTTTTAAGATTTGATTTTATTCTATTATTTTTTTTTGAGACAGAGTGACAGCACAGCCTTTGCTGGCCTGGAACCTCCTTTGTAGATCAGGTTGGCTTTGAACTCAGAGATCAACCTATTTGTGCCTCTCAAATCACCACCATGCCCACTAAAGTTATTTTATGTTCATATATACTAAAGTCACATAGAAGCAGTTATCAAAACACTAAAATTTTTAATTACATTGATGACTAATTTACACTATTAAAGATCCCTGGCTGAGACATGTGTTACACAATTGATAAACCACCATGTTTGCTTTCAATCAACATGGAGTGCATGAGAAAATAGACAAGTAGGTTATTTAAACGTAGTATACATTATGAAAGAAAATGGGAACAGGGAAATATGAGAGTGAGAGAATTTATCTTTTGGAACTTATAGGAAGAAATGGATCATGGGACTGCCCTGGGCAGACTTAACAAGCAAGGATGCTGTGGGTGTCAGGATCTGTTTAAGAGGAATTTCTAATTTAACAAAGCTAGAGCACATTCTAGTCTGGCTTGACCCAACATATAGGCAAGAGGAAACGCAGTCTGTTTTGAGATCTGCACATTTTGGATTGGCTGAACAATCCAGATAACATGGCAGAATAACATGGAAAGCTAGTTCATGGGCAGGCTTGTGGAGCACTCTGAGAGGCAAGGGTGAATAGTCAAGCTTTAAAAAATTCTATTTTGATTATGCAGAGTCCCCTTTCTACATGGAAGTATGACTTATCTGTGCTCATTTTAATTGATAATTTGTCAGGTAAAATATGTGAATTTGTATTCTTCTAACTAGAATTATCCTTGAGCTTTCTTTAAAAAGGGAAAGAATATTAGTTGTGCTATTTCTACTTTCAGTATTGTCTTCCTAATGTGTGCGGTCATTATGTCAGTGCTCTCTGCTTTCCTTGTGATTTCCTGGTGTATTTTATGTGTTAACAACTTTGCACTGTCTAAAAATACATTTCTTATTTTAATTTGACCTTTATTTTCATGTAGAAACATTTTAAGAGGTAGGACAGTTAAGCTTCTTTCTCATTTCTTTTCACTAGAAAACCACTTTCACCCTCAGTTTTAACATTCAATTTGTATTTCTTTCTAGAACTTTAAACAACGTATTAGCATACACAACTACTTGAAACTGACAGTGCTGGGGGAACATGAATGCTACTGTCCCTCACCTCCCAACTTTCTTTGTTTCTCCTCACACATCCTAGCTCAATATCTTGTTCAGAAATTCTCATGTTTGCTCATTAGCCCTTTCCTAATCTGGATGGCAGCTATCAGTTTCTCCATTCTTTCATGTCTCAGGCACCTAGGCATCAACAGTATGTAAGGTCGATGCTTTCCCCATAGGAATGTGTGCTGGCAAGTGACTTAAGTCTAAGTTGTTTGTATGGGTCACAAGATACCAGTGTCTCCTGACATTAGTTATGTATTTAACAAGCTCTCAAGAGATGCCTCACAGACAGCATCATCTGTCATTTGTAAGGCAGCTGAGAATCTTGTCTGGGCTCCTGAAGGCATTTGTAGGCAGGCAGCTAAGAAACAAGCATTTATTGCATGCCCACGGGGTGCAATGAGCTAGGCGCTTGTTAGTTATTCTTTCACCACAGATGAGTCTCTGAGGATGAAAAAACTCATCACAACTGACAGGTATTGACAGAAGCAACAGAAATGAGAACTACATACCTACCAGCCCACTAGACGGCATAGTTACAAAAACAAGACTAGAAACTGAATGGACAGCAGAAGGACAACATGCTGAACCTTTGAGGCAGGTGGCCCTCTTTGTCTAACTATTGCTTATTTTTATATCTGGTTCAATTTTTTCAAGTTTATCATTTAAACCTGAAAATAAAAACTCACAGAAGCTTCCAGAAAAATAAAATTACTGGATATCAACCCCCTTTGTTGTATCAAGCAACCCCGCTACTTGTTTTTTCACTCTTAATTTTGTTTTGCTGAATCTTCAGCAATAAGGTCTTATCACCTAGCTTTGCTGGGTACCAAAAGGAATACCATGAACCAGAACTATTTCAGGGAGGGGGCATACCTCTGGGACATCTCTGACAAAGAGCTCATGTACAAATACACATTTAACATTGGGGATTTTGGTTTATTTACCTAATTCTGTATATTTTTCTAATGTATATTTTCAGCATCTTTATCAAAACTGGAGTAGAGATAGCTGGATACATTTATCTGGGTCCTTTTTCTATTCCAAGGATCTATGTGTATACTTTTGAGCTAATAACATGGCCTTTTATTACCATGGCGCTGTAGTATAACTTGAAATTAAATATCTTCATACCTTTCTTTCATGGTATTGTTGTTGTTGTTCCTCTCCTCTCCTCCCCTCCTCCTTCCTCCCTCTTTCTCTTCCTCCTCTGATTTTCCTCCTTCTCCTCTTCTTTTTCTTCTTCTTTTTCTTCTTCTTCTTCTTCTTCTTCTTCTTCTTCTTCATTTTCTTCTTCTTCTTCTTCTTCTTCTTCTTCTTCTTCTTCTTCTTCTTCTTCTTCTTCTTCTTCTTCTTCTTCTTTCGTGCTTCTACACACATTTTAAATACTATTTTTCATATGTTTTTGAAGATCAATACATCTTGATCAGTATTGCATTGAATCTGTGTTTTGTTTTGGCAGGATGGCAATTCTCCTGACATTCACTCTTCTTATACATGAGCAAAGATCTTTCTTATCTTACTAATATTTTCTTTAGAGCATTGAAGTTTTCACTGTAAAGATCTTTCAGATTATTGATTCTGTTTATCCCTATGTGAGGAGATTTGGTGTTTGTTTTGAATGGCATTGTTTTATTGATTTGTTTAATATGTTGTTGTGGGTTTTAGGAAGGTCCTAATGTTTTCTGTGAGTGTTAATTTTGTATCCTGCTACTTTGCTGAATGGGTTTATCAGTTCTAAGAGGTCTTGGTAGAATTTTTTGTCTCTTAAGTATGGGATCATATATCTTCTGCCAAAAAGGAATGATTCGATTTCTTTCCCTCCCATTTGTATTCCATGTATTTCATTTTCTTGTCTTATTGCTCTTTCTAAGACGCTAAGCACTATATAGAATAGCAGAGAGGACACACCCTTCTTTTGTTCCTGTAATTAGTGGCAAGAGCTGAAGTTTTCTACATTTGCAGCTATACACTGGTAATGCTTACCTTTATGGAGTTGAATTTTTCTCCCTCTATCGCTAGCCTCTCCATTACATTTATAATGAAGGGGTACTGGGTTTTGTTCAAGGTTTTTTTTTTTTCTATATTGATTAAAAGGATTGATTTCTTTTAGTTTGCTTCTGTGGTGAATTGTATTTCTTGATTTACTTGGAATGAAGCCAACCTTATTAGGATGCACATCTTTTTCGTGTGACTTAAATTCAGCTTGTAAGAGTTTGGCAGTGATCCTCCCTTTTCTACTTTGTGGACTACTTTGATGGATATTGGTGTGAGCTCTTCCTTGAAAGTCTTGTGGAACCCTACTGTGAATCCATGTGATCCTGGCGAGTTCATTTAAGGGTGGGAAAGGGGGCTTTTTTTTTCATTACATTTTCAGTCTTGCTGTAGATTATACATCTGTTTAAATGATTTATTTCATCTTGATTTAAAATTAATAGACCATAAGCACATAGAAATGTATCCATTTCTAGAGTGGAATCTAGGTTTTCAACATATATGCTTATTCTTTTCTGAATTTCATCGGCATATTTACTTATGTGTTCCTTTCTACCTCCAACTTTATTAACATGGGTATTCTCTCTCATTCATTTAGTTAATTTTGCTAAAAATATGTCAATCCTGTTAAACTTTTCAAAGAAGCAACTCTACTTCACTGTTTGTACTTTTTTCCATTCATATTTCATTAATTCTATGCTGATCTTGGTTATTTCTTCTTGTCCACTACTTTTTTGGTTTTGTTTTGTTCTCAGTTTCCAAATCATTAAAGTGCATTATTGAGTTATTTATTCTCTCTCTCTCTCTCTCTCTCTCTCTCTCTCTCTCTCCCTCCCTCCCTCCCCCCCCTCTCTCTCTCTCTGTGTGTGTCTTTGGTTCTATCTCTGTGTATGTCTCTGTATGTGTTTATTTGTCTCTCTGTCTCTATACACACACACACATATATTGTCTCTGTGTTTCTTTGTTTCTCTATCTATCTCTTAATGGAGGCAACTATTGCTATAAACTTTCCTGTTAGCATGCCTTTCATAGTTTTTTTTTTCCTAGAAATGGGTACATTGTTTTCATTCATTCAATTCAAATATTTTTTTTAAATCTCACACTTGATTTCCTCAGTGATTTTCGTATGTGTGATTTTTCAGAGCTGAAGTGCATCTTTCCTGTCTTCCTTTTACTTTAAATGTTTCTGTGCAGTAATTATCCATTATTCTAATAGGTCTGCCATGTATTTGTTATTTAATAGAGTGTTATTTGGTGTGTGAGGATTTGTATTTTCTGTAGGTTCTATTGTGGTTGATATCTAGCTCTCTTGCATTGTAGTCAAGTAGAACACAGAATTCTACTTCAACTTTCCTGTGTTTGTTAAGGCTTGCTTTGAGTCCTGGAATGTGGTACACCGTGGAGAAAATTCAGTGTGCTACTAAGAAGAATGTGTATCCCTTAGTGCTTGGTTGGAATGTTCTGTACTGACTGATAGTTTGATTTGTGTTGTCATTTAACTCCACTGTTTCTTCTTTGAAGTCACCCACTATCACTATTTTCAGAATAAACCATGGCTATATACTTTATAGTGTTTGTTTTATAATGTTGGGTATACCTCTATTTTGTGGATATGTATTTAAAATTGTAATATCCTCTTGATGGGCTGTTTTCTATGATATGAAGTGGTTTCTTTATTTCTTCTGACTTGTTTTGGCTTGATATTTATTTCATAGGATATGCGAATATACCTGTTTGTTTCCAAGTTCCATTTCCTTGTACTATCTTTTTTTTCCCCATCCCTCTGAGATGGTTTTTATCCTTGATAGTTCCTTAGAGGCAATAAAAAGATGGATCCTAAATAATATATTAATATGTTAATCTGACTTTTTATTTGGGAATTAAGACCATAAATATTTACAGTTATTATAGAATGGTGTGTGATGACTTTGTGGTATTTTCTTAGACATCTTTTGATTAACTCTGTTCCTGTAGGTTGTTTCTCACGGTGGCACATGATGTTTATCTTTTCTTCCCAGTCTGAAGAACTCCTGCCACTCTCCTCTATAGAGCTGGCTTAGTGCTCGTTAATTCCTTTAGCTTGTTTTTATCATGCAAAGTTTTTTTGTTTTTCCTTCATTTATAAAAAAATGACCTGGCTCAATATTATATTTAAGACTGGCATTTGTGATTTTTCAGAGCTGAAGTGCATCTTTCCTGTCTTCCTTTTACTTTAAATGTTTCTGTGGAGTAATTATCCATTATTCTAATAGGTCTGCCATCATGTGATGGTGCCCGTCTCTCTTGCAACTTGCAATATCTTTTCTTTATGTTTTGTTTTTATGCTTAAACTCCACCAAGGGAAGCTTATTTTCTGGTCCTTTTGGGTATTTGCAGGCCTTTTGTACCCATATGAGTAACTCTTTCTCAAAAATTGGCAATTTAAAAAAATTTAAAAGAATAATTGGACTTTGAGGTCAATATTTTAAAATATCAGTAATATTATATATAAAACATATATTTTAGAATTAAATTTTACAAGTATTGTTATATTCAAAAACTTTTTTATAATTTTTGAAATATCTATTCAATTAAAACAGAATAGTATTACTTTGTTTTCCCTATTTCTCTTTACCTCTCTGAGGAACCCTCCCTCCAAAATCTCCCATGGTCTTCCCTTTCAAGCTGATAGTCAGCCTCTCTCTGTCTCTCTGTCTCTGTCTCTGTCTCTCTCTGTCTCTCTCTGTGTGTGTGTGTGTGTGTGTGTCCAAGTGTATGGGGGTATGTGTGGTATACATATACATGTGAATGTCTTATGGTTTCTATTGCTATGATGAAATACCATGACCAAAGCAAATTAGAGACGAAAGGGTTTATTTGGCTTACACTGCCACATTGCTGTTTATAATCAAAGGAAGTCAGAACAGGAACTCAAATGGGGCAGAAATCTCGAGGCAGGAGCTGGTGCAGAGGCCATGGAGAGGTGCTACTTACTGACTTTCTTGACATTACTTACTCAGTCTGCTATCTTATAGAATTCAGGACCATCAGCCCAGGGATGGCACCTCCCACCATGAACTGGACTCTCCCATGTCAATTATTAATTAAAAAGTACCCTACACCTGGCTATTGTCAAGGCATTTTATTAATTGATAGCCCCTCCTCTTAGATAACTTTAGCTTGTGTCAAGTTGGCAGAACTATCCAGTACCATATGCTTTCACACAGGTGTATATAAATTGCAGATGTTAATGTTCACTGTATTCTTTGGCAATGATCTTTTTATTGCCTGCTCTGTTGAGATGGTATCTCTTCCTGGTTGGCTAGGTGGCTACTCAATGAGCATTTGGGATCTGCTTGTCTCTACACTCTTCCCTGGGGCTTTGATGTTAACAGTCATGGCCCAACCCGCCCAACTTTTAAGTCAGTGCTGGGCATCCCAATTCAGGTCTTCTACTTGTACTGCAATTAATTTCCACACTGACCCATCTTCTCAGATGAAACAACACACACTTTTGAGTCTTCTGTTCGCCCATGGTCTACATGGAGATTGTCTTTTCCTATGTGATTACATAAACTAGATCTGTCTTTGGGCATACACCTTGGCACTGATGAATGATCAATATTTAGACATGTTCCCTTTCTCTGAACTTTAGTCTTTATAAGCACACTATAACTAGGAAAAGCAGATTTGTGTGTCTGTGTGTCTGTCTGTCTATGTGTTCATGTGTGCATGTTTGTGGGCTGCTTCACAAGCCAAAGTAGGGGGTGGGTGTTAGCTACTACAGAGGTGGAGTTACAACTAGTTTTGTGATGCCTGGCATGTATATAGGAAAAGGAATTCGGCCTTATCCATTTGTACCACTTCTCCAGCTTCTGAGACTTTAATTTCTCAAGTCTGTCTCTTGTACAGAACCTTGACTGAGACCATTCAGACTTGTTACTATCTGTCTGCCTAATTTTGGTTCTTTAAGGTCAGAGAAATGATTTTTCATTTTCAGTCGACTCTGGAGTTGTAAGGTAAATCAGTCTAGCAATCTCTAGTTGGATTTGATTCCTCTACCTCTGTTATTTCCTCTTACCCAGTTAGCCAGTGGGTTGCTTTCACTTTACACCTGTAAGAACATGGGAGCTGTGACCAAATGACTCTCTCTCTCTCTCTTTTGATTCATTTTTTTATTAAATCTTTTCTTTATTTACATTTCTAAGTAGATCTTTCCCCAGGATTTTCCATAAATTCACTTGGGGCAGAGAAGGCAAGGCAATGATTTTTTTGGCTGCATCATCTGTTGTCATATTTTATCTATATCACAACAGGCCCTGATTCTCATTATTTCAACCTTATCAAGGGTTACGCTGTAAATATGGTACCATCCCTACATTCATAGGTAAAGAAATGTCAGTATGATTTTGGTAGCGGTGCGGTTTCAGAAACTAATTATAAGACCAGAGTAGAAACTTCAGAGACAAGACACTTTCTGAAAACAATGTCGGAAGGCACTTTCTAGAACCCAGAATGTGACTTCAGTACATACAGAGGGCCTTCTAGTCTCCAGATGTATGAGAAATAATTCCTGTGGTCCTAGACTTGTCTAGCTTATAGTATTTTATAATACCACATCCAAATGGCCTAGGTTGATTAAAGCAATTAGGTGATTTTTTTTATTAGCCCTTTGAATCTTTAAATGGATCTTTCTGTAAACAACAAACTTTTAGTATTCTGAAAGTATCAGGGCCTATTGCTCACTAAGGACTGGATGACTGTTCCTGCCAAGAATCCACAGGATAGACACTCTATGAAGGAATAGAAGTTAAGGTGATACACATCTGTTCTGTGCAAATTATGGGAAACACTTGACTCAGCTTCCTTTAATGGATACTCTAAGAACAATCCAAGAAACAGAATGAGGTCTCACACAACCACATCTGTGTGCAGGAAGAGTCGTTAAAGCCAATTCACTCAACAATCTTCTGAGGAAAAAATGCTCAGCTCTTAAGCCCTTGATTTGCAGCTTAGATGGTGGAGTGCCAGTTGAATGGCCCTAATAGGTACCATTTGTAATCATTCCCCTTAATTTTATACACAGCGCTAATAAGTAGGCCTCTTTCTCCATTTATACTTGTGAGTGGTTGGGAAAACTTTAAAAAGGCTAATATAAATTATTCAAATTGCTCAAAGCCATCTAGCAGGAACTCTCAGGATTACTGAAATGGTTCAAAGAAATACCTCTTAAGTACCAACTAAGTACCTTCTCGTTAATTTCCTTTAGGCATCTGTGTCTTTGAGTAATTGCCCTTTGAAGAAAACTTTCTCTTATATTTAAGTGCTTCTGTCCCTCTGTCCCCTCCATAGCCTTCTGTCATTGTTTATTTTAAGCTTATTAAAAGTTCAGTGACCATCGCATGCACACAGCGCCCTTCGACTTATTTCTAGAATAAAGGTGTCTTACCAACTTTGTCCTTCCCGATATTTGCAGGAAGTATTTCTGCTTCCTCTTCCTTTTTCCTCACTTACTCTCCAATCATTTCTCCTTCATTGAACTTCTACACTGCTTATATGAATTGTTCCAGTGAGATAATAATAATTACCCTAAACCCTTTATGTAATGTACTTTGCTACATACTCTAAAGGCTATTTGACCATTTAACAGTTAAAGGTCCCAACAGTTTTCTAGCATTCCTGCTATTTCAAAGACACAAAAGAGTTAAATAAGATTAACAACCCTTTCCACACACCTAAACTCTTGATGGTCTATAATAGTATTGGTAGGGGGAAGAGTCTTCAGATAATCATAAAATTTCCCCTCACCAACTTACTGATTATTCTAGAGCAGCGGAACCTTCAGATCACATTTTGTAGGTAACATCTTTCAGAATAAGGTTCATGAGAGTGGAGTTACTTACAGGATCCTGACCCGCATAGGACAAAAAGAACTCTGTTTACCTTCCCTGGACAGACTTCTATCTAGCAAGTTTCCCAAAAGTAAATGACTCTAGAGTCTGAAATTCTAGACTCACAGGGAGGAAGATACTTCGGCTTTGCCTTTATTGGAGTTTGACCTCAAATCTGTATTTCTACTTTCAGTATCTACTTGTCAAGATCAGTAAAAGTGGTAAACTCCATTTCCTTAAGGAAGCTGTCATTGCCAACACCAGGAATATGACATTGCCTTCTCTTCAGACAGAAATGAAGTGTAGTTCTCTAACCATGTGGTGTGTGTGTGTGTGTGTGTGTGTTTTCACTAAATTTCTTGAGACCTGGGTCATCTAGTGTTGAGTAAAGAGTCAAGATCTATGAAATCCAGATTGGATTTCTTCAGCCAAGCCAGGAGATGGAGTGTATTTTCCTAGGTCTGGTTCCTCATCTCCTATAGAGCCCAAAGTAGATATGAATCATATTTCTGTAAGATGAATAAGTATTGTAAGTTGAAGAGTATCCAGACAGAATGTGTGTCAATGAAGCATTTCATGTTAACACAAAGAAGAAAGTGCTAAGTCCTAAAATATATTTTTCTTATGATAAAGAGAAATTTTAACTCCTTGTAGTATGGTTATCAAAAACTCCACTTCAGAAACAATACTTTCTATATACTGCTAACATCAAATTTAAAGTTCAGTTGTGTACGGATTAAGCAATGTCTTCCCAAATGTACACCTCATAGAACCAATGAATACAACTTATTTCAAAAAGAGAACTTGAGTTTATAAGAAGTTGCAATAAGGTTTTACTAAAACATAGCTCATGACCTAGATGCTGAAGAGAAGAGGGAAACTGGGACATGAATCCTCACAAGGGGAGAAGCATTGATAATGAGGGAAACAATTTTAAGTAATGTATCTTCATGTCTATGAATATCAAGGGATGTGGACTATTAAATGCCAGGGGAGATCGAAGGGGTCTCCTTTAGATTTCTAGTTATATACAGCTTTCCAGTACCTTGACTTTGGACTTCTAGTCATCACCAAAAGTGAGAAAATAAATTCCTGCTGTTTTAAATCATATGATTTGTGACATTTTGTTCTGGAAGCTTTAGGAAGTCCAAATGCAAATTATATGCATCACTTTGTATGGGATATTTGGCAATCTCATTTAACTTTTTACTTTGTGGATAGATAATTTCCTAAGTGTTGTAATGAGCTTATAAATTTGTTCAAATTTTGTGTATATTGTTAATTATATTAGTTTCATCTCTGGTCATAGTGAGGTTGCTGAGAACTAGATGTATCTTTCTTTTGTACAATACTGTGAAACAAATTAAAGTCTATAATCAAAAGAAAGGATAAGTATTATAAGAAAATAGAGTTTACCTCAAGTAATAGTTGACGGATACTTTAAAACTTGAAAACTCTATTGGATATGAGAACAAATATGATAGCCAAAATATATGAATAACTCAAGGAATAAGATATCAAAACTCCAAATAATTCCATTGAATAGGGTACAAATCAAAACAATTTTCAATAGAGGAAACTCAAATGGCTAGGAAACATTTAAAGATATGTTTAACATCCTTAGCCATCAGAAAAAATGCAGATCAAAACTACTTTCAGATTCCATCTTATATTTGTCAGAATGGCCAAGATCAATAACACAAGTAATAAATCATGCTGGCAAGGATGTGGAATAAAGGAGACACTCACCCATTGCTGCTGGATATGCAAACTAAGACAGCTCCTATCAAACCAAGTATAGTGGCTCCTCAGAAAGATGGGAACCAATCTACAGCAAAATCTAGCTACACTATTCTTAGGCATATACCCAAAGGGTACTTCACTTACCACAAGGACATTTGCCTAAGCATGGTGTTTGTTGGTCTACTCATAATAAACAGAAATTGAAAGCAATGCAGATATTCTTCAACAGAAGAATAAAGAAAGTGCAGTACATTTAAACAATGGGTTATTATTCAGCTCTTTTAAAAAGCGATACCATGAAATTTGAAGATAAATGGATAGATGCAGAAAAATCCTCCTGAACTATAGTCCAGATGCAGAAAGATAAATATGGTACATGTTCTCTTATATGTGATTATTAGCTGTTTAATTTATGAGAATGAAGCTCTAAGGTGTAGACCCAGAAAGGTTAGAGAAGGGACAAGAAGGGACACATGGATCTCCCTGGAGGGGGAATTAGAATAGATTTTATGGTAGCACTGGAGCAACAAGAATGAGAATGGGAGAAATAGGAAGTAGAGGGGGTGAAATGGGGTTGAGGGAGAGAACACAGAGAGAGACAGCTAAAACTGAGGTGCATGTGAGAGGTAGTATCCAAACCTGGAGCTGTGGAAACTTCTTAAAATATATGAAGACAATCTTAATGATGTCTTCAAATGATGAGGAAGACAGAATCTCAGTTGCCCATCTCCTGTCACCAAACCAGTACTTGGATTCAGTTATATTCAATTAAGTTGTTAGCCAAAGGGGTCCCATGGAAATCCACAAACAACTGTCTGTTGCCAAAATAATACATTGCTTTCCAAAAACTCACAGCAAGGCCTTGTTACTGAAGATAACACCAACAATCTCATTGAACATGGAGAGGTCAAGTTGGTGCCTACAGAACCTTAACACCTGTATTCTAGCTTGTTTGGGACAGGAAGGTACTGGGAAAGCCACAAAAAGCAAAGCAAAAATGCCAACCCAGGCCTAAAACCTTTCATCTACAAAGCTGTCCTGCATGAAAAACATACTAGGTCAATGGTGGCATAAACTTTAAGGAATAATGAACCAATGTCTGATTTGACTTAAGGCCAACTCCACCAGATGGAACCCATACCTGACACAGATTAGATGACCAAGAACAAGGGACTAGATATAGATAGCCCAGAGATCTCAGACCAAAACATATATTACTGGTCTTTTAGGGAAAAACTATCATTCTAATAGTAAATACAGAGCCTAAGCTAGCCATCTTCTGTATTCAGGCAAGGCTTCCAGCCATGGTACTACAACATCAACCCAATCATAAAACCATTGACCTACAATTTGTCCTGCCTGAGAGATGTGCTGTGGTAATGGTGGCATAGCATTTGTGGGAGTGGCCAACCAATGAGTGGTCCAACTTAAGGTCCATGTTATGAAAAGGAGCTTACACCTGACACTGCCTGGATGGGCCAGGGACCAGAAGCTGGATATCCCAAAGGTATAGGATAGGATCAAACATAAACATTTAAAAGAAAGAAAAAAAGAGAGACAAGGAAGGAAGGAAGGAAGGAAGGAAGGAAGGAAGGAAGGAAGGAAGGAAGGAAGAGGCAGCTTCCTCCTTCAACTAATGGGATCACATAGAGAGACCCACAGCCAGATATTATGCCGAGTCAAAGAGGGATCATGAAACAGTCATCTCTAAATGGGATGTCTCCAGTAACCATTTGGTATTTTCTGTCTGGCCCATTCCAGAATAATTACATGGAGGCTTATTTATTTATGATTTAATGCCAAGGCCTTAAACCAGGCTTGGTCCCAAAAAGCTCATAACTGAATTATCCCATTTATATATATATATATTTTGAGACAGGGTTTCTCTGTATAGCCCTGGCTGTCCTGGAACTCACTCTGTAGACCAGGTTGGCCTTGAACTCAGAAATCTACCTGCCTCTGCTTCCCAAGTGCTGGGATTAAAGGCGTGCGCCACCACTGCCTGACTTCTCCTGAGTTTCATACATCTGACTTCTTCAGTGTCTTGGTGGCAAATCTTCCCATTTTCTCTTCCATTCCCCACTCCCCTTCTCCTCTGAGAAGAGGGAAGGGCCCCTTGGGTATCACCCAACCCTTGCCCATCAAGTCACTGCAGGACTAGGCACATCCTCTCACACTGAGGCTAGAAAAGGTGGCTTATTTAGGGGAACCGAATCCACAAGCAGGCAACAGATCAGGGACAGCTACCTCTCCAGTTACTGGGTAACCCACAAGAAGACCAAGCTGCACATTTGCTACCTTAGTGCAGGGGGACCTAAGTCCAGCCCATGGTTGCTGTTTTGTTAGTAGTTCAGTCTCTGCAAGCTTCTAAAAGTCAAGATAAATTGACTCTTTTTGTCTGCTTATGGAGTCCCCATCGTCCTCTGGTTCCTCAATCCTTCCACAACTCTTCCCATAGGAGTTCCCAATCTCTGTTCAATATTTGGTTTTGGGTCTCTGCATCTGTTTCCATCAACTGTTGGTTGGAGCTCTCAGAGACAGCTCCTGTCTGCAAATATAACAAAGTATCATTAATAGTCTTGCCCATGGAATAGGTCTCAAGTTGGCCCAGTCATTGCTTGACCATTCCCTTTGTCCATCTTTGCTCCATCTTTGTTCCCTTTGCTCCATCTTTGTCCCTCTACATCTTCTATGCAGGACACATTTTTGGTCAGAGGTTTTATGGGAGGCTATTGTTCTTATCTGTCTACTGTGAGTCCTGCCTGGCTACAAGTTGTGGCCACTTCAAGCTTCATATTCCCCACTGCTACGAGTCTCAGCTAGAGTCACTTCTATAGACCCCCCCCCCACGAGGCCTCTACCCATCCCAGATCTTTGACCCATCCTAGAGATTGCTCCCCGACCTCCACCACCACATTTTTTCCATTCTCTCTCCTATGCCTCTATGCTTTCCCTACACTTAATCCCCACTTTCTTCACCCATCCAATTTCCTCCTTCCCTCCACCTCCATTATCTATTTTATTTCCCCTGCTGAGAAAGATTCAACCATCATCCCTTGGGCCCTACTTGTTATGTGGTTTTGGGGGGTCTGTAGATTATATCATGATTATCCTGTACTTCATGGCTAATATCCACTTATAAATGAGTACACACCACACACATCCTTTGGGTTTAGGTTACGTCATTAAGTATGATATTTTCTAGTTCCATGTCTTTGCCTGAAAAATTAATGATATCAGAGAGAGAGGGAGGGAGGGAGGGAGGGAGGGAGAGAGAGAGAGAGAGAGAGAGAGAGAGAGAGAGAGAGAGAGAGAGAGCACATGTTGATGTCAAAGGACAACCCCCTTCATTTTGTTTGTGTAGGGTCTTTTCTTCACTACTTCAAACAGCAAGTTATCTGTACCATGAGCTCTGGGATTTTCCTCTGTTTACCTTCCAACTCACTCTATGGGCACTGAGATTATAGTTGGAAGCTACTTGTCCAACCTAATACTGTGGCGTGGATATTTAAGCTCAGGTCCTTCTGCTTGTGCCACCACAGAGCAATCTCCCCAGCTCATGCAATTTTAAGAGCTCCTCTTCTTCCATCATCATCATCATCTCCTTCTCCCTCACCTCTTTGTTTATCTCCCTTTCTTTGGTTTCTATTTCTTTGTTCCTCCACCCCACTTTGGTTCCTTGCTCCCACTTTTTCTTTTTTACCTTTCACAATGAGATTATACCCCAATACGATCCTCACTCTGCACCAGTCCATCAATCATGGATGTCAGCTCCCTGAGCTGTGAGCTGAGAAATGCCTCACTATAAGTTGCCTAGTTTTGGAATTGTATTACAGCATCAACAATATCTTAAAACAGGGAACAGAAATATAGTCAATTCACAAAGTTAAGTCTTAAAGTGATTTATTGTAAATTTGGATGAAAGAACTTGGAAAGTTCAAGCACACTTCATAAAATATTGATGATCTGAGTTATACTTAAAAGTTTAATTATTCTCATTAAAATTCTTTAATAAATTATGAAAATTTTTAGTAAGAGGCAGTCATTTTTTAAGCTGAAGATTCAACACAACCTATCACTAGAGTTTCTAGTCTGAAGGGTGAAATGGTGTATCTTACTCCTAAGGAACATAAAGACAAATGTGTGAAAAAGAAATACTTGGAACATGTATTCATTGTTTTTGCTTTGTTTTAGTCAGGGTATTACTGCTATGAACAGATACCATGATCAAGGCAGATCTTATAAGGACAACATTTAATTGGAACTGGCGTACAGATTCAGAGGTTCACTTTATTATCATCAAGGTGGGAACATGACAGCATCTATGCAGCCATAGTGTAGGAGGAGCTGAGGGTTCTACATTTTCATCTGAAGGCTGCTAGGAGAAGACTGTCTCTTCTGCATTGGACAGAGCTTCAGAGCCCAACCATACAGTGACACACTTCCTCCAACAAGGCCACACCTACTCCAGTAAGGCCACACCTCCTAAGAGTGCCACTCCCTGGGTCAAACCACTCCATGTTTGTTTCATTGAGACAAGATTTTACTTAGTCATCTAGTCTAGTCTTGAAGTCATGACTATCCTCTTTATTTTGACTTCAGAGTGCTGGGTTTATAGATGTGTACTACCACACCTGCTGTGAATCTGCATTCTCTGTTATAATAATTTCAGCAAAAACTAATAGGGCTAGAAAGATGAATCATTGGTTAAGAGCACAGGCTGCTTTTGAAGAGAACCTGGGTTCAATTTCCAAAACCCACATTGTGGCTCACTACTCTCTTTACATTCAATTCTGGGGATCTGACTTCCTCCTCTGGCCTCAAGGGTACCAGGCATGCCCATGGTTCCCAAACATACAGTCAGCGAAAATACCCATAAGCATAATATAAAAACAAATAGATAAATCTTTTTAAAAATCTAAACGCTAATTGAACTTAACACAAAACTTAAACTTAAGCATGAGAATATGAGAAACAGTTTAATTTATTCAAAATTTCTGTGTGCCAAGTCCCTAGAAACAAATCAAACATGAGCTAAATAAGCCAAGTTGGGTAATTTTAAAAGTTAAATAAAAGGAATTGCAATTCCATTTCATTTAGAAATTTGGAAATATGGTTGCCCTTAATTGAGCCACATAATCTGCTTTTAGAACCATCTAGATTATATGGTCAGAGCTGGAACTCTTTCTCCAGTGTCTCTTAAATTTCCTCCTTTCTTCCCATTCTTGTTTCCAGACTCTAATTTTTCTTTGCTATCTATGGCTACTGATACACAAAAAGCAAAAACTCTACTATTTCCCAGTTGCCTGCTTCATTACTCATTCTGTAACTTGGCATTGATTTAGAGCCGAAGACCACAGTCAAGTCCCCTCTGTCTGCCTTCTATTCATGAGCTCTCAGGAATGCCCCTTGCCTTTACAAAGAGCCATTCAAGAGCTCTGACACTGACCTTGCTATCAGCAGCCTTCATTATGGCTCATGGTGTTCTTTTTTCCAGGAGTGCCTGGCTCCATCCCCAGCCCCTACCAGGTTAACCTCCAGGCTTGTGGAGAGGACCATCCCCCACTTGTTCCTCCAGTTTTTCCTCCTATTCCTTGCTATATATGAAGCTCATAGTCTCCTAGGCTCTTAAAAAACTTTCCTCAGGTCATTTAAATGCTTCTTACATTAATTGTGTGTGTGTGTGTGTGTGTGTGTGTGTGTATTTACATGTCTGTGCACACGTGCATGCACATGCACATGTCAGCTCTGCCATCTATGAACTTTGTGATGGCTTTCAAACTATGCTTCTGAAAGTCTCTGAACCTCTCTATTCCATTCTTGTTTTAAAGATGTATTATAGCATCCATCATTAATTCTCTCTTCTTTCTTAGTCCTTGGATATTTGGTAAATATATCCCCAGTACACACTGTACTTGTTAATATACAACAACAGCCACAAAAACGTAAATAGAAAAGAAGGCTTCCCTGAAATCAGGAAGCTCTGACTAGAAATAAAGCAATGCCTAAAGGGGCACCTGACATAGTAACCTTCACCCTAAGACAGCTACAAGAATAAAGCTAACATTTACTGGTTAATACTCTATCATATAACCAAGTACATAAAAGCCATTTTAAGTATAATATTTATATCAGCAGGCTGTATGAAAGATAACATGAATTTTACTACTCTGATCAGAAAAGAGATGACCCAAAATACTGACTATTCTAATCAAGATTCAGAAGTATAGCCCATGTCCTGAAGAACTTGACTGCTAACCTGCATCACACAGGATGTGGTCTCAGTTTGTGTCTGGTTTCTTTTATAAATTACTATGCCATTGTCTCCACGAACTGTAATGTGAGTCTCATATATATCTTGAGGCATTCTAGTAGCCATGTTATAAAGATAGAAGCAAAAAAGAGAGAGAGAGAGAGAGAGAAACTTTATGTCAACTCTTGACTGCTTTAGCTCATGTAGTGTTTCAGCACAGTACACAGATGAATCAATGAATTGTTAGTCCAGTTACATTTACTTTAAAAGTGAATATTCAGAACTCAGCAGAGTTCTATACTTGCCCACCTCCTGGTCACTCCTGCTATACTTTAAGCCCTTAACAAGTCATGTATGCTCTTGGCAACTGTGTTAGTCAAAGCATGGTTAAGATTGTTGATGGCCAAGTTCACTTTTGTTGATTGGAAGGCATTTGGTCCAACGTGGGAAGACAGCTCTAATTAAATATGCCCCTGAAGAAAAAACCCAGAGACATTCAGAATGGTTTGAACTTTTTGCTAGTATTTCCTGATAGTCAGGGGAGGGGAGGGCTTTCCGGATCTTTCTGCTATGTCACAGTTGCTAAATTGGCCCTCTTATGGTTTTGTCATTTCCTGCATCTCTGGCAGCCATGACTCTGGCACCTCCCCCATGCAGCCCAGAGCTCCTGATTGGTGGAATGTGTTCTCTGATCCAGCGGAACGCAGCTTGACTGAGGACAAACTGAGTTGAAATTTTAACCTGGATAAGAATGACTGTGCTCTCTCCTGTAGGGAGAAGCCATAAGGGCAGAGCAGTTCTTGGACTTAAAGAGGAGCCTCAGCGTAGGTCACAGAAATGTGACCTTGTACAATGGAGGGGAAAGGGAATGGAGGGGAAAGGGTGGCTGGAAGCTTTGTAGTTTTTTGAAATAATCAAATTATACTCCTTTGGCATTTGTGTCATCCTTAATAGCAAACAAAACAGCAAAGCATCCTTTTGGAGCTAAGTAGGTGAACCTAAGCCCTGTGTGGGAGAACGCATGCTGTGCTCAAGTCAATGACCCCAGGTGTTTACTTGGTGTCTTCCATGTTCTGGTTGCAAAGCTTCTGCCTTCTAGATCCACTTTTAACTTCTGTCTTCCTGTTTCCTTAAAAAAAAAATTACTTTCAACCTCTAGGTTTCATAAGCAGTGAGCCGACCTCAAGTCTTTCCATACCCTGGCCTCAAGGCTCCTTGTTAGAGGCAGTCAGTGCCTGCTCTTACATAGCACTTTTGTTCTTAATACTACTCACGTAGTTTTTATTGTTGTCGGGATTTTTGGTGGTGGTGGTGGTGGTGGTGGTGGTGGTGGTGGTGTGTGTGTGTATGTGTGTTGTTTGTGCCTCTGAAATACTTTATCAAACTATCCATTTACCCAGGCTTTGGATATCATTGTTACTTTAAAAACAAACAAACAAACAAACAAACAAACAAGCAGTCCCAAGTCTGCCTGGATCTTTCCAGTTCTCAGCAGTAATGATGAGGTGCAAATAAAATGGTGACTTTTAGTTTTAATCACTAAAAATATAAAGAAGTTTTGAAGTTTGTCTTCCAGAACTTTCAACAAATAGAGAAAAAAACATTGCTTTTGAAAAGGAAATAAAAGTCATTTCTATATTTCATCAAGAAAGGCGTTCACAGAGGAGAAAAGCTAGGATCTTTTTGCTGTGGTTGTTTATTTTATTTTATTTTATTTTTTTGTCTTAGGCTTTTCACATCTCTCTAAAACCACTGACAGATACTGATATTGGGATACTTAATTAGTGTGTGTTTTTGTTTTGTTTCGCTAGAGAAGGCATTTGATAGCAGAGGGAAGGAAAGTTAAGAGAATAAGGTAGATGTTAAATTTAGCAAAAAAAAAAAAAGTCAAAGGAAGCATTACATAACAATTAGCAAAAAGCAAGTTAGATTATCCCGTAGAGGCATACATGAATTATCCTTAGAAGACTGGGGAGCACCACTCTTTACTCCGTCCAATAAAATAAGATGCAAACCAAGAAACCCTGTTTTAATGAACTGTCCCCTGAGGCTCGAGTGAGTCCCCTAACAGCAGGCATCACCTTCTTTCTCATGGACCTCGTCAATTTTGGTTTTGCAAATGGCAAAGGTTGACATTCCTGTCAGAAATGATTCCTACTTTCTTCTTACAGCTGTTTCCAGAGGAAGGCAGAAGCAAAAGTAGAATTTCAGGACCAGATCCTTGGGAATTTTTCTAGTGCCCCAGGGAGCACATGCTGAGGGCCCCTGTTTGCAATGTAACAGCCATCGCATCCCTGCTGATGCAACCTGAATCTGCCCACCCCCACCCCCATATTCAGTAAGGTTCCCATATCAAGCAATCTTCCTAATCTATAATATTTGTGACTCCTAAGAAATGAATGAGTGGCATTCTGCCCTGGGTCTATCAGAGAAGAGTGAAGGGAGGATATTGCTGGGAGTTTCATGCAGCCACTCAATTTGTGCAAGGTGGCTCATCCACAAAAAAATGGATTCCATTTCACAGCAGGGTTGGTGGCGGAGTTTTCCTTGCTGCATTTATTTCATCGTCTCAGTACTTAGAGATACAGATGTAGGCATGCGTTAGTAGAAAAGGGCTGGTGGATAGGACATGAGATGGTGCAGTATAGAGAAAACGTGTGAACTGAAGTTCACTGGCCTGTTGGGCTCCTTGCAGCCCAGAGTTACGGCAGGGACACTCAAATCTGAACAGAGTGCACGAAGCATCAGGGACACATTATACCTGAATTTTAAGGTGTCAGAAGAGCTCAATTGTTTCCCAGGTGCCAACATTCGTTAGGGTCCTTATCATAGAAGTCTGAACTCATATTCCTTAGATTGGAGAACGATATTCCAAGGGTTTCTTGAAACTGTTTCCTAGACATCTCTGTGTAGAGATAATATTCTTTTCTTTTCCCCACTGATGTTTTTTGAAAAAAAATTTTTAGATATTTTCTTTATTTACATTTCAAATGTTATCCCCTTTCCTGGTTTCGCCTAAGAAAACCCTCTATCACCTCCCTCTCCCCCTGCTCCCCAACCCAGCCACTCCTGCTTCCTGGTCCTGGCATTCCCCTACACTGGGGCAACGAGCATTCACAGGACCAAGGGCCTCTCACCCATTGATGTCCAACAAGGCCATCCTCTGCTACATATGTGGCTGGAGCCATGGGTCCTTCCATGTATACTCATTGGTTGGTGGTTTAGTCCCTGGGAGCTCTGGGGGCACTGTGTAAAAGTATTCACCTGTCAATAGAAAGCTGATTGGCTAAAAAGCTTAGGCAGGAAATTATATAGTGGGACAACCAGCAGAGAAATAGAGAGGGATGCTGGGATGGTGACAGGTGGGAGATTGGTCCTGGAACATCGAGGAAGATAGCAACAAAAATACTGAGGACCAGGCAACCATCCAGGTGGGAGAATTTGGAAGAGAACAAAAGGATGATTAACTTATGAGCTAGTCAGGGAACAGCCAAAACTTGTGGCCTAGTTATGTATAAATAGAGTTGAGTCTCAGTCATTATTTGAAAGCAAGGGCTGGGGGCTTGAGAAATGGCTCAGTGGTTAAGTGCACTGACTGCTCTTCTGAAGGTCCTGAGTTCAAATCCCAGCAACCACATGGTGGCTCACAAACATCTGTAATGAGACCTGACACCCTCTTCTGGTGTGTCTTAAGACAGTTACAGTATACTTAGATATAATAATAAATAAATCTTTAGGCTGGAGCAAGCAACCTTTATTCCCAGAAACTACATAATGGCTCACAACAATCAGTACAGCTACAGTGTGACCATATACATTAAATAAATAAATCTTAACAAAACAAAACAAAACATGAGCATGCAAAAATTGCACACTATGAATGGCATCTGTTAAGGCCTATGTAAAATGTTAATGCCTAAGTAACTGTTTCCTGTCTAACCTACCATTTTGTGCTGCTACAAATGTTATAAGGAAACTTCCTCATATGTTATTACTATGGTTACTAGGAAACTTTCTCGTGCCCAAGTTGATTGCATATTCTGTTATGTGCTGTGCTCTTGGAAACCAATCATAATAGAAGTCAGTTTCAACTGCTTTGTATAGTTAGCCACAATAAGCTTGGATATGAACCAACCACCCAGCAGCACTTCCTGTAACTATGCATAAGCCTTTGTGGCTTTTGTTTTTATGAGCTACCCCTGGGATGGACCCCAACATAAGAGAAACACCTGTACCAAAATAAGAAACCATTTGGAATAAGACTTCCACTCTGAGTAAGGGTCAAGTAAGGGTTACGTTCCCAAGACCTCCCTGGGTACTGACACACTGCTTGGCAGAAAGAGACATATACACGAGTAACTGACATCCTGGTTGGCAAGTTAAGACATTAATGTTAGACAAGGCAAGTCCCCTGCCACATTTGAATAGCCCAACCAATGGGAGCAGGATAATTATACAGCAAAGACACGTTCCTATGGAAATCCCCCTATTCCTTAATCCTGATTGTTGGAATAACTTGGCTTTATGGATTTTAGGCTTAAAAGTCATGTAGGATCTTAATTCAATGCCATACCCAGCTACTGCAGCATCTAGGATGTCCTTGCTCTCCCAAGGCTACTGAGAGAGTCAGACAACAGTGCACTGGGTACCTCAGGTACACCCCACAGGCAAACAGCTTCTCAGAGCTGCACAAACTATACACAGCATGCAAAAATGTGACCCAGAGCTGGGGCAAGTGGCCCCTGCTCCCGGCCAGTGCCTGAAGTTAAAGGCCTGAAGTTAGGCAGAAGCATGATTGGTTGGAGAGCCTTGGCCAAGGCCAGCAGAAGGCGAAATTCAATAGAGCAGCCTTTTGAACTCATCTGAAGGGGTGGAGTTAACCATTAAAGGTATGTGCTGGTGGGACTAAAAAGTTCAAAACTTCTGAACTTGTAAGATATTAAGTTTGAAAACAATAAACGAAGAAAGATACTAAATACAAAACATCTTAGATAGATATAAACCAATTTAAATTGGTAACATAATCATGCACATACATTTATGCAATAGCATTCTTTTTCAAAAGAAAATAAAACATAAGAAATAAAAAACAGGAAATGAATAATCCCACACCACAAAATGAAAATCAAATAAAATTAAATAAGCAAAAGACCAATAAGAAGTCCAGAACAAAGCAAAATTAAAATTAAAAGTCCATGAAAAAAGCATGAAATTTGTTTTGTGTTGACTATCTACTCCTGAATGTGAGGCTTACACCATAATATTGTTGATGCACCCAATGGTATTCCATTGAGGAAAACTGATTTTTCTTTTTCTAGCATGTTTCAACTGCAACTAGTGTACTGATGAGGGTTGGGACCCTATGTCCAGTTCTCAGTCTTGGTGCTGAGATGCTGTTTGGCTTGAACATTTGCAGGTCATATGTGCACTACAACAGTATCCATCAATTTACATGCACATCTGTATGGTTGGATATGGAAGACACTATTTTCTTGGAGTCATCCACCATCTCTGGCTGTTATATATCGTCTTCCCATATCCTCTTTCAGGTTGACCCTTGAGCCTATTGTTACTTTCTCTAATAGAATAATAAATATTATTAGATTTTCATCTAGACCCATGACTATTACACTGGTCTACCATGCAGCCAGGTCACTGTTATAAGTAACAGAGTTTGAGACTGGGTGCTTTTGATGGTTACTATTCTTTTCTGGTAGCTTGTACAGTATCTTCCAATACTGTTAACTTTAGGCAATACGGGAAAAGTTTCTAGTTAGGCACCAACTTGGCTTCTCCATGTTTAGTGACATTAGTAAGCTTCAGCAATAGAGCCTTACTGTCTTGTGGGGATCAACCATAGCATTAACTCCAAGTTGTGATACTCAGGGAGTTCAATAGCATACGTTTGGCCAATGACTCAACTAGATTTAATCCTTTCCTGGCACTGGAGGCTTTATATGGCGGTAAGACATGTCTACTTGGGGTATTGCCTCCTATGTTATTTGGTGACACTTTGTAGATTTCTTGTGTGTGTGTGTGTGTGTGTGTGTGTGTGTGTGTGTGTGTATGTGTGTGTGTACATGTATGAATATGAAAACATGTAATCCATGTTTCCATGACGTATTTCAAATGCCTTTAATGTTAGCTGTCACTCTCTATACATTATTTGCTTTTCTTATCCTAACCATCCCCTACTTTTCAAATTCACTGTGTGCATTCTAAAACCATTATTCCATGGAGGAGGTATGAAACAAGAGGGAGTATGAAGGGAGAAACAACAGCATCTATGTTAAATGATAAGGACAATTTTTACAAGGCTTTACATCTAGTCTGATAATGTAGTTTGTGAAAGACTGGAAACTAAAGGAGATACTTAACATGCACTTATTTATTTAGAACCTAGAAGTCTTAATTCTTAAATCATTTATGCCCCTTGACCTACTGTCAAGATGTTGTCAACAATCTCACCATACTTATAGCTCTAAAACTTAATTAGAGACATTTTCAGTTTTGTCAGCTTCTGCCCAGACATCATCAAACCACCATACTTGACTTTTCTAAAGTAAAAGGAAAGTTATTACTTTGCTGTCTTTACTTACTATTTCTGGTGTAAGTCTAAGTAAGACATCCACCATTTTACCAAAGATGTAAAAAATGTTTACTCATGAAGAGAGAGATGGAGTAGGATAGGATAGGTGTATTCAAAATCTATCACAGTAGTTTCAGGGATATTGTCATATACAGAAGATATGTCTGCGCATAGCTTGGGTAGAATCCACAGTTGCTGGATTCAAATTACTTAGAAGTCAATTGAACCTGTTCAATTCTCACTATTCTATAACAGTCTCAAGAAATTGTTGTTGTTGTTGTTAATTGATTCTATAAAAATTCTTATTGTTAGGAAAAGTCTTATCTCATATGGATTTCTTTAGGAAGCAGCTGATATCTCCAGTGTAAATAATAATAGCCCTCAGCATAGCTGACTAGGGATGAATTTTTGCAAAATGATGGCCACTTTGTCCAAAAGACTAGTCTTCATTTTCCATCTGAGCTAATGTGAATTACAGAAAGTCAAACCTGTCGGTAAGTACTGGGATTTTTTTGATTTTGTTTGATTTGGCTTTTCATTTTTGCATTGTAATTTCAAATTCTGCACTGAAACAATTTGGGATTGTGATGTCATTTCATTTGTGCTATGATGATAACACCATAGTAATAGTTTCCATTCCTATATCCCTGCTTAATATCATGTCTCTCCTCATTTACCTACTCTCTCCCACACAATTGTCCCAAAGAAAGGACATTTATTCTTTGCCAACCACCCAGTTGCCTATGAGTACCAAGAAAATGAAAGACAATAAATGTTTTGTAAGTGAACACTAGGAGGATTTATGAAAAGAATTGGAATTGGAACAAACTTGGTGAAAGGAATTTGAAACAATGCATCAAAGAATTATATCAGTTGTCATTTATTTCCATGTGTTTAAGCAATTATCTTCAAAAATAGCCAAAATGTAGGACAAAGACCGATATAGAAAGCTGCAAATCAAATTATTTTGATATATCAAAGATATATTAAGAAGTAGAAACAATTCAAAGGCTAAAATTAGAGAAATCATAAAACAAGGTCTGTCTTAGTGGGTTTTTTTTTTTTGCTGTGAACAGACACCATGACTAAAACAACTCATAAAGATAACATTTCATTGGGGGTGGCTTACAGATTCAGAGTATACCATTATCATCAAGGTGGGAATATGGCAACATCTAGGCAGGCATAGTGCAGGAGGACCTGAGAGTACTACATCTTCATCTGAAGGCTGCTAGCAGAACAATGACTTCTAGGCAGCTAGGATAAGAGTCTGAAAGCCCACACCCACAGTGACACACCTACTCCAACAAGGCCATACCTACTCCAACAGAGCCATACCTTCAAAAAGTGCCATAACCTGGGGCAAGCATATACAAACCATCACAAGTTCTAATACCTCCTTTCCTAATTGGAAAATAATTTGACTGTTAGAATGTGTTATGGGGAAGATATGAACCAGCAGAGTCACTGTGAAGAGTAAGAAGTAAAAGGAGTGTCTATCTTACTGTTAATTACTCATATGGCTTGTTATGGAGCAGGTTCACTCCTGTGAATACCAGAAACCAGCAACTTGCTTGTGTTCAAATGGACGCTACAGGCGACATAGAGGCCTAGCCACATGGAAAATAGAGTATCTATACTCCAGAATTAGCCATCTACACATTCATCTACTAATAAAGCAATCTCATGGAAGAAATCATGAAAAAGTCACTCCAAAAAACTACAATTCTGTAAAAAGAACTCTAATATAGACAATAAAGCCTACGATAATACAAGAGCAACTAAAAATAAGTGATGTTAAAGGTATAATTAACAATTTTTAAAATAATGTTATTATAAATTGTAAGTCCCTACCTTGAAATAAGATAAGCATTGCTGGATTGAAAGAGGTATAAAGAAGGGAAGATGGCAACTTAAGAGAGAGGGACTGGAAGTGGGAGGCTTTAGAGTGGCAGACCAAAAATAAAAAAAAAAGAGTTTTTTTTTTGTTTGTTTGTTTGTTTTGAGTAAGATTTAGAAATGCCGAAGAAAGTTTTCTCTGGCTCATTCTCTGGAGTTTATTTCTTTTGGTAACAGGAGGTAAACACACACACACACACACACACACACACACACACACACACACACACACACACACTTCAGTACAGTGCCCATAGTCAGGACAGATCAAAATGGGAAATATTTAACATAACAGATTGGGAATACGAGTTACAAATTGCATTAGTTTGCTGTACTCAATTGTGTTAGAGTACTTTTTGTGTATGTTGTAATATGATGATATAATAGATTAGTATCTGTGTGCCTGTAGACTATATATGATATATGAAGATATATATTTCCAAAGATATAATGCAAATATCTTATAGATGGTATAAATCTAAGAGAAATGGAGGGAACCAGGAAATAAGAGTGAATGTAAAAAAAAAAATTCACCTAGAAGAACTTCATGTTGTCCAGTGCTGATAGAAAGTCTTGAAAAGAGATATTTTTGAAAGGAGATATTATTAAAACCATATACTTATTATATAACAAACAAACAATGTTATTCTTTCTATTCAAAAAAATGTTGTGTCCATATTTACTGGTATGGAAAAGTGAATGTGAATGCTGATGAAAACAATAGAAATTATAATAGAATGTTGAAAATAACTATGTTGAAAATATCTTGAAGCATATTTTCTACATTAATTGTCATATTTTAGGCAAGTTGAATTGTTATATTTCTGTATCTTAATGTAATTTAGAAGATAGAAGTAGTTTAATAAACAGAAAAAATGATGACAATTCCTACATTTTGAAAAGTTAAGAAATACACTCTTCCCTTTGTTCTATGTTGTTTCCTGAGCCAAGTGTTTGTGTGCATGTGTGTGTAGGTGGTATTTGTGAGTGTGCATGTGTATATGCATGGTGTTTGTGTATGTGCATGTGTGAAGGTATGCATGTGGTGTGTGTGTGCATATGTGTTTTGATACAACATAGATATGTTCCATCTATAACAAAGTACCCACAGTCACCAATTCTTAGCACTTTGAACAGTGCCATGTCTTTGCATTGACTGACACCCACTACAACATGAAGATTCTCTGACCAAGGTTGAAAGCAGCACTAATCTATAATAGAAACATAAGCATTTAGACAATGTTGACACTTTGATAACATGACTATTAAAAAAAAACAACCCAACATTAGTAGGTTCTTCCTTAGGCACTATGGTTTCACTAGCTCTGGGTTTTGACCATGTTTGGAGTAGCAAGCAAATGGGAAGAGTATTGTGAAATGTCCTATGGACATGTATGTCGTGGTTATTGTACACATGGACTCACAGCAGCTATGGTTTGTCCCAGATCTGCACAAGATCAATACGCTTAAATTCTAGCCTGAATGGGAGAATAGATCCAACGATTCCACTCCTATCTGAGTTGTTAGCATCTGATAGCTGCTAGGCAAGGGAAAGTCACTTTTCTTCAGAGGCATGGACACTGGTGTGTTCCCCATCTCCCAGTAAATAATGACATAAGCATATAAGCAGAGTGAACTAAACTCAGTGGGTTAAAAAATGATAACAGTAATAAGGAAGTACATGGTTTGGGGAAGAACAGGTAATGGTAAGGTCTGAGAAGAAAGTTGGAGGTGGAAGTTAGAACTGGTTATGATCAAGATGTATTTATATGCATGTACGACATTTAAAAAATACTTTTTAAGTTAAGATACAAAATTAAATACTAAATACAAAGGGAGTCAACCATTTATCTTTTGTTAAATATGTATAAACAAGATAAGATCAACTGGGAGAAAAGTTGGCTTTCACTGTACCATCAAACATTACCTACATCACTCTTAAGAAGACAGACTAGTTAATTTTGGAAAATATTGACATTAGTGAATTTCTAAACACCAGAGGACATCCTGTAACATTTTGTACCTTTATAGTAATGTTTTTAGGAAGAAAGTTTTGAGAATTTATGTAAGGTGATTTATTACATGTCAAGGGAATGAATGAAACAACTTACAACTTACTTCATGCGTATTTGTCATGTCTTTTGGCATTTGGGAACTTGTGCATACAGTTAGAAAGTGTGGGTGTAGGAAAACACCTACGGCAGCTGCTGGAAATGCTTGGGTGTAATATTCTCTGTACTGAAAGTAAATAAGCCTAGGATCTTATTTTAAAAAAAATAACTGCAGTGGGAAGCTAGTTGAATAGAGAGGTATAAGAGATGCAGAAACTTCCATCTTTCAACAATACAGCTGGGCAATTGAGACCGATGGAGAAAAGTGAAAGTAATTCCATGATACTCTCTCCTGAAGCATTAAACACTTAGTAGTGGATTGAAAGATGGGCAGCTTCCACCATTCCAGGCCCCCTCAAAAAGCACTGCACTGACTGGAGTTATGCAGACATAATATGAGAAATATATGATGTAAAGAAATTCCATAATTCCTCAAGAATAGCCATGCTATGCCAGCCTGATGCACACAGAAGTTTGTTGACCTTAAGGTTAGAAGACCTCAGAAAATAGTTCTACACATTTCTTCTAGCTGTGTACCATTTCAAGAATTAGTTGTTTTTTTTTTTAAACTTGAAACAAGCCTAGTATTATCTTCAAAGAGAGACCTTCAATTGAGGAAATGCTTCTACCAGATTGGCTTGTGGGTGTGTTTGGGGGAATTACTTGATTAGTGATTGGTCAGGGAAGGTCTAGCCCACTGTGGGTGGTGCCACCCATGGGCAGATCATCTCGGGTTGTATACAAAAATGGGGTGAGCAAGCCATGAAGAGCAAGCCAGAGCAACATTCCTGCATGGCATCTTCTTCCCTTGCAAGATGGACTTTAAGCCGTAAATTGAAATAAACCTGCTCCTTCTCAAGTTTCTTTTGGTCATGGTGTTTTATCACAGCAACAGAAATGTAACTGAAATACTGTTGACTTCTAATTTCTCAGAGGTTAGCCTTTTATTCTTTCTAGCATAGCGTACTGTACCACTTGTTAGCAAAGATGGGGTAAATTACTTAAGAGCCCTCAGGAAACTATAAAGAACCATCGAAATTAAGCTTGTTATTTGTTAGTAAACCAAATTGACTTAGGGCATATAAAATGATAAGGTATATTTAATCATTCTGAGGATCAGATTCTGTTTCTGATCCTGTCACTACTTGGGATGAGAACAAGCAAGTCTCTGACTCGTGTTTGCCTTATTCACGAATGATGTCACCAAGTCATTATAAACAATTGATGAGGTCTCGTCTGTACATGGATTTCAAAACACAAAGAGATCACTCCTTTCCTTTTAGGTATTAAAATGCAGTGTGGAAACAAATGTTTTGCTTGATTTCCCTGAGTTTGCTATCTGTATTTCTTGTCATTCGCTAAGCTTCTATGCAAAAATTTTGAATTAAGGTTGTTTTAATCAAGCATTTCATAGAGTTCCACTTTTTTGGTGTTAATAAATGGAAATTGATTGTATCTTCAGTGGTGTCGTATTTCATGAATTTTTACGTCCCTTTAAGAGTTTCACTGCTGTCTTCAGAGTTTAGAAAGTAGTCAGAGAGATTCTCTGGTGTGGTGGTAGGCTAGAATCTGCCTCTTTGTAACCTTGTGAAGATGAGTCAGAACAAGACAAGAATCTATCTAAGAAAGAGAGAGGAAAAAACAGAAGTTCATAAGGGGACTGATAAAATAGCTGAATATATGACAAGAACAAGTAATGTGCCATAATCAAATAAAGGAAGCTAACCGCCCATTGCAGACAGAGTATAAGAATCCTTATCCAGAGAGGTCAGTCACCTTGGTGAAGAGACTGCAAGCCCTATTCACAGTACGAGTCCTCATCCCTCACAAGTTCTTTGGTAGGACTGGGTGATAGAATGGATCTCTGGCAGATGGGTCAACACTGGAAATAATCCCACCCTGTCATCCTAATATGGCTCAGGGTGGAATGGTCAGGTACTGTCTTTAGAAAGAACTTATGTTTTAAAACTGAGCTATCAGGAGCTAGAAAGATGGATCACTGGTTAAGAGCACTGATGCTCTTCCAAAAGTCCTGAGTTCAATTCCCAGCAACCATATGGTGGCTCACAACCATCTCTCATGGGATCTGATGCCCTCTTCTGGTGTGTGTGAAGACAGCGACAGTGTATTCATATAAATAAAATAAGTAAATCATTAAAAAAACAACAGCTGAGCTATCTTAGTACCTGAGGAGAGGGAACAGTCCCAACTCAGGCTAAAGTCCCTAATGAAAATAAGTTAAGGAGAAAAAGGCTAGATGCTAATAGCCAAAATGTTAGGCCTTCCCAAAATTCAACTCTAGCTGAGAATGGTAGGTGGAGTGATAATCCTACCATTGATAGGCCAGAGCAGATCTTGTCACCTGAGAATAGTGCTCCACTCTGATGCCCTGACCCTAGAGGTTAGCCAATGGATTAACCTCTCGATGTACATCTACCATGCAGCACTACACAGACTGAGAATTCTGAACAATCATTGGAACACAGCATCCATAGCTGTATCCTTACAGTGGAATGGCCAGTATTTAGGGCCTTTGGAAAGGATGAGGCCAGGGCCTCCATCTGTACAGATCTCAGTGTTGAAATAAATTCTGGCACTCCCAACATACCTAAGAGACACTTCCCCCACTAAGGTATCAAATCTGGGGAATCTTGAGAGAGAAAAATAAACTGCAGTCTATATCATAAAACCTTTGAGGGAGTTCAGAAGATGCCCTTGGTATTCAAAGAAAGGAAATTACTAAAATGAAGACAGCCCTGGTAGACATTGAACACATATTTAATACAAGTTCAATACCAGAACAAAACATAGGGATTGTGTTATTATTGCATTATGCAAAGTCTCAGTGTCATGTCCAACATACAGGATTCATGATGGCATCATCTGGGGCTCTAATGAGCTTGGATAACCTCACGCTCAAATCTCTGTTGCAAATATCACCTGTAATCTCTTTAGAATCAGTTCCACTTGGTGAAGGAAATTTTACTCACAAGAGTTTCCATTATTCCTGCATCTTCATCCTGGGGTCTCTATTATAACTTAGGCTTCATATTTAAAAATCCGCGTAGTGGCCTGTTTGGGGGCTTCTTGGCATTTTGACCTTTATACAGACGTCCTGCCCTCACTGACTTTCAGGAAGCTTGGCATCAGCCTCCATAGGTCCCCTACTCTTGTACCATGCTAGTCTCTAAAACAGCACCATATGAATGCTACTGCTATTGTCTGGTAGCTGTAAATACAGCATAGCCCCTGATCTAACACATCATTAGTGACCATCTCTCCTGGATAAACCTGAAAAAGTATTTTCTTAGGTGATTATTTTTGACCTAGGAATCTTTGAGGAAACATTACCAGTATAGACCCTCTTCTTTCAAAAGAATTTGCACCGTTGTAACCTAGAGCGTTGGAGGAATGGGTTCTTGCCCTCAGAATATTTTTCCTATTATCCTAATGTGAAGTATATGGTTCATTTTTAATGATTAGCTTTAACAAGCATGACTATTTTCTTAACCTCTGCCCTATATGTGACTTTAATCCTGTTTGAGTGTCTTTTTTTTTACCAAGATGCATATTTTTTATACCTTTCTGCCCTCTTCCACTGTAAATTTGGCTAAAAGTAGCAAGCAGTAACCACAACCTGACTGCCATACCAATTTGAAATTTCTTCTGCCTGATGACTTAATCACTTTAGAATTCAGTTTCATTCTAATTTTCAGGGCATGTGCTGAGCAGAGCCATTATTTTCCAGAGAGCAACACACATGGCCTCTTGTCTAATTGATCCCTTGTTCCCCTCTAAAGCCTCCAGAACATAATCTTTATTGTCTACATTTCCCTTCACTTTCTGGCCGACTATGGCAGAATGGCTGAAGGAGCTGTGCTTACAGAAGTCTAAGGATTCTTAGACCACAATCTCAAAGTCTTCACCATAACTCTCACAAACCCATCATGGCTTCCTGAAAGTCAGTGAGGGCAGGAAGTCTGTATAAAGGTAAAAATGCCAAGAAGCCCCCAAACAGGCCACTGTGCAGAGTTTTAAATATGAAGCCTAAGTTATAATAGAGACCCCAGGATGAAGATGCAGGAATAATGGAAACTCTTGTGAGTAAAATTTTCTGCACCAAGTGGAACTGATCCTAAAGGTGTCCATCATGCTCATGTTTGTCACGGCAATAGCCCCACTCTTTGAATCAACTCTCTATACCAGTTACTCTTCTTGACTTGACCAAATACTTGATAAAGGCTAATTAAGGGCAGAAGGGTTTTCTTAGTCTCATATTTTGATGAAAGCATATGGAGAAGGCACAGTATCAGGCAGCTACATGGAAGCAGGCATAAGAGTCTACTTCTCCACATCTTGACAGATGATGAGCTATAGAAAGTAGAGTGTGGGTGCTCTACTTTTGTTGTGTTTTGTTGCCCTTTGTGTTCAGTGTCAGACTCTTATCCATATTTGGGTAGGCTTTTTCTCTTTAGGTAATTTCTCTGAAAATGCATCCACAGATATATCCAGGCTTATATCTCCTAGGTGATTCTCAATCCAATTAACATAATAAAAAAGATTAATAATCTTACTTTGGTAAACCAGCAAACAACAAGTAGGTAGACTAATTTTCTGTTGCAATTTGTGTAACAACCAGCAAAGATGGAACGTTTATAATACATATGCCATTAGAGGTTATTTTTAAAAGCTACTATGTTAGTGATGAGATTTGCCGAGACAAAAGAATATGTGCTAGCATCATTGGACCAAGGATCAAAAGCTAGTCTTCATTTAGTTCCACTGCTCTTTAAAGTAAGGGTGGGGATTCTCAAGAAAGCCTGTTCACAGCATTGTGTACTTCACAATGTCTTACATTCACATGACAAAAAAAGCCAGGCTTGCAAAGAAGCAGACAAATATATGTAAATATAATTAGAAAGGGAAAATGTGTTTAGAATAGAAATAAATGGTATAATTGATAGATACAGCTATCATAAATACTAATTTAAAAAGCAAAACAGTTTACTAAAAAATATAAAGGGCTAAAGTAAATAATTATAAGTAAATAAATTATATTACAAGTAAATAATTATAAATCCTAAAAATCCATAATTTTTCAGACATAAAATTTATTTGAAATAAAAAATATACTAAATTGTATTAAAATATTTATCTTTATTATAAACAAAAAAGAAAGAAGAGAACTTGATGACATACCAATATGGATTACCAAAAAAAAAAATTACAAACTTTTAAAAGGACTAACAGAACTGAAGAAAGAGTGGCTAAGAGCACTTGCTGTTCTTATACAAGTTTGGTTCCTAGTACCCACTCTGAGCAGCTCACAACCATTAACAACTGCAGTTCCAGAAAATTTAGCCTTCTCGTGGCCTCCATTGTCCTGTGCATGCATGCATCATACGAACACACACACACACACACACACACACACACACACACACAAATAAATATATAAATACATCTTTTAGAAGGTTGAGAATTGGAAATTGTCTGCTATTCTACCTACAGAGATCTCTGAATAAAGTGGAACCAATATTCTAGGAAGAGCATTAACAAAGATCTCATACCCACCAGGAACAGAAGAGGAGCCTCGTGGTTCACCAGAGAATGTTTTAAGTCATAAAAGAGTTGTAAATAGTTTTGTGAATTTTATCAAATTATTCTTTCATAATGGGATTTTATTAGATTTAAAGTTTTAGTTCAGCACAATTACTTTAAAGTTAAATTAGAACTGCAGGTTTTAGAAGTGAAAGTGGAGAATCTAACAGACTTTGTTACATTCTGAGGTGAAGACAACAACCCCTCCTTTACAAACACAGATAATGATGTCTTAACTGATTTGCCCTCCTATATCAAAAGTGATATGTTAAGTTTGCACTTTGATTCTGTCAAAACTTAGAAATTCTCTTCTTTTTCTTCTTAGAAAGTACTTTTAGCATTAATTTTAAAAGAAGAACTATACATATATTTCCAAGAAGTAATCTTAATGTTGATTTGGGGCAGCAGATTCTGAGCCCCATCTCTTCCTGTCTGTCTTATTTATCTAAGCTCATTCTGCCAAACAAACACAGAAGCAGCCAGTAAGATCTGGCTAGACTCTGGCTCTACACACAGTCTTCCAGTAGCTTCTCACTCTCCTGAGAGCAGAACTAAGGCATTTGGTGTGGATGAAATAACTTCTCTTTGTCAGGGCGCTATCTCTCCTGTTACCCCACCCCACCCCACCTGTCCACATCATGCTAAGTGCTGGTTCAGTTACTCTGCACATAGATGTCTGACTCTTTGATATTGTGCCATGATACTTGAGAAATACACAAATGAGTTGCCAGAAAACTAGCCCCCATCAAAAAAAAAAAAAACCATCAAAAAAATCCCTTAAAGTTTTAAAAATACATGTACAGTTTTATGCTGGGCCACATTCATAGGCATAATTGCCCACTTGCAGCCGTAGGTAGTGGGTAGAGCACAAACTGTTTCTTTTTATAAAAAAACTTTGCCACCTAACTTCTTACTCATATTTCAGAGATTGATTTAATGCAGCTTCTTTTTACACTGCCCTTCTTGGTCTCCTGATTCAATTACTGTTTTACTGTGTTCTGCCACCATAACACCTGTGTCTGTCATTTTATGAAGATTTATTATGGGCAGTTCTCATTATTCACCATGGTTTGTCCTAATCACTGAATTATCACTTTCTGAGACATTGCTCCAAGCAGAAAGTGACTGCCTTGCTAATCAGAGCTGGGGTTGGGATGCCAACTCAATTTAGTTGGCAACAGTCGATACTCCTTGCATTGTTTTTCCCCTACTGTTGCCCCTTTCTAGTCCTTTCTGCCTGAGAGCTCCATTTAGACAGAGTAACCTCTAGCAACTTGTCTGTCTGGTGAGTTCAAGCATCTACAGCCCCTGCATCCGTCTATCATGGACTGGTTTGGAAATTACAAATATTTCTCTCTCTCTCTCTCTCTCTCTCTCTCTCTCTCTCTCTCTCTCTCTCTCTCTCTCTCTCTGTCTCCCTTTCTCTCTCTCAAGTTGATATTTACAAGTTTTCTCCTCCTCCTTCTCTTCCTTCTTCTCTTCTTCTTCCTCCTCCTTCTCCTTTTCCTCCTCCTTCTTTTTTATTACTTTTATTATTTTATAGTCCAGTCATTAACCCTCTACTAGTCCACCTTCACACAGTTCCTCACCCCATTCCTCCTCATTCTTGTCTCCATGAGGATGTGCCCACCCACCCCCACTTCTGCCAGGCCTCCCCATTCCCTGGGACCTCAAGTTTCTCAAGGATTAAGCATACCTTCTCCCACTGAGGCCAGACCAGGCCACCCTCTGCTATCTATCTATCTATCTATCTATCTATCTATCTATCTATCTATCTATCTATCTATCTATCTATCTGTCTGTCTGTCTGTCTGTCTGTCTGTCTGTCTGTCTGTCTATCTATCTATCCATCCATCCATCCATCCATCCATCTATCTACCTACCTACCTACCTATATGTCAGGGTCCTTATATCAGCTAGTGTATGCTGCTTGGCTGGTGTCTCGGTGTCTGAGAGATTTCAGGTGTCTGGGTTAGTTGATACTGCTGGTCTTCCTATAGGATTGCTGTCCTTCACAGCTTCTTCCAGCCTTTCCCTAATTCAATCACAGGGATCCCCAACTTCAATCCATTGTTTGGGTCTATGTATCTGTCTGTGTCTGTCTCAGTCAGTTGGGCCTCTTGGAGAGTAGCCATGATAGGCTCCTGTCTGTAAGCATACCATAGCATCAGTAAATAGTGTCAGGCCTTAGAGCCTCTCCTTGAGATGGATCTCAAGTTGGGTTGGTTATTGGACCGCCTTTCCCTCAGTCTCTTCTCCGTTTTTGTTCCTGCAATTCTTTTAGAGAGGAACAATTCTAGGTCAAAGTTTTTGACTAGGGGAGGGCAACCCTATCTATCCACTTGATGTCCTGTCTTTCTACTGGAGGAAGAATCTACATCGAAGGTCCTTCCTTTTGAGTCCTGAGAGTCTTTCACCTCCCAGGATTCTGGAACTGTCTAGAGGGATAATGTTTTTCAGTAAGCAGATGAATCCATAAAAACAAAATGAAGAGCAATGGTATATATTATTATTTATTTACTGTTGTCTTACTCATCTCTAATTATGAGGAAGGTGGGTGTTGCATTTTTTGTGTTTACCATTATTCCATTCATGTCTAGTTAGCAGATCTGGCTCAAGTCAGTTATGAGTTATGATAGACTGAAAAATTGAACAGATGCCCCTTTGGATGAGATTTTAGTTTAGTGGGAAAGGTGGTCACTATACAAACATGAGGATAAACTCAATGTCTAGAATTCATCTTTAAAAAAAAAAAAAGCTGGGTACTATGAAAGTGCTCATAATCCCAGCTGCCCCAGTGATGCATATGCATTCAATTCCCCAGGGCTCAATGGCCAGCCCACCTATTCTATAAGAACAATTCCAGGTTAGCCAAAGACAAGGTGAATAACACCTGAGAAATATTTGAAGGTGTCTGTCCTCTGAATTCTACATGAACATACACATGCAACTACATACTTCCATACCATGTACTACTCACCAAAGTAACACATTTTTTTAAAGAAGTATTTTTAGAGCTAGTACAAGTAGATTCCCTATATTGGGTCTTCCTATTTGTAGTGGCTAATGGATGAACATAACCTCGGTGGATATTTGTTAACATTTGAATTTGTAGCCAGCCTTTCTACTCGGTAGTGATCCTCGTTCAACCATAAACACAGAAGTCAAGCTAGGGAATGAAATTCATCTTTGCCAATCTTTTCTCTAAGAACTTAGCCTTGTTGCTGTTATACCTGATATAGCCTTTCTCCTCCATGATTCGTGATCTAGCTTCCTACCCATAGTAGTCAAAGTTCTCATCACTTAAAAACAGAAACTGACTCAGATTAACTTAAACAGAAAAAAAGGATATTTTAGGAGGTGTCAGGTTATAGAAGTTATGAGATTATGGAGAAGAAAATTTGTACCTTAGTCCAAAGAACTGAAGCCCCAGTAAAAACACTCTTGTGGGGACTCTGCTTTGGATACCACTGATAGAGGCATGGCCTGCACCATGTGCCAATCATCTCCTAGTGTTCTCTTTGAATCTTCACTCCATCTCAGTGGTCTGAGTGAATTCATGTACTTTGCTCTTTGAGAGTCACATGCCAAAGCTTGTGTTTGCCAAAGCAAGGTAATTCCCAGTTCTAGACAATGCAATCAGTAAGGGTCAGATCACCAGTGTTTCTGGAATCCTGAGTGTTTATGTCTCCCCAAAACTCATATATGAAAGCTTCTATTTGTCAATGTGCTTCCAAGATGTGGCCATAATGGTGAGGGCTTCGCTGATGGGATTAGGGCATCTAAAAAACAGGCCTTGCTACTTCCATATGAAGAAAGGGCATTATCAACTCTGAACCAGAAAGATGACTCACTGGGCTTCAGGTCCACAAATGTTCTGATACTGAACTTCCCAAACCTACTAGTTCTTGTTGTTTATAAGAAACTTAGCTTAGGGTGTTTTGTTATTTCAGTCTACATGCACTAATACACCTAAAATTTATAATAGTTTCAAAGAAAGATTTTTCTAGAGTGCATCAAGTTTGTAGCAGACACCTCAACCTGGAATGTCTTTTCTTTTCCTCTCCCTTTCAAGGAAGCTGGAGTTTGGTCCTTTGGTTCACATAACACTCATAGAGATCTGGTCCTGATCTAACTTAGCAGGGAGGAGAAATCTGGAGTACCCTAAGGAGATCATTGTTTCAACCTTCCATTTCCAGCCCTGAGGAAGTGGAGTCTATAAACAAATTAAGGGACCTAAAACGAAGAGCCAGCTACCTGCTCCAGGTTTTTCAAACACTGCCAGAGTGATGAAACCATCCTTTGTTTAATCACCAATCTCTGCATTGAATGTTCTGTCATGACTTTTGAAATGCTTTTTTGTTCTTCAAAAGAATAGAGCATAAATATAACCAGCGCAATTATTAATTATAATTTATATTTGAAGAGGGTAATTAAATTAAGAGGAAAAGGGCTTTCGTTATTTGAATGCACATATATTGTTAAGCAAATGCTCTTTGACAGCACTTAGCTTTAATTTTTATTGCTTGTCCATCTTTCTCAGGACTGTGAGTTCTGTATCAACACTGGCAGCATGTCCTTTTCAGTATTTTTTTTCCAGCATCAGACACAGTACCTAGCACAAATAAGGTCAATCTTATGCAGCTAGATACATACATATATGCAGTGTGTGTGTGTGTGTGTGTGTGTGTGTGTGTGTGTGTGTGTGTGTGTGTTTGTGTGTGTGTGTGTTTGTGTGTGTGTGTGTATGTGTGTTTGTGTGTATATTCCAATTCAGAAGACTGCATAGTATACAATAAGTACTTAATAAAATTAGTTACAAGGTGTCTAGGAATGTAAATCAAACTAACTACATAAATGAAACAACTAAAAAGTTTATTTCATTCTCTAAAGAGCTGTAGGAAACTTTACACACTCGTGGTAGGTACAATTTTCTTCACAAGCCTTGCATGAATGAGGCAGAAACCATGTGCAGTACCCATCATTTTATAAGAATTTTCTTGGGCAGGCTGGTCACACAATGATCCCAGGACATGTTCTTCTTAGACCTGAATTAATTTGATTGCATCTCATTGGTGAGATAGACAGCTGACAGTCACCTATTGTGAGAAATGAAGTAGCAAAGAGTAGGTCTGCTTGTGTGGAGTTTTGATGTGTGAGGGCCGTCAGTACCTGCAGGAAAGAGCTCCTTGGAATTTCTTCTGGAATTTCATATTTCCATCTGGTTTGTTGCTTATTTGGAGGCCAAAATACTTCATTTTCTTCTTTCCCAAAGCTGAGAGAAGTTTTTTCACAAAACAAGAACCTGCAAGATGCCTCCCTGCCCCACCTCCCTGACATGCTTTTTTGAGAAAGAAATTTTTCTGGGTTGTTATCCTATCTGGATTTCCAGTGTCTTTTACAGTGTCTTTCTAAGCCTTTCTCCTTCTTTTTTGTACACTGTAGACTCTTGGCTACTGGGTACTGTTGGAACCTTAAATTGCTCGTGTGGGAGTTGAACAATTTCTACTTTAACCTTATGTTACTGTAGCATTTTGCATAATACATATAATTTTTAGTGAAAGCTTTTCATAAAACTGAACACTCTACAGGTATTCCGCCTACATGGACATCTAATTTCATACCCCTGATGGAGTTCCCTACAATGTTGCTAGGAGACAGAGACACTGCCTAACAAAGGATGCTGAGTGTATCAACCATGCAGATATCTGCTTTCCTAAATCCATTTGCTTATGGCATATGGAGCTTAAAGTGTGCTGCCTGTGGAAATACAGGCAACTGTGGGAACAGCTTAGTATCCGGAGACAGAGGAATTGAGGCGTAAAGCAGCCTCTGGGGCTCCCTTTTCTCCCAGTTCTATGAGCACAGAGGGGGTCAGGCCTTCTCTACTCCATTTTAGAACCAAAGGTAAACAAAAAAGAACAAAGATTCTAGGTAAGTGTCAAGTATTGCTGGGAAATATAGCTCTCTTTCATCTTCAGAAATCTCAGTTGGTTGGTGATTTAGTTAGAAAAAAAAACCATATCACTAATTTTCATATTTTCAAAATTATAGATGTTTTTGCTAGTGTGCTTTGTTGACTGCAAAATCAAGCTGGGGAGGGTCAACGTGAGACAGTGAAGAAGAATTTTGTCAATTGAATACAGACAATACATGATCAACCCACCCCACCCCACCCCCGGTCATTGCTGTAGAATGAATCTTTATACCTTCACAACCTTCAAACATATATGTTGAAGCTCATACATTCAACACGTTGGTGCCTAAAGATAAGGTCTTTGGGAGTGAAAATAATTCAGATTAAGTCATGGGCTCAAGAGTTCTCATGTTGATAGTAATGTCTTTACTAGAAGAGTCTAGAGATCTCCGTTTTCCTCACAACAGACACTCCATATGATAACAAAGGAAGAGTGCAACTGTCTAGAAACTAGAATAGTATCCTTACTGAACTATCATAAGACAGTGTCTGGATTATGTGTGCTTATCAGCCCTTGAAACCATGAGACACATACTCTTGTTCACTCAGTCCCTGGTCTCTTATTCATTATGGTGTCCCAAGCTAAGACAAATGTGATCCTTTAACACTGAGAGATAGACTTCACATGCTCCATATATTTGATCCCCAAACAGTAGGTAACTCCTAGGATCTCCATCTGGCAAAACATAACCAGACTCCTGTCCTCTGTAGAAACTGCTGTCTAAGCTCTCCACTGCCTGTCTCCCTCCACCTGCCCTTCCTTCTTGACACTCTCAAGCAGTCTCCGCTTCCTAGAATATACTTCATTCATATAACATTCAATGGGGCTTCTAGATGTCAGCCAGCCAGTCCCTTAGCTACTGGACATTTTTGATCCACATGGCTGTGATTTCTTAACAACTCAGTTCCAGACGCTCTATTTCTGTCTTAGCTTTGGCATGCCCCTCACTGCTTTCTACCCATCATTCCAAGTGGCTCTCATGATTTGAGGTTCCGGGGGTTTTGGATTTTGTGGGGTTTTGTCTCTCTGTTTTCTTCTCCTCATATTTCTCAGCCCTAAGGTAATCACCTACTTCCAAGCTCAGCTAACTGTGGTGACTTCTACACCCAGGCACTCAGTGTTCCTCTCCCCCAGCTCCAGCCCGCTTTATACTTTGCTTAAGACATAGGCTCTTGGAGGTCCTGTTGTCAGTTCAGGTTCCACTCATAAAATATAGAAGCGGCCCAGGGATTTCATCTTGGCAGTCATAAAAACTTAAGGTTATGTATTTTTTACAAAAAGTATTGGGGCCTTTTGAACCTTCATTTTCTTGCTTATAAAAATAAAGTTTTAGTTTTTGCCTTTCAGTATCATATGAAGAACTGAATGTCTATATATGAGTATATAAAAAACACTACTCAGCTCTCAGTCTGAAAATATACCACCATGACTGTATAGAATTATTAGAATAAATCATCTCACCATCTTAGTTTTGAGATAACACCACTTTCATTTTTCTTAAGTGATTAGACAACATTTTAGAATCCTTTTTTAAAATTATTTTCTGCTCAACCATTATGTCCAACTGTTAGTCAAATCTCATTTCTTATGAGATTTGTTGGATCCTCAGCCAGGCTCCCACTTCAGCATCCTGGCCCAGGATTGAACTCACCTAACTAAACTGCTGCTCTGTTCCTGATCACTGACTCTGCGCCCTTGCCCAGGTTAGTTCATTCGCTGTGTGCTTTTGTGAAGTGACCGCTCCTGGAAAAGAATGCTGTTACTCCTGGGCAGAGTGAGGAGCAGATATCTCCTCTCACTGCAGCCTTCTTCCCTTCCCTTTTGGCCAGTTAACCATGTCAGCCAGGGCCAGTCTTCCTGCAATGCTGCCTGCTTTTAGATGACTCTAAGGTCTCTGGCTTTCTGTTCTTTCCTTTGCACTATCAATGGTCTGTCTCCCCTAACTCACTTCCTGGTCCATTTAGAGATTTCTATAGCTTTCTTCATCTACTGGCCCCTGACTTTCATTTTTTACCCAAGAATTGATTGAATCCTGGTTGTTCTATGTATGGTTTCATTCTGAGTGCCTTGAATATAGGGCATTTTCTTTCTGGTGTCTAGCTGCCATATACGGAGACTGGCTTCTAAAGATATTCTATTCAGGTAGAACAGAGTCACACCCATATCTCTCCCTATACCTCATCTCCTGATATTCTCTTTTCTCATTTCTATATTCATGTCATATATAAACATATATTATATATGTAAACCTACATAGAATCTTGGATTCACAAATAAGTAAAAAGATACTTTTCTCTTCTTTATCCTGATCCACTTGTGTCTATGCTTTCTTTTTTTCCTCTCTGGGATTGTACATAGAATTTGGATTTTTCACCATTGGCATCTCCAATCTGGTTAGTTCCCTAGATTAAACAGGAAGCTTTTAGATTTAATCCTCGTTAGATTCTCAATATTTCATCAATTTTGATCTACAACACATCTAGACTTCACAAGGTTCAACCCCAACTTCATGCCCTGGTTGCTAAAATAGCAAATGAACTCTTACACTGCTAAGAAATGACAGCTTTTACTTTAGAAACCAGCAATACATTACTTGCCTCTTAGGATATTACACAAACCTTAGAAGAACATTTTTACATGGCAGATGAAGTTTACAGTCTAAATAGGATGGTGAAGACAATGTCGGAGGTGTTTGTACAGTAGTGAGTATAGTTTAGTTTCATGTTTACTTTGTTTTGGGAAAAGTTTTTGTTTTGTTTTGTCTTGGCTATCTTGGGATTCTCTGTCACAATTCATGCTGGCCTGAAGCTCACTGCCATTCATCTTCCTCTGCTTCCTGAGTGCTGGGATTGTAGGTGTCTACCACCATAGCTAGTTACAGTATTTATTTTTAGAAGAGAAAATTCTATAATAAATAAATTAATGATGAACATCAGTGTTATAATCACATAAGAATAATCTCTGCCCCACTACTACCTAGAGCAAGGGTTCTCAATGCTCCTTTCATACAGTTCCTCATGTTATAATGATTGACAAGCATAAAATTGTTTTCATTGCTAACTCATAACTATAATTTTGCTACTGTTAGGAATTGTAATGTAAATCTCTGTGTTTTTATGATGGTCTTTGGTGATCCCTGTAAAAGAGTGGTTCTACCTCCAAAGTAGTTGATAACTTCTGACCTAGACTAAATTCAAACAACTTCTAAAACTTTCCATGTAGCTGGTTCTTCATCTGTAATAGAGAGGTTGAACATCAATTCATTTGGTTCTCAAAATCAGGGTTCAGTTTAAATGGATAAATTCAAACAAAAATTGTTGTTACACTAATATGTGAACAGCAATGGCTGACTGGTAGCTGCTTTCATGGTCTTAAATTTTATTAAAGATTATTTGATTGACCATGAATAAAGCCCAACATCACTAAGCATAAAAATATCTTTATGTGTGTAAGGAAATAATTTTTTTCAGCCATTTTTTGTTGAATTTATTTCGGATGATAGTCAAAGCCTGTCAATATTAGAAAAGCAAAAAGAAAGAAAAGAAAGAAAGAAAAGAAAAGAAAAGAAAAGGAAAGAAGAGAAAAAAGTAAAGAGTAAGTAAACAAGTGACCAATTCCAACAAATTAAATTATTATAATGTCATATTATGTCTCTCCATGTTCTTTATATATTCAAAGATTAAGAGTTAATGGAAACATCTGTCCCTTATTCTAAAATTTCCTTGTTTCTTCAATACAATCTTTCTTCTTCTCACGGTTCCTTGAAAAAAATGAAAGAGATAACTTTAAAGCAAATCTGATTAAAGTCAAATTATTTTTAGCCCTAAAAATAACAATGATTTAAGCCAAAATATGGAACCATTGTGAGGGTCCTCAGGAATTAGAAACACATCTGGGGCTTTGTAGATGGTTCAGCCATCGAAGTATATGCAGTGAAGCTTGGTAATGTCTTTGGCCTCTCCAGTCCATGTGCAACACCTAGCCAGCCTAGTTGCTGGGCTCTAAGCCAGTGAGAGGCACTGTCTCAAAAGGAAAAGGAAAAGGAAGGACAATGCCTGAGGAATGACACTCAATGTTGTTTTCTGGCCTCCACACATATGAGTATACATCTACACACACACACACACACACACACACACATGCACAAGTGTGACAAGTTGAAAATATTAACAAGATATTTTAAAAGAGGTTTACATTTTAAATTGATCTTTATTTTCACAATAACAATGTATTTGTACAGGTATTCCTCCTGAATAACTCCATGAGTTTAAAGATTTGGCAAGTTACTGTCTCTAAACTGTATTAAATACCTATTTGGTTGACATCACTTCTGTTGATTCATGGACTTATTAATCCAACAAATATTTATGAAAGAATGACTAGTGATTAAAAACAGAGGAATCTATTCCAAACTGGAACTGTCTCCTTTCTGAGTAAAATTATTTTGATTCTTTTTTATTGAATAACATTGAAAAATCAAAAGATATTTAAGAACAGACACTGTAATAAAGGAGTTTTGGTCCTCCTGTATTGTATTGGGACATGAGTGTGTCCTTTCAAACTGATACCATAATGGGTACGAAGGCAGTGGGACTGCCCTTCAGATCTCCAAGTCTTTGTGACCCTAACTCATCTTGGGATGTTCTAAACCTCTTTACTTACTTTTCAACAGAAATTAATATTTATCTGTGACTGAAGATCCCAATATTTTTTGCTCATATGGTCCTAGGTTATAAAAACTCGAGGATAATTTCTCAGTAAAGGAGCTTGAGATAAAGATATTTTTATGAAATATATATTACAGAGAGCTTCTTTCTTTGTTTTAGTTTTTCACCTAGTATTTGGAAGGGACCAGAAAACCCAGACATCTTCCACAGAATAATGAAGTTATTAGTCACATGGTTGTGCCAGTGTGTTCTTAAGGCTCCATAAGAAAAGCTTTGCAAAGGTTCATTTATAAACCAAATTTTCACATATTGGAGTGTAATAAAATTTCCAAGTCAGCCAATTTGATAAGTGAAGCAGACAGCAAAGTAAATCACATGCTCTGTTTTCAAGGAGTTGGAACTATGAGAAAATAGACTTTCAACAAGTGCAGACAGGAGAGTAAGAGGCATTTCCTGCAGAGGAGACAGCAATCAACCCAAACAGAGGCCAGGAAGTGTCTGGTGGTTTCAGGAATTAAAGAGTGTACTGATAGCAGACCCAGGAATGTAAGGAAAGAGAGGGCTGGACTTCACCCTAAGGGTCAAGATAATCAGGGCAGGCTGTACACACAGAAGGGGTTATCTGAATTCCTCCAGGGTACAGTATAGATAGATCACTAGATAAGTGTTAGGTAGATGTGTGGATGTCAGGCTTTAAATGTATAGAGAGGGGTTTTTTGTTTTGTCTTGTTTTATATTTCAAGTTCTTAAGTTTCTAAGAATCCCTTCTTAAGGCTTTCCTTTAAGGCCCCTCTTTATTCCTCTGATAACCCTCTCCACGAGCTTCTTGTTTCTCTGTTCTCCTGTCCTACTTCTATTTCAAGAGCCTTGGAGGAAGAGCACTTCTTTCAGAAACCCCTTCTCGATTTCATGAATCACATGGAATCTTGTGCTGTTTGCCTTTTTGTATTCTGGCAGCCCTTCATCCACATGTCTGCTTACATCCTCATCATTATTACACACTGGCATGAAGCAGCGGAGTGTTCTTGAGGCCAGAAAGAATTACCTTCTAATTTCTATGTGCCACTTAAACTAGTAGAATTACAGTCTGCTTGTGTATACAGTGGAGGAAAAATACCTGCCTCTACTATTCTGATAATTAATGACAGAACATGCATTAAGACCCTAACATTGCGATTGGAGATTTGGCTCAGTGGCAGAATGCTTATTGAACTGGCTCGGAGCCCCCGATTCTGTCGCCAGCACTGAATACAACAAGCAAAGAAAATGTCATCGCCACAAACCACCAAACCAAACCACCAAAAGAATCAACACAAAACTTGAAATGCAATTGGGTCTCAAATGATTGCTTCTTCCCTTCCTTTCCTCCATGACTTTTAAAATTAAAGGAATTGACCTCAGCTTTGCTTATGCTTCAAAACTGTCCAGTAACAGTGACTAAAATTATGTCATAGACTTTTGATAGTCAAGCTACTTCATCTAGTGGAAGACTGTTGTGATCTGGACTTAGTAATGTTCTTTTTTTCTGTGATTATTGATTGTGGGTTGTATCCATGATTTGATCTCAAAAATCAGTTCTTTGTGACTCTAAGAAAGCACTAGCAGTTGTGAGCATGAGCCTTGTCTCTGCTGTGAGTTTGTATTTTTTAAAGATAGTCACTCTTTGTTCTACAACGTGACCTGGTTTTCTTCCATATCTACTAATTTATATTTCAGAATCTAATGTATATTTTCTTGGTTCTGCGTGATTTCTGCTAGAGTCTGGGCATAGTGTAGAGGTAAACATTAAGGACTACACCCTTCTGTCTGTTACCCCAACTGTGCTTATTGAAATCTTCTCTCTGCAACCCATTGAGACTATTAAAAAAAAAACACACAACCAATCAAAATGGAGAGTGGTAGAGTCCATTTCCAGTAGATACATCTACAGTACTACCTCTGTACCTTACTCAGGATCATTGTGGAACAGGTAGAAGAAAGAGCCAGAGGATCAGGGAATTTGCTGTGAGATTGTATCTCTTAGGAATGCCAAAAAATACACTAATCAATTTCTAATCTAGTCTTCAGTAGAACAGTTACATAAATATTTAAACAGTGGTATTAAGGATTCATGACAATATACACTTGATTATGTTAATTTTTATTTAAAAGTAAGTTGAACAATTTCTTTCAAAATCTAATAAGATGTGTTACTATTTTAGAATTATACCCTTGTGAAGAAAGAATGAAGATGCAGGACCCAGTAGCACATACCTGTAATCTCTTTACAGGAGGCAGAGACAGGAAAATCACTACAAGTCTGAGACCAGCCTGGGATAAAAAATAAACATGACTTTTATCAAGATAAAAACCAAAACCAAATGAAAATGAACAAAGAAATAGAAATTCATTCGTTTTTATGGAGGTCATTTTTCTTAAAAGAAATCAAAGCAATGAGGCTCAAGTTTACTATGTTTAACTATGCCTCTTCCCCCATATAGATGACCATACAATGAACTGACTGTTCAATTGTTTATCCTTGGAACAACATGAAGGCATTCCAAAACATCATTTTTCCCTTTTGTAATAAAAGACAAAGTATTCAAAGGTAAATTTTCTTCTAAGGTTTAAATATTTTATAAGTTGTTAAAATTATATTTTAATTATTGTGCTCAGAAATTACTAACATTATATAATATGAGTCACGTAGTGAGGGCTCAGAGTATACAACAAAAATTCAAATTCTTTCTCAGTTGTAGGTATTATATATTTGAACAAAGAATATTAGAGCAATGAAGTAATTTCATTGTCCAGCTTAAAGAGAATGTTTAAAACAGCAACCATATGTATTGTTAAGCTGACCTACTTTAAAATCAATCAAGACCTTCTACTAATTCCCATGCATCCTCTAGATAGTAGAAATTCTAGAGAAGATACAGAATAGGAAAATACAAATATAATAACAGGCCAAATGTAGTAGTCAGGGTTCTAATGCAACTGAATTGACAGACTGGATATACGCATACATGTAATACACACACACACACACACACACACACACACACACACACACACACACACACACACACATGGAGAGAGGGAGGATGACAAATTAGAGTGGCTTGTATGCTGTGATCTGAATAGTTGCTGTCTCCTGAAGAAAATATCATGGGTCTATATATCAGGAATTCTAGAGAACCACTAACCTGGACCCAGCAACCTCCCAGAGATGAACCACCAGCCAAAGAGCATAAACAGGCTGGTACTGAGGGCCCTAGGACATATGTATCAGAGGGATGTCTTGTCTGGCCTCAGTGGAAGAGGATTCGCCTAATCCTGCAGAGATTTGATGCACTGGGTTATGGGTTACCAGAGGCAGGGGCTATCCTCTAAGAAGAAAAGGGGAAGGGAGAGAGGGAGGGAGGAAGAACTCTGAGAGTGGGGACTGGATGCAGGCAGCATTTGGGATGTAAACAAACAAACAAACAAACAAACAAATGCCTTTCTTTTTCTGCACCTTCTTGTGTAGCCTGCCATCAGTAGTTTGGGCCAAGGTTTAGGGTGGGTCTTCTGATCTCATATTCATTTTCATTGTGGCCATGACTCAAATGATCCAATCAAGGAAATCTCCCAAGTACGCCCTGATGCTTTAGTTTTAGTTGATTGCATATTATTTAAGCGAACAGCCAAGATTAATTATCACAACCAACTTGCAACTATTTGAATAATACCTTCACTGCACCAAAGAGAATACTGCAAAGGTCAGTAAACTAATGAATTGGTGGTTGGCTTTATTGCTCAAGCTCAAACTTGTACTCTAGCATCTTGAACAGAATGATCTTATGAGAATACCAAATCTTACATCCATACATGGCTGAGAGAAGAAATACTGGGAAACTTCACAAGTTTTTAATGCCATTTATTAAACTAAAGCTAAGTATATATATATATATGTGTGTACCTATAACCTAGAAATTCAATGTCCATGTGTCTACCCAAGAGAGTGCATCCAAAGGTTCATAAATATATTTCCAATGGGCCTAAAAGAAACAAGATACCCTACAAAATTAAAATGAATATTGAGTGATATATTCACATCATGAGACATCTATGAGAATGAGTTAATTGTAGCAACATGCTGTAATGTCCATAAGCTATGTAAACCTAGGTTTGGGTAAAAACATCAAATGCAAAAATGTAGTTTTGTTACCCCATTAACATATAGATACAGCTAATCCCCATTGTTAATATTCAAGGTGGTAGTCGCCTGTGGGGGACTTTCCTTTAGGACTAAAAGGGGATATTTTGTAATGCTGATAGTGATCTATTTCTCATCTTAATGATAGTGAAATGTGTTTACTTCATGTGAATTTTTCCCCAGGAAATTTATGATGTGTTGTACATTTTGTTTCTATGTCAAACGAAAGATCTACAAAAATAATTGATGATGATCATTATGGCAAGGATTCAAAAGTCAGCATTGAGAATTATCTGCTAGTGATAATGTGGTCATCATGAGGTGTCCCCCTATGAAGCATTCCTGTCACAACACTAAGATCCAGAGAAAGCATGAAAAAGAATTAGGGCAGTGTCAACAGTTTTTAAATACTAGTAAAATTTTCCAGCTGAATAAAAACTAATGATATTTCCAGGCCGATTTTCTGCAAATGTGCAGTTATGAGAAAAAGCAATAAGTTTTAAAAAATAAATTCTGAATAGGAAATAAATTATATCTTTCTGCTTAGAGCTCTGATATGAACCTAAAGAAATTGGAACTTGTTCCTTCTGAAATTTCATTTTAGAAAGGCTACAGGGTATCTAATAATCTCAAAATATTTTGGAAAACTCTAAATTGTGATCATATATAAAAAGATTGTTGTGCGAAAAAACTACTTGTGTGCCTCATTTATTAAAATGTAAAAGAAATAGAATTGAAAATGTTTATGCTATAGTTTTTTCAAAATAGTAACCCATCAACTTTCACATAATCATTATATTTTTTGTACATACATTAATGTATTACCATATTAATATATAGTTTTGCTATTTTCTACCCCATTTATCATTTTCATCCCATGGAAACTAATGAAGGTTTCCAAATCCTTCCACTCACATGTAAAGATTTGTTAAAACAGTTTGTTTCTTCCAATAGAGATAGGAGTATCCTAAGTGCTGGGTATTAGTAATTTGATTGAAATGTCCTTAGTATACATTGGCTTAAGATATAACAATGAATTTCTTTTCAGGAACTGATACTTTAAATTACAGAGCCATATTATGCTCAGAATTTATGTTCACTATTCTCACCCTGGAATAGACAGAGTTTCAAAATGTGGTATTGTCCTTAGTAAATAATTGTGGATTCGAATATTACTAGGATTCTTATTTAAAGTTACTACAAAAGAAACGTGAATCACAGGCTGGAGAGATTGATCAGTAGTTAAGAGCGCTTGATACTGTAACAGAGGGCCAGGATTCAGCTACCAGCTCCCAGGTTAGGTGGCTCACAACCACTCATAACTCTAGCTCTGAAGAATCTAATGCCCTCTTCTGGCCCCTGGGCACACCCACACATGTCTGTACACTCATATACACATATAAACATAACATTTTTCAAAACAGAATTTACAAAAAAACAAACAAACAACAACAACAAAAAACGGTCCAGGGCTAATTGACTCTGTCTCTTGCATGGAACTGGCTATCATTTCAAAGCATAGAATAGAAATGTAGGGTGTTTCATGTATCTGAATTGCCATTACCCCATGTCTGTATGATATATCCAGCCACAGAAAGCCTCCTTTATGAAATGGTTCCTTCCCTTAGGCATTAGCACTAGTTGCTATCCCCTTCAGAAAATGAAGACCAAAGAAACAGTTATCTAAGAGGCCTTTAGTTATCTTAGGGGACCTCCATTCTCCTTCCATATCTGTGTCTCCCTGCGTTCCACACTATTTCCTGTTTGACCTTTTCTTCTGAACCAACTGTATACCATCATCTCTGCCTTAAAATAAACCTGCTCCCAAATTAAATATAATGTCTTTTTGTAGATTCTTCTATAACAGAATAGAGAGTAGAGTTTGATAGTACCTTCTGACTTGAACTCTGAACATTTTTTTCCAGCTAAACTTGTACACAATGATTCACTGAAAGATGACTGGGGACTGTGTGTGACTGGAATCACTCACCGAGAGCCAGTTGTGGCTGGGCTCATTTTAGATAGAATCTTCCATGTAAGCTGCTTCCTTTGTTTCTCCTCACCAGAGAAAAAAATTAATTTTGTGAAGGAGCTTAAAAATGTTCCTTCTTTCTCTTGTCTTTTTTCCTCATCTGTTTTCCAGTAAGTTTACCAGTATCACTGCTGACTACCTGTGAGTCTCTGTCTACCCAGCCTTGTTTTGTATGTTCAAACATTACCAACAGATAATAAAGAGACCCCCAAACAGTCTATCTTCTCAATCATATCAGCGTTATGATGTGGTTACATTTAAATGCAGAATTCTCCATATTTTCCTCAGTTACCTTACTGAAGAGTTTCTCCCTCTTTATCTTATGTGTGAACTACAGCTTGAAATTCTCTATGGGTGAATCCTTTATAGACCATCAATTATCCTATAAGGAATACTGGTGTCAACATAAATTAAAGAAAAAGTTAACTGACAGAATCTTGACCATCAACAAGAAACACCATTTTTGGGGACAACATAACCTTCCATCGTATGCTTGAAGGGCAGTAATTTCAGGAAGCTCCCGACTTTTAGGGTAGCTTAGATAATCTTCAAATGTTTTGTACTGTAGGGACCTTCTTTAGTAAAAAAAAAAAAAAAAATGAATCTTTTAAATTTCTTTGGAATTTTACAAAAGTTTTTACTTTTATCCCGTGAATATCCTTGACAACGACAGACTTTGAAATTATTGGTATCACCATGACTTTGACTGGGGAGAGGTCAGTTGGTCATATTTTATGAAAATAACAATAATTTTTATAAGCAACAATACAAGCATAATAGCAATAACAATGTAATACTTATAATAAGCACTTAGCTAATTGCATTATGTGGTCCTTTGGGTATCACAGGATATGGAAGGTTACCCAGTTACATCTTCACTATACAAAAGATGCTCCATATAATAGTCCAAGAATTATCTTTCTTAAAGACTCTGGGTATCATCCTAAAATTTCCCAGGCACGTCCTCTAGGTTCCTAGTTTAGTAATGTTATTTTTGAGTCCAGCATTGGAGGACTTCTCAGGGTTGTCATTGCCCTGTGCTATGTAAGTGCATTTGAGCACCATTTCTTCATAATTTTAACAAGAGTATTGTAGATATCAAAGTTGTCTACTTTATAAACTTGACTGAATCCAGATTGGCCACACTCATTGACTCTCAACTCATTATTTTTCCCAATGGAAAACTTAAATGAATAATAATAGCATAAGCTACTTAATCAAGATAAACTGCAGGGAGGTATTGAAGCCTGTCATTGAATTACACATATATATGCAACTCAATATATATTTTTGAATTAAAATTACCTCACTAAAGAGTTTCACCCTTTTGATCTTATGTATGAACTACATCTTGAAATTCTATATGGGTAAATCCTTTACAGACCATCAATTATCCTATAAGAAATACTGGTGTCAACATAAATTAAAGAAAAAGCATATATATATATATATATATATATATATATATATATATATATATGTATATATATATGTATATATACATATATATATATATATATATATATATATATATATATATATATATATATATATATGAATGAGATGGTGTCTGTTTTTTACATGTGAATGTAGATACCAGGTTGATAAGTATAGATACTCAGGTTAATGAGTGTAGATATAGAGGTTGAAAAAAGAATATCATATCCCCAGGACCTAGAGTTACAGGGAGTTACAAGCCACTCTACCTGGATGCTGGGAGACAAACTTGGGCTTTCTGGAAGAGCAACAGTCAGTACTATTAACCACTAATTGGTCACTCTGTCTTCCAGAAAAGTTTCTCAGTACATATATTTCTCATTGTTTTCACTACACATATTATCAACAAATGCTTCATTGTATAATTTCCTGTAGTGAAATATGTATATAAAATATGCATGTGCATAAAATATGTATGTAAAAATAATTTTGAATTAACAAGCATTAACCATTTAGGTTGCTTCTCATATTTTAACCCATTGAAAAATCACTCAATTCTCTTATTTGAATTTCTATTGTATTTTTATATATGACAAGCAGCAAAATGAGAACATTTCAAAATATTTTCAACAAAGTCATAGAAGAAAACTTCCCTAAAGAAAGAGATGCCTATAAATATACAGAACTCTAAAGAGATTGGTTCAGAAAAGGAAATCCACTTACCACATAATAAGCAAAATACTACTTGTATAGAACAAAGGAAAAATATTAAAAGCTGCAAGGGGAATAGGCCATGTAACACATAAGGGCAGACCTATCAGAATTACACCAGACTTCTCAACAGAGACTTTATAAAGCAGAAGGGACTGGCTCTTACAGACTCTAAGAGACCACAGATGTTAACACAGACTATTATAACCAGAAAAACTCTCAACTACCATACATGGAGAAAACAAGATATTCCAGGACAAAACGAAATTTGAACAATAGCTATCTATCCATAAACCTAACCCTACAGAAGATACTAGAAGGAAAACTCCAACCCAAGGAGGTTAGCACACAGACACACACACCCACATACACCACTGACATCAAAATAGCATGGAGTAACAATCATTGGTCATTAATATCTCTCAACATGAATGGCCTTAATTCCACAATAAAAAGACACAGGCTAACAGAATGGATGTAAAAACAGGATCCCTAATTCTGCTGCATACAAGAAACACACTTCAAGTATTGAATTTTCAAAAAATCAAGATTGATAAAGAAAAATTCATGGAGATACCAAGAACTGGGAATACAGGAGAAAAATATTTTTTATTGTATTTTATTGTATATGTATGTGCATTATGATTGCATGTATATCTGTGCACTCCATGAATTCCTGCTTTTTGAGGAAGGCTAAATTTGAGCACTGCCTCTCCATTTACAAATGCCTCCCCGTGGTACTGGGAATTGAACTTGGGTCCTTTGTAAGAGCAGCTAATTATCTTAAATCTCTCCAGCCCCTAAGAAAAATATTGTCATTATCTGTCTTACTATCAGATTTATTTCTCCTGGAAAGATATCTCATTTTTGTTATATATTTATGGAAAGACATACACACATATAGATATATGTTGTTGCTTACAGTTTATTGCTGCGGCTACTGTGTGTTATTAAAAACTATTTGGTTACATGTTGCACCCACATAGTAAAAGAATCACAGGGAAACTTGTATTCAACTTGATCTGTGCTGTGCACTGATGACTCCTGAGCAGGACATGACCTTCAGATAAGACAATCAAGACTTCATTATTTTTGCCAAATCTGCCAAGAAAAATCAATTGCTTCCCTCAAAAACAATTTAAGCAACAGACATATCCCAAGGAAGTTACACACATTTGTTTATGTGATTTAGGGTTGGTTTGTGTTCCAAAATACTTTCTTAAGACTGTATTGTTAAAAAAAAAAAGAATGAGTCTAAACAATATGATTTCAGTGTTTTGCTGAAGATAAAATTTTAAGTATAAACAGTAGCCAGAAGTCCTGCAACATAGAAGTCTAGACTCCACACGGCTTTCTTAATTTATTATCGACTTTAAAATGTACAATTACTTACACTGTATGCATTTGTTTTATTACAGAACTTTCAAGAGCTCCATAGTCAAAAATATTATTAAGTAATATAAAGCTTTCATTCTCTTGAATTCATAACCTTATTAATGTAATCGTATGCTCTTACTCTGAAATAATTCAATGTGGTTTTCCTATGTCACTGATATGTTTATTTCAAGCAGTCGCCCAAACTCTATACATGAATGGAGGTAACAAAAGATTAAGAATTTTATTAAATATAAAGGAAAGGGAAGCCAATACAAATAATTATACTGCTATGATTATGTAAAAAGCATATCCAAGTAAATATATTACTAGAATTATATTTATAATGAATATATTGCATTTTAACTAAAACATAGTACATGAAACATTTTTTAAATACAATAAAGACTGTTAATTTAAAGCTGGAAGTTTTCAATCTGTCATAGTTGTCAAGCATCAAATGATCAAAAGCTTCTACCACTACAATACATAGAAGGAGCTCTCTGTGTTATGTTGGAAATCCTATGCCTTATTTGGATGCTTCTTGTGGCAATCATGATAAAATTACTATGACAACCATGACAGAGAACAGAACAATGCTACTAGAAGGGTACAGATAACTTGCAGCAAAACTATCTTCCTGAAACAATAGCAAACATGTATAAATATATCACACACAGCTAGACACCAGTTTCTTTTTACTTATGACATGACGTAGATCCATTGTGTGGTGGCATGTAAGAACATTGCTTTTAATAGCAAAAACAAAATTCTCACAGGAAACCTTTGTTTATAGACAGATTACTTGACATCTAAGCCTTGATTTCCATTCATGACATTGGAAAATGTTTCATACTTAACAAATACTTTACAAACATTCTTGTATACACTAAAGATTTCTGTTTGTTACTATGAGAAGAAATTATGACATTAAGTGGGTGAAAATACATATGTGACAGGCACAGTGTTTTACACACAGTTGTTTTGACCGCCTGTATATTGCTTGTGCCTGACGTAAGTATGGTGTGTATATCTGTATACTGCCTTCAGCTCTTGACACAGTCCTCCCCATTCTACACAAATGAACATTGACAAGGAAAGCTCTCCCTGCTTGTCGCATGACCAAGGAGATTACAGTGATGGTGTTATCATCTCTGAGCATTTTGTCATTTCAGAATAATGTCAATACACATCGCCTCATTTGACTTTGAAAAATAAAAAGATGTATAAATTGTGTGAAGTATTTATAAAGTCAGAACTGTTTATGAACCTAGTGAGGGCATTCTGTCATGTAGTACCTTCTCATAAAGAATTTAAAAATCAGACAGAGATTCAAGCCAGGCCCACATAAAAATCAGGGAACCTTAGTGTAACATCAGCTATGACATGGGATGTCAGTGAAGAAAGCAATGATTTCATTGAAGGTATGTGGGCATTTATCTGTCTGTCTGCTGTCTGTCTGTCTATCTATCTCTCTCTCTCTCTCTCTCTCTATCTATCTATCTATCTATCTATCTATCTATCTATCTATCTATCTATCCATCTATCTATTTATCTATTTGCTTCCACTGCTTTCAAGCAATCCTGCTTTTGGAATAAGAAAGAAGGACTCTGTGAGCTTCTGGAGAGCTATGAGTCTTGTCCTTACTGTTGTTACTTAGTGTTACTTTTTCATCCAAAGACTGAGGTGACCAGGACTGGACAGCATTAGCTCCAAACGTGCATGAAACTCAGTGTTCCATCAGGTTTCCATAGCTGTGTGCTGCACCGTCCCAAGCAGCTCTTACCATATCTTGAGGTTGATCAAGAAAGCCTTTGTTAACTGCCAGATTGGTACGTTGACCTAAGGAAATGAGCCTTTAGCTCCTGGAAATCCATTGTGCCAACCACAACATTCCTAAATGCATATGGAAGGAGAGATCATTGTCTTGGTCTACCTCGTCATCCCACGGATCTGCTGAGTCTTGGCATTCCACTCAGGCTGAGGTTGGTGAAGTGAGAGGGACTCGGGGGACCACTTGAAAGTCTTTCCCAGCTTAATTAGGTCATAAAGATTTTCCAGGAAACTGAACTTCATGAGAGCCAGAAGTGCCTCAGTATTGCTGACCTGACACATTTCAAAAATAGATGCACAGGGCTCCATTTCCAAAAGTCTACCCCTTCCACCCGATCACCACCATCAAATTGGCCGTGACTTCAGCTCTTCTTCTGTCCTCTGAGGCACTTGCAGTGGACTGCTGCTCAAGCTCTTGCCTGGTCAAACCTACACACAGGAGACAGATGGGTTATTTTAAATTATTTTTTTTTTAATTTTTTTTTCCATTTTTTATTAGGTATTTAACTCATTTACATTTCCAATGCTATACCAAAAGTCCCCCATATCCACCCACCCCCACTCCCCTGCCCACCCACTCCCCCTTTTTGGCCCTGGTATTCCCCTGTACTGGGGCATATAAAGTTTGCAAGTCCAATGGGCCTCTCTTTCCAGTGATGGCCGACTAGGCCATCTTTTGATATATATGCAGCTAGAGTCAAGAGCTCCGGGGTACTGGTTAGCTCATAATGTTGTTCCACCTATAGGGTTGCAGATCCCTTTAGCTCCTTGGCTACTTTCTCTAGCTCCTCCATTGGGAGCCCTATGATCCATCCATTAGCTGACTGTGAGCATCCACTTCTGTGTTTGCTGGGCCCCGGCATAGTCTCACAAGAGACAGCTACATCTGCGTCCTTTCAATAAAATCTTGCTAGTGTATGCAATGGTGTCAGGGTTTGGATGCTGATTATGGGGTGGATCCCTGGCTATGGCAGTCTCTACATGGTCCATCCTTTCATCTCAGCTCCAAACTCCGTCTCTGTAACTCCTTCCATGGGTGTTTTGTTCCCAAATCTAAGGAGGGGCATAGTGTCCACACTTCAGTCTTCATTCTCCTTGAGTTTCATGTGTTTAGCAAATTATATCTTATATCTTGGGTATCCTAGGTTTGGGGCTAATATCCACTTATCAGTGAATACATATTGTGTGAGTTTCTTTGTGAATGTGTTACCTCACTCAGGATGATGCCCTCCAGGTCCATCCATTTGGCTAGGAATTTCATAAATTCATTCTTTTTAATAGCTGAGTAGTACTCCATTGTGTAGATGTACCACATTTTCTGTATCCATTCCTCTGTTGAGGGGCATCTAGGTTCTTTCCAGCTTCTGGCTATTATAAATAAGGCTGCTATGAACATAGTGGAGCATGTGTCCTTCTTACCTGTTGGGGCATCTTCTGGATATATGCCCAGGAGAGGTATTGCTGGATCCTCCGGTAGTACTATGTCCAGTTTTCTGAGGAACCGCCAGACTGATTTCCAGAGTGGTTGTACAAGCCTGCACTCCCACCAACAATGGAGGAGTGTTCCTCTTTCTCCACATCCTCGCCAGCATCTGCTGTCACCTGAATTTTTGATCTTAGCCATTCTGACTGGTGTGAGGTGGAATCTCAGGGTTGTTTTGATTTGCATTTCCCTGATGATTAAGGATGTTGAACATTTTTTCAAGTGCTTCTCTGCCATTCGGTATTCCTCAGGTGAGAATTCTTTGTTCAGTTCTGAGCCCCATTTTTTAATGGGGTTATTTGATTTTCTGAAGTCCACCTTCTTGAGTTCTTTATATATGTTGGATATTAGTCCCCTATCTGATTTAGGATAGGTAAAGATCCTTTCCCAATCTGTTGGTGGTCTTTTTGTCTTATTGACGGTGTCTTTTGCCTTGCAGAAACTTTGGAGTTTCATTAGGTCCCATTTGTCGATTCTCGATCTTACAGCACAAGCCATTGCTGTTCTGTTCAGGAATTTTTCCCCTGTGCCCATATCTTCAAGGCTTTCTCTATAAGTTTCAGTGTCTCTGGTTTTATGTGAAGTTCCTTGATCCACTTAGATTTGACCTTAGTACAAGGAGATAAGTATGGATCGATTCGCATTCTTCTACACGATAACAACCAGTTGTGCCAGCACCAATTGTTGAAAATGCTGTCTTTCTTCCACTGGATGGTTTTAGCTCCCTTGTCGAAGATCAAGTGACCATAGGTGTGTGGGTTCATTTCTGGATCTTCAATTCTATTCCATTGGTCTACTTGTCTGTCTCTATACCAGTACCATGCAGTTTTTATCACAATTGCTCTGTAGTAAAGCTTTAGGTCTGGCATGGTGATTCCGCCAGAAGTTCTTTTATCCTTGAGAAGACTTTTTGCTATCCTAGGTTTTTTGTTATTCCAGACAAATTTGCAAATTGCTCCTTCCAATTCGTTGAAGAATTGAGTTGGAATTTTGATGGGGATTGCATTGAATCTGTAGATTGCTTTTGGCAAGATAGCCATTTTTACAATGTTGATCCTGCCAATCCATGAGCATGGGAGATCTTTCCATCTTCTGAGATCTTCTTTAATTTCTTTCTTCAGAGATTTGAAGTTTTTATCATACAGATCTTTCACCTCCTTAGTTAGAGTCACGCCAAGATATTTTATATTATTTGTGACTATTGAGAAGGGTGTTGTTTCCCTAATTTCTTTCTCAGCCTGTTTATTCTTTGTATAGAGAAAGGCCATTGACTTGTTTGAGTTTATTTTATATCCAGCTACTTCACCGAAGCTGTTTATCAGGTTTAGGAGTTCTCTGGTAGAATTTTTAGGGTCACTTATATATACTATCATATCATCTGCAAAAAGTGATATTTTGACTTCCTCTTTTCCAATTTGTATCCCCTTGATCTCCTTTTGTTGTCGAATTGCTCTGGCTAATACTTCAAGTACTATGTTGAAAAGGTAGGGAGAAAGTGGGCAGCCTTGTCTAGTCCCTGATTTTAGTGGGATTGCTTCCAGCTTCTCTCCATTTACTTTGATGTTGGCTACTGGTTTGCTGTAGATTGCTTTTATCATGTTTAGGTATGGGCCTTGAATTCCTGATCTTTCCAAAACTTTTATCATGAATGGGTGTTGGATCTTGTCAAATGCTTTTTCTGCATCTAACGAGATGATCATGTGGTTTTTGTCTTTGAGTTTGTTTATATAATGGATTACATTGATGGATTTTCGTATATTAAACCATCCCTGCATCCCTGGAATAAAACCTACTTGGTCAGGATGGATGATTGCTTTAATGTGTTCTTGGATTCGGTTAGCGAGAATTTTATTGAGGATTTTTGCATCGATATTCATAAGAGAAATTGGTCTGAAGTTCTCTATCTTTGTTGGATCTTTCTGTGGTTTAGGTATCAGAGTAATAGTGGCTTCATAAAATGAGTTGGGTAGAGTACCTTCTACTTCTATTTTGTGAAATAGTTTGTGCAGAATTGGAATTAGATCTTCTTTGAAGGTCTGATAGAACTCTGCACTAAACCCATCTGGTCCTGGGCTTTTTTTGGTTGGGAGACTATTAATAACTGCTTCTATTTCTTTAGGTGATATGGGACTGTTTAGATGGTCAACTTGATCCTGATTCAACTTTGGTACCTGGTATCTGTCCAGAAATTTGTCCATTTCGTCCAGGTTTTCCAGTTTTGTTGAGTATAGCCTTTTGTAGAAGGATCTGATGGTGTTTTGGATTTCTTCAGGATCTGTTGTTATGTCTCCCTTTTCATTTCTGATTTTGTTAATTAGGATTTTGTCCCTGTGCCCTTTAGTGAGTCTAGCTAAGGGTTTATCTATCTTGTTGATTTTCTCAAAGAACCAACTCCTCGTTTGGTTAATTCTTTGAATAGTTCTTCTTGTTTCCACTTGGTTGATTTCACCCCTGAGTTTGATTATTTCCTGCCGTCTACTCCTCTTGGGTGAATTTGCTTCCTTTTTTTCTAGGGCTTTTAGATGTGTTGTCAAGCTGCGTTATTTTAAATTATAAGTCAGACATTGGCACATTTTTTTTTTAAACTGAGATTGGCTCCCTGTCTAACATTTAACTCTAACAAAAGCCACAGTCCTGAAAATGGTCCCTGAGTTCTAACTGACTTCAAATCAGAATCCTTTCCTCAGCCAGCCTTCACTCACCCAACTTACCCAGTTTGACACTCCTTTCTGGACTTTTAACATGGAGCCAGATCACACACTGTGCTGACAGAGCCAGTGTCCCCCCTGAGAATGCTGTTATGGTACCCCGTTTTCAGATGATCACACACCTCTTCTCTTTGCCACATTTAGGCTTTTGTTGAAATCACATCTTCTCAGTAATTTGTCTTTGGTCACCCTGTATATAATTCTAACACTCTCTAGCTCCCGATGTCCATCACACTGTTTTGTAATTGAGTTTTTCTATCCTTCCCAACAAGAAGTACTAAATAGTTTTGTTAATTTATATGTTTTCCCTATACTACCAGATGCAAACTCTATGCAGATAAGGATTTTTTTTTTAAATCTGAACACCTGGTTCAGAGAAGATTCTCAATAAATATTAAATGACTAAACAAAAATGGATGCTCAGTAGTACAGATCAAGCCTTTCTAATATCCATGGATACAAGAATGATCATCCAGTCTTTAAGGTTGATCTTCGGAATCAATTTGACTAGATTTAGAGTCATTGTGGAAAGACAGCCCTATGTGTATCTATGAGAATAATTCCAGATAAGGTTAACTAAGGAGAGAAGACCTATCTTGAATGTAAGTGGTAACATCCCATGGCCCGGGTTTTCAGAGTAAATGAAAAGGAACAAACTGAGCACTAGTGTTGGGTTTTTTTGTTTCTGGAAAAATTGTGCCCAGCTGTCTCTTCTTGGTGCCTCTTCTTGTCACAGTCAGAATCATGCTCCACCACACCCTCTTCCTCAAATTGTGAGCGCAAATAAAACATTTTAACATGTTTTTGTCAGATATATTTCACAGTAGCAAGAAAAGTAACAAATGCAGAAAATTGTTACTGAGAATGGAAACATTGCTCTGATAAACTTAACTATGTGGCCCAGGGGCTTTTGGATCTGATTGGGGGTGGGGGCTGTGATGTAGAAGAGTTTGGAACTTTACCCCAAAGGAGCCTTTGAATGATGTAAGGAGAGCTTGCCGAGCCATTCTGATGACAAGATGGACAAAAGTTTTGCAAATAGTGGATTCCTATCTCACATGGGTTGCAGAGGAACAGTGACTATCAGAAACTGGACGGGCCTTCATGTTCTATTCTGGCAGAGAACTTGGATTCGTTCTTTGGGTGTCCTGAAATCTTCAGTGGGACTGACTTCAAAGGTAAGTAATAGACTAATGTTTCTTTGACAGAAGAAATTTCAAGACAAGAAAGCATTCAGGCTGTGACAGGCTTATTTTTACCTGACATTATCCATGTCTTCAATAAAAGAGAGAGAGAGAGAGAGAGAGAGAGAGAGAGAGAGAGAGAGAGAACGTAATGAGTTATAAAAATGTACAGGTTTGGCAATGAAAGAAGAGTGATTTTTAAGTTGCATATAGTGAAAGTGCAGACAAAGTATCTGTGGTGATTACAGAAATTAGCACCCCTATTAAAGATAAACACCAAGTTCTAGTTCTTAGCTGTAACAAAGGGAAAGGTTCCCTGAGCAAAAGATTCAAATTATTGAAAACTCCACCAAGTGAAAATACAAATTCATTTAGGAGGAGGGAATTTGAAGTGAGATTGGTTTCCAGCCTTTAAAAAATAAGAAGGAGGAGGAGGAGGAGGAGGAGGAGGAGGAGGAGGAGGAGGAGGAGAAGAAGAAGAAGAAGAAGAGGAGGAGGAGGAGGAGGAGGAGGAGGAGGAGGAGGAGAAGAAGAAGAAGAAGAAGAAGAAGAAGAAGAAGAAGAAGAAGAAGAAGAAGAAGAAGAAGAAGAAGAAGAAGAAGAAGAGGAGGAGGAGGAAGAGGAGGAAGAGGAGGAAGAGGATGAAGAGGGAAGAAGGAAGAAGAAGGAGGAGGAAGAGGAAGAGGAGGAGGAAGAAGAGGAGGAAGAGGAGGAAGAGGGAAGAAGGAAGAAGACGGAGGAGGAGGAGGAGGAGGAAGAAGAAGAAGAAGAAGAAGAAGAAGAAGAAGAAGAAGAAGAAGAAGAAGAAGAAGAAGAAGAAGCAGCTATCTATCTAGGGAAATGTCTCTCTACGGTCGTCCTTGAAGATGACATAAATCACTTCAACTGTGGTCCAAGAGAGCCGACTACATTTCACATTGAGAGTATCACACATGTAGTATTTGCTTTATGAACGATGCAAGGGTTAGGGGGCAAATGAAAGCTTACATCAATATTCTAAAACGTTGCTGAGGCCAGACATTAAGTAATAGTGTCAGATTTCCTGCAAAAAGGCTGTGAGAAGCCATTGCATGATGCTAGAAAGGTGAACCCTACATTACAACAGAAACCTCAAGACTTTGGAAATGCCAAAACCAGTGAATGCTCACTGAGAAGTGTTGGATGCACAAAGTAAAGTCAACTTTAGGAGATAACATGTGCTATAGGCAGCAGAGCTGGAGGGATGAGGCTGCCTATGTCCATTGAAGTCCAGATGATTCCATCAAGATCTTCCATGTAAGCCATGCAACTGAAGAATACAACATTTGTTGTATTGTGTATAGCTATTGTTTTGGTCTGCTCACTTCTTGCTATGCTCTTACCAATTCAGTGTTTAGACTATTAAAGAGTTTCAGGACATTTATACAGGAAGTAAATGCATATTACATTATAAACTGACAATGAAACTTTAAGGCCAATGGAGTGGGATGCTATGATTTAAAACGATGTACTTGTCTGTCAAATTAATAGGGAATGGAGATGTGATGGTTAATAATCCCTGTCAACTTGACAGGATTTACAATTGTCATGAAAATACATCAGTGTGTGTGTTTATGAGGTGGTTTTCCAAAATACGTTTCACCAAAGAGGAGAGACCATGTGGATGTCATTACTCCGGGAGCTGGGGGGTCCCAGATTGAATAAAAGTGGAGTTCAATATGAACACTATTCATTCTCTGCTTCTATAAATTCAATGTGACTATCTCTCTGACGGTTTTCTCACCATCACTAAAACTATTCTTGTCACTTTCTCTTCCCTTATGTGATAAATTACCCTAAAGTTGTAAGCCAAAATAAACTATTCTTTCTCTAAATTGCTTTTATCAGGTATCCTGTGACAGTAATGAGAGAGGGGACTAACACACCGTTGTGTCAATGATCATACCTTGGCATTCTTCCAAAAAGAATACCAAGGTTTAACTGCTTCTCTTTCACCCAGTTAGCTAAGAGTCAAAGAACTACCTTGACACTGCATTTTAGTAATAACTCTGTTCCTTAGATACTGTATTTTTTATTCAGACATATTTCTTGTTGCAGCAGAAGGATGGATCTTATTTTCACACTCATTCTGTTAGCCTGTGACTTTTTATTGGGAGAATTGAGTCCACTGATATTGAGAGATATTAATGACCAATGATGGTTGATTCCTATTATTATGGTGCTGTTGTGTGTGTGTGTGTGTGTGTGTGTGTGTGTGTGTGTGTGTGTGTTCCTTTTTTAGGTTTTGCTGGTGTGATTTTTTTCACATTTTTATTAGATATTTTCTTTATATACATTTCAAATTTCAAATGCTATCCCAAAAGTTCCCTATACCCTTCTCCCACCCTGCTCCCCTACCCACCCACTCCCACTTCTTGGCCCTGGTGTTCCCCTGGACTGGGGCATATAAAGTTTGCAATACCAAGGGGCCTCTCTTCCCAGTGATGGCTGACTAGGCCATCTTCTGATACATATGCAGCTAGAGATATGAGCTCTGGGGGTACTGGTTAGTTCATATTGTTGTTCCACCTATAGGGTTGCAGACCCCTTCAGCTCCTTGGGTGCTTTCTCTAGCTTCTTCATTGGGGGCCCTGTGTTCCATCTTATAGCTGACTGTGAGTATCCACTTCTGTATTTGCCAGATACTGGCATAGCCTCATACGAGACAGCTATACCAGGTTTAACTGCTTCTCTTTCACCCAGTTATCTAAGAGTCAAAGAACTACCTTGACATTGCATTTTAGTAATAACTCTGTTCCTTAGATACTGTATTTTTTTTTTTTTACCACTAACATCAACCCCATTGGAATAGTTTTTTAAGTATATTTATTAATTCTTTGAGAATGCAATACAATGTTTCCTGGCAATATTCAACTTTATTCCTTCCCATAAGTCTTCCCTAATTCACCCCATATCCATATCATAGCTAACTTCATATCTTGGTTTCTGTTGGTTGTTCTTGTTTTTCCTAACTAGAGTTATAGGTTGTTGTGAGCCACCATGTGTGCTAGAAATTAAACCTGAGTCCTCTGGAAGAGAAGCTAGTGCTCTTAACCTCACAGCTATCTTGGTCTTGAAGCTGGATAACTCAAAATATAGAACGGACACTTCCCCCTGGGTCACTCACATGAACAGCAGCAAACAACAAAGTCTGAATCTAGCCTTAGGAATCTCATTGATACTTGAATGTCTTGACAATATAAACCCACGTCTTTCCTGTTAAATCCAAAGGAACAATTGGAAAGTAGCGTGACTCACATTTTTTTAATATCTGCAGTCCTCCCTTATAGTTACTCCTTCCTTAGAAGAGAATGATAAAAAGTACTATTTGCACACAACTCTGACAAAGAGTTATGTTCCAAAACCAATATACACACCATCAATAACTCCCATCTTAAGAATAATCCACAGACCAATGCATTCTGCTGTGCTGACACTACAGAGCAGGCTTCCCAGAGGAGAGTGGAAGGCTGCAAGCATACCTCAGAACTACATACCTGAGAAAAAAATACCACAAGACATGAGATAGTTAATTGCAATGGAAAGCTGGCACTTTCAAATGAAAAGTTGGTGTTCCTGTATTGAAGAGGTATTGCTACAAGATGGAACTGTGTTTTTTCTCTTCCAAGACATCTTCTGAGCAGAATCTTGCGACTAACTGAGGTTTCAAGGCATGACAGTAGAAATATGCCTAACAATCTACAGATTCAATGCAATTCCCATTGAAATTCCAACTCAATTCTTCATAGAGTTAGGAAGAGCAATTTGCAAATTCATTTGGAATAACAAAAAATACCTAGGATAGAATTTCTGGGGGAATCACCATCCCTGACCTCAAGCTGTATTGCAGAACAATAGTGATTAAGAAACAAAAAACAAAACAACAAAACAAAGCAAAACCAAACCAAACCAAACCTCTATGGTATTTGTATAGACACAGGCAGGAAGATCAATGAATAGAACTAAAGAGCCAGAAGTGAACCCACACACTTTGGTCACTTGATATTTGACAAAGGAGCTAAAACCATCCTGTGGGAAAAAGACAGCATTTTCAACAAATGCTGCTGGTTCAATTAGAGGTCAGCATGTAGAAGAATGCAAATCAATCCGTTCTTTTCTCCTTGTAGAAAGCTCAAGTCAAAGTGGATCAAGGATCTCCACATAAAACCAGATACAGTGAAACTAATAGAAGAGAAACTGGGGAAGAACCTCAAATATATGGGCACAGGGGAAAAGTTCCTGAAAAGAACACCAATGACTTATGCTCTAAGATAAAGAATTGACAAAGCTTCAATTTTATGGGACCTCATAAAATTGCAAAGCTTCTGTAAGGCAAAGGACACTGTCAGTAGGACAAATTGGTAACCAACAGATTGAGAAAAGATCTTTGCCATTCTACATCTGATAGAGGGCTAATGTCTAATATATACAAAGAACTTAAGAAATTAGAATCCAGAGACTTAAATAACCCTATTAAAAATGGGGAGATTCTCCCTCACACCAGTCAGAATGGCTAAGATAAAAAATTCAGGTGACAGCAGATGCTGGCAAGGATGTGGAGAAAGAGGAACACTTCTCAATTGTTGATGGGATTGCAAGCTGGTACAACCGCTCTGGAAAGCAGTTTGGTGGTTCCTCAGAAAATTGGACATAGTTCAACCGGAAGATCCAGAAATACCACTCCTGGGCATATACCCAGAAGATGTTCCACCATGTAATATGGACAAATGCTCTACTATCTCATAGCAGCCTTATTTACAATAGCCAGAAGTTGGGAAGAACCCAGATGTCCTTCAACAGAGGAATGGATACAGAAAATGTGGTACATTTAAACAACATAGTGCTACTCAGCTATTAAAAACAATGAATTCATGAGATTCTTAGGCAAATGGATGGAACGAGAAAATATCATCCTGAGTGAGGTAACCCAATCACAAAAAGGCACACATGGTGTGCACTCACTGATAAGTGGATATTAGCCCAAAAGCTCAGAATACCCAAGATATAATTCATAAACCACGTGGAGCTCAAAAGGTATGAAGACCAAAGTGTGGGTGCTTTGGTCCTTGTTAGAAGGAGAAATAAAATACTCACAGAAGCAAATACAGAGACAAAGTGTGGAACAGAGACTGAAGAAAAGGCCATCCAGTGACTGCCCCACCTGGGAATCCATCCGTTATAAAATCACCAAACCCAGACACTATTGTGATGCCAAGAATTGCTTGTTGACAGGAACCTGATATAGCTGTCTCCTGAGAGACTCTGCTGCAGGCTGACAAGTGCAGAGGTGGATGCTCACAGCCAACCATTGGACTGAGCATGGGTTCCCCATTGGAGGATTTAGAGAAAGGACTGGAGGAGCTGAAGGGATTTGCAACCCCATGGGAAGAACAACAATATCAACCAAACAGACCCCCCCCCCCCGAGCTCCCAGGAACTAAACCACCAACCAAGGAGTACACAAGGATGGACAGATGGCTCCAGCTGCATATGTTGCAGAGGATGGCCTTGTCAGGCATCAATGGGAGGAGACGTCCTTGGTCCTGTGAAGGACTGATGCCCCAGTGTAGGGGAATATGAAGATGGGGAGGCAGAAGTGGGTAGGTGAGTGGTGGAACACCCTCATTGAAGCAGGGGAAGCGGGAATAGGATAATGGGTTTCCTGGGAGGAAATCAGGAAAGGGGATAACATTTCAAATGTAAATAAAGAAAATATCAAAAAAAAAAAAAAAAGAAAGAAAGAAAGAAAGAAAGAAAGAAAGAAAACAAAAAAGAAACCAAGGCTCTGTAGAAGAGATATGCCATCTGGCTTGTCCAGAGGGACACTGGGTATAGTTATGCCATGGTTTAACCAAGTGAGAGGCTAAGCCACCTTATATAAGAGTATCATTATGGTTGCCTGGACATGGCTCCTTTGTGATCAAGTTTGCTTAATAAAATTGGGCCTGCAAAAAAAAAAAAAAAAAAAAAAAAAAAAAAGAAAAGAAAAGAAAAAAAAGAAAAGAAAAGAAATATGCTTAATGATTTTTAATTAAATTATGTTAAATTTATTTTTACTTACTCACTTTACATCCTACGTACTCCCCCTAGCTACCCCTACAAACAATCTTTTCCCTAGCCCCCTTCCCTTTTCCTCTGAGCTGGTAGAACCCCGGTGGATATCCCCACCCTGCTACTTTAAGTCTCTGCCAGGCTAGGCACTTTCTCTCCCAACAGACAAGGAAGCCCAGCTAGAAAAACATAACACACAAATAGGCAATAGCTTTTGGGAGAGCCCCTGTATCAGCTGTTTGGGGCCCACATGAAGACCAAGCTACACATCTGCTACATATGTACAGAAATGTCTAGGTCTAGCCCGTGGATGTTCTTTGGTTGGTGGTTCAGACTCTGAGAGCCCCAAGAGTCCAGGTAAGTTGGTCTTTCTATGGAGTTCCTATCCTCTTCGGACCCAGAATCCTTTGTCCTATATTAGACATAAAATATTAATATTTCACAGATCCAAAGAAGCTAAACAAGAAAAAGGCCCAAACAAGAAAGCTTGAAACTCGCTTAAAAGAGGGAATAAAATAGTCATACCAGGCAGATGGAGGAAGGGAACTGGGAGAGAAGGGGATAAGGAGAAGAATTGGGGGGGGGGTTCAGGATCAAGTGTGGGGAAGGACAGGAAGGACAGCCAGACGGCCAGGAAAATGCATGGAAATCTGCAATTGACTGGGATGAGAAGGTGGGGGCATCTCCAGGACAAGACAAAGACCTGGGATAAGGGAGGTGCACAAGAATCAATGGGAGTAACCTTGACTGAGACTGACAACATTGGGGATATGGAACCTGAAGAGGCCTTCGCCTGAAGAGGCAGGAGCCTCAGTGGAACAATAGAGATACCAACCTACCCACAAAACTCTCAACCCAAAATTTATCCTGTGTACAAGAAACTCAGGCACAGTGGATGGAGCAGAGATTGAGAGTATGGCCCAATTTGAGACCAATCCCTTGGGCAAGAACCAATCCCTAACACTATTGATGATAGATACTCTGTTATGCTTGAAGACAGGAGCAGATTGTTCTCCAAGAGGCTCCACCCAGCAGCTGACAGATACAGGCACCCACAGCCAAACAGTAGTTAGAAAGGATGAAGGATTTCTTAATCATTCTTAGTACCATGCTTTTCATCCTTGGTGCCAGGCTGCCCCATAAAGACTGCTAGGAAGTGTTTAGAAACGAGAAAGAAGGAACATGCTTTCTGTCTCTGTGAGGTCCTATGTGGTCTCCCCAGAATTACCAACTTCGCAAACTGAGTCCCTTTACAATCAATGGTAATTTCATTTTCTCATCAGCTTCAGTAGCTAGAAGTTTGTTAATTATTGTCTTCCCAATTCATGTGGAGAAAAACAACACATGCTGTACATTTTCTCTTGTTGAAAAGTAGGTTTAAAAAAAAATAAAGTCTAAGGAATAAAAGTTGAAAAGAATAGGATGGAATGTTTGTGTTTAAAGAAGAAAGTGGAATTCATATTAAGGATGTAAAGTCTCTATGTAGTCAATATCCACCAACCAGACAGTAGAATAATAGTGAGGCTGTGTGCTAAAGCCCCATAGTGACTGCTCAGAGATCTTATCCAGAAATCTATTTTCTAATTGATATATTGATTTTACATGGACAGTTTATATCACTAAAGTGGAAGGAAGGTGGAATTGGCCTTAGCTTCCCTCTATAGACATCGCTAACATGCTAAGAGGGTTTTTTTTTTTTTTCCTATAAGATGTTCATCAGCCGTGGTTGGGTCTTAGCAGACACCATTTATGGACATTCTTTAATTGAAACATAATTTATGTTTAAACTTATAGTACCTCACGGGGAGATGTTTTCTTTTTTGGATGCTTGTCTCTGATCTCTTTTTATTTTCATCCTCCTGTGAAGTTATTACTGTCCGTATCCTTTTGAACTTTAATTCTAAAGGAAACTTAAACGATCCTTCTGTGTGCGCCATCTTCTAAAGGGATGAGGCTGCATCTGCTCGTCATGGGTTTTGTTCAATGAGTGGAGACATGTGACCTTTCTAACTCCTCCCACAGAAGGAGACTAACTGGTCAGATTCCATCCCCGGCTCACATCTTGAGGTCCATCCTTTCTGAATGACATTTCAGCTTGGAAATAGGATTTTTTTTTTCAAATTGCTTTGCTTCAAATTCCATTGATCTTAAGACACATTTTAAATTTGCTTCTAGAATCAAAGAAGAACAGATAAGCAAGGAATTGAGTTCTTAAGCAGAAAAATTGAAGGAAACTCTCAACAAAGTTTATGGACGTGAAGGATTTGCCTGCTAAAACCCATTTTGTTTTGTTTTGTTTTGTTTTGTTTTGTTTTGTTTTGTTTTGTTTTGTTTTAATTCACTGTACCTTATCAGCCCTCTATTTGCTCTGACCTTCTCACAGTTCCCATTTGCATCTGAGGAAAATAATCAGCTGTGTGGTTCTGCTGGCCAGTGAGCAAGACAAATCCCGGGAATACAGGTTATTCAGAAGGCACAGGCAGGATGAGGTGGAGCCAAGGAAGACGTGGGGAATGGGACAATGGCTTCCTTTTCTTTCCAGTGAAGCTGAGCCCTTCTCAGACCACAGCAAAGGTTGTGATCCAATCAAGTCTGATCAAGTGTTCCAAACTCTGAAAAGAGCTAACCCTTCTGTCCTTCTTTTATGATTCTTTGTGTACCCTGGCCTATGCAGAGAACACCTATGTGTCCTGTAAACTTACAAATTCCTTTTCACATGCTCATTCATTTAATCCAAGTATATTTCCTAGCTCTTCTCCATTTAGTGAATATCTCATATAACTCCCTTCTAAACAATAATTCAAATTACAGCCCTGCTATGCCGGTTTATGCCAGTCATCTTAGTATATGAAGGAATGGAGATTGTGCTTATTACATTACTGTGAGCTAAATCTTTAACTGCTAAAATTTTATTATGATAGAGAAGTCACTTTTGCACGATACCATGTGGAAGTTATTTGTAGTTTCTCTTTGCTCAAGTTAGAAAAATGTCAGGTATGTTTTGATAGGGTGCCACCAATTGTTTTTCATCTAGTCCTTTACAATTGGCATCTGGAGAGGATGGTGTCTCACACCAAGAAAAATAATGAAGAGGGTGGTGTCTTTGGCTGAGGATTCCCATCTGTCAGACTGTGGACAAGTATGTAATTGAATTTAACCTTGGTTTCTAAGGTTAGAGATAGATTAGATAAGTGGGAAATGGCCTCTCCTCCCATATCCTGCTCCTGAAGTGTAGGAAGTGACTAAAATGGAAGCACGGGAAGTTTGCAGCTGAGGTATCAAAGGTTTGGTTCTGTGGTACTTTTTTTTTAAGTTCAGAAACCCTGTTGTAAGAAAAGATGAATTAAGTGATCTGGAGATTTCTGCAAAAACAATTTCCCCCATTTACATTGCCATTCAGTAAACAGAGAATCTTATTCATTCAGCAGAAACCTATTATTTTGTTTTCCCTGTGCAAATAGGATTATTAAAATACTGCCAACTTATTCTTCTGGCTGCTGCTCAGTCATTTGGTATTTACCTCTCCTTTTGATGACTCTAGTATTTACAAAAGAGCAGTCTGCCTTTGACTGAAAACTGAAAATGCTTTTCCCATGCTCCAGAATGGCATACTGTGTTAAAAGGAACAAACATATAAGACACTTGTTTGATTTGCTCTAATGAAGGTAGGAAAAGAGCAAGAAGAATAAACGTATAAATAAGCCAATGAACTTCAAGATCTTTATGAGTTCATAGGTTTCTTTTGAGCACTCAAATCCTCTTAAGGGAAAAATTCCAAAAGCATGCAGAAAACTGAGCTCTTGACTCTAGCTGCATATGTATCAAAAGATGGCCTAGTCGGCCATCACTGGAAAGAGAGGCCCATTGGACACGCAAACTTTATATGCCCCAGTACAGGGGAACGCCAGGGCCAAAAAGGGGGAGTGGGTGGGTAGGGGAGTGGGTGGGTAAGGGAGTGGGGGTGGGTGGGTATGGGGGACTTTTGGTATAGCATTGGAAATGTAAATGAGCTAAATACCTAATAAAAAATGGAAAAAAAAGATAATAAAATACTGATTCACAGAAAAAAAAAGAAAAAGAAAAAGAAAAAAGAAAAACTGAAGGCAGAGCAGGGTGTCCCTGCTCCTTGTTGGCAAGCTGCTTTTCTGACTGTTTTACTTTGCATTGATTTAAGCACCATGAGGCTCGGACTACTTCCTCATTCGGAATCTGCACCATATCCTTGCCCTAGTCTATAGTTAATCCTCTAGATGAACAGGGAAAACGAGAGCCCTTTCTTATTTGAAAAGAAGTTTCAACACTCATTTTTCTTATTTTGAAAGCTCTCCAGATTCACTTCTGTGGTTCTCACTGCTCTTCTGTGTCCCAGCCCCGCCTCCCTCAAGTACAGACCAATGAGCTTTGCATGTGTAAGGTGTGGCATGATAATGTCTGACGTGTCCTAGAGAGTTTAAAGTAGTTTGTTCTTAATTTGTTGTTTTAGAAATGGAGACAGATGATGAATAAAATGGTTCTTTCTAAAAGGTAGATTTTTTTTTTCCCTGTATGAGTCCCAGTGGTCTCCTTCCATGGTCCTGACATAAACAGGGTGGAGGATGTTATTTAACGTGCTGGAAGAAAATAAAAACGACCCAGCACCAAATAAAACCATGTTTTAGAAGCAAACCCCACCCATGTGTCATGCACCACTCTGTGTTCGTAGGCAAGGGAAGAAGTTGGCAATTGGGGGAGGGGGTCCTCCTTTCCTGTGTGTAGCATCACAGACAAAAAAAAAAAAAAAAAAAAGAAAAGAAAAGGAAAAGGAAATGAGCATCTTCGAGACATGGGCATTTCCCACACTCATTATCAAGGAGGCTGTTAAAGTGGAACACAAAGAAGGTCTTCACTTTTGGGTGTAATTTTTTTTTTTTTCCAAGACAGGGTTTCTCTGTATAAGCCCTGGCTGTCTTGGAACTCACTCGGTAGACCTAGCTGACCTGGAACTCAGAAATCCGCCTGCCTCTGCCTCTGCCTCCCAAGTGCTGGGAGTGGGTAGGTGGATGGGGGAGCTCTCTCATGGCGGGGAGATGGGATATGGGGGTGAGATAATATAAATCTTATATTAAAATCATGTCTTTAAATAAGGAAAATGTAGCAAAATCATATTTTACTTTACAATCATACTTATTTAAGAATAATTTTGAATTGGACAGCTGTCAGAAGTACTTCCTTATTCTGGTATATTCAGTTTTGGTTTATGCAGCAAATTTCACACTAAACTTTCAGAATAAAATAATGGAGGAAACTTTACTTAATAAATAATTAGCAAGTGTATCCAGAGAAAGCTCTAGGCCAGTGAGACTCCTAGAGATGGTAGAGTCACCGATGATGTATAATTGAGGGGCAGACAAAGTCAGAGAATGAGCAGCAAGAAGACTAGAACAAGTTACCAGTTAGTTTAAGACCAAGTAGAACAATTCAGTGAGAAGCTGAGAGAAGCCAGATTGAATGGGCCAAATTGGAGGGGAATTTGATCCAGAGCAGCTGAATTGAACCAGCCAGTTCAGCTAGAAAGGGTGAGCTTATTCAGCAGTAAGCCTCCGAGAGAACTCTCGCTCCCTGCATTGCTCTTAATTATACGTGGTGAATAAAATTTACTTTTACACTCTACCATAAAGTTCCAGAAGCCTGATTTCTTTATTGTATAACCATGACTAACCTCTATGCTTCTAAAAATGCCAAGTGTACTTGATTTGATATTTAATCATTGGCTCACAAAGGGGGAAAAAATCAATGTAAACACTTTCATCAAACCAAGATTTCTCTTTTTTATCCTTATAAAGGAAAAGATAAGCCCGATTAATTAAAATGGCATCCTATATTTGCAGAAGGTTCTTCTGTTCAAGACACTGGCATCCAGTTTATAATGCATTCCTAGGAATCACAGCACTAAGGATATAGACTCTTATGTGGCAACACCTTCTACACCATGTACCTACTTGAATCAGAAAGTAGGGGTCCTGTAGTTTTGTAATCTGACTGAGTGACCTCTAGTCAGCCAAATTGCTTATGTCTGCCTTGGAAAAGATGATGTGTCCCATTATATGAAGATACAGATGTATACAAAAGAAAATGTATTGCTATATCTATAGATTTCTATATACATGGAAAAAGAGAAAAGTCTGTGCATATCAGATAGCAGCACAGAGAAAAGAGGAGAGAAAGGACAAGTGGGGGTCACTGCAGAAAAGATGAAAATTGAAAAAAAATCTCAGGGAAAAAGGTTTTTAAAAGATAATAAAGGAAATAGAGAAATCAACATTTTCAAATGATTTGTGTTTGTGTGTGTGTGTGAGTATAAAGTGGGACAGGGAGATGGAGAGGGAGAGGGAGATGGAGAGGGAGAGGGAGAGGGAGAGGGAGAGGGAGAGGGAGAGGGAGAGGGAGAGGGAGAGAGAGAGAGAGAGAGAGAGAGCACTTCAGAATTAAATGTGAGCATTCAGAGAGGAGAAGCATTAAGTCAGTAAGTCTTAAGTTAAAGTTCCAGAGACCTGGGATAGGGGAGGTGCCTAGGACTCACTGTGGGTGACCTGAGCCAAAATGACCAATAGTGGGGAGATGGTAACTGAAGAGACCACCGCCATTATCCAAGAAGAACCCCTAATGGAGGGATGAGAACACCAACCTGCTCAAAAAACTTTCTACCCAAATCATTCCTGTCTAAAAGAAATTCAGGGACAAAAATGGAACAGAGACCAAAGAAATGGCCAACCAATGATCAGTTGCTTTAAGGTGTTAGAGACACTGTGTTGCCTCAGGTATAAGAAGTACCCTGGTTGCTCTGAAGTGACAGGACACTGGGTTGTCTTGGTTTTGGTTAAGTACTGCTGCCTGATCTTAAGTAATGGACACACTGCATTCTCTGATGTATGTATGTGTTTGTAAATGTCCGTGTGTCAGTCTGTCTGTCTGTATGTATGTATGTATATACATGCAGCTTTACGCAAATTCTCCTCACAGCCTAAAAACAGCACTCTATGTTTAGGTAATTTAGGACAATCTCCTCCTTGAAATTTTGAAAGCTATTGGCAATTTGAAGAAAATGAATAAGAGAAATCTCTAACTAAAAGTTCTTAGAATAAAAGTTTATTAATTTGCCTGATCTTTCTGTGTTTTTTTTTCAGTATGATTTTCTTTTCTTTTTCAGCCCATATTTATGGATGCACTTTCTATTTCAAATGATTGGTTCTTTGCAACATTTATGAATTCCAAAGATTTCCATATGTCAGACTTGTATAGGCCAAGCATTTGATCAGTAGATCCTGGCCTATCCAGGAAAGGAATGAGTATTTTATTCCACAAGGGGCTTTGAAGGTCTTGCTCTGTGTGAATCAAGAATATGGTGAGCACCAGTGACAGGGCTTCCACAGTGCAGTGGATTTTCATTTAAGAAATCTGTAGTCATTCTGGCTGGAATCTTAGGGTTCTTTTTATTTACATTTCCCTGATGATTAAGGATGCTGAACATTCTTTTCAGGTGCTTCTCAGCCATTCGGTATTCCTCAGGTGAGAATTCTTTGTTTAGCTCTGAGCCCCATTTTTAATGGGGTTATTTGATTTTCTGGAGTCCACCTTCTTGAGTTCTTTATATATATTGGATATTAGTCCTCTATCTGATTTAGGATAGGTAAAGATCCTTTCCCAATATGTTGGTGGCCTTTTTGTCTTATTGACCGTGTCTTTTGCCTTACAGAAACTTTGCAATTTTATGAGGTCCCATTTGTTGATTCTCGATCTTACTGCACAAGCCATTGCTGTTCTATTTTCCCCCCTGTGCCCATATATTTGAGGCTTTTCCCTACTTTCTCTTCTATAAGTTTCAGTGTCTCTGGTTTTATGTGGAGTTCCCTGATTGACTTAGATTTGACCTTAGTATAATGAGATAGGAATGGATCAATTCGCATTCTTCTACATGATAACCGCCAGTTGAGCCAGCACCATTTGTTGAAGATGCTGTCTTTTTTCCACTGGATGGTGTTAGCTCCCTTGTCAAAGATGAAGTGACAATAGGTGTGTTGGTTCATTTCTGGGTCTTCAATTCTATTTCATTGGTCTACTTGTCAGTTGTTATACCAGTACCATGCAGTTTTTTATCACTATTGCTCTGTACTACAGCTTTAGGTCAGGCATGGTGATTCCACCAGAGGTTCTTTTATCCTTGAGAAGAGTTTTTGCTATCCTAGGTTTTTTGTTATTCCAGATGAATTTGCAGATTTCTCTTTCTAATTCGTTGAAGAATTGAGTTGGAATTTTGATGAGGATTGCATTGAATCTGTAGATTGCTTTTGGCAAGATAGCCATTTTTACTATATTGATCCTGCCAATCCATGAGCATGGGAGATCTTTCCATCTTCTGAGATCTTCTTTAATTTCTTTCTTCAGAGACTTGAAGTTTTTATCATACAGATCTTTCACTTCCTTAGTTAGAGTCACGCCAAGGTATTTTATATTTTTTGTGACTATTGAGAAGGGTGTTGTTTCCCTAATTTCTTTCTAAGCATGTTTATCCTTTGTGAAGAGAAAGGCCATTGACTTGAGTTAATTTTATATCCAGCTACTTCACTGAATCTGTTTATCAGGTTTAGGAGTTCTCTGGTGGAATTTTTAGTGTCATTTATATATACTATCATATCATCTGCAAAAAGTGATATTTTGACTTCTTCCTTTCCAATTTGTATCCCCTTGATCTCCTTTTGTTGTCGAATTGCTCTGGCTAGGACTTCAAGTACTATGTTGAATAGGTAGGGCGAGAGTGGACAGCCTTGTCTAGTCCCTGATTTTAGTGGGATTGCTTCCAGCTTCTCACCATTTACTTTGATGCTGACTATTGGTTTGCTGTAGATTGCTTTTATCATGTTTAGGTATGGGCCTTGAGTTCCTGATCTTTCCAAGACTTTTATCATGAATGGGTGTTGGATTTTGTCAAATGTTTTCTCCGCATGTAAGGAGATGATCATGTGGTTTTTGTCTTTGAGTTTGTTTATATAATGGATTACGTTGATGGATTTCCGTATATTAAACCATCCTTGCATCCCTGGAATGAAACCTACTTGGTCAGGATGGATGATTGTTTTGATGTGTTCTTGGATTTGGTTAGCGAGAATTTTATTGAGTATTTTAGCATCAATATTCATAAGGGAAATTGGTCTGAAGTTCGCTATCTTTGTTGGGTATTTCTGTGGTTTAGGTATCAGAGTAATTGTGGCTTCATAGAATGAACTGGGTAGGGTACCTTCTGCTTCTATTTTGTGGAATAGTTTAAGATAAAAAGTTCAGGTGACAGCAGATGCTGGTGAGGATGTGGAGAAAGAGGAACACTCCTGCATTGTTGGTGGGATTGTAAGCTTGTACAACCACTCTGGAAATCAGTCTGGAGGTTCCTCAGAAAATTGGACATAGTACTACCAGATGATCGCGCAATACCTCTCCTGGGCATATATCCAGAAGATGTTCCAACCTGTAAGAAGGACACATGCTCACTATGTTCATAGCAGCCTTATTTATAATAGCCAGAAGCTGGAAAGAACCCAGATGCCCCTCAACAGAGGAATGGATACAGAAAATGTGGTACATTTACACAATGGAGTACTACTCAGCTATTAAAAAGAATGAATTTATGAAATTCCTAGGCAAATGGATGGACCTGGAGGGCATCATCCTGAGTGAGGTAACCCAATCACAAAAGAACTCACATGATATGTACTCACTGATAAGTGGATATTAGTCCAGAAACTTAGAATACCCAAGATTCAATTTGCAAAACACATGAAACTCAAGAAGAATGAAGATAAAAGTGTGGACACTTTGCTCCTTCTTAGAATTGGGAACAAAACACCCATGGAAGGAGTTACAGAGACAAAGATTGAAGCTGAGAAGAAAGGATGGGCCATCTAGAGACTGCCATATCTGGGGATCCATCCCATAATCAGCCTCCAAATGCAGACACCACTGCATACACTAGCAAGATTTTGCTGAAAGGACCCTGATATAGCTGTCTCTTTCGAGGCTATGCCAGGGCCTAGCAAAGATATAAGTGGATGCTCACAGTCAGCTATTGGATGGATCACAGGGCCCCCAATGGAGGAGCTAGAGAAAGTACCCAAGGAGCTAAAGGGGTCTACAACCCTATAGGTGGAACAACAATATGAACTAACCCTTACCCCCGGAGCTCGTGTCTCTAGCTGCATATGTATCAGAAAATGGCCTAGTTGGCCATCAGTGGAAAGAGAGGCCCATTGGTCTTGCAAACTTTATATGCCTCAGTACAGGGGAATGCCAGGACCAAGAAGTGGGAGTGGAGGGAGGGGGGTTGGGGGACTTTTTGGGTAGCATTGGAAATGTAAATGAAGAAAATACCTAATTAAAAAAAAAAGAAATGTGTAGTCAAAGTATCTTTCCCAGCATTTCCAAAACGTGCATTTTTGGCTGTAGCATTAATATTATCTCTTTGGAAATCGTAACATGAGATGGAGAAATATGTGTTCTACATTTTAATTTGAGTGACTTTTAAGTATGACCTACTTTTTTTTTCCCGGTGAAGTTGTTCATTTTTAAGTAACAGATAGCTCTTTTATTTAGGCTCAGACCCTATCTGCCATCTGTAAACATAGCCACCAATTCTGAAAACCTGATGCAACATATCCTCCTAGGTGACCATCCATGTACCTGGTGGCACATTTATTACAGTGGACCATCTTCATGATAGAAGAGGAAATTGGACTGTTACTTCATAGAGAAGGTAAGAAACAATATGACTGGAGTGTCTGGGGACTTGCCATGCAATGTTACTGCCAAAACTATCATCCATTTACTTAAAAAAAATTCTTACCTACCTTGATGGGGTTTCATTGTACACTATTTTTTTTTTAAATTTCAGGGAATGCATAAGGCAGGAGCTGGTTAACCATATTTTTATTTGCATACTGAACACTAAAGAAGAGAATAGGAAGTGGGGTGAGACAATAAATATGTAAAGCCCCCCCCCACCCCCCCCGTGATCCTTTTTCAGAAAGGCTCAACTAACTAATGGTTACATAACCTCTGTCAACAGCAGCACCAAATAGGGACCAAATTCTTATGTCTGTATGTGACCTCTCTCACTCAAACCACCACTTTCTGCCCTTGGTCTCCATGGGCTCATGATTATACCATGATGAAACATACATTCATGCCATCTAACTTTAAAGATCCCCATAGTCTGTAACCGTCTCAACACTGCTCAAAAGTCTACAGTCCAAAGTCTCTTTTGAAACTCTAGGACATCTCATCATCTGTGACTGCCCCCTAAAATTAGAAAACAAAAACAAAGTATGCACTTGTAACACCTAATAGCACAGAAAGACTGCACCAAACAAGACCGAAACCTATGAGGGCAAACACCAAATCCTGTAACTCTGTCCAGTTTCTGGGCTTCAGTTTGAAAGAGCTTAAATGTCACTGTCCCTCCAGTTTTGCTGTCTTCAACATGCCCGAGTCCCTTGGGCTTACTCCATGCCCTGTTCAGACCTTCCTGGCTGATGTTCTGTAACTATGGCAACTCTAACATCTTAGCATCTCTGTCACAATCCTGGCTTCACCTTCACAGTTTTATTCAATGGTCTTTTAGGCCTTTATTTAAGTAACTCCAACCCTGACACACATTGTTTGGCCTCTGTGGCTCTCTGAAACCATAGATGCAAAATTCAGGACCCTCTCAATATTAAAATTTTCAAAACTTATTGTGAATGACACAGTATTGTGTATGAACCAAGTTCAAGATCCAGATTGGAAAAGACCCTTACCCTTTCTACCAGTTATAGCAGCTATTGTGTGTGAAGCTGGCACCGTTTTTCTTATATATCTTCTTTCTAGGGCACCTTTTCTATTATTCAAGTGAAGAGCAAGAGATTTCTACTTTGCAATCCATAATGCAATTTAAATGCAATGTAATCACTGCCTATACTTTGAGTTTGTATCTCCTCTTGTCTTAAAAGTCTATGGCTATGAAAAGGCACCATGACCATACTACCTTATTAAAGAAAACATATAATTGGGAATGAGGTTAAGTCCACTGTTATGGTGTTGGTGCTGTCATATTTGCATACAGGCAGACATGGTGCTGGAGAAGGAGCCGAGAGCTCTACATCCTGATACATAGGCAAAAGGAAGAGAAAGAACACCACTGGGCCTTGCTTGACTGTCCAAAATGTCAAAACTGAGCTCCAAAGGCACAATTACTCCAGCAATGCCACACCTACTCCAACGAGGCTACGTGTCCTCTTATGTTCAAATAATGCCACTCCCTATGAGTCTTCTCAAACTACTACACCTCTGTACAGACATATGCTTTACCAATATTTCAATCCTGGTTGGTTAGATCCTCAGATGTGGAACCCATGAGTACTAAAAAGCAATGATCATACAGTACAATCTTTCTATAATATCCAATCACAAGAGGGAATTGAAGGAAAGAAAGCTAATATGCTGAGTAAAGTTTCATTTGCCATATCAAGGGATCATCGTGACATTTTCTAATCTTACCCATCTCAACTTTCTGATGAAGAACACATACAGCCTTAACTGGTTTTGTTACTTTCTCTCCTGTTTGCATCTGTGGTTACTATTAAGTGTTTATGGTTGAAAAATGAAATTCACAAAGTCCTTTTTGATTTGGAGCAAGGCTATTGTACTGGCTGGTTTTGTGTGTCAACTTGACACAGGCTGGAGTTATCACAGAGAAAGGAGCTTCAGTTGGGGAAGTGCCTCTATGAGATCTAGCTGTGGAGCATTTTTTCAATTAGTGATCAAGGGCGGGGTAGGGGGCCTTGAGAGTGGTACCATCCCTGGGCTGGTAGTCTTGGATTTTATACGAAAGCAAGCTGAGCAAGCCAGTGGAAGCAAGCCCCTAAGCAGCATCCCTCCATGGCCTCTACATCAGCTCCTGCTTCCTGACCTGCTTGAATTCCAGTCCTGACATCCTTTGGTGATCAACAGCAATGTGGAAAGTGTAAGCTGAATAAATCCTTTCCACCCCAACTGCTTCTTGGTCATGATGTTTGTGCAGGAATAGAAACCCTGACTAAGACAGCTATCAATATTGAAATGTGTGAAATCAGTATCATATAATTGAAGTGAAGAAAGGAACTTTACATTGTATAACTTAAGCCACCTTGAAGAAGAAGTTGTTACTCATCAATCAATCTTCACTCAGAAGTTAGTGTTGTCTTTTGAGGCAATGCCTGTGTTCCATCAGAAACTCTCCAATGAATCTTTAGACCCTACCAAAAAATTCATGACACATGGTTCACTGCAGGACTCTCCTTCACACTTTTCTCAGTGTTTCTTTTTTGTAGTAAGGCAATATTAGCTCAGCCAAATTTCAGCTGCATTGATCTTCTTTCTGTTCATTAAACATGGTAAAATTTGTTCATCCAGAGACTTAACCTTGTTCCTCCCTTGGGATTTCATGGAAAGGACTCCTCCCATCAAACAGAGCAGCTGTTTAGGCTGTACTATCAAATTCAGCACACATCACTCTCTACCAAATCTTAGTGCAATGACCCTGCACTACTTATAGCACGTAAAGTAGTTTGTCCATCTCAACCTATAAAAATCAGAGCAGATGCTTTGCTTAGTCTTTCATGGTTAGACCAGAGGAACATAATTCTGAGGAAAGGAGCTACTGAGTGAGCGGTCAGGGCTTTGAGATCATACAAACACAGCTCCTAAATTACAGAAAAGTTGTGTTATTTATTTAGAATGCAACACCCATTCGAAGAGATTCTACATTACTTGTTGACAATTCAAGTAATTCAAAAGTAATTTGTGATCAAATAAAAGTGGTGTCAGGAACATAGACATTGGACATAAAAACAATTTTCAAGAATGCATCACCATGTGACAGATAATTTGCTGTTAGGGCTTGACAAGTTAGGTGATATTTAATAGACTTTTAATTAGTTCTTGATCTTGAATTGTGAAAAAAAGATAATTTTGGTGTAAAAAAATACTAGGGAAATTATAAGGGAGCTTATTTGAATGACATATTTAGCACAACATATTGAATGAACAGCTCGTTGTGTTCGGTATGTAGCAGCAAACAGGATTTTGAGGCTTGGGCCACAGAGAAACCTGGGAATGCCCCTCACAGGGGTAGTAATGGTCCCTGTGGGAACCTGTGAAGGCATATAGAATATATATGTCCCTACTCCTAGGGGGTCATGGAAATCACCCCTGTAAATAGTTCTTCTGCGGGATTTTGCAGGATTTTCCTTATGCAGCAGTGAAAATGGCTATGGTCTCAATGGTGAAGTTGAAAGACTGGAGAGATGATGCAATACTTGATGCTCTTGAAGAGGACCTAGGTTCTATTACCAGCACCCGTATGGCACCTCACAGTCATATGAAACTTTATTCCCAAAGGATCCAATACTATTTTTTTTTTTTTGTGGCAATGCATTGCAACAACAACAACAAAAATTTTGCATTCTAAGTGACTAGAAATTTTCTGGACCTCACAACAAGAGTTAACAACAGACCTTAAGGTTGGTAAAGGACTGAAAACTGCTGTCCTACTGTGTATTTTGTTTGTTTTTTGTTTTTTGGTTTTTTTTTTTTGTTTGTTTTTTTTGTTTTTTTTTTTTTTTTTTTTTTTTTTGGCTTTTTCGAGACAGGGTTTCTCTGTGTAGCCCTGGCTGTCCTGGAACTCACTTTGTAGACCAGGCTGGCCTTTAACTAAGAAATCCGCCTGCCTCTGCCTCCCGAGTGCTGGGATTAAAGGCGTGAGCCACCACGCCCGGCTTTTTTTGTTTTTTGTTTTTTGTTTTTTTTACTTTGTTTGTTTAACCTGCCAGGAAGAGAACAACCTTACCTGCCTTGGATTTCCTATATAATCAACTTTTATAACCCAAGTTAATGCATAGCTGCAATCTTAAAACATGTACTGTTCCATGTCCCTGACCCAGAAGAATGCATGTACAGAGCTTGAAAGCAATATTCTTAAATTTAATATGTATGGATATTGGTTGACAAATAATGGTGGTTTTAGTATTTTTTATTGTCTAGGTCATCTGGGATCATGTGGAGTCAATGGCTTAATCCCATGTAAAACTCTGTTAAGGGTTTTGATGAAGGTATCCCATTTCATCTCCATGTGGTGCTTTCTATGCTGTTCAATAAAGACAGGGAAAAAAGCTCTTTGTTACAGACAGACACACATACAGAGCATATAGTCACAGAGACATATAGGGACATGGAGAGAGAGGGGCAGAAGGGAGAGGAGGGAGAGAGAGAAGAGAGAGAGGACAAAGGGACAGATTCATAAGATAGCCTTCTGCTAAACCAGATTCAGACCTGCATAAAAGACAGACACAGGATGGTGCACAGGGAGCATGAGGGAGAAAATTCAAATCAGATGGACTCTTGGTTAAATAACTCGCAGAAGAACTGCTTTTATTTCCTTCCTAATGCCACACTGATGGAGTATTGGTAACTAGAGGGTTAATCACAAATCCACTTAATCCACACATCTTCTGGCCTCCACAAGCACACATGAGGTATACAAGCATATATACAGGGAATAAACTAGGGATAAATCATTTAAAAATAAGCTGTGAAATGATTAACATAGAAAGAGAGGCATTAAACAGATATTCTAGATATTGTGTTAGTATACTAATGGCGATAAACTGGTTAGATCTATAAATTTATGTTAAAGTATCATATAACTTAAGTAGGTGTTTAGGTAGCATGGATCTGGTAAACAATAAAGATCTATTTGCTTTAATGTTAGAATTAATGCTATCTTCATGGATGTAGTAGCGCATAGATACAGAATCAGGCATGTTGTTGAAAGTTCAGGGTTGACATGGGCAACATAAGGAGCTCTAGGCCACCCTTGAATGCAACATGAGACTGTGTCTCAGGACAACAGCACTAATACACTTGACTAATGTTTTCTTTAATAAATCCCATAAATTTTAATATACAAGTGAATTTTCAACAGAACAGAGCTACATATTTATCAAGAAATTTCTTATTGTTTTCATTATGATTATTTCTCTAAAGGTTTAAGTAAGCAGATTCAATAAGAAAATTTTCAGTCCTTCTAAGACTTCAAACAAAGTGTTAGATCATTTGGTGGAAATCTCTGGGAGGTCTGCTCTTTTGGAGGTGGCTAGGAGGGTATGGAGGCAAGGATCTGGGGAAGACAGGACGTGGAGGTAGGAAATGGGGGGAGTGAAGAGCAGGGAAAACTGCAGTTGAGATGCAATGAATGAGAGAAGAAGAAAAGGTAAAAGAATGAGAGGAGGGGTAAACTGACTATAACATAAGCTTTTGAAATAAGGAAAACATTGTAGTGTTTGGAGTACTATGATTATAATGAACTGCATTCTTGTTCTTGTTATAATCTCTCACAAAGTATTAACTGTGTGTTCCTGGCTAACAGATGCATTACTTCTGAATGGTAATGGTAGCGTGTCTGGGCTTAGTTATTTATATGTTTTCCCCTCTGTGACCTTTAAAATGGAGCATTTTGAAAAAGGACATGCTCGTTCAGTGTCCATAATCACTTTGCAGGATAAATGGGCCTGGGAAGTTTCAGCTTCTCTTCCAAATCCTGGTTTACAACCTGTTAAAATTGTGTTGCTACGGGCATCTTAAATCACCACAATTGCTTCAATACTTAGAAAAACAGCTAAAAATGAAGTTTGGTCTTTCAATGCAGAAAGAAAAAGGCTGCTTTCAACATTTTGAAGGCCTAAGTCATATCTGATAAATATTTGAAGGATTTTTTTTTAAATAAAGGAGGGCAAGTATGTTTAATTTATTTATAACTTCTAAGAAATTTTTCTAAAACACCACACAAGAGAATTAGAAAACTTTGACGGGTACAACTTGAGAAAGAATCACTGTTATGGATTTTCAAAGTGGTTATTAAGAGAGTAGTCACAAAGTTGAAAAGAGTAGTCAATATTTGGTGGAGAAAGTTATAGGCAATTTAAAGACGGCCTTGAGGGTGGCCAGTAATGATTTGTAGCAAATGGTGACTAAAGGGGCTATTAAGTCTGGCTCTTTGACATTCTAATCTACTCAAAAATAGAAATGTGACTTTGATTAAAAAGGAAATAAGACACAATTTTTGCAATACATTTTTGAAAAGAGAAAATAAAGAGAAAAGAAAATATGATAAGCCCTTTAAAATTAAAATCTTTATTATAGAGTCATAAGTCATACAGAGAAGCCATGTATTGTATGATTCAATTCAATTATTGAAATGTCTGAGAAGTAACTAAAAGAGTCATGTCAGGTGGCACTTGGATTTATCTTAAGTTGAACTCAGTATGCATAAAATGTTATAATGACAATCACAGTTACAGACATATACTGTTGCTCTTCCACAAGACAATGAAGTCTTGTTGTTGAAGGCCACCTTTAATGCTACAATGGAAGCTCACTGTTTAATGTCTCCATTTCCTTGGGAACATACTCAAATTTCCTTTTTCAGATTATTTCTTCTTAATGGCTTGGTCTCTTAGTGATGTTATCAAACAATATGCCATCCAAATACCAGGAATGGGCATAAGACTGAAACAGCTCAATCTCACTATCCTACCAGGATGGAAAATATAGTCAGAGAAGTAACTTGTCAATAAAAATATTATTCAGTTTCTATCACCAAGGGTTCCCATAATTGCCCTAACTCTAGACTTTTCTATAATGCATTGTCTCAGGAGCCCCTGTGGTTTGCTAAGAAATGAAAGAACCTTCCTAAAAATTCTTTTTATCTGTAAATAATACGTTGATCTCTGATGATTATAACCAAATGGTTTTAGTAAATGAGAAGCAAAAAATCTCTGAATCTCCTTTTACTAATTCCATATATTTTTCTAATTATAGAAGTGATGTGCCTCAGTGAGAGAATCTGAACAGGTATGTGTCGCGTCCGCTCTCGACCAGCAAGAAGGACACAACCACCAGTCCTTCTAACAGCAGTTTATTCAGTCTTCATCTTTCTTCTTTCTCTTAAAAATATCCCCCTTTAACCTGGGGATCAATTTGGGAGATTTACCAGTACCGTTCCCCAGCTGAAGAGTTCTGAATCCACGCCGGATCCTTCTCAACAGTCTGTTTTACAGGAACCTTTATTAACCACTCCTTCCCCGTGATGCAGTTCTGAATCCTCCCTGTAGCAGGGGGTCTTCGCTCATGCCTGAAGATGTTTCTTGTCCCGGGTTTCAGCACCACTTCTTGCGCGCACCCAGCTTGCCAGGAAGAACGATGCTGCAACAGGATCCTTCTGCACACGTTTATTCAGTCCTGTTTCTTCTTGTTTATATCTCCCTTGTCTATATCTCCCCCGAACCCTGGTCCTCTCACTCTTTTATACTCTCAGTTCCCATCCACGCACAGCAGGCCACGCCACCTCACCAGGCACACAGCTTCAGCTAATCAGGGCAGCAGGGGCATATCTCCATCAAAATGGATTCACCGGTATCCTGGCACACCTGCGCAGCTCTCAAGATGTTTGTGGCTTATATGAGGAAGTCAGGTGCAAGTCATACGACTTAGCTGCAGTCCCTGGTGCCTTTGGGACTGCCGCCACACCTGCTCCCCACAGGTATGGGATATGTAAGGAAGAATATAAAGTACTCTTTAGTCTCACTGGAGACTGATACTTTCTGATTTCCCCTTTGTTTTGTGTGTGCCTATTTATACATGTGCACCAGCATAGCAAAGAAAATTGGGATTGTATTTACTTTCTACTTCCTCTTCATGATATTGTGAATCATGAGAATTATCTGAATAGTTATTTAACATTTTTTGTTTGTATTTTGTTTCTGAATATATCACATCTATTAAAACATGTTTAAAATACTGTGGATGGCCCCAGTTCCCTTCTGTGACCCTTTATGAATAAATATGATTTACCTCTACTATGAGCTATATTATATTCACCCCAAATTCATATGTATAGTTCAAATCCCTAGAACCTCGGAATAGGGCTCTGCTTGAGGATGGATCTTTTAAGTAGGTGATTAGGTTAAATGAAGCTCTTGAGGTGAAAGCCATCCCAAGTGAACCAGTGTCTTAGTCAGGGTTTCTATTCTTGCACAAACATCATGACCAAGAAGCAAGTTGGGGAGGAAAGGGTTTATTCGGCTTACACTTCCATATTGCTGTTCATCACCAAAGGAAGTCAGGGCTGGAACTTGAGCAGGTCAGAAAGCAGGAGCTGATACAGAGGCCATGGAGGGATGGTCTTTACTGACTTGCTTCCCCTGGCTTGCTCAGCCTGCTCTCTTATAGAACCAAGACTACCAGCCCAGAGATGGTCCCACCCACAAGGAGTCTTTCCCACTTGATCACTAATTGAGAAAATGCCTTACAGTTGGATCTCATGGAGGCATTTCCTCAACTGAAGCTCCTTGCTCTGTGGTAACTCCAGCTGTGTCAAGTTGACACAAAATTAGCCAGTGCAACCACCGTTCTAACAACAAGAAGAAATACAGGCACACGGGAAGGCTGCTGGAGAGGCATATGCAAGGAGGTCAGAACACATGAGGAAATATGAGCCTGTAACCTAGAGTCACTTGCCAAACACTGGATGGCAACCTCCAGAAGTGCATGATGTTAAGATTTCTAGGATGGGGTCGTTCATTGCAGCAGCTAATGACAAACTGATATTTGGAGGTTAGTGCTGGAAGCAATGATTCTGCTATAACTAATGTGAAGATAGCTTCGCAAGATGATATTGGATAGAAGTGAGCGGAGTTTAGGGGAGTGAGATAGAATAGCCTAGACTTCCTTGATGAGCCATTAGCAAACCATTGGGGTGCAGATGGTCTTCTGATGAACCTGAGATGGAAACATGAAAGAAGCTCTTAAGCTCCAGAAACAAAGGTAGCTATCATATGGTGATGAATGTGTTGAGTTGTGTTCTGCTATTTTGTGGTAGCTGCAACTTGCAAGGTGTTCTTGGATTTATAAGTTTAATAGATTTCTGAACAAAGTCCCTGGATCCTGGTTGTTCTTTACATAAATACAAGAGAAAATGAATACATTAAAGAAGAAATTCCAAAACAAAACCAAAAAATATTTGAATATGAAAAATTGGAAATTGAAATTTTGCTGTATTTATTACATAGAAAAACTGAGAATTTATGCTATGTTAGAAGATCACAGATACAGCTGAGCAATCACCTGAGAAACATATTTAAGGGGTGTCTCATGAATCTGATTCTCTGCAAAGTAAAAATGAGAAGGGGCCCAGCATCAACATGGACACTACAGGCCGGTCTGAGGGGAGGAGAGGAGATGGAGAAAGCCTAAATGGACTTTCCAGATGTGAGCATGGGCAGCAGTTCTGTCAGGCCACATCACTGTTCATATAAAAGAAAGATCCCAGAAGTGGCCAGGACCACAGCAGTTGTCTCCTTAGTTGTAGAGAGAAACTAATACTCTGAGCAATGAGGGAAGTTGTTGTTACTTCAGAGAAGGGCAGGTAGAAGGTATGGCCATCTACCTAGGGACAGATTCTGAAGCTAAAGACATTTATTTTGGAGCCTTAAAGTCTGAAGATATTTTCCTGTGATGTTGTTTGTTTGCTTGTTTGTTTGTTTGCTTGAACCCTGAGACATCATCTGTCTCTCTCCTATTTTTCCCTTTTAGAATATGAATATTTGTTCTGTATCCACTACCACATTATTTTTGGAAGTAGTCAATGTACTTGGTAAATAGATGACAAGGAATTTTGCCTCAGGATAAATCACACTTCCAGAAAACATCAATACTTTATTTAGATGACATTTTGATGAAATTGGGGGCTTAGTTGATGAGACTTAGCAAAGTTTTCTGGACTGTTTGGATAGAGTGGATATGATTCTTATTCATTGAGAGGCTACAAATTTGGAGGATCATAAGGATGGAATACTTTGGGTTGATTTAAGGTTCCCCAATTCATACACTGAACTATTTCCTTAGTGCCTTAGAGTGTGACTCTATTTAAAGAAAGCCTTTCAATGAGATGATCAAATGAAGATGAGGTCATTATAGGAGATTGAATTCAGTCTGACTAAAATTCTTTATCAAAAGGTATATTTAGGCATCGGAAAAGACATCTGAGATAATGAACTCACAAAAGGGATCTGTAGACACAAAAAGCGTGTAACTTCAAGTCAAACCTCAAAGGAGAGCAATTATATATATCTTGAATCAGGTCTTCTAAACTCCACAACTATGAGACTACCCATTCTGCTATTTAAACTGCCAAATCTGTGGTATTTTTAAAAAGATTGTATTAATTTTTAATTGTTTGTTTATGAGTATCTGGCTACATCTATGCGTGTACATCCTCCATGTGCTTAGTGCTCATGTAAGCCAGAAGATGGTGTCAGATCCCCCGGAACTGGAGGTTAGAGTGGTTTATAATTATCACATGGGTGCTTGGAACCAAACCCAGGTACTCTGCAAGAGTGGCAGGTGCTTTTAACCACTGAACAACCTCTGTATCCCCAAGTTTATGGTATTTTGTTTTGATAGGCATAGAAAACAGTTTGTGTTAAATGAATTCTGGTTAACCAAGAGTCTATTTCATCTGAAAATGACAAGAAATAAATTGAGAAAGTCACATTTTCCAGATCAAGTCTTGGTACCCACCCCTCTCTCCAGGCTTCAACTTCTGTATCACTTGCATGCTATCTGCCCATCTTGTGCTGAGACTATCTGAAACCTCTAACTGCCTTCTCATTTAGATCTAAGAACTTGTTATGTATTGTTCAGCTGTCTTTCTTCTGGCTGCTGTATCTGAACTCTGTTTTCAACACAGTAGTCACAGAGTACATTTACAATCAATATGTAGCCAGAATAATGTCATAGCTTGAAAAGGTTTTCCCAGATAATTCCTTCCCAAGCCCTCTTATGTTAAAAGTGCAATTGTCCAGTATTGTTACAGTGCACAAAATTCTGTGTTCATTTGAGTTACTGTTCTCCATTAGGAAATAAAATAAGATTTTAAGGGAAACCTGGAAAACTAAAAACGAAAACTAAAATGAATGTGCAATATCATATCTACAATATAGAATTCAGGGGACAGTACTAACTTTTTCTGAAGCTTTTCTGCAAACTTTTATTTTTCTTATGTAATTGTGTTCATGATAACGTACTGCATACAGTGATTCAATACTTAAAATTGCTTATGAATGCAATTCAAACTCTATGAAGAAAATTTTAAAAGAATTATAAAACAATAGAGAAAAGAAATCAAAGCTAAGAATATTGCAGTCAAATAGTCAATATTAATATAGCTGTAATTCATCCTCTGTTACTCTTTTGTGTGTCTGAACTCATGAGTGTAAATATGAACCCAGGATAAAGGCTGTCAGTCATGGTTTCTAGATAATAACACGAGGAAAGATTTATTACAAATATTTAACTTTGGATTTTTTTCAGCTGTCACTAGTAACAAAGGCAAGTAGAAAAATATATAGGGATCTCAATATGTCATTTTTAAAAAATAAGTCAAAAATCATTACTGAGCTTTTGAGCCATAAAAATGGCTGTTTTCCTGGCTTTATCTTCATCCTGTGGCAAAGAAAGGAAGCCTTCTTTCATAAACAGTTCCCCCAAAATAGGAACGTATTTGTGTGGAGAATAGCTCAACCACAATTAGGTAATTATTTAAATACCATCAAATATTTTGGGTATTGTTGTTGTTACCTATAGATAAAATATATTTTACATGGGTGACAGTGAATTGATAATTAGCGTCTAATTATCCTGTTAACAGTGTCTAAACAAGCTAGAGGTAAAATAAAATGAAAACAAAGAAAAACTCAAAAATAAAACCAAAACCCAAGTATGTGCCTATATCATATTCAAAGTTTAGGAAATTTACCTTACACCTAAGCAAAGACAGGAAGTTGGAGAATGCTCAGGAATCCACTCCATCATGCCCAGGCATCACATCTCTCCATAGAAGGGACAGACATGAAAGTGAGCTGTGGATTTCACAGCTTGGCCGACTTCTGGGGTCTTGAGGATAAGGCTGAGGGTTCACTATGGTAACGATTTCGATGCACCAGTACATGTGCAATTTGAAGCGAGAGCTTAACTGTTTCAACAAATAAAATCTTAGTTAAACATTTTCCTGTCTCTTCCTCTTTGTACTTTCATTTTTGCTCTTTATAACATCTTTTGTCTTACCCATTCTTGGGTCGAGCAAACTCTTTTGCAGACACTTCGTGTCCATATTAATGACATCCTGAGATCCTAGAAATATAAAACTTACAAAAATCGAATAATGAAGAAATGTAATATCTAAAGAAATGAGTAACAAGATTGAATAATCAAACCACCCCCTTAGAAATGCCCAAGACCAGAATTACCATCTACTCTTCTCAAACCTTTCTATAAAGTTGAAGAAAAGGAAATATTTCCAAGCTTCTTTTACAGAGACAAAATCATCTAAACACCACAGCCATGTAAGTACCCTGGTTAATTGGCAGAAATGGTCCATTCAGGGCTGTGAAGAGGGCTCAATGTAGAACGCCATTGCTGTACTAGCATGGGGATCTGACTGTGGGTCTCATGCAGTGTCAATATGGAGTTAATCCTAAACAACCTACTAAAGAAATGGAACTGGGGATGGAGGAACCCATGTGGACCTGGAGTTGAGAATGAAGGAACTAGTCCTTATTGGAGCTAAGACATCAAGCTAAGGGTTGAGAAACTAATGTAGTCATGGGTCTTGTGGTGGGGAAACAAGTACAGAAGTGCTCAAGGTAGAGGAAAGAAGGGAGATATGAAGCTCAAGCCAGCTACTGTATTCGGTGTCTGCCTCAATAGACATAAGTGCTTTGGCACACCTATGAAACCACTGTGGACAGTGTTGTTACCCTGAAAGTAGGGCAAAACTTCAGACGATTCATGAGTCTTAATTTTTTTTTCTAGGTTCTGTTATTTGTGTGCTCCAGTGGTACATTTGTTTTTTTAGGACTGTTACAACAAAGTGACAAACTTGGATGGCTTAAAGCAATAGAAATGAATTCATTCAGAGTTCTAGAGTTGAGAAATCAGAGTCTCACTCTTAGTCTGACATCCCAAGCATTTCTACCCTACCCTACCTCTCTCTGAAGGAATGAGGAAGAATACTTCTTTAAGTTTGCTGCTATCAGCTTCAAAAGTCTTTTGCAATGGGCCTACTTCCTCAACAACCTCAAAACCCAACTCTGAAAAGCACCCTAGCCTTTCAAACAGCAGACACACTGAGGCCTGGACACTAGAACTGTGAATCCCTGGGGCGTGTTTCAGACTCAAGTCCGACTATGTTGGCATTCCTCGGATAAATTTTTCTCAAAGCGAAGAAGTTGCTGAATATGTGTGACTACCCATTCTTACAAAATTAATTTGCATTTCCTTAGAAATGCATGGTGAGAACAGTATTGTGGTAAGGCTTTAAATTAATTTTATATTCATATGGCCAAATGCCACTGCATTAACTTTGGAGGAAACCTCATCTCTGGAGAATTGAGCAATGGAAAGAATCTATAATTCATATTTCTTGTTTTGCTATGCCCTGAGCAAGGTAAACATACAACTGTTGGACAATGGACCATGCCAGGCAACCTGGCAAGATAGAGCAGTACTGATAACCTGTACCCAGGTACCCAGCTGGGATAGTAGACACATCCCTGCTCCCTACTAGATTCCTATCTTGGAACATGGGTCCACACTCCCCGTGTTGGTTATGTAACCCAGAATAGAGTTCTCCATGCTAATGAGGTACTTAGAGGCCCTGAGAGTGTAGCAAATAAGCTTCCCTTCCCAGACATTCCTTCCTCCAAAAGGTAAATACCTCAGGTCCACCTTGAGGAGGTGGTATGCACACATTTTCCACGATGAACAACAAATGAATAGTTAAGAACCAAGAACTGTCTCCTTCATCAGGAACCACCATGGGGAACATGGAGAAAGCCTTTGCCTATCGATCAGCCACCTAAGTCTCCTGCAAAAGGCCTCTCTGTGCTAGTAGACAACCACTGCCAAGCTAAGGACAGTTGCCAATGAGCTAAGCTGGAGCTCCCATTTCCCCTGGCCCCCATGCTAGATGCAGTCCTCATCCCTCAGGCCCCCAACTCTGCTCCCAATGCATCGTTTCAATGGCAGGACTCAAGAGCACCTGGATGTCCAGGAGTTTGGGAGTCCTCAGTCCTGGCCTGGTTGCTAGCTGGCCATGGACCTTCACAGTTCATTCTTGACTCTTCTATGCAGTTTTCCAGCAGTGACTGGATTCCCTGGAGTATGGAAACTCCAGCTAAAGCCTACTTGGGCTGTGTTTTCCCAACTCCTGAGCAGTGCCCCAGGGTTCCATAAAGCATAGCACCCAACACTGCTGGTGCAGAGTGAATGCAGTTGAGCATGCTCCCTGCTTTTTGCCTCCCCAATAGCAGTGCATAACACTCCAATGGCAGGCCAGAGCTTGGATCCACACATAGCATACATTATCTTAGCTAGTCTGTTTATCAGCCTGCTGAGAAAGTGAATTTCTCATCAAACAGAACAAAATCAAAGACATAGAAATCAAATAATCTTTAAGGGTTATTTGGCCAATAGTCAACTTTTCTTGGTGGGGTTCTAAGAACTGTTATACTAACTACAAATTGACTCATGCTTTTATTTGGGGAAAATGAAGCAGCTATGATAAATTTATTCTTGAAATCAGCCAAGTTGATATTTTAAGGTCTGCTTTGTGAAACAGTAAGGTATGGTAGTCTAATTGCTGCTATGACAAATTAGCACACACTGTGGTTTTAAGCAACAAAATCACCACATAGTTCTAGAGCTCAGAGGCTTAAAATAGATCTCATTGTACCAAAAAATGGAGATTAAAAAAAGAGAGAGAGAATTCTGTTCTTCCTGAAGGCTCTAGTATAGAATCTGTTTTCTTATAGTCTTCATTTCTCATGGCCACTTAATCCCACTCAAATGATGGCATCTTTCCACCTTCAAATTCATGACTATCAATGGTGTCACTTTAACGCTGCATCCCTGAAACTCCATTAAGTTGAGGCACTCATTGGAGGCCTTTAGGTTACTGGGCCTTTGTCCTGAAAGGAGATTATGGTCCTCTGAACCTCTCCCCTTCTTCTGCTCTCTAGTAATGAAATGAGCCCTTTGGATCTCCTATGCACTCCCTCTATGATGTAATGCTCAGCATGGGCCCACAGGTAACAGAGTCACCTGACCATTGACTAGAACCTTCAAAGGGATGAACCAAACCAAAAATGTTCCCTTTCAGAGGAGTCCTTCAACTATGCCATTAGATTGATCTGTAGCTTTCTAACACAGTAGAAGTGAGAAGAGGAAAATACACATGCAAATGGACACTGGCAGGGTACTGTTGCAGACTAATTGTTAACTCATTAAAGCACTGTTTGGAGGCTATTTTCTAAATAAGTTATTCCACATGCATCAAGCAATACAAGGTGAATATTGCCTATGTGCTCCTCTGTATGATACTATAAACCCCCTGTAGTTTTAGGCAAATAACATTCTATAATGGTTTGCACAGGTTAAGAATGTCAATGAAAGAATTCTTCCTAAATCTTTACATCTTTCAACTAAAGAAGTGTTTTTACCTTAATTCTTTAAAAATAAATACAATTTTAAGTTAGACACTTTTAATAGAAATATATTTACATGTATGTGAAAATTGTGTGTGTGTGTGTGTGTGTGTGTGTGTGTGCTATATTATAAAACATTCAATGCAGGTTTGATGATCTAGGAAGATTCAGGGTCCTAATGCCAGTATTTGGGTTGAAAGCTTCATCTCCAGCTATGGCACTACTTAAGAAGTACTAGAAACTTTAGAAGAAAGGACTTAGCTAAAATAAATAGCTCATTAGTGGTGTCCCCTTAGATGCTCTGTCTCTCTCTGGCCTCCACCTTCTCTCCATTGGCATCTTGGCCACCAATCTCTGCCACATTCTCCTGCAACCATGATGTTCTCGTTTGCTTCTTGCCCAAACTCAGGGATCTAACTGACTTTGGACTCAAGCCTGTAAACCATGAGCCCAAAGATACAGCTCCTTTCGTCAACTTATTCAGAAATTTGTCCCAGTGATGGCAAAGCTGAGTACCACTAGGGAAACAGTGAGGACACTAGGTTTGCTTATTGTATTTCTAATTGCTTGACGAGAAACTGCTGGCAGTATTATTAAAATGACACTTGTTATAAAACACTTAGGAATCATCTTCACCCCTACACAGATGATAGCTTCCAGTAGAAAGCATTACTCACTTGCTTTTCTTTATCATTCTATTATGGCATATGCCATTATTATTCATGAAAAAGGGAACGTAAGAGCATATTTATATGTCTTCTGTACAGCAAATACCCTTTCTAGGTTTTATAGTTTAAACATGAAAAGCCCTACCCCCAGGTTCTGAAAGACTTGGTGTTATAATCTAAATGTACAGTGCTCCCCCTCGAAGTTCATATGTTAAAGTCTTGGTCTTCACTGGGGGAGCACTCTTAAGAAATGCTAGAAACTTTAGAAAGTTGGTTTCAGTGGAGTCTGTCATTAATAATGTCCTTTGGGTGTTGTCTAGTCAAAGAATTGCGATAGATGATAGCCAGGGATCTCATTAGTTACTCTGCTTTCATTCTTTGTTTGTTTATATGCCAACACATAAGCGCAGCTAGACCCCACAGTCCTCGGAGAGCATTAGAGAAGGCGATGAAGCATGGCTGCAACTCTACTGTGGAGGTCGAGGTGCTCAAGGTGGCCATTAGCAAGATGGTCAGTCCAATTCTGACTTGAAATTATTTTCTTTAACCCTTGCTTCACACCTACCATTGCTTCATTTGCTTTTACTTAGACTGTTTCATTTCCCTTTGCCAAGGCACTGTCACTTCTGCTATAAATCAGGCAGACGAGGATTGTGGTTTCACAAAATTGGAACTCCCAACATGGCAGCTACTCATGATGTAGTCTCATAACAGGTGAGTCAGCACTGGAGAACAAATGGGTTATTGTGCCTTGGCATCCAATGCTGTAGCCTTGACATGCCAAGAAAAAATCCCACTGGATAATTAAGGAGTTTTCATAATGCTTCTTAAGTCCTTTCCTTGGCAGGCATTGCAAGAGGCCATGCCATTTGGGGATGATATAAATGGCAAAAATTAGAAAATTGTAGGTCAGACAGAAAGGGCCATAGCAGATGGGCTGTGAGCTAGTGAAGAAGATGGAGATGATCAAAACAGCAACTGAGAAGTCCACTCCAATTAATATGTTCAGAAGCTGGAATCGGGATCCCTGTAGATGACACTGATACAAGTTTAATGCTAGTGGCCTATGACAAGAGTAAGTAAGGGAGCTTGGGTTCTGATGGTTCTCAAGGACCTATGGCCAGGCAAGCTACAGTCTAGACAGTTATGAATGTTTCAAGTATACAAATATAAAAATGAGATTACAGGGTTTCAAATGTTATCAAACAAAACTGTGTGAAAAGGAAGTGTTGCTAGGTGCTCAAGAGGAGGTGAGTGAGTTACAAACGGAGAGGGGTGTGCACATTCATCTCTATGTGCACAAAGTGAGGTGAGTTGTTCAGCTTGGAGGCAGGTTTGATAACTGCTGTTACAGGTCTATGTGAATATGAGTAGTGTATGACTGTATATGTGAGTGGGCTCTTACATGGAAGTGTGTCACAGAGGAAAACCTTCAGGTGTGCTTCCTGGGTTTTCCACACTGTTAGAGATAGTCTCTTCACAGTTGCATAAGCCAGCCCAGACTAGCCGATCTATAAGCTTCATGGATTCACAAGTCTGTTTCCCATCTACCTTTGGGGCATGGAGGGTGTAGATCCTTCAGCCACTGCACCAGGCTTCTGTGTGGCATGTAGGCACATCCATTCTGGTCATCAAGCACCAATGTGTAAGCACTTTTGCCTACTGAGCCATCTTCTCAGCCTGTGTACAGCTCTTGATCTTAGCATTTAATGATTGATTTAACACATTATATATGTCACTGCTTTAATTTTTGGTGAACTTTCAGGCATAACAGATGTTTAGTACAGTATTTGAAAGAACTCCTTATTTCTGGTCCAGTTCTTAGTGATCGCATACTAGCAAATACATTCTCAAAATAATTGTATTCAGATGATAAGTCAAAAAAAAAAAATCAACCATTTCTTCACTGCATTTTGGCACTTAACAGGCATCACTGAATTTCAAAGGTGAGGAAATTTCCCAACAGTATGAGGTTTGACTTAAAGACTATACCTCTCTGAGGAATACCACTCAGCCCCTGAACTTGTGCAGCTCCTATAAACATCCAGAGAGATTATGGCTAGTAAATACAGCAGTTGATTTTGTTTATGTTCCTTGTTAGCACTTTAAAGAGAACCACATTTACAAACTGCCTCTGGACACATTACTTATAATGTCCAGAGGCAGAAACATTTCAACTCTTCATTAACAATTCATATCTTGTTGATTACAAGTTTCTCTTGTCGTTGTGAGAATAACCACAAGGAATCGTGCTGTCTTCTTTCCTTTTTTTTTTGGATCTTCTTCCTTTAAAAAATATTTGTCAAGCGTATGCTTTATGCAAACACTATTACTGCCTACCGATATAGGATTATATACTCTTTACCTAAGAGTTTACAATCAAGCACCAAGCAAGACTAGTACAAGAAATATAAAATTCAAATGTTATGTTATAGGGACTGTGCTAATAAGATATACAAAGGGGCATGTTTCCAGGGGAACGTTAGTCTTGCCAGAAGGGAAAGGAAAAGAGATATTTACAAAGACTTTCAAAAATGACCTCCTTAAGTTACAATCAGAAGGATAGGAGGGTCTTGGGTGGCAAAGAAGAGAAGTGGTCATTAGACACTGAGGGATGCACGGGGTAAAGGTTAAGAGGCAAGAAAAGTACTGGTGCTGAGGTGGGAGGGATACCCAGGGGCCCACCCACTCAGATGAGAAGGGGAGGGAGCAAGGATTGTGGGAGGAGGTGACCAGGAGGAGGCAGTGAGCAGGATGTAAAGTAAATAAATATAAATTTTTTAAAACTCACTGGCGCTGTGTTCTTAGATCCCAAACAACTGCCATCTCTGAGAAGAATAAAGGATACGGGAAAGGAAAGAGACACATCAGGAAAGCGGAGCGGCAACTGGGTAGCACAAAGTTTTGAATTTTGTGTTAAGACAGTCTCACCTTTCCTTAAGACCACAAAAAGGGAAAGTTAAGGAATTTTAGGAGAGAAATGGCTTTGTAGTGCACAGTATTCGTAGTTGCCTTTTCATTTCAGGACAACCTTTGTTTCCAAAGAGCCATACTCCTTCTGTTCCAACATGACTTTGCCTACCTAGTACTGCAGGCATCCTATGATTGAAGTTGGAGCAGCTATGTGTGGTATTTACCAGTAGGAGGTTGACCTGCTAAGATAATGTGTTCTGGGTGAGCTGAAAGATGGAAGCATTAGGAGTGTTTATGTGTTTGGAAAGGAAACTAAGATACATAGAGCTATCCTCAAATGGAAGAATCTCTGTCATATAAAAGAATGATTGATATTATAACCAGGCTGTGAACATTAATCTAAAAGGATGAAAGGAGTGTATGTGAGTGTGTGTGTGTGTGTGTGTGTGTGTGTGTCTGTGTGTGTCTGTGTGTGTGTCTGTGTGTGTGTCTATGTGTGTGAGCATGTGTGTCTGTGCCATTGTATGTACTCATTGGACATAGTACTTTGCTGCATAAAGACATTTCCATGCACACATATATTATACATTGAGCATAGTCTCCCCATCCCCACTCCCTCCCTCCCATCCTTTCCATTAGTCCCTTTATTTCCATAGACAGTTTTACTTCTACTTTCATGTCACATCTATACACACGATTTTGTGTTCTTGTATAAAATCCAAGAAATCCAAATGAGTTAAAACATCCTATAATAGTGTAGAATGTGTCATAATGAGTACCAAATACCCAAGATGATGGAATATTAAGGCTGAGAAGCAAAATTTTAAGATAAATTGTAATGCACTCAGTGGTAGCAGAGAGTTGAGTAGCAATAAGGACACTGACTCAGAGAATGGCATCACCAACTAATGGCATGAAAATGGCTCTTAGTGGAAAGTAGTGATGTTCGTGGTGAGGCAACAATGCGAAGCAAGGGCATTGGGAATAATGAGGAAATATGACAAATGAGATGCTTGAATCCATCCTCATGTGAACTGTCAAGTTTACATTATTATTATTATTTTATTTTTCTTTGTTATGAGAGGCAGAAGCAGGGAGTATAAATTCAAAAGAGACACAGAAAAAGCAATGTGTCCTGGAATGGGTGCTTCAGAAGACATGCTGCCTACGTCTGTGGAAAAGGGAGAAGCACAAGGCTGAGAGGAGGGAATTCACATTGCATCGAAATTCTCTCGGGTCCATCCCACTTTGGCATTGATGAAGAGACCAAACATCAAGGTTGTACTCTAATTACATCTAAGTGAACAGCAAATCATGACTGACTAGCAAGTAGTTGCTGGCAAGATTTGACTTAAAGCCTGGTTTAATTTTAATGCTATTAAAAGCTCATCTCACAAGGTATGAAAAGCTTTTGGAGGAAGAAGAACTTAGCCTTATGAGAAGATATATAAAATTCATGACTAAATAAGAGCATTGTCTGTGTTCTGACAGGAGACAGGGCACTTTAGACTAGCCTGTTGGGTCAGCATGGCTTCACGTTACTTTGATACAAGCTAGAATCATTTGGGAAGTTGGGAGCCTCATTTGGGAAAACACCCTCATCAACTTGGCCTGTGGGCATGCCTGTGGGAGCATGGTTTTGACTAATAATTAATAGGGGAAGGCCCTACTGAATATGAGCAGTGTGCCCCTGGACTAGTGGTCCTGGGTGCTATGAAGAAGCAGATTGGACAAGCCTTAGAAAGCAAGCCACCATCAGCACTCCTCCATGGCCTCCGCATCAGCTTCTGCCTTGAATTCTTAACCTAATTTATCCCCGTGATAGACGGTGACCAGTGTGACGAACTGAAATAAGCCCTTCCCTCCACGAGTTGTTTTGGTCATGGTGTTTTGTCACAGCAATAAAAACCCTATGACACTGTGTCTTGTGAGAAAACTGATCTTGATCATTGGCTAAAACTGCTGAAATGAAGAGTCTTATTTATGCTGATGGTGTGTTGAGACCCATTCTAGCTTATTCCTTTCCCTGTTTTGAGTAATAAATTAAATCTAAAAAATCATATTGGTAACTAAAATTATATTTCTTCTGAAATGTTTTTTTTTTCTGTCTAAATAAGTATTAGGTTTGTGGGGTGTTTTTGTTTTGTTTTTGTTTTTGATTTTGATTTGTTTTTGTTTTTTTGTTGTTTTTTTTTTATGTGCTGGCTCTTCTAATACTATGGTAGTGTTGATTATCTGAAGGAAAATAGTCATTACATAAACACACTTATTGTACAAAATGCTTTCTCTGCAATCTCATTTAGTTCTCTTAATAAGCCAATGTAGGTAGGTATAACTGTAACTATTCGATCAATTAGGAAGCAGAGGACTCAGAGATGATATAATTTCCAAGGTTTTTTCTTACTTAGTAAGTGTAAAAAAATTTAAAAAAAAGATAGTTCTTGACTTTGTTTGGAATTGCCACTAAGTCACTAAGCGAGATTTGTTATGACATATGCATTTGGATGTGTATGTAAACCATATGTATAGTTGTGTGTCTTTAATTTTTTAGGATAGCTATTCATTTTTCTAAATATTATAACTAGACTTTTACTAATCTACTTTATTAGATATTTCTCTCACCACTGTAACAAAATTAGCTTATAGGAGGAAGGCTTTCTGTCAAGTTCATGATGTCTTTTCTCATTAATTGTTGTTGCATACATATATAAGTATGGATATACATATACATTCTCAACTATGCTTAGTCTGTATATTTTTATTTTGTGTGTTCTCATGGCTGATGTCTGCCATAGGGGACATTGCAGAAAGGGAAGAAGAAAGATTATAGAGCCAAAGGATCAGGGAGTTTGCTGTGAGAAAATATCTCCTAGTAAGGTCAGGAGCTAAACGCATAAAGACTTAATTTTAAATTGTTTTGATGCCAAAAAAAAAGAAAAGAAAAAAAAGAAAAAGAAATGTTTTCAAAATAGTACTTCAGTCACATGCTTTCTCCCAGTGTCTGATGAGCTCCATATAAAGTCACAGTTACGAAGACAAATCCTTAGAGGAATTGGTTTTTAAAACCACTTAGGATTGGATTTTGTGGGTATGTCATTTGTTTTTGTTTTTTGATAGGATTCTAGTTATAAGCTCCTGGTTTTGAGTCCAACCTCTGCATTCTGAGCATTTCCTACATGAGTCCCACAGACAGCTGAGACAATTGAGCCATGACTAGGTCCAGCATCACAGCTTTTAAAAATCTGAATGATTCTCATGTGATGAATCCACTCTCACTTTTGCCCCTCCCCCATTTTTTCATACTCATTGCTCCTAATGCCTAACTCCAGTTCTAAATATCCCCAAAGCCCTTGTCCTCTAAAATTGATGAAGTAAATGGCTTTATAAATATTTTCTTCTGGAATAGATATCTGTGAATCATGTTGTCACATCTATTATTTAAATTGTTTAATACTTCCTTAATGAATGTAAAATAAATGATATTCTTCTTATTAAATTTAATATTGTTTTTTATGAAAGAGAAGTAAATGGTGAGGAAAGAAAAAAAGCAATTTCATCCTGGAACTTTAGAGCTTCCCCAACTTAGACAAATATTTTGAAATACAATATCCATTAGATAAACATCTTGAAATGGAATATGCATACTTAAACATTTGTTCTTTCCACACTTCAACTACGTCAGGCCTATTTATTTGTTTGTTTGTTTGCTCATAGGAGAGTTGCACCACTCTATCTTCAAAAAGCAATGTTTTAAGAAAATAAGTATCCTACCTATTCCTGTCTTAGGTTCTCTTGTGATTTATTGATCGAGAAGTAAAAGAAATAAATAATCTCAGACTTGTCATCCTCTTTAACCCACTCAGGCTTCCCAGCACAAGAATCAAGAGAGGAAATGCACTTCACATATCTGAAGGTTTGGAAGCACAAAGTCAGGAACCTAGCAGATGTGATATCTGACAAGCATGGCTCCCTCATGGACTTTCTATGCATCCTCACAGGATGGCAAAAGGGCAAATAGACATGCTCAGATATGCTATGTTTAGTGACTGTCATTTATGAGGCTCCACCTTGACAGTCTATTCACCTCTTTAGTTGCCAAGACTAAGCACTACTGAACTAAGACTAATATTAGTCTACAAATCAGGAAATACAAACACTCAGACCAAAGCACCTTTTTCAAATGTGTTAATTGCTTCTTACAGGAATGCCCAACTACCTGGCATTGCAACATGATGATCTATGGTATACAATTGTGTTGGGCTGAATTTACATTTTTGCTAAAACTCACGTGGTCCTCAGACCACAGGCTAGATACATCTTTGCGCATCCAAATTCTGTGAAACTATGTTATCACTATTCATCCTTTATATTATTTACTTTAGTATGATATTTTATTAATATTTGGTAAATTCATACATGTGTACTATGTATTTTGATCATATTCACCTACTCTCTCCCACTTTTAACTTCTCCAAGATCTAGTTCACCTCCCACTCCCTAACTCTCTTAATGTCATCCCCTCTTTTTAAAAATTACATTACTGAATTCAATTTATGAGTACATATACTTATGGGTGCTGGTATTTACTGGAACATGGTAGATACATCAGTAACTACACCCCTAAAGAAAACCAACTCTTCTTCCCCCTGAAGCCATCAAAGGCCAAGACTTCTGCTAGGGTTGAAGCTCATGAGTCCATCTCTGCTCCATGCTGGAATGTTAACTAGCTTGATATTGTGCATGGCTTGTCAAGGTAAGCATAGCTGTTATGAGTTTGTGGTTTCATTGATCCTGTTACATCCAGAAGATGCTGTTTAGCCCCATTGCTCCTCAAATTCTAGCTCTTATAATTGTTCTTTCCTGTCTTCCATAATGCCCCGCTGAAACATTAGAAGGAGGTTATGTGATGTAGATGTCTCAGTACAAGTGAACATCCTATAGACAGTTAATCTAAGTACTTTGACAAGTTGAGAGTTTCTGTGTAAACTGCTGTCCACCAAACAGAAGCTTCTCCTATGAAAGCTGAGAACTACAGTTTTCCAGAGACCAAAGTATTATCCCTAAATGATGTGCTATAATCTCTACCAACATGTCTTTTTTGTTTTTAATTTTTTATTTTGGAAAATTGCTAACAAAATACCATGCCACTACAACAATAACAACAATAAAAAAAGCAATTAAAGAAGTTTAAATTCATACATCAAAGCAAAACAAGGCCATAAGACTATCATATCCATGAAGATGTCTACGGTAATTTAAAAAATGAAGTGGAAAATCCATTGAGCAGCCTAATAACGAAAAGAAAACAATTCTTCCACATAAAATTGGGTCAGCTTTAGTTTAAGGGAAGGTTCTTGTCAGTTCCAGGCAGATTCCACAGCCCTGACTCTCTCCTGCTTGGACTGTGACCTGCGTGCTTGCCTGTGTAGACACTGGGTGAATTCCACCGAATCCCATGCCTGTAACAGGAAAGCCTGGGTATAAACAGGAAGCCACTAGCACACATTGGAGGCAGAAGTCGTTAAAGTAGTCCCAGATTGATGGTACTGGAAGAAAACAGTGTGTCCTGATGCTGGGACATCTAGCCCGCATGCAAAGCGAGTATATGGATCACAGCAATGCCCAAATGCAATCTGCTCAGCCTTGATTTCCTGGTGCCTAAGAAGCTGCTTTCTCTGCTTATCGGGAAGCCGGTCACGAAAACATAATGAAAGCAAAATCTGTGATATAGAAAAATGAAACCTGACATTTAACCAGTGTGTCCTGGTATGGCATACTGATTAGGTTTTGATCTACTAACATTTCAGAAGGCATAAATAAGAACAAGGAAAGGTTTCCGAGATGACATGACTGAAAGAGAATATGCAGACTGTATCTCACTGGAATTTCTAACCAACCCCCTGCTTATCTTATGTAAGTTAGATGCAAATTCTGAGGAACTTTGGAGGAAAAAAAAAGGAGCAATTTGTTCAGATTAAATAGGAATAACTGGGCTCATAGACAGTTCTTAAAAGAGACAACAGAAAGGTAAGATCTGCGCTACAAGCAGAATAACTTGACAGTTGTGTCTAGAGATGAAATTGAATTAGCAATCGCTGTGGCTCTGGCCTTTGTGAGGCAGAATAAAGATTGAATTTCACTAACATCAACAAAAAGTAGGAGAGGTGCTCTGAATGTGACACTACTGTGCCTGAATGTTGACCAGGTGGAGACAAGAAAGAAGCGGTTTTACAAATCAACCTACCTTACAGACACAGAACTAGAGCCACTTTTAGCTTTTGATAATATTGAATGTGAGATGCTGTATTGTACAGGTACAGGCATAGAGAGCAGTGTCTGGTACAGCACATGCATGCTGACACGTATGTACGTATACACATATGTTGACGTGTGCATGTAGAACAGGTGTAGACAGGAACACGTTTGTCACTCTTCAAGGAAGACAAGACAAGCTTGCTGTCTTAGTTAGGGTTTTATTGTTGAGAAGAGACACCATGACCACACTCTTAAAAAGGAAAACATTTAACTGGGGCTGGCTTACATGTCAGAGATTTAGTCTGTTATTTTCATGGCAGGAAATATGATGGCGTGCTGGCAGACATGGTACTGAAGGAGCTGAGAATTCTACATCAGGAGCCACAGGCGGCAGGAAGAGAACTGTTTTAAGCTTTCTGAAACCAACAAAGCCACATTTACTCCAACTAGAGCCCACCTCTTAATAATGCCGCTCTGTAGGGACCATTTTTCTTTCAAACCTCCACTCTTGTAGAACACAGTTGTCACAGTTTGACACCTCCTGCTGCCTTGCCCAAGAGGTCTACCTTATCTTCACAGAAATCTTCTGTCTGAAGTCATGGTATCAAGCAGCTTGCCTGTGTTGGAGCAAGGTAACAGTGTATGTTTCTGCTGCTGGTGACCTTTTACGATGTAACACTCCACCGAACAAAGGCCTGGGAGCTCTGTCAGTTGACTTCTTTTATTGAAATACACATCCTTTATGCAGCTGGTTGTCCTTCATAAACACAAAGAATCTCAGCTGTCTGGATATCCATTCCTGGAAACCTAATCTGTGGTAGCAACAATGTGTCATTTTCAATTCTCTCAGCAAACCATGAAATAACCAAGCAGTGTCTTTAAAATGCATTATCTCGTGCATGATTTTTTTTTCTTTTAGAAGAAGGGAATTTGTAGAGATGACTGTTAAGTAACTCAGTTATGCTCACGAGCTCACATTTCTTCTATCATCGGTCTTCTCACTTTGGAAATCCTATCTCTTTTTATCGGGCTTGTTTCCTTAAAATCAAAATATGATTATTACTGATCTTGGAGGTATCCCTTCAAAGCCAAGTCCTCCGGGAGGCTAAAGAAAAGATTATTTTTTTAAAAAATGTTTGATTTCTACCCAGGTGGATATTGGTTCAGGGTTCAGCAGCCCAAACTGAACTTACAGTTTACAAAACAGTGGAACAGCAGTTCCTAGCATGTTCAGTTCTTAGGGGAAAACAACCTACCTACAATGGTAAATCTGAAAAGAGATGTTTGTTAGATACAAAGAAAATCAATATCTATCAAAATAAAGTCTGAATTTGATTTCACAGATATAGAAGAGAAGAAATGTGTCTTTTTGTTGCATTTTAAAATTAACTTGCATTTGGACTATAAGGCTGAAGGAGTTCTGCACACAAGGAGATTTCATTCACACAGCAGCAGTATGGCTTCACTTGGTGCAAGGTTGTAATATTATTTGATGTTACTGAAACTTAGTTTTGATGTCAACCAACCAGAATTTAAAAGTATTTAGCAATCTAGAAAAGCATTATTCTGGAGTATATCTGTTGAATCATTTCAGAGGACATTGGCATGTGCAGTTGAGAGATAAGTGGGGCAGATGTACTCTAGTGTATGAAGGAAACATGACATTGTCCCGAATGTCATGTTCATCACACCCCAGGGGCATAAGAGGATCAGGTTTTCTGGCCCTTGCTCTCCAGGACTTACACTAGCATCCCTATGTTCTTTGGCTTCCTGTGGACCTTGGAATGGAACTGAGCAACAGTACTGTCATCACTGGGTCTCAGCCCATAGACAACCCCATGTAGATGAAGCCTCCCCAATAGTGTAAACTGACTCTTTGACGAATCTCTGCTTCTGTACTGTCTCCTCCTGGCTCTGCCTCTCTGGAAATCCTTGTCTAACATGGTGGAGAAGCACAGTGGAAGCCTAGCAGGCATCAGGCAATGGTGGCTTCACTTTCACCAAGTACCCCTTGGGCAGAGCCCCGTGCCCTTCACACCTCTTACACTGCTCCCTTGCCACCCTTCCAGCCAATGAGAGTAGAAATTCCTGTGCTTTAAGCACTGCTTTCTTGTACTCTTTTGAAAACCCCTCCCTCAGTGCTTTGCAGGTTTAAAGAAATGTCAGGCCCCTGACAAAAACAAAATTTAATCATCTCTCACCTAAGTCCCTGGGGGAAATCTGTCCCTCCACTAAGTCTCTGCTCTTCTCTTTGCTTCAAAGGAAGGGTAAGATCCTATTGAGGAGTTGACATTGTGCCTTTGACATTATGCCCTATAAGAATCCTTGATGGTACCGGGTGGGGTGGCGCATGCCTTTAATCCCAGCACTCGAGAGGCAGAGGCAGGTGAATTTCTAAGTTTGAGGCCAGCCTGGTCCACAGAGTGAGTTCCAGGACAGCCAGGGCTATACAGAGAAACCCTGTCTTGAAAAACCAAAAAAAAAAAATATATATATATATATATATATGCATGTATATATGATATACAACCATCAAACTCAGACACTATTGCATATGCCAGAAAGATTTTGCTGACAGGATCCTGACATAGCTCTCTCTTGTGAGGCTATGCCAATGCCTGGCAAATACAAAAGTGGATGCCCACAGTCATCTATTGGATGGAACACAGGGCCCTTAATGAAGGAGCTAGAGAAAGTACCCAAGGAGCTAAAGTGGTCTGCAACCCTATAGGAGGAACGATGGTGTAAACTAACCAGTACCCCCCAGAGCTGTGTCTCTAGGTGCATATGTAGCAGAGGTTGGCCTAGCCGGCCATCAATGGGAGGAGAAAACCTTGGTACTGGGAAGATCATATGCCCCAGTACAGGGGAATGCCAGGCCCAGGAAGTGGGAGTGGGTGGGTTGGGGAGTAGGGTGTGGGGGAGGCTATAGGGGGCTTTAGGGGTAGCATTTGAAATGTAAATGAAGAAAATATCTAGTAAAAAAGAAAGAATCCTTGAGTTGAGGAACCACTTAGGTCTTGATTACCATTCAGAATTAAGGGAAGGCAAAGACACAGACTTCAAAGCATACAAGAACAAAAACATCCCACCCCCTCTCCTAAGCTTGCCAGAATTAGCAAATTAAAATACAGGAAGCCTGGTCTTGTTTGCATGCCAAATACATAATGGCTGCATTTTCATTATAAGAAGGCAACGCAAAGATGGGACAAGTTAACTCATCCATGTACTGCTTTACTAACAGCATTTTAACATCCCTGCCCCTCTCAAAACAAAACAAAACAAAACACCTATTAAAAGAACTATAAACAACTAAGGGAAGCTGAGAGTGTGAGGGACGGCCTTCCTCAGGGAAAGGCATATCAATTGTTTGATGCCAAATGGTCAGTGCTGAAAATATACATATCTGTAACATTATACAGACCGAACACGTCTATTTAGTAATGTGTATGCATGTATGTATGTATGTATGTATGTGTATGTGTGTGAATGTGTGTTCATGTGTATGCATGTGTACAGATATGCATGCAATATCAACTAGTGAATAAAGGAAACCAATAATTTGATAGAGGCAGGAAGTAGTTTATGCAAAGATCTGGAAGGAGAAAAGGGAAGGAATAAATATTATAATTTAATTTAAAATGAATTTTACCAATTTAATTGTCAGCATTGGGTTAAAATATGCAAGGCAGGATGCTGCTGAAAATACATATTTAACACACTCATTGATTTCTGTTAAAGCTATATAAAAGATGTGCATTTCAAGGCACAGATAAGAAAAAAAAGAGAAAGGCTATATTCTCCTTAGCCTCTGCACTAGGGCTGATCATGGTAAATAAGCAAAAAAACAGAAAGCAACAATCAGACTTACAGTCACCTCCTTGGAGCAGAAGGCAGTAACTGAGCAGCTGATAAACTATTTGGCATTGTAGCTAATCTGTCCTTGAGCATACTCCCTCCCTCCTGTATTCACTGATCTGTAGACTCTACCATGCAGATACGGGCTCATTACTGCAGCTCAGTTTCTAAATTCTTACGACCAGAGGTTTGCACTTATCCTCCATTCCATCATCATTGAACGCCCTATGTCTGAGATTACATTGTAAGAGATTGTCTTATACATGGATAACTAGGAAAATGATTTTTATATCTCTACCAGAGCATTCTCAGATTACCCATGGTATCAATAATGTCTTGAACACTGAACGTTTTTAAAATCTGTACTACCTAGTTGCTGTTTGATATTTGTGTGCTACAACTTAACTGTGTTTAAGGTTCGTCTGAAGTTTTCGGGGCAGTTTGACACTGTTATGTATCGTCAACATCAAGTTCCTTACTGTACCAGATTCTAGAAGTATGGTTTGAGTTGCATTGATTTGGAACCTTCTCAATGCTACTGGCTTTCCATAGAATGAGTAACTCAGAGGACATGCCTGAGACTAGGAGAGGATACTTCGGCATAATGACAAAATGCTGTGGAGACAGAGCCAAGGTGGCCAGGAGACAACCATGCAGGGGACAGAGGCCTCCCAGTGACTGCTCCCAATCACCTGGGAAGGTTTTCATCGCATTTAGTTGTCAAAGAGGGCCAGCCGCAGTGCTCCCCAAAGACATGGGATTCACACTTCTTTCTTTTACAAACCACCTTAACTTGTAACCTTTCCTGGAAGGAAGAACACTTTATGTCTAAAGAGCCAGAAGAAACGATTCTGAAAAGAAGCAGGAAGAAGTTTCCTCAGACCCGAAGCCTGTGCATCAATTTCAGGGATGATTATTATCCCATCTGGTGATGTGGTTATGGAAATTTGGGCCGAGAATGTGAGTCGTGTGCTCTCTTGGTGTCCTGCCTCTCCCCAGAGGAGGGAGGGCTGCCAACTATGCAAAGTGCTGGAAACAGATGAAAGCGATGCACTGACCTTGAAGTGTGTTTGGGAGTTCATAGCCCTTTCTGATGCAGGTAGTGTGAATGTGTTTATGAATATTTATCCAGCCTGGCTCTTCAGATCTTCTTAACTGAGTTCTGTTTTTCTCAAGCTGGCCCCTGAACTCCATTGTGCCGAGCCGGAGATGCTGATGAAGCTTAGAGAGAGAATATGACACATAGCAACAGTAAGTGTAATTAAAAAAACTCGTGTCCCAGGCACTCCAGCAACTTCAGCAACCTCTGTTGTGCATCGCAAATCATTCTTGTCAAGAGGAGATAGGGGAGGTGTGAGGAGCCGCCCTCACATTTGCCATTATAAGATGGCACTGACAGCTGTGTTCTAAGTGGTAAACATAGTCTGCACACATGCAGGGGCAGTTTTCCCACCATGTGTTCTGCCTTTCCCGTGATGACAACTGGGCCGATGGGCTGCAGCCAATCAGGGAGTAATACATCCTAGGTGGAGGATAATTCTCCTTAAAAAGGGATGGGGTTTCGCCATTTGCTGGCTTGCTCTCTTGCACTCTGGCTCCTGAAGATGTAAGCAATAAAGCTTTGCCGCAGAAGATTCTGGTTTGTTGCGTCTTTCCTGGCCGGTCGTGAGAACGCGTCTAATAACAATTGGTGCCGAAACCCGGGACGAGAAAAAACTCGGGACTGGCGCAAGGAAGATCCCTCATTCCAGAACCAGAACTGCGGGTCGCGGTAATAAAGGTTCCCGTAAAGCAGACTGTTAAGAAGGATTCAACTGTATGAATTCAGAACTTTTCAGCTGGGGAACGAGAGTACCAGTGAGTACAGCTTTACGAGGTAAGTCTGATCTTGAACTTTCTAAGGAAATTCAAGACAGTCTATCAGAAGTAAAGTGGAATATGTTTGGCCTTGAATTTTTTCTAGTGTTAGAAGCCCTTTTGTTCCTTTTCACATGTTATCAAGTGGTTAAGATAGGGCGGATTCTAGATGAAATTCAGGACAAGCTATCAGAAGTAAAGTGGGGAGAGAGAGTAGGAACAAAGAGGAAACATGGTGCACAAAATAAGTATACAGGCCTTTCCAAGGGTCTTGAACCTGAGGAAAAGTTTAGGTCAGGTAAGAATACCTGGGGAGAGATTAGAAGGAAGGAAAAGAAAAAAGAAAAGAAAAAAGATCGATTAGCGGAGGTCTCTAGGAGATACTCGTCACTAGATGAGCTCAGGAAGCCAGCTCTTAGTAGCTCTGAAGCAGATGAAGAATTCTCCTCTGAGGAAACAGACTGGGAGGAAGAAGCAGCTCATTATGAGAAAAAAGGGTACCAGCCAGGTAAAGTGCTAGCTAATCAGTTAAGGAAGCCAAAAGCGGCTGGCGAAGGCCAGCTTGCTGCTTGGCCTCTTGGCAGTCGGCTTCAAGGTCATAGTGCACCTCCACCCTATGCTGAGCCCCCGCCCTGCGTAGTGCATCAGCCCTGCGCAGAGAGGCAATGGACAGAGAGGCAATGCACAGACTCGTTCATTCCAAAGGAGGAACAAAGGAAAATACAACAGGCATTTCCGGTCTTTGAAGGAGCCGAGGGTGGGCGTGTCCACGCTCCGGTAGCGTATATACAGATTAAAGAGCTTGCCGAGTCGGTCCGTAACTATGGAGTCAGTGCTAATTTCACTATAGCACAAGTGGAAAGGCTTGCGAATCACGCTATGACTCCTGGTGATTGGCAAACGGTTGTAAAAGCCGCTCTCCCTAGTATGGGCAAATATATGGAATGGAAAGCGCTTTGGCACGAAGCTGCACAAGCGCAGGCCCGAGCAAACGCAGCTGCTTTGACTCCAGAGCAGAGAGATTGGACTTTTGACTTGTTAACGGGTCAGGGAGCTTATTCTGCTGATCAAACAAACTACCATTGGGGAGCTTATGCCCAAGTTTCCTCCACGGCTATTAGGGCCTGGAAGGCGCTCTCTCGAGCAGGTGAAACCACTGGTCAGTTAACAAAGATAATCCAGGGACCTCAGGAATCCTTCTCAGATTTTGTGGCCAGAATGACAGAGGCAGCAGAGCGTATTTTTGGAGAGTCAGAGCAAGCTGCGCCTCTGATAAAACAGCTAATCTATGAGCAAGCCACAAAGGAGTGCCGAGCAGCCATAGCCCCAAGAAAGAACAAAGGTTTACAAGACTGGCTCAGGGTTTGTCGGGAGCTTGGGGGACCTCTCACCAATGCAGGCTTAGCGGCTGCCATCCTTCAATCCCAAAAATGCTCCATGGGCAGAAATGATCGGAGGACATGTTTTAACTGCAGGAAGCCTGGGCATCTTAAGAAAGATTGCAGAGCTCCAGGTAAACAGGGAGGGACTCTCACTCTTTGCTCTAAGTGTGGCAAGGGTTATCATAGAGCTGACCAGTGTCGCTCTGTGAGGGATATAAAGGGCAGAGTCCTTCCCCCACCTGATAGTCAATCAGCTTATGTGCCAAAAAACGGGTCATCGGGCCCTCGGTCCCAGGGCCCTCAAAGATATGGGAACCGGTTTGTCAGGACCCAGGAAGCAGTCAGAGAGGCGACCCAGGAAGACCCACAAGGGTGGACCTGCGTGCCGCCTCCGACTTCCTATTAATGCCTCAAATGAGTATTCAGCCGGTGCCGGTGGAGCCTATACCATCCTTGCCCCTGGGAACCATGGGCCTTATTCTCGGCCGGGGTTCACTCACCTTGCAGGGCTTAGTAGTCCACCCTGGAGTTATGGATTGTCAACATTCCCCTGAAATACAGGTCCTGTGCTCAAGCCCTAAAGGCGTTTTTTCTATTAGTAAAGGAGATAGGATAGCTCAGCTGCTGCTCCTCCCTGATAATACCAGGGAGAAATTTGCAGGACCTGAGATAAAGAAAATGGGCTCCTCAGGAAATGATTCTGCCTATTTGGTTGTATCTTTGAATAATAGACCTAAGCTCCGCCTTAAGATCAACGGAAAAGAGTTTGAAGGCATCCTTGATACCGGAGCAGATAAAAGTATAATTTCTACACATTGGTGGCCCAAAGCATGGCCCACCACAGAGTCATCTCATTCATTACAGGGCCTAGGTTATCAATCATGTCCCACTATAAGCTCCGTTGCCTTGACGTGGGAATCCTCTGAAGGACAGCAAGGGAAATTCATACCTTATGTGCTCCCACTCCCGGTTAACCTCTGGGGAAGGGATATTATGCAGCATTTGGGCCTTATTTTGTCCAATGAGAGAGCAGCGTTGGGGGATAATGTCGATATTTCCACTCCCAATGACGGTGATGTATAATGCTCAAGTATTCTCCTGCTTTTTTACCACTAACTGGGAACTGGGTTTAGCCTTGATTCAGACAGCCTTGGCTCTGTCTGGACAGGTCCAGACGACTGACACCATTAACACTTTGTCAGCCTCAGTGACTACAGTCATAGATAAACAGGCCTCAGCTAATGTCAAGATACAGGGAGGTCTCATGCTGGTTAATCAACGCATAGATCTTGTCCAGAAACAACTAGATGTATTATGACAAATAACTCAGCAGGGATGTGAACAAAAGTTTCCGGGATTGTGTGTTATTTCCATTCAGTATGTTAAATTTACTAGGGCAGCTAATTTGTCAAAAAGTCTTTTTCAGTATATGTTACAGAATTGGATGGCTGAATTTGAACAGATCCTTCGGGAATTGAGACTTCAGGTCAACTCCACGCGCTTGGACCTGTCGCTGACCAAAGGATTACCCAATTGGATCTCCTCAGCATTTTCCTTCTTTAAAAAATGGGTGGGATTAATATTATTTGGAGATACACTTTGCTGTGGATTAGTGTTGCTTCTTTGATTGGTCTGTAAGCTTAAGGCCCAAACTAGGAGAGACAAGGTGGTTATTGCCCAGGCGCTTGCAGGACTAGAACATGGTGCTTCCCCTGATATATAGTTATCTATGCTTAAGCAATAGGTCGCTGGCCACTCAGCTCTTAAACCCCACGAGGCTAGTCTCATTGCACGGGATAGAGTGAGTGTGCTTCAGCAGCCCGAGAGAGTTGCACGGCTAAGCACTGCAGTAGAAGGGCTCTGCGGCATATATGAGCCTATTCTAGGGAGACATGTCATCTTTCAAGAAGGTTGAGTGTTCAAGTGTCCTTCCCCCAGGAAAAACAACACGGGACCAGACCAGGACCCCTCTGGGTGATGAGCCTGGGAGGAGGTTATGTGTACGGCTCCTTTACCTGCACACTGGGGATTTGACCTCTATCTCCACTCTCATTAATATGGGTGGCCTATTGCTCTTATTAAAAGAAAAGGGGGATCTGTGAGGAGCCGCCCTCACATTTGCCATTATAAGATGGCACTGACAGCTGTGTTCTAAGTGGTAAACATAGTCTGCACACATGCAGGGGCAGTTTTCCCACCATGTGTTCTGCCTTTCCCGTGATGACAACTGGGCCGATGGGCTGCAGCCAATCAGGGAGTAATACATCCTAGGTGGAGGATAATTCTCCTTAAAAAGGGATGGGGTTTCGCCATTTGCTGGCTTGCTCTCTTGCACTCTGGCTCCTGAAGATGTAAGCAATAAAGCTTTGCCGCAGAAGATTCTGGTTTGTTGCGTCTTTCCTGGCCGGTCGTGAGAACGCGTCTAATAACAGGGAGGAATTGAATTCCCCTGGGGGTTGGAACACATGCTTTAACCATTGATTCATTTTAACAGAAATGAAACCATCACTCTAGCCCACCACCTTTGTCAAGGAGAACAGAAGACACAATATCATGGACCTGCTTCTAACTAGGAGTGTTCCAGGACCTCGAGGATGCAGTCTGGCTATCTAAGATGTTCCTAACCTAATGCTTTGGCTCTTTTTTAAAAGATGATCTTCTCCCACCTGTATGCCATAGGGAGAAGTTTTCCCTGAAAATAACAGGGCAGAGAGGCAGTTATAGGCCTCTTTAGGACACTGTTCTTGAGATGGTGTGTCATTCTTCTGATTCAACCTCTCCAGTGAGCCGTTAGAAATAACTCCATGCTGTTATGGAGGAATATGACTCCTTGGTGCATCCGAAGCCCCTACAGTATCTCTAAATGTGAAATGACTCATGCCAGCCTGGGAGACAGTCTTGAGTCCGTTCATTAGGGTAGTATTATCTACCAAAACTATTGATCACTTACACATTTTACTTAATCCCAATTTGCCTCCCCAGTGAGACAAGCTTGAAGTCAGAGAGCTGTTCAAAGAAATGCATGGTAGATAGCAGTATAGTATGTATTGTGACACAGTCACAGGACCCAGGTCTCAGACAACCTTCAAACCAGGCCGAAGGCCCCAGTGCATTGTATTTCTCAGCTCTGAGGGGAAAGAAAGAAGGACCCACTGGCTGATCTCCTTCCACCCATCCATTTCTTCGGTTGCATTGTGTACATTCTTCCTGTGACCCAAGTTTGACAAGTTAAACTGTCCACAGTGAGTCTTTGGCCTACATAAAGTCACACTAGCATTTACAAAGAACTGTTATTGAGTCCCCAAAGCTAAGAACAGCAAACCACATATGCAGCATTAATAAAATTCATATCAGCAGCATCAATATTTGTCAAACAGATGTGTTTTTCCATGGGGTATCTTTGGAATTTTGAAGTATTTATGAATATTGAATAAATTTAAGATAATGATGGTTGCTAAATTCTATTGAATCCCTTCTTAGGTTTTTTCCTAAGTAATTGCTACTAAGCATTATAGTATGACATTTTTGTGGCCTAGGTACAGATATAACTGGCTAACTGCTCTATAGAGTGGTAAGGCCATAGCATAGGATATCCATCTCCCCAGAGAACCTGTATCCTCAGGCCACTTTCCCATCTCTTTAGTTCTGAATGGTTATTGACCTATATCTGTACCTCTGGGCTATGTTCTCCTTGAACACCCTGATTTTTGTAAGCATTCATAATGAGTATCCACAGTGGGCTGGGTGTTTAAGTGCTAATTGATATTTAAAAGTCTTTTAAGAAAAATTTGAATGAGTATTTATTGAATAACTATATATGTTACACCAAATATTTTAGTCACCCATGGAATAGCTAACATAAAGAAACAAAATATATAATTGTCATTGAAAAGGGATAATAACCACTAGAGTAAAAGGCCAAGAATGGAAGGGACCAGAGCATCTTGAGAATCAATGAAAAAATTTAAATGAATTTAATTTTATTTAAATTTAAATAAGATAGTTGTTACTCAGGTCCTTCGAGCCGGAAAGACAAGAACGACCCAAGTCGGGTTTACGCAACAGCTTCTTTACTTGTTCTCCTTCTTGCAGCTTTTCTTAGAACAACTCCCCTTACAACAGCTTCTCTTACTACAACTAGCCTCTACTTAGGGCAAGGGCTAAACAACTTCTACTTAGGGCAAGGCTATATTCCTAACTAACTCCCGGGAACAACAACAACTTCTACTATCCTCGTGCTAACTAACCTCATCTATCTCCAGCCCACCTCATCCAATCAGAATTCACACACACTCCAGGCATGAGCTCACGTCGGTCACCGATAGGCTGACAGGTCCGGATCACGAGGAACAGTCCAGCCTGGCAGGCAGCCCACGCATGCAGCCTCACTGCGCATGCTCGGGCAAGGCAGTAAACATCTTGGCCCATGCGACTGAGATAGTCATGAAATGCCTTACTTACTCAAATGAAAGTTTTGACCAAGGTGGTATAAATGAGAAAACAAAGCAAAGCAAAGCAAAGCAAAGCAAAGCAAAGCAAACCAAACCAAACCAAACCAAACCAAAACAAAACAAAACAAAACAAAACAAAACAAAACACATCCGACCTACAAGGGAAGAGTTCATTTCAGAAAGATGAAGTGCCCTCGGGCAGAAGCATCACCAGCAGGTTTAAACTGCAGCAAAGAGGCTCAAGGTGGACAGATGCCAGCAAGTGTGGAATGGGCTACAGTAGTTATGGGAGAGAACTGAGAGGTAAGAGGCCAGGCCGGGGAGGCAGGACCTCTAGGCTACGGCAAAGAAGTTGAGGACCAAGCATGGTGGCACATACCTTTAATCTTTGCACTTGGAAGGTACAGATAGATCTCTGAGTTCAAGGCCAGCCTGGTTATATCACAAGTTTGAGTCCAGCCAAGGCTCCTTAGTGAGACCCTGTCTCAAGAAAAGAGGGAGGATGGAAGGCATCCCATTTCTTGGTGCTTGTTGCCCAGCTTTGACCTTGTTTCCTGTTCTGTACTGCTTTATCCAGAGAGCCAGTCTTCCGTATCACTTCCTCTTTATGTGTCTCAGTTTCTGGATTGGTTTTGTTTTCATTTATTCTTTTAAAAAATCCATCCATGTATATACTGTAATTTGATCGTATCCATCCGGCCCTCCAACTCCTTCCAGAATCCTCTCCTCTCTGCTACCTGATCTCTTTTGGGGTTTTGTTTCTTTGCTTTTATAACCTACTTAGTGCAATTAGTGTCGCCTGTGTTCTGCTGGGTGGAGAACGATCCACTGATGCATGAGCAGCCTACCAAGGGGACATCCCCCTAAAGAGAAATGACTCTCACCAAAGCAGCCATCCATAGCTCCTCAGCGAGGAGTGGGGGCCACGTGTGCTCCTCTGATTCATGTTACAATTTTTACAGGCTTGATTTCTTTCAGGTCTTATTCAAGGCCAAAAGCATTAGCACTAACCAGTCTCTAATCAGGACTCATAACCTACAGTATCAATAACTCAAAGTTATTCATGCTTTCCCAACAGGATTATTATTATGTCACAGATAGAGCAAAAGTCTGTGTTTCTGTGGTTGTTCCGCAATCTTCCTGTAGGTAAGGGACATTAAGTGGGACATTTCCCTATTTATAATTTAGCTTTGCCCCTAGCAGAAGGCATTCTGGGCACTTGACTCATTTGCTCATTTACATAGATGATTTTAACTATACCATTGTTTTCCTCTCAGGCACTCGGACACTTATTTATTTTGGGACCTGTGACACATGAGCTCATACAGACCTTAAAATGCAGAATTTAAAGTTTTGTCAGACTATAATTTGATGCTAACTTTGTTTATCCCCCTCTTCAATTACTGAAGTTACCACTCTAATCTCTGGAAAATAACTGGAGACAATGTTTTTGGTAGCAAATTAGGAGTTGACATCCTATGTCTCCCTGAGTGTGACTATGTGTATGCAATCTAATTATATTTGAAACTACACATTATGTAGTGCTAAAGTAAGGCTTCTTTGTTTCTCTTGGAAATGTGCTAAGTGTCTGTTAAGAGTGGAAAATTTCAAACCTCAAACTACCCAGAGGTAATGCACACTGGTAATGTTTATATAAAGCCTCATCATGCCTCCTGTCCACCAGGAAACCTGAGAACAGGAACAGAGAGAAGCCCATGCTTTTGCCTCTAATTGGGAGAGAGTGTCACCGTTTGCAAGCCTCCATCTTTGAGCAAGGCACCAAACCATGGTTATGACTGTGGCTGGGGAAACCTGTTTAAATGCGGAGTGAGGTAAGAGCTGGGACCAAGAGTGTGGGCTTTATGGACTCTGTGGGTTTTATTTTCAGCACTGTAAATCCGTCATCCTTTATAAACAGAACAAAGTGGTCAATGTTTCACAAGGTTGTGCTAGCACAGTGGTACCAAGGGCTTAGTGTGGGAACAAAGTCATTAAAAATAACTACTTACAAAGAACTCAGTCATAAATAATGTGCCACAAAGGATTCAAACTCCAAGACTCTGCTACTTTAGTGTCAAAAACTCTGCTCCCGGCAGCCAGGCCTTAAGAACAGAGAATCTCTAAGGGACTCCCTGAGCCTCTCTCACCTTTGCCTCCATTTTGTTTCCGTTCCCACCTTCCTTCTGCCCCTCCCACTGTCTCTCCAAAGGCTGACAGCTTGTCATTCTGGACATCAACAGGAGAAGGAAGGAATAAGAACAGAAGGGAAAGCTGAACCCTTAAAGGGTCTTTCTGTCTGGGCTCCACTTCCAGACGTATTCCTGCCTTTGCTTTCCCTTGTTCCTGCTATTATCAAAATAATGTGGTTGCCTCCAGATTTCCTTCAAAAACAAGAATGAGAGAAAAGTAGGGAAACTGATGTTGGCTGTATACTAGAAATGTAAAGGCCCCTTAAGATCTGTGCTCAGTTCTGTCCTTATTTTTCTTGTTCTCAATGATTAATATCTTACAGTTTCCTCTTTAATTAAGTCTGGCTCTTATTGCTTGCAATAATGTAGCTGATGGCTGGCACTTTCATGTCTCATGCATATATACAAAAATAATTTCTTCTTAGGAATTCAGTAATCCCAGCCTTTCCATGATGTCAAGACTAAGGATAGCTTTGGCTCTGTATAGATATGTCACATCTAGGAAAGTGACCCCGCATCTCTGCTCTTCCCAGTCATAATTACCCTCTTTCTTCCTTGATCCCCAACTTTATGCCATCATGAAAAATTCTATATTCAATCAATTGAGAATGTGCGTACCCAACTGCCTGTCTTATCTTGCTATATGTGAACCAGGGAAATATCTGTCTTCTTTACCTTGTCATTTAGCACTTGTTTGTAATAGGAACTTGAAGCATCATTTTCTAGCTTTTATATAGATGAGACCATTTAATCTACAAATAGGATAATGTTAGTTCACTTCTGCTTTTATTCATTTTCATATATGTATATTTAATATATACACACATATATAATAAAAACATCCATATATATATATATGAAAACACACATATATATATGAAAACACACAAGTATATATGTATATACACAGAGAGAGAGAGAGAGAGTACAACAGAGAGACTACGTGAAGCACAGAGTTTATAGCTGGTGAGGTCATATCTAATTATTAGTAGTGACAAGATTCAACCATCACTGAAAGTGGTGGTCGAATTTCAATGTACATTAGGATCATCAGAGAGTCTAATTAAAACAAAATGTTGGGCCATTCCCTTAGAAATTCTCATTTACTAGGTCTGGTGTAATAGTAACTTTTATTCACCTGATTTCAATGTCATCTCAGAGGCATACTGCCTTCATCTGCTAACCTAGGCCTAGTCCTGGAAGCTTGCTAGCACTTCTGTACAATCTTATCTAGGCCTAGAATATTTTCAGCCTCTGAGACTTGCTGCTGAATAGGTTTCCCCTTTCTTGTTCCTTCTGATCTTTGGCAGGTTGGTACAACTGAGCTGTTCTGACTCAAACTCCTCTCCAAGCTAACTGATTCAATCTGGTGTCTCTTTTTCTGCCTCTGAATTGCTCTGCTTAGACTCACACCAACTGTGGCAATATTCCAGTCTCTTGGTTCCTTCTCATTCTTTGGCTCATTCTGTCTTCATCTATGTCTAGCTTGTTCTCCCTCTGCAACCTGTCTTTCTATAACTGTTGCAATAAAACTGCCTTCTCTCTCTGCACTGCCCCTTAAATAGCTTCCCTTTCCTCTCTCTTCTTGTGAGTGTTGGGTGTATCCTATCAAATCTTTCTCTGATTTGCTACTTGATCTGCCACTCAATTAGACATCACTTTCAGACATGGGTACTTCCTTCGACTAACTAACTTTACCTTCATTGTTTGGGATTAAAGGTGTGTAGGATTAAAGGTGTGTATACTAAGGGCTGAGCCACACCACAACTAAAAACAGTTTGGTTTTGGTATTTTTGTTTATTTGGTTGGTTGGTTGGTTGGTTGGTTTGGTTTTAGTGTTTGTTCTTTTTTCAGTAAATAACACAGTCTTATGGATCAAGGTATGAGCAAATATCCTGCAAGAGTCTGGCGTGGAGTCCAATAATGAGTACTATTTATAAGGTTCCAAAACTGCTATTAACACTGGTACCAAGACCATACTTGGAGGACTGCTGCCTTGCATCATAGAGGATCTTCATCTTACTGGGATGTTGGCTGAATTAGATGGCAAATGGTTTCTAAGAGAGACAGGAATATTGTTTACACTCTATCTTCTCTATCCATGAAATTATGTTATTTCTCATGCTCTCTCTCTTTTTTCCCTTCCCTTTCTTTCTTTCTCTTTCTCTCTCTCTCCTTCTTCTTCATCATCTTCTTCTCCTTCTCCTTCTCCTTCTTCTCCTTCTTCTCCTTCTTCTCCTTCTTCTCCTTCTTCTCCTTCTTCTCCTTCTTCTCCTTCTTCTCCTTCTTCTCCTTCTCCTTCTTCTCCTCCTTCTCCTCCTTCTCCTCCTTCTCCTCCTCCTCCTCCTCCTCCTCCTCCTCCTTCCTCTTCTTCTTCTTCTTCTTCTTCTTCTTCTTCTTCTTCTTCTTCTTCTTCTTCTTCTTCTTCTTCTTCTTTTGCATCCTTACAGTTGCTCTTTCCTCTGCCTGTAACCCTCCCTCCCAGTGCTTTTATGATTTGTTTCCCCAGTTCATTTAAGCCCTTGTCCAAACAAAATCTTCCCAGAACAGCTTGTCTAACAACTGTACCCAAAGTACAACCCTGTCATTCTGTCCCCTTATCAAGCCCTCTTTCTTCATAGCATTTTTCATAGTTTTTAATACTGATATCGTTAAACATATCATATGATCTAGTTATGTAGATACTATTTTAAAAGAAAAGAATTCTGCCTCATCATGTATGACACCAAATTCTAATGCTCAGAGGGAATTTCGAACACAACCCAGATGTACCACATTATCTGATACCAGGATACCTGTTCTTAAACATCGTATATCAGGATAATCCTTTATTGACTGGCTGATATCTATTGTCTCTGTGTTAAAAATAGGCACCTAGAAGAGCAGAGATGGATAGATGGTAAAACATTGCTGGTAATGAAATGTCCAGACACCTGACAGATTACTAAGGCTAAGAGTATGAAAAATGATATATACTTCACAGCTATCAGCAGGCAATTGAAAATGCCTCCTTTTATGAGAGGGTCAAGACAGTTTCATTTTAGGATCCGTACTTACTGGCAAAATTGATTTCAGTATGTGCAAGGGGAAATGCTTTGTTATCTCCTCTCTCTGGCAGAGAGTGAAAAGAGGAAACCCCAGAAAAGGGAAACTGTGTGATAGCCATAGAAGGGCCGGCCGATGTGTAATGCACAGCGCAGCTGAAGAATTTTAAGTTGCCGGCCCTCTTGGCACACTTCACAGACCCCACTCGCTTCCTGTGGATTCCTTTTTAGTTCTGTCATGCAGAACCTGGACTTCCATGCTCTCATGCCTGTGAGTTACAAATTGCCATGGGCCATGCTCCTCTGAGTAAGAACTGAAAATCAAACGTCACTCAAAACAACCTAAAGTGGATATCTGGCACAGAGCTGCACTGGCTGCTCTCACTTAGCCCCAGGCTTGGTCTAAGCCAGTAATGCAAGGTATTTGTTTGACAACATGGTTTTATTCTTTGACTTCATGCCTATACCTACCTGGAATAAGTCAGATACATGAAAGCTGAAAGGTCTTGTTTCTGTTCCTTTGGAGACAGTGAAGTTCACTCTTTCTCATTGGCAATGCCATATATCTATAGAGAATTATCATTTCATAACCCGAGCCCTTGTAAATATTACTCCAGAAATCCAGAAATTGACTTGAAAGTAATGGTCACATATTCACTTTTGTCATTGTATTTTATAGGAGATAAATAAATATTTAATTAAAGTTTGTTTTTAATTTATAGTTCATAGCCTGTAGACGAAATATTTCTTTGTGTACAGAGAATCATCATCTAAAGGGGCTCAAGTTTCCCTTCGGTCAGGCTGACACTTGGTGCTTTGAGCCAAGTCTCTGCTTCATGCTTCAACAGGAATGAAACCTACACTGCCCTTGAGCACGTCTATTCCCTGGCTCAGTTTAACATTTAGAACCTGAGGAAGGGTGTTGGTTAAATCACACACTGGTTGGTGTCTGACTGCAATCTGGCTACTAATACTCAACGAAGATTTATTTACATCTCTTGACCAAAATTCTCTTATCTTCTCTTTTTCACAGAGATTACATTATTAAAAAGCCAAGAATATTCCACTATATCTTCACAGATACGCAAGATAAGTAAGAATGCCCTAGATAACATACCAGGATCTCATAGAAGAATATATTGAAATAAGACGATAAGACATACTATATATATATGTGTGTGTCTGTGTGTGTGTGTGTGTGTGTGTGTGTGTGTGTGTATATGTATACACTTGAAAGTAATATATATATTTAAAGAGTTCCCTGAAATCAAGAAAATTTCAACATGTAGTTTAAAAGAATTCTAAGTTTTGATTTAAATACCAAGATTTGAAGGAAATTACTTTCAACTGTTCTAAAAAACCTTGCTGGTAAACAAGACAACAGAAGTGTAACAAATCAAGACATGGGCAGAGAAACTAGAGAGATGGCTCATCTCAGTCCCTGGCACCCATGCCAGGAAGCTCACAACCACCTGTAACTCCAGCCCCAAGGACTCTGAAGCCCCCTTTGGGCCTCCATAGGGACCTGCACACACGTCTACATATCCATGCATAGATTCAAATACATATACTTGATTAAAACCAAAAATAAACATTTAGGAAAAGAATAACTAAAAAAAAAAATTCACAGGGGAAAATTGTGGTCTAAAATCTATTTAACTGCTGAAAAAGATTGGGGCAAAGGTCAAGACTATGAGTTCAATCCAAGTATAAATATTATAGTCCTTAGTGAGGTATATAGTTGGCCAAAGTTAGAGGAGCAAATGTACTGACCTCTTTTCCACAAATAAAAAGTAAAGGCAGAGCCGGGTGTGGTGGTGCATGCCTTTAATCCCAGCACTCGGGAGGCAGAGGCAGGAGGATTTCTGATTTCGAGATCAGCCTGGTCTACAAAGTGAGTTCCAGGACAGCCAGGGCTATACAGAGAAACCCTGTCTCGAACCCCCCCCCCCCGCCAAAAAAAAAAAGTAAAGACAGGGCATATTTAAAAATCACAAAGATACATAAAGCAAAGAACTTGCAAAGTTCTAAAGCAATTTAATATTAACAAGATAGAAAACAATGCTCCTATCAAAGAAGACAATTAGGCTAAACTCCTGTGATGGCTTACGATCATTCTCCTTTGGATTACAAAGAAAAATGCTATTCTCAAACAAAAGATGAAAACCATGTCAGGTGACTACTAACAAAAGGAATGTGGAGAGCCTGAGTGAAGCCAGAAATCACCAAATGAAGGTGACAAGGGGCTTCCTCCCTTCCCAGTTCCCAGGGATTGTTCTTCAGCGACTTCACCAGACAATTCTAGAAGTTCTAGACACACTAGGAATAAACATAGTGTATGAACTATTCCAGAACATCACAGAAGCTCTGGGAGAGCTTACATTAAAGCATATACATACACTTTGTGAACTTGTTTATATTTACAAAAAACATATTTCTGTAGAGCCATTTAGGATAACATTAAGGAGTTTTCACAGGTAGGAAAGGGAGTTAGAGGAAATGTTTTATTCCATATCATCTACTACCTGTAGAAAAATAAATACAACTAAATAGCATCACTTAGTCTCATTTTGTGAAGGGGGTACTTTCACTACACAAGGATTAAAGGAAGTGACATTCTCTTCCAAACCATGGAAAATGGCTGTCACCAGTTTTAAGTGTCAGAAGTAAAATGGTAAGAAGCTGGAACATAGCGTGCTCTACAAGGGTCGAGTCTCCAGGCTCCTACAGGTGCAGACTGTCAAAGACTACAGGGCACAGTTATCATAAGGATCAGCAAGTCTAGATGAGGCACAGCCCCAGACAGACAGACACACAGCCTGAGGCGATGCTGTCTCTGTGGGCAGAAATGAATTTACCACAATGGTAATAAGTCTTCAGTGTTATAAATTATCCCTTCTCTAGTGTCCTGGGAACTGGGGAAGTTTACAATGTTCTAGGAGGGAAAGGAGACTCACGCTGTACTGAGGGAGCATTTCTGGCAAATTTACTCAAGTGAATCTTGAAGGATTCTGCACCATGCTGTGCTGTGGATCCTTGGTCATAGTCACTTATTTTGTACCTATTCTTAGTAGTTCATAGCTATTCTAACAGATATCATAAGATGGGTGGATTATGCATAACAAAATGTGTCTCTCATACGTCTAGATACTAGAAGTCTGAGGTCAGAGGTCCAGCACATACAGGTTCGGAGACTTGTACTGTCTATACCTGCATGTGTCAGAAGGGCATGTGAGCTCTTCGGTGCCTTTTCTGTCAGGATGTTAATCCAATTTCAGAAACTTCATGTCTACTCACCCATCACAGACTTCACTGCCAAATAACTTTGACAGTGGAGATGAGATTCAATGAATTATGGGAGGCCAGAACCATTCAGAACCACCCTACTGCCCTGACTCATGCCTGTGTCCCATGCAAAATGTAGTTGGTCCAACCTAATAACTCTCATTGAGTCTCTCAATTCATTCTACCACCAACTCAAAACATAAAGTCTGAATATCATCTAATCAAATACAGTGGATGAGGTTGAGATATGATTCATTCTGAGACAGATTCATCCTCAGCTATGTGATCAATGTAGTTACAAAATACAATAGGCAAAACATGCATTAGAGAACATTTCTTTCCCAAAAGGGAGAAAGGAGAACAAGAGACAGGTCCAGAGTGAAGTCAAAACCAAGAGTACATATTCCTTTACATCTTAAAGCCTACGAGCATCTCAATCATTTTTGGATTGGACGCTCCAGGCTCAGCTGTTGGGCTCATCTTTAGGATGTCTGTAAGAGGGGTGCCTTCCTTCACTGTGGTAGAGATCCTACCCCTACAGCTCAGCAAACATTGTTCCCTTGGGTCTCTGTAGGGTCACCTTCTTGGCTCCCTTCTTTTAAAAATAAGGAGGCAGGTCGTCCTTTACATCTCTCAAATTACCTTTATTTACTCTCAATAAAGGGCAGAGTGCTCCAGGACAGCAGAGCTACTGTGTGTCCTCTTGTATGACATCCAAGATCTCTGACATCCTTTTCATCTCTTCTCCCTGGACTGTCAGTCATTTCCTGCTATGATGAACATACCATTTCCTGTTTTATTCTGAAATGGCTATTAGAAGAAATGCATCAGAGGCTGATTGGCTTACATACAACAAAAAAAATTATATCTCATAGTTTGGGACCCTAAGATGTCCTAGATTACAGTGATAAGAGATTTTGTTTTAAATGAGGGCTCATTTCCTGATCCATAGATGCTCATCTCCACATTATATCCCCACATAGCAAAAGTGATCAGGCAGGGACTTGGGGTGTCTTCAACAAGGAAATTTATTCCACCTATGAGACTACATCCTGTTGGAAATTAGTTTTCAACTGTGAATTTTAGGGTCTTAGACTTCTGTTTCAGTGTATATCTGGTTAAGTTACTAATACTTGGATTTTTGTTTGTTTTATTAAAAAGACTGAAGATTCTGTCTTCACAAAAAGCTATTTTTCCCTTGCCCATGAAGCTATGCTGTGCAGATACCATAGGTATCATTTAACAACTGCCTTTTTCTCCTGCCTATTAGCCTGGCTGGGAATACAGAGACTACCCATGAGTTATAGAGGACACTCTGATAGCCACGGGCTATGTGCTCAATGGTCTACTACATCTGTACAACATGAAGGTCAAACTACCCCTGCACAGGCAACCTGAGAGCAGCCATCGGCAGGTCCCAGAGAAAGTTCCTTTGAGTTGTAGTTTCGATTCCATTCCTAACATCTATGCCAGTTATAAATAAAAATTTCCTTATAGAACATGTAAATTTCAGGTAGGTCTTCCTGCTAATATAGGCAGGTGGAGGCATTGACTGGGACAGGCACCATGGAATATCATTTATATTCTAGCATTTTGGGAATTGGCCATACTACTTATATTCCCTTCTGGAATTCTGTTAAGCATGATAAATTGAATCAAGGTGTTCCTCTTGGCTTACAAATGTATAGAGGGCAAAAATGGGTCACAGTAATTTGCAAGTATCACAAAAAAACCTCCTTTTTAATAACAACTTTCTGGCTTAACTTTTCTTTTTATTCTCCTGGTGTTTCAAAATCTATCTTCAGGTCCCTTGTATTTTTCCCTCCTTCCTCCTCCCACTCCTTCCCTCTAACCAGAGACAGAGAGCCATTGCTCAGCAGCACTAAATCCAGCTGTCATCTTCCTTTCTTGCCCACAACACCAAAAACATTGAGCCTTGTCCTCTGATTTCACAGCTGCTGTGCATCAGCTGGACGGCTGGACATGCCAGGCCTTCAGTGAAAGAAAATTAATTAAAAGAAATCTGAGGAAAGACTCAGTTATGAGTTCAACCACCAGTCTGTGAGGGCGTGTCTCCATTGGACAACAATCACCAGAAGGCTTTGGGCTATCAATTAACTAAAAGAGAATTTTAAAATGTTCTTCCTACCTCCTGTGAATTTTAAAGAAGAAATAATTTGAAGTTACAGAAAGCTTTAACAAAATAAATCTTTGCAAAGTTATTATTATTGACTCTTTGGGAGGTACAAAAAAAAAGGAGAGAATAAAAATATCATTCTGCTACATATGCAGCTAGAGACATGAGCTCCGGGGTACTGGTTAGTTCATATTGTTGTTCCTCCTATAGGGTTGCCGACTCCTTCAGCTCCTTGGGTACTTTCTCTAGCTCCTCCATTGGGAACCCTGTGATCCATCCAATAGCTGACTGTGAGCATCCACTTCAGTGTTTGCTAGGCCCTGGAATAGCCTCAATGGGTGGATAGGGGAGTGGGCAGGGGAGGGTTTGGGGGACGTTTGGGATAGCATTGGAAGTGTAAATGAATAAAATGCCTAATAAGTAAAAAAATATTTACATATATTACAAAAAATATCATTCTGGTATTTCTCTTAAAGGGCTTCAGAGCATCTGAGATGAAGGATTGTTTTATTTACGTTTTCCATCTTAACTCTATGACTATTGCCTCACATTCGAAGACCTGGTATTTCCTAAGAGGTGAGGATATCTGGAGAAAATGGATCCCTCAAGGCCAGCTCAGGTATATATTACACGGAGCCAACTCCTGTGCTGGAATGTTCCCTTCAGACCTGAAAGCCACACCAGGAAGGAAATCAGTGTCAGAGGTAAGTATGCCATGGGATGAAGACAGACATGTCAAGCCCAGGGAGAGGCTGTGACCATATGAGGTGGATGTTGGTGAACAGAAAAGCTAGAAAATTCCCCCAGATTTTCCAAATAATATCCCCAAGTGATCCCATATTTTTATTAATATGTATTCATAATGTGCTTATTTATTAATTATCAGTATTAATTCTTTGTGAATCTGAAAGAAAAAAAATCAATGAGCTTTAAATGGTCCCTTTTAACTAGTCATAGGTTTATAAAACTAAAACAAAACCATCTTTTTCCTTTATCAAGTGATTTTGTTTTTACTTCACCTTCCTGTGAAGTAGTAATATTGATCCAATTTTTTGGATAAAATAATAAGGACCTTTTTTGATCTAAAAGTGATTTCCACTAAATGTTTCTTCATAAACATGTCTCCTCGATATTAATTTCTTTCCACTTTTTCTTCTCCTCAAGTCTATACCACCCCATATCTCTCTGTATGACTCTCATAATAATTATCCAGTCAACTTGCTCCTGTGTTTAGATCTTTTATAGGCTGTTTATGGCTCTCCATGGAAATCTTCTCTCTCAGTGCCCTTGTGCTGAAAACTGGAGTTCCAGGGATTCCAGTTCTAAGGATGCCTTCCATGAATGAAGATGGTGATATCTCAAACAAACACACACACACACACACACACACACACACACACACACACACACACAGAGAGAGAGAGAGAGAGAGAGAGAGAGAGAGAGAGAGAGAGAAAGAGAGAGACAGACAGACAGACAGACAGACAGACACACACACACACAGAGAGAGACAGACAGACAGACAGACAAACAGATACACACACACAGAGAGAGAGAGAGACAGACAGACAGACAGCAGACAGACAGACAGACAAACAGATACACACACATACAGAGAGAGAGACAGACAGACAGACAGACAGACAGACAGATACACACACACACACACACCTCAGAGTATAGTTTGATTCTTCTGCTATATGAAGACACAGCAAGAAGGAAGCTATCTCTGAAGAAAAAGAAGAAGAAGCCCTCAATAGACATAGGAATCCCTAGCCTGTAGAACTGCAGGAACTCTATTGCAATGCTGTGGTGGTTTTCATGAGAATGTCCCATATAGTCTTCAGGCGTTTCATGCAATATTTCATGCAAAAAAAGGAGGAACTACTTGTGGAAAGCATGGAACCTTTACTACACAGAGTTCTGCAGGATGAAATAAGTCACTGGAGCTGGGCTTTGAGAGTCTGTAGCCTCGCCTAACTTCTGCTCTCCGCTTCATTTTGTAGCTGAAGATGTGGCCTCCCAGCTTCCTGCTATTCTCAGCCTCTGCAATTCCTCTCCTGCTCTTGTGAACTCTCTCCCTGGAACTATAAACCAAAATAAACTCACTGCCCCATAAGTCACTCTCTTCATTGTGTTTTTTCAGAACAACAAAAGGTAACTAATACACAGATGACTAAGTATTTTTCTTATGGCAGCTTGAAGGAAGTAAACTAACCCTAGTCTCATTGTCTTTGCCTATTTTGGGTTCTTTTAAGATAACTCACTATTTGTATGTCTCCAGTACAACTAACCCTATTCCTCTTATCTTTCATTGCCAAGAGATCTCAGCTACTGACTTCCCTGGAGAGGCTGGACATGGCTTGAAGTCTCTATGTTCAACTAAACACTAGACGACTTGAACTCAGTTGTCTTTTCTTTGTCCTTATATATGCATGTACTATGCTATGCAATGCCTCTAACAAAACCAGTCTGCAGTGGGTTGACATGTTAACTTGTCCTTCCTCTGAAACATATCTCCTAGAAACTGAATAACTGTTGCATCAAATAATAAATCTCAAAATCCCATTCTGTCCTACAAAGGAAGCAGGTACTTTCATCTCTCCTGATCTCCACTATTCTTTTGTGTGGGAGACTGTTTCTAGTCACTGTCCCTGGCCTTTTCCTCCCAGTCTTCCCTCCCATCAGCAGTCATGTTTCTTCCTTTACAGCCTTTTCTATGTGATATACCATGGTGACTATATTCAGACAAGACTTCAGTTTGGGGAACTACAAGGTGTTGTGAAATCAATAACCTACCTCCTTGTTCTGGTGATCTGAGCAGACAGAAGGAATTCACATAATTGTGCAAAGGGTGTCACTATAGACAGTTACCACACTGGGAAATCCTTTAGCATGTGGAGGTATCTGTGATTGGCTAATGCTATAATTCTCAATGGTAATTATGGAAAACTTGTTGCATGTTGGTCAAACCACCCTCACTTTGGCTTATTTGACTAACCAACGTTATTGTTACCGACCTAACAAGAGAATAAAGACCAGAGAGGGTATATCTTAAATTTAGTCATTAAATGGTCACTTAAAAATTATTAATTTCTGAGTATTTTTCTAAATACTCAGGCTATCCCATTTACTAAGTCAGGTCATGTTCTTCCTCTCATTTAAAACTTGTAATATCTATCAAAAACTTACTCTCCAAACACATAGGAAGTGTTCTGTAGCATCTACTTTATGCTAGAGGATTTTCTCTGTGAAAGAAATAATACAGTAAAAATAGCATGTACAAAACATCATTTCTTCATAAAGTCTCCAATTCAGTAAGGGGGCAGAAAGACTAAATAGTTAAATTAGCATACAAGTATCTATATCTATATCTGTATCTATCTATCTATCTATCTATCTATCTATCTCTATTTAATTAATTCATTTATTAATTATTTGCATGGTGACTGTATGTGAGTAGGGATGTACATACACCACAGCCTAGCTCTGGCAGTCGGGGGGTGACTTTCAAAAGTTGATTTTCTCCTTCCACTCCAGGTTCTGGCTATCGACCTCAGGTCACCAGATTGGCCTATCAAGTATGCATACCCTCTACACTACCTCCCCAGCTCATGAACAACTTCGAAGAAAAACACATGGCTTATAGTGAACAGTTGTATGTTTGACTACAGATTCTGAAATTGATCAGAGCATTGTAACCTACTGAAAAAATATAACTTACAGCTAATGGTTCCCTCTTTGCCCTACTCCCCAAAGCACAAATAATAATGTGCAAAGGTCCTAGATGACAAGCCATCAAACGAACCCTTCCCCTCCCGCAGGTCTGTCTCTGCTAAATGATCTCTAGGGTTAGCATTGTCCTCCCACTCTTTTCTAAACCCCACGTCTGGCATATGGTTTACCCGCAGCTTCTTGTACCATCACCGAAGAGAGCATAGCATCTGACTCCAGCACAGTCACCCAAGGCCACTTTCTATGCAGAGAGAAGAGAAAGAGACAGAGGGAGAAAGAGGGAGAGAGGGAGAGAGGGAGAGAGGGAGAGGAGGGAGAGAACAGACTTAAAGTGTCATTTCACATGCACTCCCAGCCTCTTCAGGAACGTTCTGGACGTGTCTATTCAGTGTTTTCTTCCATTTCACTATCATGTCAACCAAAATGAGGTTTTTCCTCTAATTGTACACTTCTAAGTTAGAAGACAAAGCAAAACAAAAGAAAACAAAAACATTTCTAGCAGACTTAGAAATGTATTCTTGGACTTGAATGACATAAGTGTATTGATCTTTAGACTCCTGGAATCCTTTTATTCTTCTCTCGGACTGCCCTAATGTTCCTCTGTGTTTGTTAGCACGGGGCCCAGAGTACAGCTAGCCATATCTCAACAGGATGAGTGTGAGGTTCACACACATTCCTGGAACCTGCAGTAACTGGGAAAACTTTGTTCTGGGAAGTTTCAATACAGTTCATGGGATTTCACCAGGGCTGCTAGAAGACAGGGCTGAGCTCCACCTACATTTTGGAGAAGATGAAGTGCAGCTGGAGAGCCGTAGCATGCCTGGTTCAGATATCAAGTGATGTAACTATGTTATCGTTCACCCTTAAAGTACTAAACACAAACCCGCGTATCTTAGGGTCTCTGTAGGAACAGAACCAATAGACTGAACATACATTCAAAAGAGATTTATGAGACTGGCTTACAGGATATGGTCTGGGTATTCCAACAATAGCTGCCATCACATTAGCCAGACTCAGAATCTGGTAGCTACGTTTTCTTAAGTCTGGTTACCTTAGAAGTCAAAAGCCTGAAGAATTCCAGGATTTCCTGGCCTTCAGGGTGAGATGAAAAGCCAAAGAAGCTGGGTTCAGTCTCAGCAAAGGATGTCTACAGCAGTAGCAGCTACAGCAACAGGGCAGATGCATTCACCAGTCTGAGGCTAAGGAGAGAACAGCTTTTCTCTTGGACCTCTAGATAGTCAGGCCACCAGCAGCAGATGTATCTACTCTGCAGCACAGCCTTGCCCTCAATTCATTCTTCCAGGAAATGCACCTTCAGACACACCCAGAAGCGTATCTCTTTGATAATCCAGATCCTGTCAAGTTTCAACCAGTTTCAGCAACCCTCCATGTAACCCCAATGTTCTACATTTAAGAATTCACACACACACACACACACACACACACACACACACACATCACCACCACCACCAAACAAAAACACTTTATTTATGAATCATCCAGATTAGAAATAATAAAATTGTGCCATTTTGCGAATAGTTAACTCATAGTATATATACTCAATGGTGGATATTTAGCAAGGAAAGCAAGCTTGATATGAATGTAACACAGTGCATAAGTCTTGAAATCATTTCTTCAAAGGAATAAACCTCATCATAAAGGAATATATAATGTATGATTCTGCTTATTTAAAACTCTATAAAATGCCACTTACTCTACAATGGTATAGAATGTATTACTTAAATTGGTCTGAGGTCATGCGCTCTATCGCCTGGACAGGGGCGAAAATCACTAGTTACAGTTGTAGGAGAGTTTGCTTATTGATGATTGCAGTGGTTCTAAGCATACACAACTGTTAATATCCATTGAACTGCTAATATATTCAAAGATTATTGCTCCTCAGTTTCGGCAGATGTCAAAATAAAAATGATATTAAACTAACAATAAGACCCTGTTAGAATGTGTTTTTTATTATCATAAGGCAAGAGTTGGAAATTAGTTTGTGTCTGTCTTCTTAATGAATTCTGCATTTTTGATGTGTCCTATGTGGAGGTCAATTTTAAGTACTAGTAAAACTTTCACTCCAATTCTGTTTCCTTACAGGGTGACTGTTTATAAAGAAACTTCTCCACTGCTTGAGATGTTTGGGGGTCACTATGAGGACAGTTTAGTGTATGATCAGTGAATTTATTGGTGTCCAACCATTGTCTCGCTGAACATTCTTGTTCTTGCTGGTCTCCTTTATATCACCATCCTTTTAGACTAATCTAAAGCTTTGGAGATGACATCGCAGAGTTAGAAGAGGAAAGAGGCTAGATCTTGTGCACTAGGTAAACCTACACAAAACAGTGGTGGGCAATCATACACTGAGATGGATTAGCCTATGCCTGATTCCTGCATCGGAACCAAACACTTGGAGAAATGTGAACTTGGGCATTACAAAGCTGAAGAAAGGTATCTTTAATCACTCACTAATCATTTCATATGTAGGTGGACACTAGAACTTTGAAGTATTGACTCTTCATACGTATGTAGGTTTTTTCTATTTTTGAACTATGCAATATGATTAAAGTTTAGTTAGCATTTTCTTAGAGTGGCTGAGAAGTGGTAACTACCTAGTTCTCAAGGGTGGGTGTTTTTGTACTTCCTTAAAATCTGAAAGGTTTCTGGGATTTGTGGTCTTCATTCCAACTGAAGCCAAAGGAGTCAGATTCAGATTTCAGTGAAATTGTCATATTTAATTTTTTTCTCACTTATACAGCCATGTGCACAATTTCAACTAAGGAATATTTTATACACATATTTCTTTTTGCACTATATGCATTATTTTTATTTTATGAACATTACTAAGATACTTCTATAACAGGGAAGTATATAAAATATTTACTAGAATTTGGGGACATGCTAAGCACATAAATGAGTAAATTACTTGTTTGAGTAAGCAAGTGTTGGAGTTTGAACCAATATATACATGTAAGTGACGTTTTCAAACATGACAATTTACTGTAAAGCAAGAGCAAAAGCCAGATTTAGTACAGTGTATGTTACTCCTAACTCATGCATCATTTGTTTTGGTTTTTGTTATACCAAAGTCATAGCCCACAATAAGAAGTGCTATCAACTTCTTGTCCATGTCACCATCAAAACTGCTTTGGAACATAGTTTTATTTTTCAATTAATAAATAACTTGTAGCTGTTGGCACTGATGATATTTCCTAAAATAAAAATTGTTAAGACCATCTTCTTGTTGAATTTATTGCAACCAGAGCTGGAATGAACTGAGAAATGAAAGGAAGAAAACAAAATCAGGTCTACTGCTCACGTCCTTTCCAAACCCAAAGTAAAGTAGAAGTTTGCATTTTGTAGACCACCCTTCATGGAGTCAGGCATTGTGGTTAGCACTTGCTAAGCATTTGGCATATGAGCAACTATACCAACCACTATACAGCTACCACCTCAGCTCTTTCATATAATCCTATAGTTTTAGTGAAACTACTTCACAGATTATTGTAGGACCCTTGTGATCCACCAGTCAAAAATAATGACACCATTCTTTTCATATTTCAATCCTTAGGCACTACCTGGGCAGACTCTCAACTAGATCATTTAAGTTGACCAGGCTACCTAGCTCTGTCCTATCATACGGCTAGCTATATCTTCCAGACCCATAGTCATGTCTCTTCCCAGTGTCTCCTGTCAAAAAGACCTTCCTTTTTCCTTCTTCACAGAGTCCCTTTCTCTGCCTGGAAATCCCACCTTCCACTTCCTGCCATAGCTATTGGCCATCAGGTCTTTCTAACAACCAATCAGCATTGAAATACATCTGACAAAACTCTTATATAGTCTAGGGATAGAGGACAGTGTGACTTTTTCTTTAGGATTTACAAAACAGGAGGCAAGCAAAATGGGTCATATGACAGTGTCAATACCAGAATCCTGTTAGCATTTAGCTCCCTGCCAGTTCAGCAACTAACAATTGAATATACAGATGTGACATGCCTTAATAAAAGGTTACTTCCATCACAGATTAGAAAACAGGTATAAAAACTGGAAATAATTTGCTCATGGTCATAAGGACAAGGGGTAGACACACATAGCTCATGCTTTCTCTGCTAGTTTCAATGGACATCGAACTTTAAATATTAAGGTCCATAAATAAATTCTATTTCTTCTTGGGTTCTGTTTAGAGGCTCAAAATCTTCCTGGCAAGATATCTGAAATCTTGGAAGTGAACATCACACTGTGAGAGGAAGGTTTCAGTAATTGCTATAATTCTAGTCAAAATTTCTGCTCTCCCCTGTTAGACCAGTCATAATTACTGTTACCACTCCTTTAATCTCTGCCAAGATAGTCAGTATGACAGCAACTTACCTTGAAAATGTCATTATTTTTTGTGTAAAGAACAAGTCTGCCATGGCCATCAATTCTGAATATCATCAGTATGATAAAAAGAATCCAGTCTATTCATCTCTATGGTGCTTTTTTTTTTTTAAGAAAAGAGATTGCAGATAGGATTGCAGTTAGAGCTAGCAGAACCTGTGTGCTTCCAACTTGAACGCTGCCCTCATATTAGTTCACAGGAGATAAGGAGAAGGGTAGGAAAGACAAAAAGCTATTCCTCTGTCTTGAATTGAAGTGGTTATATAAATCTCTGTCACATTTAGACAGTATGTTCATGCATAAAATCCTTGAACTAGAAGTAATTTTACAGAAAAATAAATGTGTGCTCAGGATATTCATCTTAGTGTGAGCAACAATCTAGTCTATTTTCTATGCAAGAGTGAAAATCGCTTGGTACAAAAGGCTGTATCAGTTATTGCTGAGGCTATCACTCCAATCCTATATCCTCACTTGTCTTTGGAGAGTTTTGTCTGCCTTGTGATAAGCAAAGCACTACGCAAATATGGAGTAACAGTTGTCCTTTGCCCTGTGAGTCCATCCTATCTCTCTGGAGATGTGTGATCAAGGTCCTAATGTTTGTCTCTGAGAAGATAACATAAACTCCATTTTAAGACCAAGTCTAACTTCAAAAGGAAAGTCACCCATTCCAGGAACTGACCATAAACTCTCTCTAACTCATCAGTCCCAGGATCTAAGCTATAAGTCACCAGCTCCAGGAACAGACCGTAAAATCCAGGAACAAGGCCATAAAATCCCATATTCAAAGAACAACCTGGAGATACCTACAAGGATGGGAAAAATCATATCTTAGTTAGGATCAGCTATCAGAGACGGGCAGCTTTATATAGTTTGGGTGTCTCATCCTGTGGTTAAAGATTCATGACAAAGGAATTTAGTCCACTGATCACCTGGACACAACCCAATCAGAAATCAACACATGTAACACCCCCCTGTACCCTCCAATGAAGTTTTAGATTACCTAACCCTAGCTAAAATTCCCCTAGTTCCCTATTAAAAAGACCTACACAGCTTTGTCTGTGGTCATAGCCATTTTTTTAACTGTTATCTATAGAACATTTTATCCTAAAACAAAAGAATATATCTTCTTCTCAGTACCTCATGGTACCTTCTCCAAAATTGACCATATAACTGGTCACAAAACAGGTCACAAGGGATACAAGAAGATTGAAACAATCCCATGCATCCTATCAGATCATCACAGACTAAATTCATAAATTCTGATAGTTTCAGTGTGTCACTTTTTATTTTTCTGTTTCTATGATTTGTTTATTGATGAGAGTGGGGTGTAGAAGTCCCCCACTATTATTGTGTGAGGTACAATGTGTGATTTGAGCTTTAGCAAAGTTTCTTTTATGAATGTGGGTGCCCTTGTATTTGGAGCATAGATGTTCAGAATTGAGAGTTCCTCGTGGTACATTTTACCTTTGATCAGTATGAACTGTCCCACCTTATCTTTTTTGATAACTTTAGGTTGAAAGTTGATTTTATTTGATATTACAGTGTCTACTACAGCTTGTTTCTTGGGACCATTTGCTTAGAAAATTGTTTTGCAGCCTTTTACTCTGAGTAATATCTGTCTTTGTCACTGAGGTCGGTTTCCTGTATGTAACAAAATGTTGGGTCCTATTTATGCATCCTGTCTGTTAGTCTATGTCTTTTTATTGAAGAAATCACTTCACTGATATTAAGAGATATTAAGGAAAAGTGATTGTTGCTTCCTGTTATTTTTGTTAGAGGTGGAATTATGTTTGTGTGGCTATCTTCTTTTTTGGTTTGTTAAAAGAAGATTATTTTCTAGCTATTTCTAGGGTGTAGTTTCGCTCCTTGTGTTGGAATTTTCTATTTATTATCCTTTGAAGGGCTGGATTTGTGGAAAGATACTGTGTAAATTTGTTTTTGTCATGGAATACCTTGTTTTCTCCATCTTATAGGTCTACCTTTATATGTTACTTGACATTTTCCCCTTACTGTTTTTAATATTCTTTATTTGTTTTGTGTGTTTGATGTTTTGATTATTATGTGATGGGAGGAATTTCTTTTCTGGTCTAGTCTATTTGGAGTTCTGTAGGCTTCTTGTATGTTCATGGGCATCTCTTTCTTTAGGTTAGGGAAGTTTTCTTCTATAATTTTGTTGAAGATATATACTGGTCCTTTAAGTTTGGAATTTTCATTTCTTCTATACCTATTATCCTTACGTTTGACCTTCCCATTGTGTCCTGGATTTCCTGGATATTTTGGGTTAGGAGCTTTTTGCCTTTTGCATTTTCTTTGACTTTTGTGTCAATGTTTTCTATGGTATCTGAGATTCTATCTCACCTGAGATTCTCTCTCCTACCTCTTGTATTCCATTCGTGGTGCTCACATCTATAACTCCTGACCTCTTTCCTAGGTTTTCTATCTCCAGAATCGTCTCCCTTTGTGATTTCTTTATTGATTCTACTTCCATTTTTAGATTCTGGATGGTTTTGTTCAATTCCTTCACCTGTTTGGTTATGGTTTCCTGCAATTCTTTAAGGAACTTTTGTGTTTCCTCTTTAAGAGCTTCTACTTGTTTACCTGTGTTCTCCTTACATTTCTTTAAGGGGGTTATTTATGTCCTTCTTAAAATCCTCTATCAGCATCATGAGATGTGATTTTAAATCCAAATCTTGCTTTTCTGGTGTGTTGAGATATCGAGGACTTGCTGTAGTGGGAGAACTGAATTCTGATGATGCCATGTAGCCTTGGTTTCTGTTGATAAATTTCTTGCACTTGCCTTTTGCCATCTGGTTATCTCTTGTGTTAGTTGGTCTTGCTGTCTTGGCTTGAGCTTGTCACTCCCGTAAGCCTGTGTCAGCACTCCTGGGAGACCAGATCTCCCCTGGCAGGACCCTTACACAGAGGGCTGGGGAATATCTCCAGCTCCTGGATGCAGATGGAGGCTGGGAGGACAGGCTGGAAGCACCCTGTCCCACCTGCTCTACCACTCTTGCCTGGTACTGCCTTGGACAGTCACTGGAGCGAAAATGGAGATCTCACCTCCAAGCCAGAGAGTCAGAACACTCCCTGGAGACCATCTCTCCCCTGGCAAGAACAGCCCCAGCTCCTGACCCTGTCCCATCTGCTCCACCACTCCTGTGCCCTATTCTAATATATTTTCATATGGTCATTTCAGCGGACCAAAATCAGGCTGAGATTGCATCATCTTTGAGAAGAAAATATTTCATATTATTCCTACAATAATGAAAATTAAGAACATTGTTATTATTCTCTCTCTCTCTCTTTCTCTCTGTGTGTGTGTGTGTGTGTGTGTGATATTTCCAAATGTGGGAGCATAGGTGCATGCAAGCATGTGGAAGCCAGAGATTGATGTCTAGTGTGTTCTTTAATTGCTCTCCACTCTCCATTTAGTGTAGCAGAGTCCCTTATTGAATCCATCACTCACTGACTGTAGCTAGTCTACCTAGCTGTCTTCATCTTCCAAGTGCTGCAATTATAGGATGTTGCCATGCCTACCAGCTTTCATATGTGTCTAGGAAGGCTGAGCTCTGGTTCTCACACTTGCACAAGTTCTCCTTTAGTGAGCCACTATCCTAGACTTTAGATTATTTTTCTACTTAAAATGTTGAGATATGTATTCTCCCTTATCAGCTAATACTGAAATTTTAACAATCTCTCAAAAATTATGTTCATCCTGTTAGATTCCTTTTTAAAAAATTATTATATCAGAATGTATCATTTATACTCAGAAATGCAGTATATTACATTTTCAGCATCTGCTATTTTTTTTAAATGGGATTGAATGTATTCATTAGAGATGGGGTTTCAAAGATTAACCAAAAACAGAATTTTAGGGAATGCCACCAACCATCAGCAACACATACACCTTCCTGTATCAAGAAACATGAAGGTATCAAAAGTACTTGTGAGAAAATGTTTGCGGTATGTGTTCAAACACTTTAGAGTTATGATCAGTGTTCATGGATTTCTGAAAATTATAAGGTTTGCTAGCAACTATCACTTAATTGTAAATGTTCTTACTGATAAAACTTTTTAAATATATTCTAGAATTTTTTCTTATTTACATAATAGTTTCTTGAGTATGTGTTTGCAAATATTTCTTTCTGAATAGTCTTCGCTATTTGCTCTAAAACTTAAAATATTCCTAACTTTTAAAATGTTAACTGATAGTTTGCATGTAGCTTCTTTGAATGTCTTAGGTTGCAATTTGTATGAACGTATACTTTCTATATCTTAGAGAAACACAAAATAGACGGGAGATAATAGCTTAGGAAATGGAGTAGACTTGGGTAGCTTAGGAGATGGGGTAGACTTGGGTAGCTTAGGAGATGGGGTAGACTTGGGTAGCTTAGGAGATGGGGTAGACTTGGGTAGCTTAGGAGATGGGGTAGACTTGGGTAGCTTAGGAGATGGGATAGACTTGGGTAGCTTAGGAGATGGGGTAGACTTGGGTAGCTTAGGAGATGGGGTAGACTTGGGTAGCTTAGGAGATGGGGTAGACTTAGGTAGCTTAGGAGATGGGGTAGATGGGTAGCTTGGGAGATGGAGTAGATTTAGATAGATTAGGGAATGGAGTAGACCTAGGTATCTTAGGAGATGGAGTAGACATGGGTAACTTGGAAGATAGAATAGACTTGGATAGATTAGGGGGTGGGGTAGACTTGGATAGCTTAGGAAATGGGTAGGCTTAGGTATAAATCTCAGAGTCTACATCACCTGTTTGCTTTAATCCTCCTTTAGCTAATAACCTTTTCAGAGCCTCAACTTCATGTTTTGGGGAAATAATGAGATCTTGAACTTCTTTGGAATGCAGGAGCCTCGTGTATCAAACCTCCTTGACCTCAGTGACTCATTTAACTGATTCCTGGGTGTCTTCCCAGCTCCTGTTAGAGTGTGTGCAGTGCGCTTTTGAACAGTTGCTGAGTGAACGCACAGTACAGAGTGGATGTGTGGAAGTCTGGTTTTTATGTTTTTCCTCATGGCCACCTTGAGCCTAATCTCTTCTTGGCAAAGTTTTACCCCTGGACACTTTGAAGTTCTGCCTTCATATGGAAAGTGGAAATAAAGTAAATACTGGCTTATTCCTCTTCTCCTTTTAACATCACAGCGTCTGGTCTAAGAAGAACCCTTCCTTATGGTGTAAACAGTAGAAAAACAGAGACATTTGTGTTGCCCTCAGCATGTTTTAAACCCCTACTTACTCTGAGTTTTAGCATTTTTGTTACGAATTTTCTCATTGGAACACTTCACATTTTTTTTTATTCAATATACCTCTTCCTCCATCACTGTTATGTTCTTAAACTGCCTGTATAGCCACACTGCAGTTCATTATATATTGTAGGAGCCCTTCGATCTTAGGTATGGCTGGCAACATTCTATCACCCAGTAGACTGTTTTTCAGCATACTGAATGTTTTCTTTTTTATGCAGAAGAAGTTTTTAATTTCGCATTTGTCAGTTCTTAGTTATTTTCTCTGCTATTGGAACTCTAACGGAATTTTTACCAACGCCTGTAGCTTGAAACGTGTTCTCGGTTTTCCTCTAATCGTTTCAGCACCTCGGGTTTTATATTAAAGTCTTTGATCTACTTTCTATTGATGTGTGTGTGTGTGTGTGTGTGTGTGTGTGTGTGTGTGTGTGTGTGTGTGTGTGCAGGGTAAGAGATATGAATCTAATTACATTCTCCTGCACATGGGAATTCAATTTCTACAGCACTGTTTTTTGAAGAGGCTGGTTTTTTTTTTCCCAATGAATATTTTTGACATCTTTATAAAACATTAGTTGGCTGGGGCTGCTGAGATGTCTCAGTAGGTAAAGGTATTTGCTCCTAGCACTGAGGATCTAAGGAGTTGTATCCTTCCTTAGAGAGTCTCTTTCCTGAGCCCAGGCTGGTCTTCCATCAGTGTGGTCCCTTCCCTCCCCACCTCCATGTCTTTGCCTGAGTATATTTGTATCCACTGATTCTGTGTGCAGGTCAGCTCACATCAGTGATCACGTGATTAGTGGGGCCATTAACTGTTTAGTCACAGGGGAGTTGGGCATCTGCATATGCAATACTCCCTAGTGTCTGCTTTCTCTGCTAGAGTAGTTTCGTGGTAAAATTCTCCCAAGATTGTTCCACTATTCCCAGGGTGTAGTGGGCACAGAAGGGCCACAAATACTGGGGTCCTTCTGCAGCTTCTGTTTCGTGCAGCCCCACTATCTGAATTTTGTTTCTACTGTCTCTCTTTCTGGACAATTGCCTTTCCTTGTGTTCAGGGACCCTGCCACATTGCTCAGTGCTCTAATTTGGGATGTGTCGAGTCGTTTGTAAATCTACTTCTCAATGTTTCTCTTGCAGTCGTACAGCGTAGACTTTCTACATGTTTCTCTTTCTACAGCTGTGGATTTGATGCTTACTTTCAGGTGCTGGGGACACAAGAGAAAGCCACTGGGTCTTATAGCAATTTTAAACGTCCTATCCTGAATTGGGTTTGTAACTCGCTGGTAGAGCACCTTTTTGACATGCTTGGTTCCCAACGCCACAAAAAATAAAAAATAAGAAATAAATTAAAATAAAAAGCCTTCCTCCATTTTCTTCAGTATTTATATATTATGTTTTAACTGTTGGTTACATTAAAAATTTGTATAATGAATCATTTTAGATTCATGAGTATCAACTTAAAAATATGAGATTTTAGTCATTAAAATCTGAACATTATATCAATAGCATCTTACATTAACATTTACTTCTGCAGTATTTTTTTTAAAAAAATGGTTAATTATGGTTTTCAATATATTCTTCCTGTATTTGGAGTCATGGCTTTTGTTTATAAAACTTAGTTAATATTTAATTATTTGAACCACTATTAATAAAGAATGAAAAAATGCTAGAGTAATTTTCATTATTACCATATACTGATCAGTCAGATGAGAAAATGACTACAGAGCAAATGCTGACATACTTGGGATAGCATCTTCCCACAATGGCCTGAGGCTGTCAATGAGGCCCAGGAAAGCAGAGTCCTTCTGAACAAAAAGATGAGGGTATGTCTGAGTGTGGTTTGATTTTGTCCATCTGTCTTCTGGAAAATTAAAGCCTGACCCCACCCCAGACACTTCCATGTGTTCCCTCTGAGAGAGCAAAGGCTATGAAGCAATAACAGTCCCAAGCATGTGAGCATCAGGAGGCAAAGACTGATGCTGTTTCTCATTTCATGGCCTCAGGACAAGATGCTCAGAGACGCGTTTAGGGAGCTTTGTGGGATACAGGAGCCTTTACAGGGCAATATGTATCCCTCCTTTTAATTCCATTTCAAATTAATTTTATGACTTCTCAGAGAGATTCTTCAATTCTCAAAACACATCATGAAATTATGATTACACACTTAATGAGGTTCTTTGCATGGATCTGCCTTATTTCCCAAGCCCCTACATGCTCCTATGACTATTCAACTCAGCAGGCCATATCTTACATAAACCAGCAAGGGAAACTTGTTCTTCTTTAATAATTACTTATTAAAGGTTTGTTTTATTTTTAATTGTGTATATGAGAATGGGTCTAACAGTATGTGTCTATATGTATAGGTACCCTTGGAAGCCATAAATATCAGATAGGCCTGGAAATAAAATACCAGGCATTTTTAAATGCCCAACATGAGGGCTATGAGCTGAACTCAGTTCCTTTGCAAGAGAAGTAAGTGCTCATAGCTGACAAGAAACTCTATATCCCGGCCTTTAATAATCTTATAATATTCAGTTTTGTCAGTTTTTTCTTCATAGTACTAGAATTTTAATATTCATTTATTGAAATATTGCTGAGAGCTTACTTCATGCTAGTAGTCCCTATCTCAATGGAAGATGAATAGGAATTGTTTTTTCTCAAATAACTGATGCTATATTTGGAGTTATTTAAACGTCATTTGCAATGTTGGGAAGAAATGAAAACAAAAAGCTGTAAGCACATGATCCATTAGGACTTTCTGGTATGTGATGTAGTTAGGATGCTAGGATTGGAGATTTTGATATTTTAAAACTTTACATTTGGAAACAATAAAATCAGTCTACATATAACTCAACACAAGAACTTTTCTACTAGCAAATGTAAGGCATATCTAAAAAATATAATTTTTCCTCAGTATCTGAGGGCAACTGTTTATAAATAACAATCCTACTTCTAACAGACACCAAAACCTTGGGATACTCAGGTCCCTTGTTGTCATGGTAGTATTTGCATATGACCTATATCCATCTTCTCATATGCCTTAACTCATCTCAAGATCACTTGTGATATCTAATACCATATAAATGCTCTGTAGATAACCATTACAGGGTATTACATAGGGAACAACATCAAGGAAAATAAAATGTTTTCCTGAATTATATCCAAGGTCAGTTGAATCTGTATAGGTGCAATTTAACATAACGGGCTGAATTTCCAAATATTTTTATGGTGATATGCTGATAAAAACATTTTACAATATATGATCTGGAAAAAAGGTAAAAATTCTCAATTTTGCCTGTAAACTCAACTCATTATCAACTAATAATCAAATAATCTTTAATTTTAATTTATTTTTTGTTTAATTTTGAGAATTTCATATATGAGTATCTATTTATTTCATCTCGATACATACTCTCAAATTCATGTTCTCTCAAATTCATCTTCTCTTGTTCTTTAATTATTATTGTTTACACACACACACACACACACACACACACACACACACACACTATTGTACTAATATCTTTTCCGGTGATGAAATTTGTTTGACTTTGTTTGTTTGTCTGTTTGTTTAAAAGAAACTTGTCATATTCAAATTCTTTTTCATTCTAATTAAATGTAAGTTTTGAATTTCTGAGGGTGTTTGAAAAAGACAAAGGGAAATATAAATACAATTCTCCCCTAATATGATAGGACTAGCCTCTAGCACTAACATTTACTTCTCCAGTGTTTTAAAACAAAACTTCAATGTTAACTATGGTTTTCAATATATGTTTTCTTATACTTGGACTCACAGACTTTGCATGCAAAGCTTATTTAATATTTTATTTATTTATCCCACCATTAATTAAGAATTAATTAATTAATTAATACTTGGGATAGCATCTTCTCACATTGCCTAGCGCTGTAAGAATAGTAGGCTTCTTCTGAGCAAAGAGAAAACATCCATTTTAGCAGTGAGTGCTCCAAAGTCTCTCACCTTCTGCACATAGTCCGTTCTAAATCTTTTTGTTAATTACCACCTACCACAAGAGTAAGCTTTTCTGATCAGGATTAAGAATGTGTTCTTCTTTGGGTATAGCAATATGTCATTAGGAAACATTTTTATTGGTATGTTCTTTTAGCAAAATATCAACAGATTTTCCCATAGCTCCATGACCTATCTAATCTCAGATTGCTGAAGGGCTAACAAGTTACTGGCCAAACATTCCCATGGGCAAACACCAATCTCTGATACTATTAATGATACTCTGTTAATGCTTACAGGCAGGACCCTAACATAGCTGTCCCCTGAGAGTCTCCACAGAGCAGCTGACTGAAACAAGTGAAAGACCCACAGCCAAACATTGAACAGGGCTTGGGTCCTCTTATAGAAGAATTGCAGGAAGAATTGAGGGGCCCAGAATAGAAAAGAACTCTAAAGGAAAAACAACAGTCAACTAACTTGGACCCCTCGGGACTCTAAGATTGAACCACCAATCAAAGAGCATACAAGGGCTGGACCTAGGCTTCCTTGCACAGAGGTAGCTGATGTGCAGCTCTGTTTTCATGCAGGTCCCGGAACAACTGAAGTGGGGATGTCCCTAAATCTGTTGCCTGCCTACGAATCCTGTTCTCCTAACTGGGCTGCCTTGTCTGGCCTCAGTGGAAAAGGATGCACCGAATTCTGCAGAAACGTGACGTGCCAGGGTGGGCAGATTCCCGGGGAGGCACCCCTTCTCAGAGAAGAAGGGGAGATGAAGGGGGATGTGAGAGGGGACTGGGAAGGGGGCTGAGATAGGGATATAAAGTGAATAAATAAAAAATTAATGAGAGAAATGAAAGGATTTTTGAATCATTGATGCAGTTTGGAAAACAACTGTGGTGGAAGTGCCTAACTGCCTTCTTTTAAGGTTCTCTGAAAGCTCAGATCAGTCATGCTAAAAGAGAATCTGTCCCCTTTCAAAAAAATCAATGAAAATAAGATAGAATTAGTTGGTTTGAAATAAAGATACTAAGACATCTGAGTACACGAGGCTTCTTTAGAATGTTACCGAAAACACTATTTAAGTATTAAATTACACTGCATGAAGTTAAACTTTTCTGGTAGACAAGATTACTTGCTAAGAAAAAGAAACTATCAGTCATGAACTGTGAAAGTGATTCTCAGCACATGAATCTGACCAAGTCTTCATCTTGAATTTACTAACACCTACAATCAAAAAAGTAAAACAACCAAGCTCATTTTTTGATCTTTTTTAAAAATATTTTTATTAGGTATTTTCCTCATTTACATTTCCAATGCTATCCCAAAAGTCCCCCATACCCCCCCCCACCCCCCTACCTACCCACTCCCACTTTTTGGCCCTGGCGTTCCCCTGTACTGGGGCATATAAAGTTTGCATGTCAAGTGGAAAACACCCATGGAAGGAGTTACAGAGACAAAGTTTGGAGCTGAGACAAAAGGATGGACCATTTAGAGACTGCCATATCCAGAGATCTATCCCATAATCAGCCTCCAAATGCTGACACCATTGCATACACTAGCAAGATTTTGCTGAAAGGACCCTGATATAGCTGTCTCTTGTGAGACTATGCCGGGGACCTAGCAAACACAGAAGCTCACAGTCAGCTATTGGATGGCTTACAGGGCCCCCAATGGAGGAGCTAGAGAAAGTACCCAAGAAGCTAAAGGGATCTGCAACCCTATAGGTGAAACAACATTATGAACTAACCAGTACCCCAGAGCTCTTGACTCTAGCTGCATATGTACCAAGCTCATTTTTTACAGTAAAAATCTTTGTTCCAATTGTTTACCATTGAGTAACAAAACATCCAAAAATTACTGGCAACATTAAAAACTATCATTTTATTTTTATCGCAACTGACAAAATGAGAAAGACTCAGAGGGGACAGTAGTCATCTGCCTGAAGTATGCATGACATAAAGGTGAATGTTGTTGACATCTGAAGATTTGCTCATTTACATGCCTGCCAATCACTTAGGACTGGAGACCCATACCTCATCAGTTATTATTATCTATGATAATGTAAATAGACTATTCACAGGTTGCCTGGCTTCCTCAGAGTGGAATGGTCAATCTTCAAAAGTAAACATTTCAGGAAAAATTAGAAGTCAAAACTGCAGATATTAAGGTCTAGTCTCAGTGACCAGTTTGATGTTTTTCTGCTCTATTGGACTGGTCCGAAATTACAGCGCCAAAATGCAATGGGAAAGGGTATATAAAATATTGATTTGTGACTAAAGTTTGAAAGTGGCTTTCAGATGAAATTACGGACCAGAAGCCAATTCATGTAACTCAGTAAAACAGAAGTACTGGAGTGAGAAAAAGCAAGATGTAACAAAACAAACAAACTAAGACTTTACCCCAGGCCGGGGGGGGGGGGGCGGGGGGGGGGTTAGAAACAGAGAGACAGAGAGACAGACAGAGACAGAAAAACAGAGAGAGGCAGAGAGGGAGAGGGAGGGAGGGAGGGAGGGAGGGAGGGAGGGAGGGAGGGAGGGAGGGAGGGAGGGAGGGAGGCGCTGCAGAAATACCTGAGAACTGACAACAAGCATAGGGTGGTATAGCAAATGTCACTGAGCCAAGCCAGCAGCTCAAGCCACCTGGCTGCCTGCCTGGGGGAAGGAAGGACAGACCTCATGCTAAAGGCAAGTCAGGTAAGCCTCCTGAGAAGAGACTGGCAGACCAGTTCTAGGAGGAGCCAAAAGTCCTCCCAAGCCACAGATCTGCTTTTCTCTTCCATTTGCTTCTTAAACTGCTAATGTCCACTCTAATCTATATTTAGTGTTAGTTTAATTGTCTTTGTGAGACTCCGTATACTTCCCAAGAGGAGTCCCCAACACATACAAAAAAAAAAAAAAAAAAAAAAAAAAAAAAACCAACCAAATCCTTCAATATTAAGAAATGGTATAAGTCAGGTGGACACTATGTTCATAGCAGCCTTATTTATAGTGGCCAGAAGCTGGAAAGAACCCAGATGTCCCTCAACAGAGGATTAGATACAGAAAATATGGTACATTTACACAATGGAATACTACTCAGCTATTAAAAACAATGAATTTATGAAATTCTTAGACAAATGGATGGATCTAGAGGATATCATCACAAAAAACACACATGATATACACTCACTGATAAGTGGATATTAGCTCAGAAGCTTGGATTACCCTAAATACAATTCCCAAAACACATGAAACTCAAAAAGAAGGAAGACCAAAGTGTGGATACTTTGCTCCTTCTTAGAAGGGGGGACAAAATTCCCTTGGAAGGAGTTACAGAGACAACGTGTAAAGCAGAGACTGAAGGAATGACCATCCAGAGACTGCCCTACCTAGGGATCCATACCATGAACAACCACCAAAACCAGACTATTGTGGATGCCAACAAGAGCTTGCTGACAGGAAACTGGTATAACTGTCTCCTGAGAGGCTCTGCCAGTGCCTGACTAATACAGAAGTAGATGCTCACAACCATCCATTGGACGGAGCACAGGGTCCCCAATGAAGGAGCCAGAGAAAGTACCCAAAGAACTGAAGGGGTTTTCAGCTCCATAGGAGGAACAACAATATGAACTAACCAGTACCCCCAGAGCTCCCTGGGACTGAACCACCAACCAAAGAAAACACATGGTGGGACTTATGGCTCTAGGTGTATATGTAGCAGAGGATGGCCTAGTCAATGGGAGAAGAAGCCCTTGGTCCTGTGAAGGTTCTATGCCTCAGTATAGGGGAATGTCAGGGCCAAAAAGTGGGAGTGGGTGGGTTGGTGAGCAGGAGAAAGAGGATCGGGATTTTCAGAGGGGAAACTAGGAAAGGAGATAACATTTGAAATGTAAATAAAGAAAATATCTAATAAAAAAATAGTATGAGTCTGCACTGTGGCACAGCCTTCTGAAGAGGACTGCAGTCTCCTAGACCCCTTGGAAAGATGTCCTGTTTTCCTGATTCCTGACAAACTCAACTGTTAAATTCCCATGACTCCTCTTTAGTTTGCCTAGCTCAGCAGGCATTATCCCCTCTACTGACTGCTGTTTCAATTTAACTCAATAAACTCAATCGTTGGTATTATGAGTTGACCTAAGATAAAAGTAAAAAGACTGGACAGTCTCCAACCCTTCCTCCTTTGTAGGAACATGGAAGGGCTTTGTTATCTTTCACCAGTTTGATAACTTAGAGGATAATGTGGTTTTTCTGAGACACATTGCACAACACTTGTCTCTGATGTGTCAACAAAACCCAGTGGAATTGGCTGTGGTGCTGATTAAAACAGGATTCTAAGGACTTGGCTTTAGAACCTTACACATTAGAGTTTGAGGATTAGACACTGCAGGGTCTTCCCATGCCAGGTAAACTGTGTGGCCATGTGAGCTCTGCAGAGCTGCTTGCAGCTGAAGACCTGGGTACCTTATTTACATTCTCATTAAGATGCAGTCTCTGTAATCCCGCTTCACCACTGTGGCACTGTAGCAAGCTCTAACTTCTTGTGCTAAGGAGACTTATTTGTCTCCATTGGAACACTTTTATCCTGATGACTCCTGTTTCTTGGAATTGGAAAATGAGATGGAAATGTACCCACTCCCATAACCAGCATCCCAAGGTTGATAACTGCTGGCTCCATAGAGCATTTGGAGACACACAGTCACCTATCTGCCAACAAATACAAACTCTTCCCACGTGGAAAAATAAAGATACTAAAAAAAAAAAAGTATAACTTAGAGTCTAAACTTCAGCTTACCTTGTTACTAGGAAAATGATATATCTTTTATTCAATCTATGCACCACATATCTAACAATTTATGGATCCCATCTGAATCCCCTAAAATTGGCTTTTTACTCAATTTTGTTGCTCTAAGTAGTCTTATAGTGTGGAAAGGAAGATTTCATCCATGGTAGATGGTGAGAGATGTTACCTCTGAGACAAACTCACCACTCACCACTCAGTCCTGCACCCCAACGGTGGGAGCTAGACAAGAAAATCATGTGTTTGTGGCCCACACCCCGGACTCGGTGCCTTCTATCGTCTACACCACTTGGTGTGTTTTCCTGTGTATGGCAGCTTGCTAACCCCACAGGCTGTTCTGAAGATCTCATTTTACTTAACCTCGCGGTAGCAGGTGAACATGAGGGGCAGCTTCTCCCCTTCCTTTTTCTCTGTCATCTCTGTGGAAGTTCATTATGCCTTTGTGAGCTCCTCAGCCTTCACTAAGCAATTAAATGTTGGCATGACCGCAGGCCCCTTCTCTGTGCACAGTTCCATCCACTGCTGTTAACTAAATGGCAGTGTACACACGATACACAAACTTATCGCCACCCAGCGTGGTTTTTCTTACTTTCGGATGGACGGATGGTTGTGCCTATTTGAGTCTCCTCAAAACTCTACATCTGCAAAAATGAACCTAGAAACACCCTCCTGAAAAGTATGTATTTTTGTTGTTAGTGCTATGACAGAAACCATATATTTTTTTAAAGTGGGGGAGTTAGAAATGTCCCAACAGTTCACTCTCCTCGTACTCTTAATTCAGTCCTTCAAGTGCTCCCAAAGTCAGCTCTTAGACCTGTCAACTCCCTTCTTTCTTTCTCTTTGTATTTCCTATCTCTACTCTAGTTTATGTTCCCTATTGTTTTGTGCCTGCGATGAATAACCTTGCCATCAGCATATGCATGTCACCACTGGCTTTGAAAAGACCTCTGACAAGACCACACTTGCTCTGGCATCTGCCATCTCCATTGTAATAAAGTGATAGGCAATCTTTTTCAAAACACACATCTATTTGAACACCCTGGAGGTAAAAAGAGCCCGTTAACCCTCACATCACCCACTGGACCTGTGTAAGACCCACGTCTCTGTCCTTTGGATCACAGTCAGACACAGTGACCTCTCTCTGTCTCCTTCTGCACAAACGCCCTTTAAGAGACTGCCTAAAGTGATGGTCCCTTCTTTTGACTATTTGACTCTTCTTCCAACAGGCTTGTAATTTCTTCCAGGAAGCCCTGTCTGTACACAGATTTCACTAAACTGAATTTACAAGTACATTCTCAAAGCACACCTCGTAAAATGGATTTGGGAAGAGGACATGTTCTGCATATTTATGATGCATCCTACGTGATTAAATGCTTGTTCCTCACTATGACCTTGCCCACTAAAGTGTGGCCTGAGGACTCTCTGCTAGCATTGACCATGTAGTTCCTAGAGGCTAGGACATGTTTGAGCATACCAATATTTAACGTGTTGAGAAACTAAGGGACACGTTTGGCGCACGTCTCTCAGAGCTTCTCTCCTTCCGAGGGTTTGGATAAGTCAGAAATCTTGAGAACCCAAGCAACGCTGATACCACCTCAAGATTCCCTGTGAATACATCATAGCAATTAAAAGCGGAACTCCATGGCAGTCTTCCTGGTTTTCTAATCCTTTTCTGCCACCGAATGCACCTGCGACCTCTGTGCAGTGTTTGTCCTCTCTGAGCCTCGGTGTCTGACAGATGGGAATGCTGATTACACTACAGCACGCGATTCCCATGAGGACCACATGAAGAATCCCGAGCCCGGAGCTCAGCACAGCCTGTCTCATAGAATGCTGCTGTTTCATGTGGCTATTGTGGCTCCTGGCCTTATGACTCCTGCTTCCTTCCTTTTCGGCTCATGGATCCTCCCAGGTCATTAAGATTCCATCTCCACGGTGAGCCTGGAGGAAAACACAGTCTCAGACATCTTTTTTTAACGACAGACGGGTTGTACAAAGCTGTTACAGACACTTGTGCTAGTACTGTAGATGTTACTTTCAGGAGAATTGCCCAAAGTATCTTGGCATGAACCCCACTTCCTCTCTTCGCGGGCCCATCACTACATTCAATTTCTTTCCTGATTTAACCCATGACTTTTCCCCTCATAGAGATACCTAGGGTTTGCAGTGCAGTCTTTCTCCTTCAGCCTCTCTGCTGAGGAACAACCCTTATTGTGTAGTCTACGAACTAGAATTAAAGTAGCATTTGCGCTCCCACAATACCAACAACGCACTGCCTTCTGGGATACTTCCGTGAAGTCCCTTGGTCCATGAGCAGCGTTTAAGGCAAGCCTTTTAAAGTCCTTGCTCCTGTTCAAATGTCAGATTTGGGATTGTGCCACCTTCTCATTCACGTTTCTTCAACCACGGGACGATGTCTTACTTCACTCTGCCTCAAATGCAACAGATTTTTTTTTTAATTCGAAAATCTATAAAATTTCCAAACTTTATTTGAGAAAATTTCACCCATTCTTTGGATATAGATTTAAAATAATTTTCTCAAAGAATGCTGTTAATAATTAAGCTCCCTTATTGCACATTTTCTTATGAATCCATTCACTCACGTCTGAATAAAATAGTAATTGTTACCATTAAATCCTTATGATTACGATTCTATATTTTAAAAAATAAGTATCCTTAATATGATTTTTAAAATTAGGGCTTGTTTTCAAATCATGCATACTATGAACGAAAATATATTATTTTTATATAGTGTATTAATAAGATATATTTCATCCTTTCGTACTTTGGGTCTAGATCCAGAATAGATTCATAATTTGTGTTCAGTGGGTATTTCCTGAAGGAGTGATTTACTGTGCATAGCATATTGCTGTATTGCAGCATTACTGAGCTGCTGCATTGCTGGATCAGTGTTTTCCATGGATGCACTCCCCACACATGCAGAAAGCTCAAACTCACACTCAACTTTGAGACACTGAAGTCAAATATATTGGTACAACAGTCCTGCTGTTTCTTGCCCAGGTACAGGACAGAATGTGAGACAGTAATCACAAAGACATGGGCTGAGGACAGGGACACTGAATAAGAGGCCAGAAGTAACTTAGCAAGCTTCTGGAACTTTCCTGTGTGTATTGGCTTAAATAAGCATTTTTGTTTCTTTTCATGAGAAGGTGTTCAACTGAATAACTTCTTTTTGTTTTAATTTGTTTAAAAAAAAAAAACTTTTTCAGGCTTGCTACACAGTTCTAGGGAATTTTCAGAGTCAAGTTATTTAGTTGGCTTACTTGACACATTAGACAGTTTAATATAAACCATTTATCTCCCCCAGGGAGAACATAAACAATTCTGCAGCTTATAAAATTTCATGGTCACTTTTAGGAAAAAAAAAGTAAAGTAGCAGAGTACTTTAAAAATATACAGTTCTGTCTAAAGTGAATGAAAAGGAGCTGCGAACTGGAGAGCTTTAACATCCCACTAATGCCAGAAATGTCAAAAGAACTAGAAATGCTACAACAAATATTTTCCAATACTAATTATTTCTACCTATTTTGTCTTTGTAATATTTAGTCACTGTTTTATATGATAAACATCTTATAAAATCATTTTCCTGAGAAAGAAAAGAAAGATAATCACCACGCATTGACCAAACTCTTTGCTCAGTTACATTCAGTTGTAATATCTAACCATTTCAGCATACACACATACACACACATACACACACACTCACACACACACACACATGTTCAGGCAGCATGATCAATTCTATTTGTTATGATTTTATCAAGACAAAACAGTTACATTGCATGATGTATGGATTGTATTATACAAAATGTATTAAGTGTCCCTCACAGAAGGGAACATGAAACCACACGCACTGCCTATAACCTGATATGTCTGATGATCATAAGAATGCTCCCCAAAGTAGCCTCTCATTCCATACATTGCAAACATTGTTTTCCTTCCACAACTCACAAAAAAATCCAGTACAGAGAGCCATAAACCACATTCATACGACAATCATGCTCAGCTGAAGGACAGCTTGCAGTGAACAACAGGACACAGAAATGGCCACTCATAACTTGATACCTAGACTTGACCATGAACCCTAGAAATATGCCATCAAATCTTAAACAGACTCAGCATCCCTATTGTCTCTACCTATATCCCCATGACACCAGTTTTCAGTGCTACTCTTCACTAGGACAATGGATCAAGAGGAATCATGACTTCAGCTAAAGTACAAATCCTACAGCAGAACCATGACCAAATGGAATCCTGAATTCCACCCAGAAGAAATTGGAAGAAACATCTATAAATAAAAGACTCTAAAAGCTAAATTAGCTTTGTGGTAACTCTGTCTCTGTCCTCAGCTTTGTCCCTGGTGAGGTCTCATACATCAGCCTGTGTTGTTTTATTGTAAAATCAGACTGGGAAAGGCCACCAAGTTAGATAGAAAATCTGGCCTCTGGCAGACTGGAGACTCAGTAAAGCCTCTTAAGACCCTGAGATCTGAGCCTCATATCTTCTTTGTATGACCTTTTGTCTCTTAGGATGTCAAGGAGAAAATAAATTTATACTTGGCCTAGCAAGTGCTTCTATTTTTCATTATATTCATCAAGCCAAGACTCAACCAAAGGGACAACTTACAGTATTCCTTTTGGGAGGCTGTGTTTTCTATCTACAAAATGTAGCTACAATATTAAGAATACATCTCAAATATGAAATTAACACACTTATTGGGTGGGCTATTGTTGGGAGCCGCCCTCACATTTGCCATTATAAGATGGCGCTGACAGCTGTGTTCTAAGTAGTAAACATAATCTGCACACGTGCAGGGGCAGTTTTCCCGCCATGTGTTCTGCCTTTCTCGTGATGACAACTGGGCCGATGGGCTGCAGCCAATCAGGGAGTAATACGTCCTAGGCGGAGGATAATTCTCCTTAAAAGGGACGGGGTTTTGCCATTCTTTTTCTCTCTCTTGTTCTTGCTTTTTCTCTCTCTTCTCTTGCTTTCTTGTTCTTGTTCTTTCTCTTGCTCTGGCTCTTGCTTCTCTCTCTTGCACTCTTGCTCTCTTGCTCTCTTGCTCCTAAAGATGTAAGCAATAAAGCTTTTGCCGCAGAAGATTCTGGTTTGCTGCGTCTTTCCTGGCCGGTCGAGAACGCGGGTAAGAGGCTATGAGTTCTTACATCTCAATGATGGCTTCTTTCCAGCCTTGTGTTTCTGCCTTATGTATATTCCTTAGCCTTAAGAAATCTCTGATTATTGCAGAAAACTGGTCATGCAATGGTAGGGTATCAAAGAGCAAACTGCCCAAATAGGTATTATTCTACACTTCGGCTATTGGCACAGCTAAACAGTTGAAGCAGTAGTTAGAAGGGACTTGAAAGTAAAACATCACCCCTTTTCGTTATTCCTCACCAACTCTCACAAATTTACCTATGTGCATGAAAGTGAGACAAGGCTGCCATCTGGAATACTGAGAGACCTTTTTATTCTGAAGCAAATCTGCAATGACCAATGTATGCTAAAATGCTTCAGGAAAATTACATTGGTTCTATACAGGTGGAAAAGCTTGGTTCTCTTAGTTGTAGACTGACAAACTTCAGGTTACACCTAGAGTTCACGTGCAGGAAACCTTAAGGGAAGCAGCAGCAACAACCTGATACAGGAAAAAACAATTAACAAACTCATAGTGGTGCTCCTAAAATATTAATATGCATAAGATTTACTATGTCAACCTCTCAAAACATTTTTGATATGATTCATAGACATATTGCCTTAAAACCTCTTCTCCTCCTCCCTCACCTCCTCCTTTTCCTTTTTCCCTCCTCTCCCTCACATTTCCCCCTTTCCCTCTTCTCCCTGTCCTTCCCCTCCCTTTCCCTCCTCCCTCCTCTCTCCTATCCCCTCCTGTTCTTCCTCTTCTCCTTCTTTTTCCTTCTCCTTCTCCTCCTTCTCCTTCTCCCTCTTCTCCCTCTTCTTCCTCTTCTTCCTCTTCTTCCTCTTCTCCTCCTCCTCCTCTTCCTCCTCCCTTTTTCCTTCTAACAAACACTCCTAGTGGCTTTATGATAGATCATGATTCACTGCTATAATCAAGACAAGAATAACTATGACATTTCCAAGCTCAACTCAACAAACTTGAACTCTTTTGAAGACCGTAAATCAGATCAGTATCCAATTACATTTGAGCCAACAGCTAGTCCTAATGTATTAACACGTTCAGCTTTTTGTCTTTCCCAGTCTAAAAGTTCTTTCTACAGTCTTGTCTACTTTGGGAGTAACAATCTCCTTCTTAAGTGCTACATTAAGATGTTTTCCAGACAAGCATGTTACTTCACTTTGCACCATCATAAGGAAACACCTAAGAAGAGCAACTGAAAGGCAAAGGCTTCAACACAAGAAATCTGTATGGTTTCCTGTCCTTCAGCCACACACACATCATAATTGATGCTCAGTATATTTTAGTTAAATGAATGACTTGTGAGGCCTCCCAAAAGCAAGGTGAAGATCAATATGCATAGTACACTCCAAATATTGTTATTTCTATTGTTACTTTTATCACTTATTTTAAGTATCACTTAGTAAATTTACAAAGAAGAAGAAAGAGGAGGAGGAGGAGGAGGAGGAGAAGGCAACTTTAATTCAGGTTATTCACACCGTAACCAGGTGACTCTGCATGCTTTCAAGGTAGGAAGAACATTGTGGCTGCAAGAGCATGTGCTAAGGAGGGTTTGTTATTTACGACTGAGCAGGTAGAAATAAGGGGTGTTCTTTTTCCTATTTAATTTCATTGTAACTGCACATGACCAGCGCCACTCATACTCTGGCTGGGTCTTCCTTCTCATTTACTCCTCCATGGAACTGCACTCACAGATGCATCCAGAGACCCTCACAGATCTTCTGGACCATTCTAGATTCACTCAAGTAGATAATGAATGGAACTTAGGTATCACACACCATCCTGTGAACATCATGTCCAGAAGCAGCATCTTCAACTATTTATATTGATGTTGGGATAAGAAGTTGGTGTGGAAACATCCTGCAGTTTTCACATGTTGTTGTTGTTGTTGTTTTATAAATTACTCCATTTAATTATCATTTATCCATGATCAATTCAATAAGAATTTGTCCCAACAAAACTGAAATGAGCATACAGGTTTGAAAGGTGGCAAGAAAACTGTCTTCAGAGCACAGAAATCATACAGGATGAAAGGAATGCATTGCCAAGAGTCACGCTAACTGTCAAGAGTCATGAACCCTTGATGAATTTTTGGGGTTTCCTATTATAAGGCTTAAGAGAGGCAGAGTTTGGGGACTTTCTCTGCCTGTTCCAGTTCAAGAATAATAACACAGAGACTATATGTATAAGCTTTTGACCTTATAGCTAGGCACTGTTTCCCATTAGTTTGTTGTAGGGTTAGTGGGGCCCTGTGTCTGCCTGCCATAGGGCTGGGGCTGCTTGGGTAAGCAGGATGCTCCACACTGGCACCAGGAACTTCAGGACACTGCTCCGGGAGTGGGGGAGCACAGTCCGAGGTCCTAGGGACAGCTGGAGATTGCTCAAAGGTCCCTGGGCCTGCAAAGAGATTGGGGCTGTCTGATTCTCAGGCTCTTGGGCACCCAGGCATCACTGGATGCCGTGGAAGAGCTAAGAACAGAGTGGGGGTCCACGGGCTGGATCTAGCCTGGGGCCGAGGGGAAAAGGGGAAGAGCTCTGGCTGTGTCCTGTGGGGAGAAGAGAGTCCTTGGCTTGTTCTGCAGATGGCTTGGCATGGTGGAGGCCATGGCTGGGAGGATTGAAAGGCTTTCTGTGGGAGATTGGGCTCTTTAGACAAAGGCCTATTCCATTGCTCCCCAAGGTGGATCCTGATGAAAAGAGACAGTCCATGGTTTTAAAACATTTATTCGCGCTGTCTACATGTGTGGGGGTTTGGGGTGTTGCCATTACATGACTGATGGCCACAGATCTATGGAGGGCTGCGGCCTCATGCCAGGAGCCTAGTGTCTGGGAGTGTGGCTAGACACCTGCCCTCCCTCAAGGTCATCCGGGTTTCCAGCCTGTGCTCAATCAGAAACCAGGCTGCCTGTCATATTCCTACAGCTTGTAACTCAATTATTCCATTTACACTAATCTAAGTTCTGCCACATGGCTGGTTAGTTACCTCTCCTTCCTTCCTGGCCTACTTCTTTCTCTCTGTCTAGCTGGATGAGTCTCTCTCTCTCTCTCTCTCTCCTCTCTCTCCTCTCTCTCCTCTCTCTCCTCTCTCTCCTCTCTCTTTGCTTCTCTCCCCAGAAGTCCTACCTTACTATTTTGCCATTTGCTATACACCATAGGCTTTTTATTTTAACCAATCAAAAGTTGCCTTAGCAGCAAGGACAGAGACACATCTTTCTACAATGTCCAGAAGCATCACTCTGACAGCTGTTGGGTTTTTGGGGGGGGGGGGGTGGGTATGTGTTTTCTTTATTTTGATTGGTAGGCTCTATGCATCTCATGCCAACTTATACATAGAAATAGGATTCCCATCAGAATATTTTCCCTAAGAGTTCATTTGGAGAAGACAGTTTATTGTATGGCACATGCACACCAAACCAATTCAGGTCAGGTTGGCCCTTTGCACTTAGTTCACTGGATGTACCCCAGTGTATGTTTGAATAAAAACAGGTAATTATCAAGGGGTTGCTAAGGAAAACAACTACCCCCATTGTTTGAAGCAAACATACAAGTAGCACAAAACACATGGAGATCCTGGACTGCTAATGGGCTGCTGAGTGCTTTGTTTGAAGAAGGGTGTGTGTTTGCTTGTAGTACAAGTAGCTAAAGGTTCCAGGATGCCAAGTGGTTAGAATAGGGCTGTGTGCATAACCCAAGGTAACTGGGATCTGAGAGTCCCAAGCTCTTTCCTCTGCCTGCCTCAAAACACTCCAATCCTTAGAAATAGGGGATGCACCAAGTCATTAAGGAATTGGCACTTTAAAAAGAAAACTAATAAGCTAGGAAAAAAATCATCACATAAAAGTAGAAAAACAATATTAAGAAAATTTAAAAACTTTTTCTTTATGTTTAAGATCCCAGGCTTAGAAACTCTTGAAGTTTAAGGAGTTGTTTTGGAAAATATGGGGAAAAAAAAAAAGGATGGCAGGATGATCTGTGCAGTGCAATGAGTAATGAAATTCTGGGATTTGTTTTTTTCCTGTGACAAGAACAATGACAGTAAAATACCATGTCCATCCAGTGACCCCTTACGGGTGACCTTCACATAATAAGGCTCAATCAGGTGCCAATGAGTCGAAGTCTGGCTTTTCATTTAATAGGCTAAGAAACTCAACTTCCTCGGATCTGAATAATTAACTATGTCATATTCAAATTGTACAGAAGCACTGTCTGTTAACACGTTCATTCGTACAGAGTCTAATTACTGCCACGAAGCAGAGACTCACGCTGGATGGCTCGGCACAGTATATTCTCAAGAGGAGGATTCCGCTTGGTATAAATGTAGATGATAGCTTTGGAGGCATGAAATAAAACATGGGATGATTAGAAATTTAGAGACAATATTCTTAATTGACTCCTATCAAGACTTTTAGAGACAATGCCATACCAGTGAGATCCTACTTCAGTTACCATGTCTCACACTTGAGGGAGAACAAGACACACTGGCCAAGCAGGAAGGAAAATCTTCTAAAAACACCCCTCTTCAACTATTTCTATAAAAGCTGCGGGTATTTTTTTCTGTTCTGTAAGCCAGCGTGCCAATATGATGTGATCAAATAAGCAAGAACATTTGAAACATAAGGTCTCAAAATCAAAGAACTAACTGTGCCTTCCTGCGGAGTCCCCTTCTTGCTATTGGAAAAGATCAAATCGGAATTAATCCGCTGTGCATTTTGCCATATGAAAGGAACTTATAGTTTAAAGTGATAAGAATATTACATGAATGGATTTTTTTAAATATTGCTGTTTTGCTGTTTTTTTAAACTTGGATTGGATATTGGTGCTCAGAAGTCTTGATAGGAGTCAATTAAGAATATTTATTGGATCTTAAACTGAGGACTTTCTTGGTGAGTCTGACAGTGAGGAGCAGGAAATGCAGATGTTTCCTCTTAGTGCCAAGCAAACATTAAAAAAAATATATTTCCCAGTGACCCATGCCAGCAATTATTCACTCGCAGTGGCCCTTGTAATTGCCAAGGGAAATTTTCCCCATATATATGCCTGGATCCTTTCTTGTGCTTCCAAAGCTTCGTAGCAAACACTAAATATAAATGTTCTTGAAGATCTCTCCGGGGTGAATCTGGTGCTAAGATTGGGGCTAAGCATAGACAAGATTAAGTAAGCATGAACAACAAATCAGTATGGTAGCATCGGGCTCCTCTGTGCTGTCCACACCCCTGACCTCACAGGACAGGAAGTTTGGACTTTATGGTTGGAAACACACTCAGGTGTGGCTCTGATCCCCGTGCTATAGCCATTGCTGTGTCATTTCCTCTGAGCAAAGGCAGCATTTAGAAGGATGGGTTACAGGGTTCCCCAGCTTTGTTGTTGGTCCAAGATATTTTCACGTTCAGTTATATCTGTGCAGTGCATGTTTAATGAAGTTGACAGCATTTGTAAACAATTCTAGTTGGTGATGAAATGGAAATGATTTATTTTGAGAAGTTTATGGAAAAAGGAAACAATTTGCATTTTGTTAAAGGCCGTTCCACTCTGATAGGTGAAGAGATTTTACATTTGCCATGCCCATAATTATTAACACCTGTTGCTAAGAGTATTTACATTTATTTATAAAAGATTTACACAGTTTTGAGAAAATTTATCAAGTACTGTCTGGTTTTTACTTAGAAATGAATCATGAAACATTTGCATTCTAATGGTTTAAAGAACAGGATGTGCCTCATAGTTTCGGAACCAAGGATTGTTATTTTATGGGCAAATGAATGAAGACTGGGAAAAAACAGTTTGTTCTCCATTCTTGTGTCATATGACAGAACAGGAATGTAATGAGTGTTAGTTGCTTGGGGTACTGCTAAGTCACTCTCATGCTCCTTAGTGTTCATGTGTGTGCTAAGTTCCCATTAGAGTTTTAATCAATGGTCCATTGCTGTGAAGAGACACCCTGACTATAGCCACTCTTATAAATGAAAACATTTTACTGGGGCTGGTTTACAGTTATTAGCTTTAGACTGTTATCATCAAAGGAGGTAGGCATGGTACTGAAGAAAAGCTGACAATTCTACATCCAGAACTACAGGCAGCAGGCAGAAAAAGAGAGAGGGAGAGAGAGAGAGAGAGAGAGAGAGAGAGAGAGAGAGAGAGAGAGAGCACCTGACTTGAGCATTTGAAATCTCAAAGCCCACCCCCAGTGACACACTTCCTCCAAAATGGTGACACCTACTCCAACCAGGCCACACCTCCTAATGCCATTCCATGAACATCCAAGCAAATGAGTCACAGGGAAATTTTCTATTCAAATTACTAAAGGTATCTTGTGGGTTGGAGGTTTGGTTTATAGTTCATGGGTATTGAAAAGTGCTGTGTAATCCCATGGGTAATCCTAGTAGGATTCCTTAGGTCTTTGAGAGCATGAAATAGAAGCCTTCATGGTTCCTGAGAGACCCTGTAATCCTCAGAAGGTGATGTTGTAAGAAAGAGCTGCTGCCAGTCCCTGCTGCCCCTGTTGCCCCTGCCTCCCTTCCTAGCCTGGTTACGTCTCCCACCCATGCTGGCCCTCTGTCCCTGCCATCGCTACCCACCACGACAACAATGTGACACACTGGAGAACTCAGCTGACTGTATCACCATCCCCTTGACCTTCCCAAGCTGTGAGTCTGTGTCAGGTATTTCATTAGCATAGGACTAAACTAAAAGAGAAAACAAATGAACAAGAATTGGGCCTTTATTCCCACGGAGCTGTCAGATGCAATACTATTTTTTCTGTAAGCAAAGCAGACATCTCTGTGACTCAGGGAGACCCGTCTGGACTTAGCCCTTCGACCCACCTCATGTATCACCATGAGTTATGCACGGTAGAACTCAGGGAATGTCCTGAAATTCTAAAAGAATGTGGAAAGCTGAGGCAGGATGGGCAGAAACTAAATCTATGGGCAACTTATGATTCAAATACCAGACTGAACTTAAATCAAAGGCCAGAGAATGATGGTGACTCCCCTTCTGGAGCTATGGAACATCAATAGTATTTTTCCTGCTGGATGTAAGTTGTACCAAGTAAACAGAGTAGAAGATGAGCCCAACTGAAAACTTCCCCTGAAGGCTGGGATCCCAGCTGAGAAAACAGCCTAATTAGCATGGAAAGTTAGATTATGCTGCTACCAGTACTGTGCTAGCAACCAGGAGAGGTGACTGACACAAAAGATCTAGTGTTGATGAATTTTTTGTCTACTGTAATTCAGTGAGAACTTCACCAAATTAGGATGTAGCTGGAGAAGAGAATAGGCTTCTCCACTACTCAGGGATTAGTGCCAAAATAAACTGGAAATACCAGTAACTTAAGAGGACACAATTGTCTTATCTTGCTCATGCTGATGTAAAGTACTGTTGAGAATGGAGAGTTCCATCCACTCCACATTGTCACTCTGGAACCCAGTCCCCATGAGTAGAGATGGATGACTTCTCACAACATCAAGTCAGAGGAATGAAACACAGAGTGGAATTCACACCGGTTCTTCTTTGTACTGTTATAAAAGTGAAGTGTGAAAAATTCCTGAATAGAACAGCAATGGCTTGTGCTGTAAGATCGAGAATTGACAAATGGGACCTCATGAAACTGCAAAGCTTCTGCAAGGCAAAAGACAACGTCAATAAGACAAAAAGGCCACCAACAGATTGGGAAAGGATCTTTATCTATCCTAAATCCGATAGGGGACTAATATCCAATATATATAAAGAACTCAAGAAGGTGGACTCCAGAAAATCAAATAACCCCATTAAAAATGGGGCTCAGAGCTAAACTAAGAATTCTCACCTGAGGAATACCGAATGGCTGAGAAGCACCTGAAAAAATGCTCAGCATCCTTAATCATCAGAGAAATGCAAATCAAAACAACCCTGAGATTCCATCTCACACCAGTCAGAATGTCTAAGATCAAAAATTTAGGTGACAGCAGATGCTGGCGAGGATGTGGAGAAAGAGGAACACTCCTCCATTGTTGGTGGGATTGCAAGCTTGTACAACCACTCTGGAAATCAGTCTGGCGATTCCTCAGAAAATTGGACATAGTACTAACAGAGGATCCCGCAATACCTCTCCTGGCCATATATCCAGAAGATGTCCCAACCGGTAAGAAGGACACATGCTCCACTATGTTCATAGTAGCCTTATTTATAATAGCCAGAATCTGGAAAGAACCCAGATGCCCCTCAACAGAGGAATGGATACAAAAAAATGTGGTACATTTACACAATGGAGTACTACTCTGCTATTAAAAAGAATGAATTTATGAAATTCCTAGGCAAATGGTTGAACCTGGAGGGCATCATCTTGAGTGAGGTAACACAATCACAAAAGAACTCAAATGATATGTACTCACTGATAAGTGGATATTAGCCCAGAAACTTAGTATACCCGAGATATAAGAGACAATTTGTAAAACACATGAAACTGAAGAAGAACGAAGACCAAAGTGTGGACACTTTGCCCCTTCTTAGAATTGGAAACAATCACCCATGGAAGGAGTTACAGAGACAAAGTTTGGAGTTGAGACAAAAGGATGGACCATCTAGAGACTGCCATATCCAGGGATCCATCCCATAATTAGCCTCCAAACGATGACACCATTGCATATACTAGCAAGATTTTATCGAAAGGACCCAGATGTAGCTGTCTCTTGTGAGACTATGCCAGGGCCTAGCAAACACAGAAGTGGATGCTCACAGTCAGCTATTGGATGGATCACAGGGCCCCAAATGGAGGAGCTTGAGAAAGTACCCAAGGAGCTAAAGAGATCTGCAACCCTGTAGGTGCAACAACATTATGAACTAACCAGTACCCCGGAGCTCTTGACTCTAGCTGCATATGTATCAAAAGATGGCCTAGTAAGCCATCACTGGAAAGAGAGGCCCATTGGGCATGCAAACTTTATATGCCCCAGTACAGGGGAACCCCAGGGCCAAAAAGTGGGAATGGGTGGGTAGAGGAGTGGGGTGGAGGGTATGGGCAACTTTTGGGATAGCATTGGAAATGTAATTGAGGAAAATACCTAATTAAAAAAAAAAAGTGAAGTGTGTTCTGACCAGTAAGTGACAAGGCTGAGAGTGTAGAACTTCGTCTAATCTGCAAAATCTTTTCACAGAGCACCAGTCTAAGGTACAGTCCAAGATAAAAACCAAACTAAACTATCAGTAGGCATAGACTAATTTAATAGTCACAATTGTGAGAAAACAACCCTACTTTGAATATTTGCTTATCATTCTGGAAGCAACTCTTCCATAAGCCACCCATATGGGATTGAAATGATCAGCACAGGACACTCTACTTCCAACTCTAAATTCACATTTCTGTGAATACCAAAGAGCTAGCTGTACTTGCAGTTTGCTTTCATCATTGGGAATGAAAAAACAAAACAAAACAAAACACACACATACATACACACACACACATACACAAAGGAAAAACTGACACATTTTTGCAGAACTTCAATTGATCTGGAACTTGAAAGAGGAGAAAGAAATCCCTCATCATGACTTTAACTGGCTGAGCTGAACTTGACCTTTGGTTACTACAAAATGGCTAAAGAGAAGAAAATCCAACGAGGGTATCTGGGAACCTGAGAGCAACTGGTAGCTAGAAGAGGACATCAGATTGCCCCTGGAACTGGAGTTACATGTGATTTTTAGTGCAGAGAACCATATCAAGGTTGTCTGCACGTGCAAGGGGTGCTCTAAATCCCTGAGGCATGTGTCCAGCACTAAATCTCACACTTGTACATGGAGGAATTCAACAATTTTAAAAGATGTCAACTGACATGAAAAACTTTTTTCCCTAAAATGCTATTTTTGCAACCAAAATTAAGACATATGGGCAGAAATATCAGACACGGGGTGACATGCTGGTAATAGTTGACCCAAATAGGAATAAGTTGAATAAAGTTGTTATAAAATTTACCCTTTTGTGATAGGCATTTTGTCTGTGATGAAATACAACATTAATGCTCTATCACTTTGGGGTACTGAGGTAAATGATTCAGAGTCAATTTTTGAAAATGTATACATGAGAAAGTATTACTTCTTAGAAAAACATTACCTTTTCTATTAGTATGATATACATAATCATTAGGAAATACTGCTATGGCTTAGTTTTGTATGGGTAGATTCAATTTGTGGCAGAGTTTTACCAGGGTTATAAACACAGGTAAGGGTTCAGGAATGGTTGCTGAACCTTTCGAAACAGGAGATTGGATTGACTCACGGCGAAGAACGTTCCAGTCATTCCATCTGTTGACAGATGGCTCTGTGCTTGCATCAGAGGATTTGTATCCTTGCACTGAAATAAATATAGATCTCATGCCTGAACTATTGCTTTCATAACACCCCACATTCATGCCTCTCTGCACCAATAGAGTCATGTAAACTTAGGGAATCAGTGTGAGCCTAAAAGACCATCTCAATGTGTTAAGTAAGCAGGGATGGATAGTTAGATAAGGTGACAGAGAATGGCTTTGGAAACTTGTCACAATTCCCGATTCTCACCTGAGTAATACCGAACCAGCACCAGATAGGCCACCTTAATTCAACTCACAGAACGTAAATGAAGGAGATACTCCTGTTGGCGGCATCAGTTTGGCCCAATTGCTAACTTCTTTACCATGGTTGGTCATGTTGACTCAGTAGGAGGGGGAATTAATCTTTCCTATCATGAGTCTAAAAGTCTCTGAAGTTGTAGTTCTGTTCCCAGTGGCTACGAGAAATTAGCCAATTCTTATCTCCAGTATCAAGCACCAGGCCCCATCTCCACTGAGAACACCTGACATTCTGAACACAGTAAAGCAGAGCACAGAGCAAACTTCTAAAAATAATGGTTCATGCTTTGTAACTTCTCTTCTCAGATCTTTGTGACGGTCAACATCTATTTATTTCTAAGTCAGCTTTATCACTCTGAAATAATGTCTCCTCTAGGATCCTAACAACATGAAGTCAATCCAATCTCCTGTTTCGAAAGGTTCAGCAACCATTCCTGAATCCTTACCTGTGTTTATAACCCTGGTAAAACTCTGCCACAAATTGAATCTTCCCACACAAACCTGAGCCATAGCAGTATTTCCTAATGGTTATGTATGCTACCTTAGCCTAACAAGTCTAGAAACCAAGGTCAGGTTTCTTTTCTTGTTCTAATTATTTCTGTAGGCACTGTGAAATGACCCCCCAGAATCTCACTTCCTTTACTATACAGCATTAGAGAGAGGCACAAATTCATCCTCATTTCCCCAGGGCGAATCTAGGCCCTTAGAGGACAAGTATGTCAGCCCGTGAGGACAGCACTTAAGGAGGGCAAGGATTTGAAATCCGCCAGTTTGTGAGATCGTCACTTTGCTTTGCAGCCACTTTAGAAGATTATCTTATGCAGCATGAAGAGATGGCAGAGAGGATAGAGAAATTTTTTACTTGTGGCTTTAATAATGGTGCCACCTCAATAAATCTTCTCAGAGGCACACAGGTTGAGAGAAGTCACCATGGTTACAGTCTTGACATTCAATGTCTCCAGAGACAGTGATGTCACAGGCAGCCCTGGGTGTGTGATTCAGTTGAACTCTGAGATGGTTCTTATGTGACCTCATTTACAACAGCATCCTTTTCTTTTACACTCTGGATTAAAGTCTAGAGTGATTTGTGAGCAAAACAAATACAAACACACTTTCTTCTCTCAGGATGGAAGAATTTTGTTCATGTCACCTGTTTTCTTTTATCAAACTATTCTTAAAACACATACTACAAAATGATTTAAACCTTCAAGCTGTTAAGAACACCAAATATTTGGTAATGCCTGTGTAAATGTATGTCCTAAGTATTAAATTTTAAAAGTATTTACTCAAACAAAAATTGAAGGGCAGGGGACATTCTCTTGTGGTTTAAAGACAGAAATCAGATGTGTTAGTTCCAGAAACACATTTAAAATCTCTCATATTATCATTTGTTTATGTACATGTGCACATGTGTAGAAGTCATTGGAAAATTTGTAGGAGTCCATTATCTCTTTCACCATGTCTGTCCCGGAGACAGAACACAGGTCATTGCCCTTGGCCACAAACACCTCCACCCACCAAGTTGTCTTAATGGCTTCAGAAAAACTTTTGAAAAGAAAAATAAATGAATATAAGATTCAAGCCACACTTTATGTTTTCTAAGAGCTTTAATGCAGAGTGTCAAGGCACCCCCAACCCAGGAAGGCTTTGCCTCATTGGCCTCTCTCTTCTGGATCCTTGCAGTTTTGATTAAGCTTCAGTCTCACTTACTAAAGTAAAGCTGGCTGACTTTACTAAATTGATTTGCTTGTGGGTGTTGTTGTTGTTTGGGTTGGTTGGTTGATTTTTGGGTGTCTTGTTTTGTTATTTTTGTGGCCTCAGGATTTTTGTGTTTATTTGTCTGTTCCTTTCTTTTCCAGCATGTGGTCCTCTGTCTTCTAAACAGCTTGCGTACAGGGTGGTGTGATAGCTCAGTGGATAAAGTGTTGTTTGCAAAAGCATGAGGACCCATGTTTTGAGACAGCTGTGGCCATGTGTGTGTACACCTGGTGCTTGGGATTGAAGACAGACAAATCCAGAAGTTCGTCGAAGAAGAAGAGACATCAACCTCTGATTTTTCCACTTTCTCCTCACATCTACATGAGTGACCACACCCATACCCATTGGTTCATACACATACATGTAGCCCAGGTGCATGTGTGCTCGTGCACGCACACACACACACACAATGAAAATCAAGTCACAAAACATGTAAAAGTAACTTGACCATTTATCAGGAGTAAGTCCTCCTGGAGTGCATGTCTGGTGCCCTTAATGAAAACCATGGCAATCATGCTGAGAGTCTCAAACATTAATACTCAAATTCCCCCTGCACCCCTCCCCCACGAAGAACAACAGCAAGTGGGAAGTGAGACACCATGTTTCACCCTGTTCTCACAGGGCCACATCCCACTCTGTTCCCGGAAAATGCCTGGGTCATCTAACCACATGATCTGCCATCCTTGTACCCTCTGGGCTGTGCCTACTGAAAGGGACACCCAATGGCATTCTGATTTGTGAAAAATCAATCTTACTTATATATACAAGATTAAAATTAAAAACTGAGCTCTTGGGAGACTAGATAGTGGTCAGGATAAAACCAGCAATGTTTTTAAGTGGTCTGAGCCAACGATCTGTTCTCACCACACTTCTATGGAGGAGTCCTTCCCTGAGTGATGTCTCAAGGAAACAGATGGTCTCCTTAGAAATGGGTGAAGGTCTAATTTTATGGTTTAGTGTGTAAGAATCCATTAGCATCCTCCTCTAGTAAGCCTGTACCTAAACGTATATGAAAGATTAATTGGTTGGGATGTGAAATCTGTGACTGCGGAATTCAGGAATCTTCTGACTCCATTCTTCACACAAGCACTGTGTTCAGGGGTCGGGCTGTGCAACCATCCTGTATAAAGCAGTCATCACTAAGAGCAAAGAGGCTACTGGTTGGTGTTTGGTCCTACAGAACACACAGTTCGGAACATCACCAATGCCCTATGACAGCTGATGCCACCTAGGCCATCCCAGGCAGATTCCTTATACCTATAATATAGTGATTTTTTTTCTTATGCCTCATAAAAATCTAATAAAAACCAGGAATATCGGGTGGGGATATAACTTGGTGGTGGTACACTTTTCTGACATGAATTCAGTCTGCAGCAACAAAAGGGAAGGGTGGCCTCAGAACCAGAAGTGAGCAGGAGCTTGTCTTAAATCTGTGTTTACTTCTGTTAGAAATGTCTTACTCTGTAGACCAGGCTGGCCTCGAACTCAGAAATCCACCTGCCTCTGCCTCCCAAGTGCTGGGATTAAAGCATGAGCCATCACTGGCCGGCTAACATTTACACAATGGAGTACTACTCAGCTATTAAAAAGAATGAATTTATGAAATTCCTAGGCAAATGGATGGACATGGAGGGCATCATCCTGAGTGAGGTAACACAATCACAAAAGAACTCACATGATATGTACTCACTGATAAGTGGATATTAGCCCAGACACTTAGAATACCCAAGGTACAAGATACAATTTGCAAAACACATGAAAATCAAGAAGAACGAAAACCAAAGTGTGGACACTTTGCCCCTTCTTAGAATTGAGATCAAAACACCGGTGGTGGAAGAAGTTACTGAGACAAAGTTTGGAGCTGAGACGAAAGGATGGACCATCTAGAGACTACCATACCCGGGGATCCATCCTATAATCAGCCTCCAAACATTGACACCATTGCACACACTAGCAAGATTTTGCTGAAAGGACCCTAATATAGCTGTCTCTTGTGAGGCTATGCCGGGGGCCTAGCAAACACAGAAATGGATGCTCACAGTCAGCTATTGGATGGATCACAGGGCCCCCAATGGAGGAGCTAGAGAAAGTATCCAAGGAGCTAAAGGGAACTGCAACTCTATAGGTGGAACAACAATATGAACTAACCAGTGCCCCCCGGAGCTCGTGTCTCTAGCTGCATATGAATCAGAAGATGGTCTAGTCAGCCATCAGTGGAAAGAGAGGCCCATTGGTCGTGCAAACTTTATATGCCTCAGTACAGGGGAATGCCAGGGCCAAGAAGTGGGAGGGGGAGGGGGAGAGGAGTGGGGGGGTATGGGGGACTTTTGGAATAGCAGTGGAAATGTAAATGAAGAAAATATCTAATAAAAATATTTAAAAAGAAAGAAAGAAATGTCTTGAAAACCTCTCTGGGCAGTAATAAGAGGCCAGCTTACTTCCTCAAGAGCAGAACGTGATCCAGTTCATACTTGTATTTGCCTCTAGAAGGTGGTCTTCACTGACTTGGCTTATGAGTTGAGAAGAGAGAAGAAATGCAATTCCTTGTGGATTTTGTACTCAAATCCAGACCTTGGGAAGTCACAGCCTTTTCAGCCGACCTGGGGGGCTACTTGGTGAGGTCTCTTTACAGCTTCTCTAAAATGCACTTTCAAAACAAAAGTTAGAAAGCTCTCTGGCCCTTTCTCAAGAAGGGTCTCTTCCTGTTCAAATCCCATCCTGACCTTTTTGTTGAAGAAGAGTAAAATAATGCAGTAACAAAAACACAAGTGGCTGCCAAAGGAAGAGAGAGGAAAAAAAAAGAAGTTCCTGTAAGGGGCTGAAACAATAAATCTCCTCTCTGCTGACCTCCCAAAGGGAGTGCGTGTATTTCCTCTAGTTCTTTATCAGAATCCCCAAAATAAGTAGGAATGGGCAGCGTCTGCTCACAGTCAGTACACCTTTCCCATTTGCTAATACGGCCTGGCCAGGCTGAGAGGAATCCTTCCCTGCCTTACCCTGGACAGTGAAGCCACTGAGACCATCGGTAGGCACCATGCGGCTGCTTCAAGCGACTGTTCTTTTCTTCCTTTTGTCCAACAGTCTCTGCCACAGTGAGGACGGCAAAGGTACGGTCCTCTTATCTTTTCTGATGGTGTGGGTGAGCTGCTAGGCTCAGTTGATCCTCGGGGGCTTCTCTGATGAGTTGCTGCTTGATTGGCTGAACAGGGTACACAGAGTTAAGTTTGAAAGAGGCGGAGGAGGCAGTGCCACAAGTAGAGAGTTCGTTTCCACTGAAGGGAAATGTTTGCTGGTGTGAGGGCCTGAAAGTGTGTTAAATGGATTCGGAGAACGTCTCAGGAAATGTGTTAACTTTTTAGGGACTAAAAATAGAATTTTGACTTAAAATGTGCTAGTTTAAAACAACGACAAACAAACAAAATTATGGTCTTTTCCGTCATCGGCCCAGAATAATAGTGGATGGGGTAAGAGTGAAAGTCCATCACTGGAAACAGTGCTACCAAAGTCTCCAACAGTACAGCTCTCTTTCAGCTCTGGTAGGTAAAACTCCGTGCAGAAGTGAATGGTGATTCACCATTAGGCGAACACTAGCATCTTAGGGGACTGGGTAAGTGGCCATTGAAATGTATCTACTTTTGTTACAGAAATATATGCACACACAAACATAATTACATAATATTTTGTGTAACTTTCAGAACAAGCCAAACCCACCACCTATGCAGGTAAAACAAACAAACAAACAAACAAACAAACAAACAGATGCATGTTACCCTGAGTTAATGGGCAGTTGAGACAATGTTCACTTTTATTTCTAACTATTCTTAAGTAATACGAAATAAACCACAGTTAAATGTAATAGCTTATTAGGGTCCTGTGCTGGGTAAGGAGAAGAACATAAAAATGAATAAGGTGATTTCCTTGCCCACAGTGGTAAATGTACTATTGAGAGAAAGACGTGAGTGATTCTAGTATTAGACAGATTTAATAAGTATGAAAGCTAAAATGCACGCTACCCAAAGAAGCATTTGGGAAAGATTTGCTCTGACTCTAGGGGACGGGCGGCGTGCACTGTGAGAGGGTATGTGTTTGTGTGTGTGTGTGTGTGTGGGGGGGGGGGGAAGTAATCCAGAAAACTCAGTTCTAATTTTATTTGCCTGTCTCTTTTTCCAAAATTTACTGCCTAAAAGATTTTAATTTATAAAAACAATCAAACGTAGAAAATAATAAAAATCACTGGTCCAACTTGAGTTTACATTTTGCCAGTAATTTTTAAAAATACTGTTATAAACTGAGGATAAGTCTGAAGCATCATACAGTCTCCTATCCTGCATTTCTCCAGAAAGTTATAAGAGAGACTGAGAACTTGGGGTTTTACAAAAGTGCCCATGAGACTGACGACCTGCTTCTAAGTTACTCTTCAGTATGTCTTAGAACAGTTGAAAATGTCAACTCTACGACTTACTGCTCAAAATCGTGTGCCTCGTTAATATCAACTCTGAGAGCCCAAGCTGAGGCTCTTCACCATTGGGATCTACACACCTTAGACTGTGCAGCAGGCTGCCAGCACTTTTTAAATGCTGACTGGACTGCACATCCTGCAAACAAAGAGGAAGAGGGCCAGGGGACTTGTCTCCCTCCTGGGACTGTAAGAAAGAAGCTACCAAGGAGGACTACACAGAATGGCCCACAGATGTTTTCTTTTCTTTTCTTTTTTTTTGGGGGGGGGGGTTGTTTTTTTCAAGACAGGGTTTCTCTGTATAGCCCTGGCTGTCCTGGAACTCACTTTGTAGACCAGGCTGGCCTCCAACTCAGAAATCCGCCTGCCTCTGCCTCCCAAGTGCTGGGATTAAAAGCGTGGGCCACCACCGCCCAACCACAGGGCCCACAGGTGTTTTCTACTGGATCATTTAGGGAAAACACCAGCCTCCTCTAGCTCACTGGTCAAGGGTCCACTCTTGCTTTAAGAGTGGCAGCTTTCTAATGAGTTGTTAGCCCGTGCTGGAAAATTTCTCACTTGGGCAGTGAAAATATTTAAACAATATTTCCTTCACATCTGCCAACAAGCCTGCTTGATAACTTGAAGCCTGTATCTGGTGTGGGGGAAAAAGGGAGGGAGGGAGGGAGAGAGGGAGGGAGGGAGGGAGGGAGGAGGAAGGAGGAGGAGGAGGAAGGAGGCTGGGAGGAAGAGGCAGGAGAAGGTATGAATGGGGGAGAAAGAGGGAGATGGAGGGAAGGAGGGAGAGAGAGAGACAGAGAGAGAGAGAGAGAGAGAGAGAGAGAGAGAGAGGGAGAGAGAGAGAGAGAGAGAGAGAGAGAGAGAGAGAGAGAGAGAGAGAGAGAGAGAGGCTGATCGTAGAAAAGGAAGTTGGGCCTGAGCACCACCGATTGACCCTTGAGAGTGGCCTGGGTGGGACAGAGAGACTTTCCTGTCCACATGGAAGACTTTGATGCACCTGGCTTTGCCAGTGGATGTTTCCTTCGCAGATTGGGCACAGGAAATGAAGCATTTCCTAAGTTCACCTAGTCAGTTCTTTCCTTAACTCCCTGTTCGAGGAGGACATTGAGTTCAGAGCTTCATGGGCCCCTCACGGTTAGGATGATAAACAAATTTATCTGCAGAGTCAATTACTGGGGTTTGGGAGGGAGAGATTTTCGCTCTAAAATTCAGACTGTCAAGTAAGTACATGCTTTTTTTTTTTTTTTTTATCTGAAATTGACTTCTAAATATGATTTTTTTTTCCTGAGAAATTGAGTACTTCCCCTTCCGGTGTTTTTGTCAATCTCGGGTTTAAACATGATCTAGGCAACGAGACTGTTGTTGAAATCCAGAGACTATCTGCATGACAGCAAGAAGTTTTTGTTGTTAGGATGCTGTTCTAAGACTTTGCAGTGTTCAGCTTGGAGAGCTGCCCTATAGAACTGTGTCGCAGAGGTTCCTGAAGGGGACTGCTACTCTTCCTGAGGTCTTCTAAGTTGTACTTAAAACTGAACAGTCACTCCAATGGTTTGTAAGTCTAGAGGGGTGAGGTTTCTGAGTCTGAGACTCAGAGATGCTAAATGAAGATTCCAAGAAAATGGACAACTAGGACACACACACACACACACACACACACACACACCACACATACACACACACACACACACACACACACACACACACACACCACACACACACCACACACACACACCACACACACACACACACACACACACACACACCACACACACACACACACACACACACACAGACACATGTTTCCCTCTAACATTTTCTTTTTAATAGGATAGGTAGAAACAGGACACTAAATAATAATATCAGAAAGATTTAATTGCTACGAGGAATTCATTTGTAGTGACAATACTCAATTTTATAAAACAAAAAATTGATTGAACACACTATAAGAAGACACCGTGCTACATCCAGTGACTTTATGGAAACTAATAGGAGCCATTCCCCAGGTTAGATAGAGTGAGAAGAGACAGAAGCAGGTAACATGAATTCTGCTGTGTTATAAATCTTAAGGAATAAGTAAAGAGCAGTATAAAAAATTCACTAGTTGCTTAATCTGGTATGTTGGGAAAATAAGAATGTGACAAACATTACAACTTGAAATCAGGAGGTTCAAGGTGAATATAGAATGTTTCAAAATAGGGGCATTGTAAAAACATCAGTGTATTCTAGTCTAGAAATAGAAGGTAGCCATATTTTGAACATGGCTGCCTACTAGAAAGCAGAGTGCAAAGAATAGTATCAGGAGATGTTAAATGGCAACATGAGAAAAAGAGATGACTATCCCTGGAGGTAGCTCAAGATGAGGCAGATTCCAAACTTGTATAAAGCTCTGGGTTCAAGTCCCACGCTTCCAAATAAATAGGAAAGAAATATTGACTCTTATAGTTGACAATTAAGACCTGTAGCAGTTGCTTGAGATGGGGTTTTATCATCCTAGTTATAAACCAGGAGGATCAATATGTCAGCAGAATATTGATTAAACTATTGGGGTCAGGAGAGATAAAAGACCAAGAAGCCAATTTACAAGTCACTAAGTCTGAAAGTCTACCATTGAGTTGTAAAAATGGGTCTAGGGAAGGCTGCACAGATGTAGAGTACATGTAATTCATTGTATCCTCTTTTTACTGCTGATGAGAGACAATCTAAGACAGGGTTGTGTGAATGCTAGAATTGGGCAAATGGTTTCAGAGCAGAGACCAGGAAAGATCCAAAGAGATTGTTTAGGAAAAATACTGGTGCTACGACAGCAAGCTTCAATCCTGGGGAGGCATGTGGCTGGGATGTGCCAGGAGCTGGAGATACTGTTGAAAGGTAAAGCACTCCTTAGCTCTCTGTTCAAAGGTTAATAACCTCATGGTGACAATAGCATGGATACTCAATTTCCCTCTTGTCTGGGTGCCCATGCTTTGCACTCTGCAAGGTTCCATGATAGTTATTCATTGGAACATCATACTTCTTACTCCACACTGCAAGCACCGTACAGTTGCCAGTAACTGTATATATACTGTATATAAAAATAATATAATAAACAAATAATACAAATATAATACACAGTACAATAACTATGAATAAAATAATAAACAAATAGTATAAAATAGTTATAGGAATTTGCTTAGTCCTTCTACTGAGCTTAATTTTCGTCCATATTTCTTACTTGGAATAAGCAATCTGCTATAGTAATTCAATGTGGAGAAAATGCAATGCGAACAGTATTTGGCCCACAGGGTGTTTGTTTACCATCCTTCCCTCTGTGACTCATTTTAAAATGGTCTTTACCTAAAACTAAAAGTGATCGATCATATGTCATTAATGTGTGAAATACTTTCTGGATATTCATAACATTTTCTTCAACAAACTCTCTTCTCATTTTATTTTAGAGATCACAAGGATCCAGAAAATTGAGATAATATTAGTACTTGATGGTTTCAGAAACTAATCTGTTAGATAACAGTCATTTCCCTTTTGGTCCCAAGCTTCAGGTAAATATTTTAATTTATGAATCATGTTATGATTCAAGTTACTAATATTTTTTCATTAGTAATCAATTTCCAATGGGCTCTTTAATAATTTGAAATGAACATTTCTAAGCATTGATTTCCAAAGTAAGAATTTTACTGGGACATAAAATTCCTGTATCATCTCTTTTCTTCCTTCTGAATTCCTAGGGCCATTATGGTTTTATTGAGTCAGACAGTGATGTCTTGGAGTGTGAAATCTCTCAGAAGAAAAACTTAGAAGTTCAATTGGTTGGGGGGGACTCTACACACCACAGCCCATGACAGAAGAATAAACACAAGAAAATTAGTGTTCCAGTAACATCTAATAGGGCCAATTAAAAAGCTCCTCTTCTGAGATTTTTGTACCCCGCAGACAGCTGTATCAGTAGACATAATAACTGTTCCCTAAATAGAAGCAGGTACTGTGTGAGAATTAGACACCTGGTTGCTGTTCCTCACATCTTTCCTGGCCATGAGAACTCCAGCCGTTGCTGTGGCAGCCATCTGTACACAGGTGCAGACAAACAGTATTCTCCTTCACTTCCATGACTCTATTTTGCTTTATGTCTGGTGCTATTCTGATACTAACATATGTTTCAGAATCCTACCTGATTATTTTTAAAGCTTTGAAATTTAGTACAGTAGCATTAGCCTCCCACAAGACATCAATCTGATGAAGCAGGAAGGACATGTGTGAGAATGCTTCCTCCTTTCCCATTCCCATCTCCCCAGCCCAGTAATTTCTGCTTGCTTGCTTCCTTCCTTTCTTTCCTTCCTCCCTCCCTCTCTCTCTCTCTCTCTCTCTATCTTTCTTCCTTCCTTTCTTTCTTTCTTTCTTTCTTTCTTTCTTTCTTTCTTTCTTTCTTTCTTTCTTCCTTCCTTCCTTCCTTCCTTCCTTTCTTTCTTTCTTTCTTTCTTTCTTTCTTTCTTTCTTTCTTTCTTTGTGTGTGTTTGTGTATGTGCACATGCGTGTGTACATGCATGCATTCATGTGTGTGAGCATGTGTGTAGTTTGTCAGGAGATTCCTGTCCATGTGTGTATGCATAGGAGAGATAGTTCAATGCTAGGTATCTTCCTCAGCGGTTAGTTTATCACCTAATTTCAGGAGACAGCTCCTTTCAATAAACACAGAGCTCAGTGATTCAGCCTATAAGTTCAAAGGATCTTGTCTCTAAATTCCTCATGCTGAAATTACAGATATGCACCTTTTTTTTTTTTTGAGGGTTGGGGTAAGATCTGAACTCAGGTTCTTAAGCACTTTGCCCAACTGAGCCACGTCCCCGGCCCAGTACTTTCCTTTTCTTCCAGAATTCAATACTTTTTCACTTTGCCAGAGTCACTGCTCTGGCCCCCACTCTGTTCTGTCTTGCCATCACAGTCCTTTATAGACTAAGGAGAAGCTCATCCCGATTTCATAGTCTGCTTCCCGGAGGACACACTCATCTCAGTGAGAACATTTGGACTTGGGTGATGGCGTATGCCTCAGTATAGATTAGTTACAGAGTCTCCTCACTTACATGACTCTAAAGTGTTGATCGTTCTCTCCTTGACAAGCTAAACAATAGTCTAAAGAGAAGCTGCTCTGAAGAAATCAGTTGTGATGGCCTATGTCTAAAAAGTCAGTATCATTGATTTTACTGAAATGTGCACTGCGTACTAATCTCTCCAATCAGTAATCTCCTCGCTGAAGCCTTTATAAAGTGTGTCAGGACCAGAAGATGGTGATGACACTTGAATCTGGTCCACATCAGCCCCCAGCAGTAGCTACACAACATCTGTGAGCATCGGTCCTTGGTGGTGCTGAGAACGTTACATGTCTCTTCTGTCACAGCATTTCAAGGCTGTCTGTACCACATCTGTTTCACTGACTAAGGAGCAGAGGCTCAAAAAGAGTGGGATGTGACAGTGGGACCACATGGCACGGAATCCAACAAGGCTTCCCCTGTAACTTGCTACCTCCCGTGTACACTTGAGTTTCCTGATAATAAAAAAAATAATGCAGTTAGAGATCTACCAATCAATCAGAAGAGTTGAGAAACCACTGCTGCCTCTCATGGCATCTACGGGATTTCTGCTTAGAAATAAACGCATTTAATATGCTGGGTTCAAATGAATCTCATGGAATGTGTTAGAAGGAACTGTTGTCATTTGGGCCCCTGACTTTTGTCATGATGGTTGAAACAAAATGAACCTGCCTCTAAGGGTCAGTGAAACAGATATGGGGTTTATAGGAGCAGAAGGAAGTAAATAAAGGGAAACTTACTGAATGAATCCCTTAATGTCCAGTTATTATCGTTCTAGATTCAGAATGTCTGGATTCATTGTGTCTATTGTGTGAATTACTTAACTTCCAGCATCCTGAGTTAACTTAGGAATAAGTGCAATCCTCATCTTATAGGGACACTGAGGGAGGAAGTGGAGTGATGTGCACGGATGCTATAGAATGGGTAGCAAGTCCTATACAAGCTTTACTCTACTTTGGGACTTAAAGGTCTATCTAATATTATATCCCATCATTTAGATACAGTGTTTTTTTTTTAATTTCAAACTGATTCCAGTTAGAATCAATTAATAAATATGTTGCTAACTCTCACATGATAAAATAAAAGCTCATGAAAAAAATTTCACACAGTATAATTGTATTCTAGGAATATGGACGCTGAATTCAGTTGTAGTCACAACATACACAAGTGAAAATTGTATATGTGAATTCATGTAATTTCTTGAATGATTTCAAATTCATAAGCTATTAAACCTGCTTCATTAATCAATCACTCAGATCAGTAGGTATAAAGGGAGAGTCAGAATCTTTTAATGGTGTGACTCCATTGATGATACATGGACTAATCTCTAAGACAGATACCACCCCAAAGACTGTGTGTGCAGCACAAACTGGAGATGGTGGGTTTTAAAAGAGGAAAGAGAATGCACCATTGGGTGGGTAGGAAAGGTGCAGATCTTGAAAGTGGAGTAGATGAATGAGTGTTATCAAAACACATGGACAAAGTAAATTCTCAAAAAAATATTATTTTAAAAATATTACATATTGAAATATATAATTTATATATTTTTATATATTTTATAAAAGTTTAATATATTTTTAAAGTTTTCTATATTTAATAAAAAATCATTTTGTTTGAAAATAGCCAATATCTATTATATTTTAAGGCAGGGTCTCTCACTGAGTAGCCCTGGGTGACCTTAAACTTGCATAGATGAACCTGGCATTATAAACTGATAGAAATCTGCTGGTTCTGACTCATGAGTGCTGGAAGCAAAAGCATGTGCTACCACATACAACAGCCCCCAAAAATGGTTTTAATCTTTCATAAAATATTAAGACTTAGTGGATCTCAGAGGTAGGATAGGTTAGTTATAGAGACTCAGCCATGATGTGACAAGAAGTCTAGTCTTGGTTCTGTGTGTGACAAGCTTGGCCACCACAGTGAACGTATGTTAGCATTGGTTTCTCCATCAGACAATAGAGAAAGGTATATTCTCCACTCATGCTACAAGGCAAGAGAAATCTACTTTTTAAATGCCATATAAACTATAAATTCCCATTGGACTATTTATGCTTATGGTGACTAATATTGAAATCACAGAGTCAATGAACAGAAGGATTTAGAGACTTCAGGATTCTTTCTTAATAATTGGAACTCTGCCATCCCAGCCCTTCTCCTATAGCCACACGCCTTATGCTGTTGTGTGTGTGTGTGTGTGTGTGTGTGTGTTCACATCCCAATGGTCATGTTTTAAAATAATGCTTGAGTTATAAAAATCACACACAAAACACAGAAAACCATTTGTGTCACACATTGGCTTTATTTTTAACTGAAGTGGGAAAAGAAATTTGTTTTTGTGGCAAGAAGTGTGAAATTGCACTCCTAGAGTGTCGAGCAAGTGTGAGGGCACAGACTGTAGCTCCTGGATTCTCTCCCCAGGGTAGAGAGGCCACCAGCTTCACTCCAGGGCTCCCACTCCTCTCTCCAGCTCTGGCACATGGCTCCTGGTTTTGTTTCTCTGCAAATAAATTTTAAAAGATAAGATTAACTTTCTTAAACACACAGAATTACCTAATTAGGATTTATTAATAGCAATCACACTATGGAGATCGGGCTATTTAATGACTAAATTGTGTGACTCAATGAGCTTTTTGTAATTCTTTTGTTTTTTTCAGCTTTGTTTACTTGATCTAATTTTATGTCAGATTCTAAAACTTGTAAAGGTTGCAAAATAAAATAACGATAATAAAAGACAATGATGCCAATCACCTACCCTGCCCCTATCAGGAGGATCAATCCACCACTTAACTGTATATGAATTTTCTGACATGAAGAACAACGTTTCATGATCCCTTTTCCTTTCCCAGGCTCGCAGTGTGAACATAGTAGACAGTTAGTAACTGGCCTTGCTTTAATGTGGAAAACTGTATTTCACTGCACGTCATCAAAGTTACCAAGACACAGGGCATCCCAGATGTGTTCTCATATTTGGGAGCGTGTTTATTTTTATCCTGATGCCTTAATTTGTTTCTCTGCTGCTGCAATAACACATGGTGACTGATGCAACTCAGGAGAGTATGTACTTGGCATATAAGTTAAATTCCATCATTGGGAGAAACCAAGGCAGCAACTTAGAGGCAGGAACTGAGACAGAAACCATGAAGGGGCATTGTTTACTGCATTGACCCCATTCTCAAGTTCAGCTACTTGCCCAGGGATGGCACTGCCCATGGTAGGCAATGCACTTGCCCAGGGACGGCACTGCCCATGGTAGGCAATGCACTTGTCAAGGGATGGCACTGCCCATGGTAGGCAATGCACTTGTACATCAATTGGCAATTAAGAAAACTGGAATTCCCTTTTCTAAGGTTTGTCTGGATATTGAGTTAACAAGAAACAACTGTGACAGTAGGCTAACAGAATCTGTAAGGTCTTTCTTTTTGAGGTGTGCTCTTGGTTGGTTCCATTTACTTGGCAGGCTCCGTAGAGCTGGCCCGCCACCTTAGTTTGCCTGATGTACATTGTGCTGGCCATTCAATCGATGCATCTCCCCAAATCACATCAGAGTAGCCTGCAACTGTGGATTCAGACCTTCTTACAAAGAAAAACAAGAGATCTTGTAATTCTCTGCACCAGCTGTCAGGTCATTCTGATCTAGTACAGATCAAATAAAAGCGCATTCATTAAGTTCTTCACATCCAGCACTTCTGTAGCTAACCTCAGTCTAATCCTGCAAAAGTTGAGACATTGGATCCTTTAGTCATTCTGAAGTTTTACATTTCCATAGGACCAAAAGCCATTTGTGTGGTTGATATGGGTGCTGAGTCTTCTTTGCAGTAAAAGAAAGACCCAGTCCTTCACCTCAAATTCATCTAAGTATTGTTTTAATAAGAAATTGCCTAAAGTACCTTTAAAAGTTTGAACATACTGGGTAACATAACAGAATCCTTTTTTTTTCCTAGTTGAGCCCTGGTTGGTGTCACAACCAGGACTAAGCAGTGTGGAGAAGGCACTGTCCTCTGAGCCAGGAAGTCCTTAGTCTCAGCTGCCAGTGGCTTCAGTTTATCTTGTGTCTGAGGCAAGCAGAGATTTCATGTTCTCCAGGCTGAATCTTCCATGTCTAGAGAGCAAATGAATTAAGGCTAAATGAAGGTATTGCTCCTTCCAGATCTACAGTTTTATGTTCTTACTGTAACCAACAACGTCTGTGCATCTTGCTCCTGGTTACCTTGCCTCTCCTTCACCCTGACACTGCTGGGAATCGCTGTTCTGGAGCAGAGCTCAGCTCCAGAGAGTCTTATCTGGCTGCCTGGTGGAGGTGGCTTGGCATGTGAAAGGCCTCTTCTGTGCTGCCAGGGATGACATAAACAGAACACCCTTCTGTTTTAATGACACCGTTCTTACACATTGGCATCTGGGAAGAGTAGTGACACCATTCTTACACATTAGCATTTGGGAAGAGTTCCTGAGAGAGAAAAGGAGACTAAAAAAAAATTATCTGAAAAACTGACTCAGACAGCGAGAGGGCCTGTGTGAGAGACCTGGGATGGGACAGATGCGGCCAATGGAAGGAGTCCCCAAAAGTTCTGCTGATTGGGAGGAGAGTGCCCAGGCCTGAAGCCACTGGCCAGGCATCACTCAGTTCACTATCCCACATCTCAGCACACACTGGAGAGTTTGTTTTTCGAGCAAAGTGTCATATTCTCCAGCTTTCAGGGAAAGATTTGGTATGAATTCATTATTTATTTGCTTGTACTAGTTTAAGATAATAGGAAAGTAGGCAAGGCCAAAAAAAATATTATTTGAACTACCGAAATTCCCCCTAGGCAGCACGGCTTAAACCCCTGTTTTCTGGCCCTCTCCTTTCAAAAGATTCCCTTCAGCACTGACTCATGAGAGGTTGCTGTTCACTCCCCATCCTTGTCCTTCTTCCCACCATGTAGGCTACTCAAGAAAATTTTCCACTTTTAATAATAACTTACTTACGGAAAACAACGCCACATTCTCTTCGGAGTTGAGTGGGCAGTGGGAATGTGTCTGATAAGTCAAACACAAACTGGCTTCCACATTACGTTAAAATACAAAACGTTAAGGTACAAAATGTTCGAGGACAATTCAGAGGCAGAAATGGCATTAACAGAGAGACTGTGGCTGCAGAGAGAAATGGAGGAACTATGTTATTACAAACCTGAGTTACATGTGCACAAAAATGTCTACTACTGGAAGATGACACCTGATTTGGGGCAGTTGGTTCACTACCCTGATAACACTCAGTAAATTAGGATCAGGTATATGGAGGGCTTAGGAATATCCCCCCAGAAATCAGAAACTAGACATCCTTGACATGAAATGAGAAGCTGTGTCATTTGTCCACAAAGTATTTAATAATTTCAGGGCATATTTTTTTAAAAAAATAAAATATAATAAAACAGAATAGCCTTAAAGAATAAAGGAAAAGAATAATAGGAAAGAGAAGAGGTTTTTCCTGCGTGTCCTTAGTAACCCCAGCACTCATACTTACTCATGCATTATTCTTGAATTGCATGTACCCTGGGGAAACATGGTTTCTTTCCTAAATGTGTGAGCTCTTCCACCCTGTCTGCTCCTCCCATGTCCTGGCTGCCTGTGTACTCTGCCTGTGCACACTGCTGCCTATTATGTGACACCTGTTGCATCTTAGCAGCCAGCATGCGGTGTGCAAAACTGTCATCATGGATTTGATGTTTTGTGCATAGTGCATAATTACAGTATTATTTTGTGCCACTAGCTAGACTTCTTGGTTCAACTTTTTTTTTCTGTTTTTCAAGATGAAGAATATTTATCTTAAATCCTTGCTATAAATAATTACTATCACAAATTCACAGTGTGATTTTATAGGCTTAAGAAATCAGAGAACTTAGAGAATTACTTAAATTACAGAAGACACAAATCATAATATAAGATTAAGTTTTGCTCATTTCCTCTCATCTCCTTCTTACTGGTTGTTGACCATAAACTCCCTGTCCTTGGTGAAATTCTTCAAGACACATTCTTTTTTCTCCTCAGTCTCATAATGGACAGTTCGGTCGAAAACTAAATTTGAAGAATATATGAATTTAAAGTTAGAAAATAGTCAAAAGTAACAATGGAAATTTCAATTCTATAAGTCATGACAGCCTGTGATAAGATTCTACCGCATGATGTCCTTTTAAATTTTCTTTTTTACATTTACCTGCTCACTGTGAGAATGTGGGAGTGTGGCTGCATCCATACTGAATGCATGAACTTGGAGGTCAGAGGACAACTCACAACTACGTGGGTGCAGGGAATTGAACTCAGGGCATCATGCTTGAAAACACACGTCTTTATCCAACTAAGCCACGTTGCCAGCCCCAACACAGAGTCTGTACAGATTCTCTTTCTGTCCCCTGTCCCTGCTCAGGCTCCTCTATGACCATTCCATGGTAGGAGTAGAGTTGGGCTGATGTCGAATGAAATTCACTATCTGAGGTGGCCATTTGAGAAGGAATGTCTTCCCCCATAGGGCCATCTGAGTGGACACTCAGTCACCAGGAGGGGCACCGTTTGCAGGAAGTTACGGAACTTTTAGAAGTTGGAGTCTTTAGAGAGGGATTACATCGCTAGAGGCAGGCTCAGAAGGCTTATAGTCTTACCTTTGTGCAGATAAAATGTGATTGGCCAGCTTCAATGATGTCATGCCAGGGCCACCTGATGCCATGCCTTATTGCTCATTATAGACTCAGACTCTGGAGCCATGCACCAAATACACCCAAAGTTGTTTCTGTTCATAGTTTATCGCAGAAACATATACGAAGTAAGTTAGAAACTCTTCATTTCTTCACTGAGTTGTATGGACAAATAATAGCAAACATACTTTAGCAATCATTAATAAGATGAAAAATCTTATACTGACAAAAGCACAAAAATACATGTACAAATTTCCAATTGCATAAAATTGTAACTGTCAAATCTAAACCCTGCTACACTTGCATGAGTATGAAATCTGTAAGGCAAGAGTAAGAATTGTTACAATGTCAGATAGAGCTCACTTGTATAAAGGTGAGAGGTTGGTCATTCATAAAAACCCATTTCCGAAGAGCTCCCAGGCCATCGTTAGTCCAGCTTCAAGCTAAGATTTTACTTGTTCTATATGTATTCACTTTTTTCCACAAACCATTATGAAGACATCAGAAAAGTCCTGAAAAATGTCGCTAACACAGTGCCACTACTTATTTGGCACCTAGCAACTGTGCTGAGTGGAAAAGAATGAGAATTCATCTGTGAAGCATTCGATTAAAGGAAAGCTAGGGACTACAAATGCGATAAATCAAACAAGGCTTCAGGTGGGACAATCTGAGCTCAGAAGAGAATGTAGATTCTGAGCTTTGAAATTCAACAATTCAAATACAATTTATTAAAATGAAAGTAAACTATCTTATTTGGTAGAGAAGAGTCTTCAAGGTCTAAAGAGTGATTAGCACTTATCTAAGGTTGAATATGTTTAATCAGAAAGCCTTAGGAGATGTTAGAAAAGAAAGCCCCAGAGAAAGCCCCTTGTCAAATATTTGTTACAAAAATAGGTTCTTTTGTCAAGCAAGGCTCCATGATGATCGTCCTAAACAATTTGTGGGTATTCTACTTCTCTACATCGCTAGAATAATATCTAACAATATACTTGTAAGCTTGAATAACAGTATACTTGTAAGCTTGAATCATGCAATTGATTTAGTTTCAATCCATGTTTAAGCTCTTGAATTTTAGCTTCCAATTAAGCCTTGCTTATTTGACTTTAGAAACCTACCATGTAACAACCATCTTGTTCAGGCTTCACCCCTACAGGGAGGCAAATTTCTGCAGGATGTAACTGCTTCCAATTATTTCAGCAAAGGTGTTCATTGTCCTTAATTAGCTGATGAATCTGGTGATGATAATAGAGGCTTACGTCTGCCATCTAAGCAAAGTGAACATCAGTGATGTAGACTGAGGTGGACCACTCAAGATTCTCCCAGGAGTGCTGGTGGAGAGGCTAGGCTGTATCTTCATTCAGGTTTGTTTGCTGTGTTTCTTGGTGATGAAGACAGGAAATCATTACCTTGAACCTTTTCAACTAACTCACAGACCTTTAATTCCTTGTAAATTTTAATTTTCCCCAGAACCTCATCTAAAGCAAGGTAGAACTACTTTAAAAATATTTGCAAAGTGATGAAACATTTATCAAAAGTACTCCAGAGCAAAGCAGTGTGCCTTGTCTCCCAGTGGAGCTCTTCAGTACAAAAGCATAGCAGACTGGAATTTAATAACAATATTGTAGCACTTAAATATCCATTGGAAATCATAAAGAAGTTTTATATATGCAATCTCTACAAACTCCTAAAAGCCAGGCAAAGAGGTACATATTATTTTCAATTCATAATAAACTTTTACATTCTTTTTTAAAGTATTTGTCTTTATGTTTTTAACTATGCATGTGTGTGTTTACCTATGAGTGTAGGAGATTATAGGTGGCAGCAAGCCAATCAGTGTAGGTGTTGGAATCAGAAGTCCAGTCACCTGCAAGATCAAAATTTGCTTTTAACCTTTGTGTTATCTCTCCAGCCCAGGATTTAACAAACCATGGAAATGAGGCTACGGATACCTTAAAAATGATGCTAAATGTGCTATATTAATACAGAGGAAAATAGCACATGTAAGCTAAACTTAAAAGTTGAACCAAGTAATCGTTATATTTTTCTGTGACTTAAAAGTTGAACGTCGAAAGGTAAAAACGAATTAACCTTTAAAAGTTAGTTATGCACACAAGATGTGCACTCAAAGACCTCAAAGACATTTTAAAACTCTTGAGCAATATACCTCCCGAATGCACAAATATGAGCATCATGATTGTAAGATGCAAATATAAATCTTTTTAGTTGGTAACTAACATTCATATCATTATATAACACAGCCCCAAGACATAGTGGACATTTAGTAACTATGTAGAGTGAAAAAACTAAGTATTTCATTGTAGGCTCTAGGAACTGTCTGAACTGGACGGTGGGGGAAAGATTACAGATAGTACAGCTGAGCTTTGTGGGAAGAAAAGCCACTAGAGTTCTAGAGGGGCGTTATTAAAGAAAAAGAGGGAGATGTAACACGTGTACAGCTAAAATTAGAAATAACGATGCCTTAATTAAGAGGCAACAGGGAGTCCAGCTTATCTAATGGGAGCCCATAGGAATTAGGGTAAGTTCAAATTATAAAAAGTAAAGAAAAAAGCCTGCAAAGATCCCTCTAGGATGCAGAAATTCATGCTTTAAAATCTAATTATCTCTGTCTTGACAGTGACTTGTGGTAGCCAGGTTCAGTACACACCCACTGCTCTTTGTCTGGTGGTATTCTTAACTCTGAGCAAGGGAACTAAGTTGTATAACTAGCAAAATATAGGAACAGTTCATAGTAATGAGCTGTTTTCTACCTTGGTTTCTCCTTGGTTTCTTTGGTTGTCTTATCTGGGGGAAGAGTCAAAGAACTTCAATGGAGAAATCTCTGAGCTCTCCCTCCAAGACCAGCACTGACTTAATCAGCCCTGAGGCTGGCCTGAATCCTTTTCTTCTAAGTGACTTCAAATCCTTCCTACCTGGCCAGTCCCAGCCAACACCCCACAGGTGTCAGAGAGTGATAAAAACAAAGCCAGCATTGTTCTAAGCGATTGTCACACTGCTGCTATAAAGACAAATAATAAATTGTTGGTTTTTAAAAAAAATATATGTTTAGGGATAATTTACAGAGCAATATAAGCTACTTAATACAACTGCTGCCAATGAAAATTGACATTGTAGTTCACTTTTCAAGAAAATTCATTTAGATGCTATGAAATATTATTCCACATCCTGCTTCTCCTCCTCCTGGAATTCAATTTACACATTTACCAATGTTAGTTTTTCGTTGATAACTTTTCTCTTGCCTAAAATTCAAAGAGTGGAAATGAAATTTGCACGGTTGTAAGAATCGAAGCTCGGTTGAAGACGTAACCATGGTTACTTCCTAGTTTTTATATAACACATCTGTCTTAGTTAGGGTTTTACTGCTGTGAACAGACACTATGACCAAGGCAACTCTTATAAGGACAACATTTAATTGGGGTTGTCTTATAGGTTCAGAGGTTCAGTCCATTATCATCATGGTGCAGAAGGAGCTGAGAGTTCTACATCTTCATCTAAAGGCTGCTAGAAGAATACTGACTTCCACACAGCTAGGCTGAGGGGTCTTAAAGCCCACGCCCACAGTGACACACCTACTCCAACATGGCCACACTTCCTAATAATGCCATTCCCTAGGCCAAGCATATACAAATTATTACAATTTTATCAAAAATTAAAAATAAAATATCATGCTGGGCGTGGTGGCATATGCCTTTAATCCCAGCACTCGGGAGGCAGAGGCAGGCAGATTTCTGAGTTTGAGGCCAGCCTGGTCCACAAAGTGGGTTCCAGGACAGCCAGGGCTATACAGAGAAACCCTGTCTTGAAAAACCAAAAAAAAAAAAAAAAAAAAAAAATCATATGACTCCATCTTTATTCCTAAACATGGATTTGTGGGGGAGGTAGCATTTACTGTTGTTCTTTTTTTTTTTTTTTTTTTTCCATTTTTTATTAGGTATTTAGCTCATTTACATTTCCAATGCTATACCAAAAGACCCCCTTACGCACCCACCCCCACTCCCCTACCCACCCACTCCCCCCCCTTGGCCCTGGCGTTCCCCTGTACCGGGGCACACAAAGTCTGCGTGTCCAATGGGCCTCTCTTTCCAGTGATGGCCGACTAGGCCATCTTTTGATACATATGCAGCTAGAGTCAAGAGCTCAGGGGTACTGGTTAGTTCATAATGTTGTTCCACCTATAGGGTTGAAGATCCCTTTAGCTCCTTGGGTACTTTCTCTAGCTCCTCCATTGGGAGCCCTGTGATCCATCCATTAGCTGACTGTGAGCATCCACTTCTGTGTTTGCTAGGCCCCGGCATAGTCTCACAAGAGACAGCTACATCTGGGTCCTTTCAGTAAAATCTTGCTAGTGTATGCAATGGTGTCAGCATTTGGAAGCTGATTATGGGGTAGATCCCTAGATATGGCAGTCTCTACATGGTCCATCCTTTCATCTCAGCTCCATACTTTGTTTCTGTAACTCCTTCCATGGGTGTTTTGTTCCCACTTCTAAGGAGGGGCATAGTGTCCACACTTCAGTCTTCATTTTTCTTGAGTTTCATGTGTTTAGGAAATTGTATCTTATATCGTGGGTATCCTAGGTTTTGGGCTAGTATCCACTTATCAGTGAGTACATATTGTGTGAGTTCCTTTGTGATTGTGTTACCTCACTCAGGATGATGCTCTCCAGGTCCATCCATTTGGCTAGGAATTTCATAAATTCATTCTTTTTAATAGCTGAGTAGTACTCCATTGTGTAGATGTACCACATTTTCTGTATCCATTCCTCTGTTGAGGGGCATCTGGGTTCTTTCCAGTTTCTGGCTATTATAAATAAGGCTGCTATGAACATAGTGGAGCATGTGTCCTTCTTACCAGTTGGGGCTTCTTCTGGATATATGCCCAGGAGAGGTATTGCTGGATCCTCCGGTAGTACTATGTCCAATTTTCTGAGGAACCGCCAGACTGATTTCCAGAGTGGTTGTACAAGCCTGCAATCCCACCAACAATGGAGGAGTGTTCCTCTTTCTCCACATCCTCGCCAGCATCTGCTGTCACCTGAATTTTTGATCTTAGCCATTCTGACTGGTGTGAGGTGGAATCTCAGGGTTGTTTTGATTTGCATTTCCCTGATGATTAAGGATGTTGAACATTTTTTCAGGTGCTTCTCTGCCATTCGGTATTCCTCAGGTGAGAATTCTTTGTTCAGTTCTGAGCCCCATTTTTTAAGGGGGTTATTTGATTTTCTGAGGTCCACCTTCTTGAGTTCTTTATATATGTTGGATATTAGTCCCCTATCTGATTTAGGATAGGTAAAGATCCTTTCCCAGTCTGTTGGTGGTCTTTTTGTCTTATAGACAGTGTCTTTTGCCTTGCAGAAACTTTGGAGTTTCATTAGGTCCCATTTGTCAATTCTCGATCTTACAGCACAAGCCATTGCTGTTCTGTTCAGGAATTTTTCCCCTGTGCCCATATCTTCAAGGCTTTTCCCCACTTTCTCCTCTATAAGTTTCAGTGTCTCTGGTTTTATGTGAAGTTCCTTGATCCACTTAGATTTGACCTTAGTACAAGGAGATAAGTATGGATCGATTCGCATTCTTCTACATGATAACAACCAGTTGTGCCAGCACCAATTGTTGAAAATGCTGTCTTTCTTCCACTGGATGGTTTTGGCTCCCTTGTCGAAGATCAAGTGACCATAGGTGTGTGGGTTCATTTCTGGGTCTTCAATTCTATTCCATTGGTCCACTTGTCTGTCTCTATACCAGTACCATGCAGTTTTTATCACAATTGCTCTGTAGTAAAGCTTTAGGTCAGGCATGGTGATTCCACCAGAGGTTCTTTTATCCTTGAGAAGAGTTTTTGCTATCCTCGGTTTTTTGTTATTCCAGATGAATTTGCAAATTGCTCCTTCTAGTTCGTTGAAGAATTGAGTTGGAATTTTACTGTTGTTCTTAATTCTTATGCCATTCTGCCATTTTTTAGTTTTCCTCTTACATTTTGGTTTTAATTTCATACTTATCCCTTCTAAGCTTTATCCTACAAATAAACAATGATTTCTCGAACTCTCTTATTTTAATCTTGTCTCTTTCCTTATTTAATATATTTTAAAATGTCATTTAATTTACTGCTCTTTCAAAGTTGGATTTCAATTATTCTTTCAAATGAAAAGATCAGATTTCTTAGATAACTAGTGTCATAAAGTGTCTCCCCTGAGCATCTCGAAGTTCCTTAGCCTGGAGGGATAAGGTCATTGTCCAGTTGGCTACCTGAAAAGTAGGGGCCCAAGTGTAGGGTGAATTCCAGGTCAAGTCAAGAGTCGGGGGGTCAAGGGGCTGCTCCTCCCCTGTTTCCTTGGATGAAGCAGTTTAGTGGTTTGTAGTTTAATATGTTTTGTTGCTACCTATGACATATGAAATGAGAAATCAAGTCTTACTCAAGTCTGTCTAGATTGTTATGGGCCTTTTAGCTCTGTTTTATGTAAAATATCGCCTCTGCCTTGATATTTGAGACATGAAATTATTGCCAGTCACCAGTTCCACTCTTATTTTCTACTTGTTATCAGTCCTTCAAATAATACTGATCTTTGGGATCATGTGCAGTTAAATTGTAGAGGAAGCAGACATAATCCCTACTAGAATAAGAGAAATGAACAAAGGCATTGATTTTCCTTTAGCTGTGGAAGGTGAGACTTGATGCAATACAACATCCATGCCTGATTGACAACCTTAAAGTACTTTGTCAGGAACACCATTTCTAATGCGTACGAAATGGTACAGCCTATGTCACTAGATGCTCTAAATAGTCATAGACTTAAATAATATCGATCTGTATTTCCACATGCTTCTGGTTTCCCAAGGCAGATCAATGTGGTTGATGTTCATATGTCTTTACTATGTTTTCTGATTTCTCTTTTAAAGTTGAGAAAGCCGGAACCAAATTGAAGGTATAATAACTAAAAGTGACTATCAAAAATGCAAAGGTTGCAATTCAGTCATGTGTCTATAATTCAAGAATTTGTGAGGCAAAGACAGGAGGAAAGTGGTTTTGAAACTGGCATGGTTCTACAACAAATTCAAGATTAGCCTGAGCTACATAATGAGATTCTATCACAAAAAAATAAAATAATAGATAAAAATTCTGCCTGCTCTTTAGTGAAATAGTTCAGTAATAAAACACTTGCTCCCTGCATACGTACATGTGTACACACATGCATACACACACAAACACACCAACTCTAATAGCTTTCATATTATTAATTTTTATGGTTGCTTCTATTAAGATCTTTAATACTTATATATACGTATTACAGCATTATATATTTTAAAGTGAACTGATTAAAAAAAATTCAAAGGTTGCAATTCAGTCATGTGTCTATAATTCAAGAATTTGTGAGGCAAAATTTGTAACCCATAGTTTTAAGAGCTCAAATTTTCATAGACTGCTGCAGGCAGATGGGGCATTTCTTCTTGCTAGCTCCAGGTCCCTCACTAAAGCCTGTGACAGCAGACTAGGTATTCAGTGACACACTGATAATTAGTAAACAACTCCTCTGAATATAGCAAATTCATTTTCCTCAACCTCTATTACAGAAGGATATGAAGAGCATGTCTGCAGATAGTACAGACTCGCTGGAATCATGAAAACTGCTATGAACCCGTGGGATGATCCAGAAGTTATTTCTTGACTTTAAAATGACTTAGCCATAAATCCAAGCTTGTACTCTGTTCCACTCTATGAGGGTCACAGAGGAGCTGAGTTTTCTTTCGAAATAGTAATAAGTATATAAACAATGATGTGAACATAGACATAAATCCAGCAACGTCCTCTTAGTCTTTCACGTGATCATTGTAAATTGAATGAATTCTTTATTCTTCAGTTTTAGCAGGTGCCACTTCACTTTAAACGGTAGAAAAATTGCAATATTGTACATACTCAGTCCAATTCAAACGAAACTTACTATTATTGGGCATTTAATAAAGATTAAGAACCTAATGACAAATAACTCCACTAGCAGACAAAGATACAGAAATGTCTGTTAAAGCCATTAAGATTGCCTGAAAAAATGATATTTCTCACATTTCTTCATAAGTCTAAAGTCCTAAAATTTTTAATTATATTAAACATATTTCAGAGGTGACATATTGATAACAATGTAAGATTCTATCTATTGATTTTTCTCCTATGTATATCTCTGTTACTATGCCAAGAAAGTAAATTTAATTGTTATAAAATAAATTAGTCTTAAAAATTAACAAAAATCAATGAGTAAATATTCCCTGGAATACCCACCTGGCCTTAATTAAGATCTGGAAAACATTACGAAATACTTTGCCCAGTGCTGGAGATCCCCAGATTGGGGTGTAGCTTGCAGCTGTACCAAAGCGTTCGAGTCTATTTCCTCTGATGACTTTCTAATCTATAAGGAACTCACACAATATGTACTCACTGATAAGTGGATATTAGCCCAAAACTTAGGATACCCAAGATATAAGATACAATTTGCCAAATGCATGAAACTCTAGAAGAATGAAGACCAAAGTGTGGACACTGTTCCCCTTCTTAGAATTGGGAACAAAACACCCATGGAAGGAGTTACAGAGACAAAGTTTGGAGCTGTGACAAAAGGATGGACCATCTAGAGACTGCCATATCTAGGGATCCACCCCATAATCAGCTTCCAAACGCTGACACCATTGCATACACTAGCAAGATTTTATTGAAAGGACCCAGATATAGCTCTCTCTTGAGAGACTATGCTGGGGCCTAGCAATCATAGAAGTGGATGCTCACAGTCAGCTATTGGATGGATCACAGGGCTCCCAATGGAGGAGCTAGAGAAAGTATCCAAGGAGCTAAAGGGACCTGCAACCCTATAGGTGGAACAACATTATGAACTAACCAGTACCCTGGAGCTCTTGACTCTAGCTGCATATGTATCAAAAGATGGCCTAGTTGGCCATCACTGGAAAAAGAGGCCCATTGAACACACAAACTTTATATGCCCCAGTACAGGGGAACGCCAGGGCCAAAAAAATGGGAATGGGTGGGTAGGGAAGTGGGGGGGAGGGTATGGGGGACTTTTGGGATAGCATTGGAAATGTAATTGAGGAAAATACGTAATATATATATATATATATATATTTCACAGCCAAGAGCATGAAGAAAAGGTAGAGACGATTTGTAGTCAGCCTCTGCCTCACAAGCACATATTTACAACACAGCAAACATATGGCTCTGGGTTTGATGGATGATAGTTAATTGAGTAAGAAACAGATTTCAGGTAACCTTGATGTTACCTATATTTCTTCATTACTTAATACAACACCACAATGTGACTGAAAATGTACTCTGAGCCCTTGGGAAATGTCAGAAAGTGTGACAGAGGATGGGAAATATTCTCACACGTATCTTTATTTTCAGCTTTCTGCATCCATCAAATCTTGCTCGTCTCTTGGTTCTTTAGGGCATGTCCTTTAACTTTGTTTTTAGCAGAAGCCAAAACGTGTTTCTCCTTTTCTTTATCCCAGCAGAAATAAAACCATGCAACTAAGCTCCTAGTGAATATTGTAGATGCCAGTGAAGGCAGGGAGGGGGCCACCAGAGAGGCCCAAAGGGAAGGGCACATTTCACTTATTTCTGCTACTGTGTTATCATACTCCTCCATCTCAACCTTGGTCATTTCTTTTCTCCTTCATCCTCAGGGATTAAAAAGCAGCATCTGGTTTTCAGCAAATCCAGTTTTCTAGTTCTTTCTTTCACGTCTGGTCCTGGTCATCAATTTAAATGTGCCAGGTCATCCATTCTAAGGGCGAGTCTGACTATGCATTCCCTAGTAAATACCATTTCTAGCCCAGTCTTTGCCTTGGAATTTAGAGAGGAATCTTGGAGTGCTTAATTTTCCTAGAGAAAACCGTAAGGCGATATCATAGAATGAGTTCCCATGTATAAGTAATGAAGTGTGTTCATATCAATTACAAAGAACAGTATGCATTTCCCTTCCTGTTCTCCTGGCCGGTGAATGAAGGCTCCCAGTCCTGTATCCTCTGCAGGATGTCAGGGTGTAAGCTTCCCTGCCCAGAGCTGAGAACTTATCCTGGAAATGTGTCTATTGCCTACTGCTATGTTTAAAACAACAAAACAACAACCAAAATCTGTTGCATCTATACCACAAGATGTAGAGTTATTTTTAAATATGTGAGGTATAATTGACCCACAAGTGACAACTTCAATGCCTTCATAAGGGAATACTTTTAAAATATTTATTTTTTTAAAACAATATAACATTACGAAGCTAACCTCTAAAATAAAAAAACGCAGAAGAAACACAATTTTATCTCTGTTCTCAGATTAGCACCCACTGTAGAACTGAGCACGAGCTACCAGACCAGTTTTCCCTCAGCATTTTGGGGACACTTTGTGAGAACATGTGCATAGAGAGAAACAGGATTCTATGCTGACACTCGGAGCTCCTCTACACCACAGCTAAAGGACCGTTGCTCCCTGCACACAGATATTTGCTTACTTATTTTTAACTATACAGTACCAGTCATGAGTGCTGAAAGTGATTCTCTACTTGAAACAGAGGACTAAAACAAAAAGATAAAATTTCTCACTCAGTCTTATGATGCTATTAAAAGCCACTTTAGACATGCTATCTGGTGACATGGGTAACAGCTCTCTCAACTTTGGGAAGAGAAATACCCCATTTACAAACAAAATATCCTCTGAACAAGGAAAGAGAAATAAAACACTACAAATTGGTTAGCAAGTTTAAGTATCATTGAATTAATGGAACTCACTGATATATAAAAATAGCATACTTCAGTCATTGAATTCACATAAAGACACTACATACTGTGAGAATCAACCCATAGGACCCTGGTTGAAACTTTGGGTCACAATAGTCATATGCTCACTTTGGGAAAATTATCCATCAAATTCTGACAGAAATTATACATAGTAACTCTCTCTCTCTCTCACCATTTGAGGCCAGCTCTCAAGTTTACTTTCTTCTTCTTTGTGTTGTTTCTTTCCAATTACTTTAATCACAGTTTCTGGAAACAAATGTTATCAGTATACCAGTAAAAGGGAACAATAAAAATAACGCAAAATTATCAAAATCACCAAAGAGAAGACCTGATTAGAAGAATGTGATTATAATTTTGAAAGTAGTTAAGTTTTCCTCCAAAAAGCTTTATTAACTTGAATCTGCTGGTGGAGTTGAAGATTTTGTCTATCTAAATGTATCACAGCAATATTACCAAGTAGTGAAAATCTATATGTCCTTGCAGTAAAACTCTAAGTTCCCTTCATGCCGTTGATGTTTCTAACAGGCTTAAACCCAAGTCTAACAAGCTCATTGCCTTTCTCATTTATCTTTTATATGTAGTCTATGATGTTTGTTTGCATAAGACTGAAAACTGACATTGTATAAGTCTGCCTTTCATCACTACAACAAAATAACAGAGGCAACAAACTTCATAAACAGAAAAGGTTTTTTTACTCCACTTTCAAGACTCAAGGGCGTGGAACTGCACCTGCTTGGGTTTTGCCTGTATTATATGCTGGTGCACTGTAAAACACTAGCCAGTAGAGTGTGTTTACATCTGAGACCAGAAGCAGAGCGACAGAGGTCAGCTTTTATAGCCGACTCTCTTATATAAGCCATCCCGGAATTCCCATGAGAACTGCCTTCCTTCTGCGTGCACCTGTCCAGTGGCCCAAGGGCCTTCCCAGAGGCCCACTTAAAGAGTCCATCATTTCCTGACAGCATCATTCAAAAAACACACCTTTAACATCTGAGCCTTCTGAAGCACATCAGCATCAAATTCAACAGACATTTAAAATGTCAAGCTACTTGTATAAGACCACATAGCTGGTGAGTGACAGAGCCTGGGCTCAAAACTAGCTGAGTTACTCCCAATATTAGGCACACCCCATGCTTTCTTTTTCTAATAAAGTATTTTAATTATCTTCAGTTTATAAAGGACACTATATACACATACATGTGAATATATACTTACAAACACACACACACACGTGTGTGTGTGTGTGTGTGTGTATGTATGTATGCATGTATGTATGTATGTATATGAATTGTGGGCTAAGAAACTCAGTTTTGGCCTCAGTGGGTATGCTATCATGGTGCAGTGATGCTGCAACTGGTGAATGAACAAAGACATCAGTAGCTGAAATAGTCACCTGTAACACACATCTGTCCCAGAACTATTCATAATTGTGTTAGAGAGTCAGAAATGAATATAGCAGAGTGTGTACCAAGCACATGGAATTTGTAAAAAGGAAGATATTTCATCATCTTATGCCTGAGGCTGGAGATCATTTTGCTCAGTAAAGTATTCTAGACGACCTAAATACATGCTGCACCCCCCACTTTTGTGTAAAATAATCTTATGGAAAGAAGGCAAGGGATGCAAGGAGGATGTGGAGGCTGGAGATTGAGGAGATGTGGCTGTGATGGCTGACTAATGATGGCTGACAAGCACAGGATCTCAATTAGACTAGAGATTACAAGTGAGAATTTCCAGAGATGGATACTGAAAAATATGTATTTACATACGTTAATATCACTGAGTAAATTTTAAAGGGCCAACCACATAATAAAAAAAACTATTTGAGGGTGTATGTGTGTGTGTGCGTGTGGGTGTGTGTGTGCTCGTTAGCCTTATTGAGCTATATTCCACATTCTACTTAGCAATAACTGTAACATCACCTTTGTACCCTATAAATATATTCAACTATAAATTACCTTTGTACTTAGGGAGAGAAAATATAATCTTTAATTTTTCAAAAAATGGGGAAAAAACCCTCCCTTCTTCAACTTTACTATTTTCTTACCAAACATATCGTTTTGACTACTAAAACCGCATGGTGAGTCACAAGATTGCCAACTCAGCAAAAAAAAGTCTGCATTTCACATGTGAAAGTCACTGTTCACACTAGGGTGATCTGAGAGTCAGGAGTCTCTAGTGGGACTTGTGTTTCTGGAGAAACTTTTGGGAAAGTGAATGGACCCAGAAACTGAATGTGAGTTAGGCAGAGAGTTTGCAGTTGGCAGGTCAACAAGGTAGGCGCAAGGCAGCCCTCCCACAAAACAGGCAGACACACAACTAATCCGAGAGATGACCCAGGAGTCCGGCCTGTGACATTTGACAGAACTTAGAATATGCTGAGTTTCATTGCCTTGCTATGGAGCAGATGTCAGCCCAGTTCTGTAGAGCCTGCTCCTGCTCCTCTCTAGACTCAGAACTGCTTCAGGGAAAGGATCCTAGCACAGAGGTCTGGAAGTCCTAGAGCATGCAGCGGTTGTTTCTTGTCTCTCTCACTTTTAGCCCTATGAATATTAAACATAACCAGTGTGTGCCTAAGGGGTGTAGATGCTCATCAATCAAACTCAGTGCATGATATAAAAAGTCTTGTAACAAATTCCCAAGTCTAAATATACCTCATTATTAAACATGATCTTCAAAGAATCACATTAGCAAATGGAAAGTTGCTGGCATCGCCCTTAGTATTGAATGGGATCCTGATGGGTGGAGAGAATTGGCCCTGTAACAGCCTCTGGCCCCTCAAACCTCTCTGCTTGTCAGCCAGAAAACCTCAGATCCTCAGGTCCATTTGCAGATAATGTCTTGTGTTTAACAAACTCACCAATGCAGGCCTGAGTCCTGTTCTCCCCAGAGGGGCCAGGTGGCTGAGACACCTGTCACTGCCTGCAGCCAGCCAGGCTTGGCACTCCATCCCCACTGCACAGATGGCTGGAGACCCAAGGAGATGGCTCTCTCAGGTGCAGAATTTCTCCACTTATCGAAGTATTTACCAGAGAGGGATGAGATTTCCCTGTTAGTTCTCTTCCCAGACCACTAATTCCACATAAGAATTATCTAAGCCCTCTTACGACTTCTGTTCCTTCAGGAGTATTTTTAGCTTTAATTGAGAATGAACTGTACATCAAAAGCCTGGTTTTCAAGTTTTCAATAGCTTTGAAGCTTCATTTAAAATGGGATTTTCCTGTCTTTATTTCCCAAAGATTTAAGTTTGTCAGACACAATTGAGAGCGCATTCCACGTCCCAGGTCCCGATACAGCCCCAACTTTGTTACTTTTGATCTCCCCTTTCATTTGCATATAAAATACACATTTCCATATTATGCCTAATAATCCAATTTCTCTCAAAAATCTCCTCCTCACAACGCTATTGGTTATTGTAGGTACATTGTGCTACTTAGATTACGTACAGCCATGTCTGTGCACTAATTTTTATACAGAGCCAATTTATGTGGCAGAACTTTGACTTTCTCCAGATACAACTCATATTTTTGGTTTTCTTAGCACTTGTTGCAATAGATGCTAATAAATGTTTATCAAGTTAAATGGCTCTTTAGATAGTATTTATTTCTTCTGAGAAATAAAATGTAAACACACGTTTGACCATGTCCTTGTACATTAAGGTTTTTTTTTTTAATAAAATTACTTGCATCTAATGTCATTGGCAGTGAATCCGTGATATGTCTTATGTCAAAAGACAAGGGCTGCTATTACTTTTAGAAGGACTGCAATCAAACTGATCGCCTGTGACTATACACCTCAGAAAGCTTATTTTCCTTCAAGAGTTTAAACCTTTCCTCTGAAACATTTTGCTCCTAGAAAAAGATAGTGAATACTTTCTCAGACACAGTGGAGAAAATAAGTACACATAAATATCACTGTGGAGCTGGGAGCAAAGACAGAGATCCTCTTGTTGTGTAACAGACTTTTCATGCATAGACACAACACACACACACACACACACACACAGAGAGAGAGAGAGGGAGAGAGAGAGAGAGAAACATCTATACATTTCAGAAAGAAACCTATCACAGAACAAAGTCCAACTACTATGAATTTTTACTAAGTTATTAGCAAAAATACTCATGAGGGGTTGCTTATAGGAACAAGGATGACTGACAACAACAACCAAAAAGGAAAGAAAGACAGGAAGAGAAGCTCACCCCAGCATGTTGATGGTTGGCAGAAGTTGTAGCAGCTCCATGGTCAGAGAATCCCCTCCCTGCAGCTGGGCTGCTCAGAGGCCTCACCCAGCACTTCACTGGTGCCTCCTCGAAAGCTGGGGAGGGGTCTTCGGGAATCTTCAGCCACTTTCCCAGACTCATGACTTTTTGTTTCTCTCAAGCCCACGATCCTGTAGAAATTCAGAGGAAATTGCTATACAAAAACTTATTATCATATAACAAAGATTGCAGAAATGCTAACACAATGAATTTTCTACCAGCTGAAAACAGCCTTTAACAAGTCATTTTCTTAGCAAAGCTCTGCTACCTTAGGATACAGAAGGGATTCTATCCTGAATGCTGGACAGAGAATCACCTAAGATGCTTCTTGCACATGCAGCTTTTCTTTTTCTCTTTCTCTTTCTTTTTCTTTTTCCTTTTTTCTTTTTCTTTTTTTCTTTTTCTTTTTCACTGGACAAATATTCTACAAAGGACTTTAAAAAGGAATTGCCCTTATAGGCAATACTGTTTCTCAATAAACTAACAAATCCTTATTGTTTTTTTCACCAGCAGCATTTGCAGAACACAACCATGTAACCCACAAAGCGTCTTGTGTTATTTGCTGTACACTGCTGTTATGGTCCCTACCAGAGTAAACGGTACTTGAGGTTGAAGCCATAAGGAATACAGCAGAGCCTTTTACTGTTATCAGATCATGATTTTCATACAAGCAGTCACCCTGTTTGTTGGGTGAGGAAGGGAAAGAGAGAAGAAATACCTCTGGAGATGGTGGTGGCACTCAGTAATTAAAATTGTTCCCACTGGAAAAGTCTACATACAGGGTTCAATCATAGCTATGTACTTGTAAGTTAAATAACAGTCTTTAAGTGGCACTGTATACTTACTTGTCTTTGACTAATTTACCCACTTCAAATTAAACTTAGAAATTAGTGTTAAGTGATGAAATGAAATACTAAGTGACAGATAGCTAGAACAACAAGGTTGAGACAGGGGATAGCCTACCCATGTGTGTTCCAGCTCTCTGCTGAATATGGAGGATGGGGGACAGGGGTGTGGAAAGGCCAAAGAGAAGGCGTGAGATCTACTTCCAGAGAGGAAGACCTTTCGACTTGATTTCCATAAAGCCTGTGAAAACGCAGCTCTCTTTTCTGTATGTGCTAAACACATCTCCCTGAGCTGATGCATCAAGCAAGTTCCATTTACCGTGTCTATAAACAAAGTCAGTGCTGGGAACTAACACTTCTGAGCACCTCAGGGCTAAGAAATGAACAGTGAATGCATCTACCTCAGGACACCCGAAACTCTGCGCTTCCCTGGACACACCAAAGATTGCTTTGACACAGAGTCAAAGAAAGTTTCAAATACAAAGGAAATCTGAGGTTCCATATTGATACACATTTACTGTTAGGACATATGTAGTTCAGGATATGAGCCTAAGTACTCATTGCTCTAAAGCCATCTGCTTTACATAATCTACTCTATGCACTGTAAAATTCAAGGCAGACAGAGAGTAGTGCCTTCTTCCGATGGTTGATGTCTTTACACCCCTGAAGATATCTACTTACTGCATTTATGCCATGTGCCCACAGTCTGACTTCTGTGGAGAGGCTGGGGCCCTGCAGTTTTTCTGAGTGAAGGACAATTTCACTTCTGGTTGAAGACATACAGAGAGAGAGAGAGAGAGAGAGAAAGAGAGAGAGAGAGAGAGAGAGAGAGAGAGAGAGAGACAGAGAGACAGACAGAGAGAGAGACAGAGAGACAGAGACAGAGACAGAGAGCTATAAAATATGGGGCCAAAGCCTTAGAGAATTATAGTAGTGTTAGAAACTAATTTCTTCATAGACTATTAAGAGTTGAGCCTCATAGATTTGACTTTGGAAAGAGGATGCTGCAGCAGTGACTTCTGCCTGTTATAAACTGGTTTTCCTCATATGCATCAAAGGAAGCATGGAGAATTGTCATTAAAAATATCTTTATATGCCCCAGTACAGGGGAATGCCAGGGCCAAGAAGTGGGAGTGGGTAGGTAGGGGAACAGGGCAGGGGGGAGGGTATAAGGAACTTTCAGGATAGCATTTAATATGTAAATAAAGAAAATATCTAATAAAAAAGGAAAAAATATAAAATGTGGGGGCTCGAGAGATGGCTCAGTGGTTAAGAGCACTGACTGTTCTTCCAGAGGTCCTGAGTTCAATCCCAGCAACCACATGGTGGCTCACAACCATCTGTAATGAGATCTGATGCCCTCTTCTGGTGTGTCTGCAGACAGCTACAGTGTACTTATTATAATAGATAGATAAATAAATAAATAAATAAATAAATAAAAGTAAATATAAAATGTGGGCTAAAATTCATTATTACATTTCCATAATTTTGGCTGCTTAAGCATAAGTACAATTTACAGAACTAAGCAATTTGAAAATATGAGCTTATCCATGACATCATGACTTAAACTATCACAGTTGCTTAGTTTGCAGTTTATTGCTCTTCTTGGTAAGGTATCATTCTTTCTCTCTTGTGTTTGCATACATATATGACAAATTGTATGTTAAAAAATAAAACAAAGTGTAAAATATAATGAATATAGAACTTATATGCATTAAAATACAATAAATATATACATATTTAGAAAATATGTGAAGTATAAATTATATGGTATAAAATATGTTTTATATAACTGACAATAAATAATATATCACATTAGTTTATACTTTATAGAGAGCAAAATATTTTAAAACAGTATAAAGGTTAAAAAGAATTATCAAGGAGATATATATGTATGTATATATATATATATATATATATATGTATGTATGTATTAACATTTTAGTAATGAATGACTTTAGTGTGCTATGAAAATATATAGTTAAACATCCACTCTCTAGAGACCACACATTTAATTATTTTCTCTGGTCAAGTCAGTTATAGTAAAAATATTTTTCAACATCACATATAACATTCCTCATTCCCCATTAGTCTTCTCAGTTATTGCATAGCTATAGAAACACTGACTACTCTGCCATTCATCCAGGAGAATCCACACCGCTGTGAGAGGCAAATGGACCCAGGAGCTAAGATCAATTGATAACAACTTGGAAATTGGTCCCAAATCCATGCTCTACTCACTGGGTTAAAAGAAAACATATATATTATATCACAATATACATCACATGTATATGTGATAGATACATAGACAGATAACATAACTCAACTATGTTAGTTTACTATATTTAAGTAGACTACTCTGTTGATGAAACCATTAATAATAATGAAATTTCTTAAACATATTTTTTCAGATGTTCAGAATGACTCTATTCCAACACCGGCAGAAACTTCCACAACAAAAGCCTCTGTCACAATACCAGGCATCGTGTCAGTGACAAATCCTAACAAACCAGCAGATGGAACACCTCCCGAAGGTAAGATCTTTTGATATAGAATGTAGTTTTCCTTTTAAAAGCAAAACTAGTAAGTAGATTGTGTATAATGTACTATGGGGAACAATTGTTACAAAATTAAGTAATAATTTGCTATTTACAAATTCCTCTATAGTTCTGAGTAGAACGTAGCGTCTGGAGGCCTTGCTGAGTTTCCTTACTGATGCTCTTTAAGATCACTTCCTGTTTGGGAACACTCCCATTGTAACTGTTATATAAACAAAGTTTATTTTTAGAGAAGAAAACAATTATCATACCTAAGTCCTAAAATATCTTTGTAAATAACCCGGGTCTCCACCTACATAGCACAGCTAATAATTGGAAACTATTCAAACAGTCAGGTTTTGCGGGTCATTATGTGCTAATAATAGATTTAATTTGTAGACCTCTGTGGCAATGTTATCATGATTATTACTGGATGGGGCAGCAATTATGCCAGGAAAAGTATTAAAGGAGACTAACTAAGCATCTTTAAAATGTTGAAATGCCCCTGGGACTGGTGGTGCATGCCTTTAATTCTACAACTGGGAGTGGGGGCAGGCCAATGCAGACAGACCCCTGTGAGTTTGAGGCTAGTTTATTCTGAATACCAAATTCCAGGGCAGAAAGACCTATACAGAGAGAGAGAGAGATGTTGTTAAAAAAGAAATGAAAAGGGGAAAACAAAAAAAAGGGCATTATAATCATTCAAACCCTCAAAGGATTTTCAAGCCAATATTTGCTACATTGTTAATCTTGAAATACTGTGGGGGGGGGGGAGGATAAGGCATCTCAAAAAGAGAAAAATAAACTTATTAATTAGTTACCAGAAAATTGAGTATTTAGAGCATATGATGGCTGAAATCCTACCTCTACATGTTTCATCTCTTTACCTTCTTTAATTTTTACTCTAAAATCAGGCTCACAAACAGTCATGTCAACAATATGGACTCATGGGGCTACAGCGATACAAAGAGGTTAAGAGCATAGACTGTTCTTCCAGAGGACTCAGCATCCACATCAGAGCACACAACCAATCCATAACTCCAGTTCCAGGAGATCTGACACCTTCACATAGACATCCATGCTCATAAAACACCAATGCACATTAAAAATTTAAAAAGGAATCATAAAAACAAGGAACCACTAACAAAACAAGACAAAAAAAAAAAAAAAAAAAAAAAGCAAAGCCAATCTGGACTTGAATAGGGTGGTAATTTGACAGATACAAGGGATTACCAGCAGCATCTATGTCTACCATGCTTGATTCCAGAATGAAAACAAACCAGTTCTCACAGAACTTCTTGACCAAACCAGAAAAAAGCACACACAAGTGCAGCATAGGGGATTTGAGTTCCAGGATATTGCAGAATCTTATTTCCAACAAAGATAAGCTCCAAATGGCACAGTTAAGATGTCAAAGCCCAGGAAGGCTCGAACCACCTCCTGAACATTGTGTTTCATTTTGAAGGATTGTCTCATCTGTGTATAGTTGGGTTTTTGTTGTTGTTTTGTTTGTTTGTTTTTGTTTTGTTTTGTTTTGTTTTGTTTTTACAAAGTATTGCTATTGGCTTTCTTCCCTAAGTTTCAACTGATTCAATATGAAATCAGTTCTAAGTTGGCAAGGGTACCCTGTGTTTGCAAGCAGTAAAATTTATATAAGCGTCAAGACAGAGAACCTGAGTGCTGACTTTGCATCCAACCCCAGTCCCCATCTCTAGATGATGCTGTGGTCAACAGTGCTTCCTGAATGATAACACAAACCTGGGAACCATGTTTAGTTACATGAATCATAGAGACAAGGGTTCACTGAAAAGAACTCTGGCAGAATTATAATTCCTGATAGTAGAAGCACATCTTGTTTTGCTGAGTTCAGACGTTATTTCAAACCTGTTCATGTTAAGGCAGAGAAAGCAGATGTTTTTATCCTTTTTGCAACAGGCATTTCCTATAGTTGGTCGTGAAACACCTGTCTCTGAAAGAAGGGGGTAGCACATTTGAACTTAATGTAGCACAGGCAAATGTACACATATATATTCCTTCAAATCCCTTTTGGGAGACATTGCTAATGACTTATATTACCCATTTAATAAAAATGACACTGTGGTGTATGTCCCCAAAATCTCCCCCGGTGAATATAAATTGCTTACTTTCGTGTGTAAAATTGTAATAAATCATATCAACTTAACATTATAAAAATATTCAGATACACCATAAAGCAAGGAATATTTTAATTACTCTCCAAAACCCATCTCCCTAATCAGTTTTTACCAATTTTTATCCATCTGTACTTTCCTCCTTTATGGCCTTCTTTCTAATGTTAACACTAAAATGTTATAGAAGCCACATTAAAAATGTGTCTCATCTTTGGGGACAGGTTATTGCAAAGCTACAATGTCATTATCAAACCTACCCTCCGAATTACTATGAATTTTGATCAATGTAGAGAACTTCTAAGTGACATAATCTAGTAGCTGGGAATATAGTAACGAGAGAGGGCTGATGGGCGAACAAAGTGCATTCTGGGTCCACTGATGAGACCAAGTGGTTGAGAGGCAACCAAGTGGCAAAGACAGCCCCACCTGCACTCTGAGAAAGTCTGGTAGGGAGGAATCCACTAAAAGAATGACCAGGAAGCTGAAGAGGGTGGGTGAAAGTACTAATCAATGGGGGAAGAACACTAGAGACATGAGATGCTTTGCCCTAGCTTGCTTAACACCATTCTGTTCTAAGGTAAGTTGGAATATGCACACTGGCTGAGCCCCTGCCTCTAAAGGCAACACAGCCACACACAGTAATGAATAGGAGGGAAAATCTGCCTCAGATCCTCATGTTCAACGTAGTGTGTCAGTGTGTTTGGCTTCTTAATACCAGGTATGTGAACAGCTTAACTGTCTAGTAGATTTATGTTCTGATCCACCCCCTAAACAGCCATTATAAAGAAAAATATTATGCACACACACATACACAGACACACACACACACACACACACACATACACACACACACATACACACACACACACATACACACACACATACACACACACACATACACACACACACACACACACACACACACACACACACATACACACACACAAAGGCCATTCCTTTTTCTTCCTCTCTTAAGGCCAACACAGAGCTCTTACCTACAGTAAGATTTTTTTACAAACAAAACAAAATCAATAGAAAGTTGGTTCTTCTCTCATTTTCAATTTTCCTAATCAGATTCTCTATGTTTAGTTCCTAATCAGATTCTCTATGAGTTAGTTCCACACAGCTTATAACTGCCTTTCTCTTGCCAATAACATTAATTCCATTAATTAATTCACAGGAAAAGTTAAAAAAGAAAAAAAAAACAATGTGGGCAACTGAGAAGAGAATCGTCCTTGCAGCAACAGAGCCATAATGTCAAAACATATTACCAGCTGGGCCAGGTGCAGGGCTTGCTTTTAGAGCCTTGCCCACCCAATCACAGACAGGAATTGACCTGTTCCCTCTGGTCCATCAAGTGAACTGTGCATTTTGTGCAAAGGTCAAATAGTGAGAGTCACAAGGTACCATCTAGCAGGCAGAGCATGTCACCGTTGGAAAATGAACTTGCTGCATACAAAACTAGATCTGAAAAAAAATTGTTTTAACGTTGATTGTTATTCATCTCCCTTTGGAAGCATTTGATAGTCCATGTCTTTATTCTGGAGATAGGGTATAGTATTATCAACATGATATAATTGGTGAAAAATTCCAACAAAAGCCCTGTTCTCAGTTATATACAAAGCCCAGACACCAGAATACTCAACTGAAAGATTTTAAGATTAAGAGACTCAAATAAGCCCATTTGAATGTGAATTCTCTTTTCTCATCTCACCACTGGAGAGTGTTAGTTATCTGTCTACCAAAGATAGCATCTTTTACTTTCTCTTCAGGAAGCAGGTGGATATAGATATCCAAAGAAGGAGATGCACTTCCTTTTTTATTTTAACACATGTATTTCACTATATTGATTCATTCTTTCTGCATTCCTTCCCTGTGTGGATTTTAGGAATTGAACTCAGGTCAGCAGGTTTGCAGTAGGTGCCTGTACCCAGTGAGCTACCTCTCTGACTCTGCTTTCTCTTTGCAAAGAAAGAAAGGAAGAAAGGAAAGAAGAAAGGAAGGAAGGAAGGAAGGAAGGAAGGAAGGAAGGAAGGAAGGAAGGAAGGAAGGAAGGAAGGAAGGAAGGGAGAGAGAAGGTCGACAATGCATGGTGTTAATGAAATACATTACTGAAAGAATAAAAGTTTTCAGAACTAACACTAAAATCTCAAGTAGTAAATAGCCATTAAATATCAAATACAGTCAGAGGTATTTCCAGCGAGATATTTCAGATAAGGCTCTGCTATGGTGACATTTAGGTCACATGTCTTTTTTTTTATTAGCTATTTATTTCATCTACATTTCCAATGCTATCCCAAAAGTTCCCCCACCCTCCCACTCCCACTTCTTGGCCCTGGCATTCCCCTGTACTGAGGCATATAAAGTTTGCACGACTAATGGCCCTCTCTTTCCAGTGATGGCCGACTAGGCCATCTTTTGATACGTATGCAGCTAGAGATACGAGCTCTGGGGGTACTGGTTAGTTCATATTGTTGTTCCACCTATAGGGTTGCAGATCCCTTTAGCTCCTTGGGTACTTTCTCTAGCTCCTCCATTGGGCCCTGTGATCCATCCAATAGCTGACTGTAAGCATCCACTTCTGTGTTTGCCAGGCCCCAGTATAGTCTCACAAGAGACAGCTCTATCTGGGTCCTTTCAGCAAAATCTTGCTAGTGTATGCAATGGTGTCAGCGTTTGGAGGCTGATTATGGGATGGATCCCCGGGTATGGCAGTCTCTAGATGGTCCATCCTTTTGTCTCAGCTCCAAACTTTGTCTCTGTAACTCCTTCCATGGGTGTTTTGTTCCCAATTCTAAGAAGGGGCAAAGTGTCCACATTTTGGTCTTCGTTCTTCTTGAGTTTCATGTGTTTTGCAAATTGTATCTTGTATCTTGGGTATTCTAAGTTTCTGGGCTAATATCCACTTATCAGTGAGTACATATTGTGTGAGTTCTTTTGTGATTGGGTTACCTCACTCAAGATGATGCCCTCCGGGTCCATCCATTTGCCTAGGAATTTCATAAATTCATTCTCTTTAATAGCTGAGTAGTACTCCATTGTGTAAATGTACCACATTTTCTGTATCCATTCCTCTGTTGAGGGGCATCTGGGTTCTTTCCAGCTTCTGGCTATTGTAAATAAGGCTGCTATGAACATAGTGGAACATGTGTCCTTATTACCAGTTGGAACATTTTCTGGATATATGCCCAGGAGAGGTATTGCGGGATCCTCCGGTAGTACTATGTCCAATTTTCTGAGGAACCACCAGACTGATTTCCAGAGTGGTTGTACTAGCTTGCAATCCCACCAACAATGGAGGAGTGTTCCTCTTTCTCCACATCCTCACCAGCATCTGCTGTCACCTGAATTTTTGATCTTAGCCATTCTGACTGGTGTGAGGTAGAATCTCAGGGTTGTTTTGATTTGCATTTCCCTGATGATTAAAGATGTTGAACATTTTTTCAGGTGCTTCTCAGCACAGAAAATAAGCATATAAAATTGTAAAGAAGAACTTTTTAAAAAAACATTTATTTGTTTTACGTATGTGAGTACACTGTAGCTGTCTTCACATACACACCAGAAGAGGGCATCAGATACCATTAAAGATGGTTGTGAGTCACACCATAAGGTTGCTGGGAATTGAACTCAGGACTTTTGGAAGAGCAGTCAGTGCTCTTAGTCAGAGCCATCTCTCCAGCCCAAAGAATAGATTTTAAAACAGAAGTCTCACAAACTTCCTTGTATGGTTAGGTGAAACTTCAATAGGACTGTGTACCTTTCTTCATAGGATCTCTCCTTTTCTCTGTTATCCTCTTATCCATAAGTTTAAGTTTAAGTTTAAAATGAACGATCTGCGGAAAATGTTATAAATATGAATTCACTAAACAATGGTAGAGTTATGAAACATTATATATATATGGTATCTACTTGCGTTGATGCCAACTTCAGTCTGTATCTCTGAACAATTCTTGAAAGCACTTGTTTACGAACTAGAAATTAACACAAACCACAGTTTCCATTAGCTACCATTTGTTCCTCATAATAATGATGTGCATTTATTCTTCAGAATTTTAATGCGTTCAGCACATAAAGAGACATTCACCATACCATATGTCGAGTGCTACACATATTGGAAAGTGGTTACTGATAAGTTAGCTGCAATCCAAAAGTGTTAACTCTTCTCATCAAAGGCATACAGGTGTACACATATGTATGCACACACAGTCAGGCAGACAGATTCTCTCTCTGTGAGGTGTGAGAGTCATCTGATTATATATATATATAATCTTGCTTCATATATGCATGTCATACCAGGAGAAAGAACTATTTGGGCCTCTGAGGTTTATATAACAGGAATTCAAAGGCCATCTAAGGAATGAGCATATTAATTACAGAAGTTTTCAACTTCATTTATGATTAATATAGAATTTTCATTACTATAAATGATTAAGTTAAGGAAATAAAATATAATTCTGAAAAAATATATATATTAAGATTTTGTTTGACTGAATTTCCCCTTCCCAAAACATGGAAAAACAAAATGATCTTTGAATCACGAAAATTTAATTTTTTTAATATATTTTTTCAACTTTAATGATAGCAATGCAGTAGTCTGCAATAGAAACTTGCTGTTTGAGCATTCGTACGAAAAGTGTGTGTGTATTTAAATCACTCTTTTAATAATTCAATGAACACATTCCTCTTTAGATAAAATAAGCTGGAAAACAGTAAAAGACAGGGTTCCTTATTAATCTGTAGATTGATTGCAAGCCATTTCTCAACTTGATTTTTATCCATTCCTTGACAGATGAGATTTATAGTTAATAATAATATCATCTATCTTATCAAACTAGGAACGACCAAAAGTGACGTATCCCAAACATCTTTGGTGACAACAATTAATTCACTGACAACACCAAAACATGAAGGTGAGTATTGATTTGTTTTGTTGTTGATTGCTAAATTTATATATTTGAGTGTGTGTGTGTGTGTGTCTGTGTCTGTGTCTGTGTGTGTTTGTGTGTGTAACCTATGGGGTTTTCTATAGACAACATGGTGTCATCTGAATACAGAAAAAGGTTTAGGTCTTCATTTCTGAAGTCAATGCCTTTAATCTACTTAGGTTTATTGTCTGCCACTGCTCTGAACTGGATGAATGATGTTGAACAGCAGTGAGAAATGACATCATAGCTTTCTTCCTAACTACAAGAAAAAGCTATCCAGATCTCCATTTAGTATGAGATTAGACCCTTATTACTAGTTTTTTAAAGATGATTTTATCTTGCAAAAATTTTGAGTTTTCAAAAGATGTGTTTTCTCAATATATTGAGGTTGTCACGTTATCCTTTCAATGATGAACATGACAGATAACATAGATTGGTGCATGTTGAACTAACCTGGCTCCATTGGCAAAAATCTTCAATGGTGACACTGTGGCATACTCTTTTATGTGAGGCCAGTTTCATTTACATTGTTTTGCTAAGATTTTTCATAAGAGATATAATACAAGCTTGTATATTTCCTGTGACTATTATCTTCTTTTAATATCACAGTAATGTTAGCCTCATTAGGTGGTGTTAGAGCATGTTCCGTCCTCTGCAAATTTTGTTTGAAATATTTTGTGATTTCATCTTATTACAAAGGCAAGTTACTGTTTAAAGAAACTCACTATTAAATTGGGCTACTCTTAGCTGTCCTCAGAAAGAACACATTCTACTCAAAATCTTATGAAGAACACCTAATGCCAACATTTCAGACAAGTAGGAGTTGAATCCCTACATGTAAAGCAGAGTGTGTTAGGAGAAGATGGACTTACACACATTTTTTTTTCTCTTTTATCCCCAAGCATAGTGATAAAATACTTGAGATTTGAGACTTTTATAAAGGGCCCAGCACAAGCAGGGCTTTATGAACACCTTGAAAACAACAGTAACACTTAAAAAGAAGAAGAAAAAACCTTTTTTCACAGTGAAAGACAAAAGGAGATCCATTTCGGTCATCACCACTCCATATGACATTTCTATGAACTTCAATTTCCACTAGGGGCAGCTCAAATGATCCAAAATCTTAGGTTATCCCATAAACAAGTGTTTCTAATGACTCTAAGATATGCAAGATCTCTCTAAAATTAATGACTATAGAAGAAAAATAGAGAGGGAAAAACTTTTAATATTTGCTGCCCAAAATTATCCTGAATAAAGCTATAGGGATAGAAGATTAAAGCATCTACACGATACAGGAGTTTCTAAGGAAGAACGGGGATTTTACTACTTCTTCCTATATTTACTTATTACATTATATGTGTAGGAGTATTTTGTCTGCATACATGTCTGTGAATTGTATATACACCATGTGTCACAGAGGCTAGAAGAGAGTGACTGATGGCCTGGCCAGGAGTTGTAAATGGTTGTGAGCCACCACATGGTGCTGGGAATTGAACCTCGGTCCAATACAAGAACAGCCACTGTTTTTAACTGCTGAGCCATCTCTCCAGCATGGCAGAAGGAATTATTAAGCTCTGAATTATGAATTGCTTTGATAATACTGAACTACTACAACTTATTTGATGTCTGAAATTTTTATTGTACATAAGGCCACTTGAAATAGAACTGGAGTGGCCCTTTATATAAAATAAAGTGATATTTTATTCTTGCTCTAGATCAAATCCAAATTCCTGCAAATTTCTATTTTGGTAAATCAAGTTAGAAAAAAAATCTGGTGATTCAATCACTCATCTAACAATGGTCTAAGGAATGATGCTCTGGTCCCCAACCACCGCTTGGATTGGGTCCTTTTATACTCTGCAAGAGTGAGGAAGAACCTTTGCTGTGTGTGCAACTCCAAACACTCCTATTTTGTCCAACAGCACATAAAATGTGTACTCATTTTTCTCCTTTTAAAAGTGCAAAGCTTGAGTCCGAAGAGATTTCTCAGTGGTTAAAAGTATGTCCTACTCTTGAAGAGGACCTGGGTTTAGTTCCGAGCACCCATTTTGGACAGTTTACAACAGCCACACCTCTGGTACCTCTCTCTGTCTCTCTCTCTCTCTCTCTGTCTCTCTCTCTGTGTCTCTCTCTCTCTCTCTCTCTCTGTCTCTCTCTCTCTCTTTCTCTCTCGTACACACACACACACACACACACACACACACACACACACACACACTTCAAACAAGTATTTTTTTTTGTAAATGTGTGAATGCCCCTCATTTTGGCTGCTATTCTCTTCAGGATCCTTGGGACTCCTGCAGCTTAGTTTCAGTGTCTTGACTTCTTCCTAGGAATCCATTCTTAGGAATGAATCCCAGAGGGGATCAAGTTACAGTTCAACCCATATATTTACATCTATGTGGCACAATATGTAAATTAACAAATACACTACTTTTCATCCAAAAGAAAGAGACCAAAGGAGTCTTCAGTAAGCTTCTGCTGCTTCTGTTTCTGCTGAAGCTTAGAAATATCTTCCTAGGACATTTAGTGTAGACATCAGGACAACCCACATCTCACCATAAGCTCATTACGATTGTCCCAGAAGGCACTGAGGGAACCCAGACATTCATTAAATCTGTTCCTGACTATGATCTTGTTACAGAGACAGAATTTCTATAAAGTACTTACTTCAAGTCATTCTTGAATATGAATCTTTCACAGCCATTACTTTTTTTAAAAGCATAAGAAATAAATTCGATTTCTTTGTATTTGTGGATATTTGCTTTGAGTTCTACAACAAGGTCTGTTTTACAGAATCTCTGGAACCTTCTCTTATAGAAATTTTATGATTTCATAACACATTTAGGCCTCTTATTTTAGGAGTTTATTTTTGTTTGCAGTATCAGGTAAAGGTCCAGCTTCATTCTTAGATTATGGCAATCTAATTTCTTGCAACCTTTATTGAAAAGATTATTCTTTCTCCTCTGTGACCTCTAGCTGTCACGTCAATTATTATTTGTTTTTATTGTTGATTCTCGTCTTTGTTTGCCTGTTTGTTCACTGTTATGTATGTGATCTATACCAGTACCTGAAATTTTGATTATTATTGCTTTGTATTGTTGTCTAAAATGAGAGAGTATGAGGGCTTCCATTTTTTAATTCTTTCTCAAAATTGCTTTGGTTTACTAGGTATCTTTTTTAGGTTTTTTGTTTCCTTGTTCATATGAAGAATATGATTGAGATTTTACATCAAATTACACATTGCTGTGGGAATTAGAGAGATTTTTAACAGTACTATTTCTTATGATGATGTTTCTGTTTTTGTTACATTTTATTTTTTCCAGAATTGTCTTATAATTCTTAATTTTCAGAACCATCACCCCTTAGATTAAATTTATTCATAACTAGGTATAGAGCATCTTTTAAAAATAATACTGGGCCAATTAGCCTTTCTCAACTGTAGCATTCAACAGCATACGCCTCAGTCAATGCTAATCTGGTCAGAATTTATTCTCCTATGCCAAATTTATTTTAAAAAGCATAATTTTACTGCAGGTATCAGATAAAACAGTACTCTCTTTTTTTATTAGATATTTTCTTTATTTACATTTTAAATGTTATCCCCTTTCCTGGTTATCCCTCCGAAAACCCCTATCCTATCCTCACTTCCCCTGCTCAACAACCCACCTACTCCTGCTTCACTGTCCTGGCATTCCCCTACACTAGGGCATCGAGCCTTCTCAGAACCAATGACCTCTGCTCCCATTGATGTCCAGCAAAGCCATCCTCTGCTACATATGCAGCTGGAGCCATGGGTCACTCCATGTGTACTCCTTGGTTGGTGGTTTAGTCCCTGGGAGCTCTAGGGGTACTGATTAGTTCATATTGTTCCTCCTCAAACCCCTTCAGTTCCTTCTGTCCTTTCTCTAGCTGCTTCATTGGTGAGCTTGTGCTTAGTTGGCTGAAAGCATCACCTCTATAACCCCACTCTCAATCACAAAGTTCCAAATATATAAAGCAGGATATCATCTTTCCTATAAAATTAAAAATAATAAATTTTTCCTCTTAAGCCAATCTCTTGTAATAACACAGTTAATTGCTAATATATTTCATGTCTTCTTCATTGCTTCCCACAATTAATTCAGTTTCCAAAATGTATAAAACTAGTCTCATATTGAAAATTCCCAAACAATGGAGTTAATTTTGCACTTGTATTGTGCTCAACACTAAGCAAAACTTGACTATTAGGAAACAGGCAAAATCAGTTCCCTTTAATGTTGCTCTAGTACTGGTTTGACTACTTCAAGCATGCTCCATACTAAATTTTCTTATTCCTACTCCTATACAGATAAAACTGATTTCTCCTTGTCTCTTGCATATGCTACATACACCAAGACCTGAGATTTCAAATGACATGGACTTGAAAACCATAGGTGTTAACAATAAAAGTGATAATATCTTGAGGTTACAATTCTCCTGTAAATTAAAATACAAACCAAAAGGACATTGAGATAGCCCTTTACCTCACTAAGAAAGGTTCTTATCATAAAGCAGTAAACATGGTACTGGTAAAGAAAAATGTACCTATTTTAGGCATTATTGTACAAAATCATATAAACAGTTCTTGAAATAATTAACACTTAAACAATGATAAGATCCAGCAGACTCATTTCTGGTTAGATATTCTGGGGAAATATACGACCATCTGAAAGAGATGTCTATATGCCTATGTGCATTGTAGGACCATTTGCAATAGTCAAGAAATAGAACCTACCCAATTCCCAGCAACTAATAATGTACTTGTGGACAAACATTCAACCACAAAAATCATGAAATCCTGACAAATGGGTAGAGATGGACACTGTACTAAGTTTAATAAGCCAGAAATAAAAGACAAATAGCACTATTCTCATTTATATGTAGAATCTAAAATAATTATCATAGAAGCTAAGATTACAAGATAGTTACCAGGGACTAAGAAGAATAGGACCAAGGGAGAATTACACAAAAGTTTCATGAGGTAAGAGTAAAATTTTCTGGTCTGCTCTTCTGGTGTACCATATGGTGAGTATTTTTTTTTTAATAAAAATAAATTGTCATTTAAAAAAATCAAGAAGGATTTTGCAAGCTTCTAATTATAAAGACATGACAGTGTTTGAGGAAATATGTTTATCTTGATCTCAACATTACACGAGAAAGATATATATCAAAAGAGAACATGATCCTTCTAAAATGTATAATCTTTAGGATTTAAATTTTACAGATTTAATTAAAATATTAAATTTTGCTTATTGAATTTAATCCATATAGCATCTTCTGAACTTAATTAAAATATTAAATCTTGTTTATTAAACTTAATGTATATAGCATGCTCTGAAGTTGCAGCACAAGTTACGTTCAGTCCAAGGGGGCACACACTGTAATCTGAGGAAAGTAGAGAAACTGAGTGAATGCAATGTGTAAGTTTAAAGGCCTCCTTTACCACGAACTTCTTGTCACTCTGGAGTAGCCAGTGCTCACAAGCTAGAGCCTGGAACACACCATATGTGAACCAAAAGATCCCAACGGGGTATGTATGTGACAAGGATCACACATTAATAATCATCTATCATACATGTGTGGATCTTTCTTTCCTTGGGTCAAAATTCAGAGCATATAAGCATGTAGGACCAGAAATGCCAAGCCTTTACATCTGTACTTGCCTTCTGATCCACACCTTCAGTCTGTTCTCTCTAGGCCTACTACATATATTTTAAAGTACATTATCTTCACAGCATCCAAGGCTCTCTGCAGTTCCCCTCTCTGCAGGGTAGCCATTCACCAGCCCCAGACTGAGTGTGGAGTCTCAGTTCACTCTCATCCATAACGTTCATGTTAAACAAGCAACTTTCAACATCACGTCTTGGGTGTCAGACCCCTGAGTCTTCTATTATTTTACTCTTTGTTTTTAGCTTCTAATCTAGAAACCTTCTACATATCTCTTGGCTGTACATCATCTCTTTAACAAAAATAATTGGCAAGTGACATAATCTTACTTGTCAATTTCTGCTTCTCTTGCTGTACTTTGGGTCCAACCCAGACGATCATTGCCTGGAACAATGTTTTGAAGTGATTCATTCCCAGTTTTCGTGCAATGAGTTTAAGAATTTCAAGTCTTCCATTAGTTGTTTGGTGTATTTTTAAGTTGCTTTTTGAACAGAATATAAGGTACAGTTCATTTCAGTCTTCCATTTAAGCATCTCTAATTTTCCAGGATCTTTCGTTGTTCTTTATTCAATGAATGTCTGGGGTACTTTTGTTGGGAATCAGTCGGCGTGGTGAATCCTATTAAGGATCCTTGTTCTGTTCTTGGTTCATGTGTTTGTTTTTATACCAATACCCTGTTTTGTGACAGCTCTAGCTTTGTAGTGTATTATGAAGTCAGGTAGTGAGATGTATCATATTATTTCTTCTGCTCGTGAATTATCTTTGCTCTTCACAATCTCTCGCACTGCCATGAGTTTTTAGTAATTTTTTTGTAGTTTTATACGTAACGTCATTGGCATTTTTATGTAGTTTGCTTTGGCTAATATGGATATTTTCCTAATAATTCTCCCAATTCATGAACTTAAAAGGACTTTTCATTTTGTATGTATGATGTGTGTTTTTAAATGTTAGCAGTATTTTCAACTTTTATTATTTATTCATTAGTTAGGCATATTCTAGATACATCATTATTTGGAGTAATTATTCTTTTTCATTTCTTCTCTAAAAACTTACTATTGGTATATAAAAATGTTATTGATATCTATGCTGATTTTGTATTCTATTACAATATAGTATTGATTTTATTCATAAGTTCTAATTGTTAGTGGATAAAGTCTTCAGGATGTAAAAATTATATTTATATTTTCTTCTATGTCAGCAATTTACTTGTATTTATATATGCATGCTACATGTATGCCGTGCCAACAGATGGCAAAAGAGAGCATTGGATAGGCTAGAACTGGAATACAGATAGTTGTGAGCCATCTTGTAGGCTTTAGGAACTGAACCCAGGTTTTCTGCAAGGACAAGTGCTCTTAACAACTGAGTCATGTGTTCAGCCCCCTTCAGGGTTTGATAGACATTAAATCAACTGGAAACCTGATAATCTGACTTCATTCCCTTTAACTTTATATGGTTTCTAATTTTTCTTTTTTTCCTTTCATAATTGTGACTAAGATATCAGTTCCTTATTTAGTTACAGCTATGAGATTGGGTGCATCTTATTCTAGATTTTATAAAAAAAATCAGCTTTATCAATTCAATATAATGTTGACCATTGGTTTGACATATGTAGCCTGTATTATTGAGTTATTATTCTTGTATCTTTAATTTGTTGAGGACTTTTATCATAAGATACCATTAATTGCCATCTATTAAAATGATCATATGACTTTTATACTTCAGTCTGCTGGTTAGATTTATTGCACAAGCTTGTTTGTCTATATTCCATCATCCATGTACCCCTAAGCTAAAACCAACTTGAACATTTTCAGTGATCTCAGTCATAGATTCAACCTTCAGGGACTTCTAATTTTATGAATTAAATTTTTTCTTTGATAACTCAGTACACATGTATAACACATTCTGATCTTCCCTACTTTCATATCTTTTTTTTTTTGGTTTTGACTGGATGATTTTTAACAAGGGTCATATGACAAAATGTTTGGAAAAATCCATTGGATCTTGGCAGGTTCACCATTATAGATAGAACTGAAGAAAATTACTGACCCTCTCCCAGAATCTATTAGTAACCAATAGTTCAGCAGAGGGAGGTAGAGCCCATGAGCCCCTCTCTGATCCATAGATGAATATAACTATAATGGATATCATGAGAAGGTTTCCCAGAAATTTAGACATAGAACTACTATATAATACAACTCTACCAGCCCTGGGATTGTATCCAAAACCTTCTACATCCAACTATAGACACTTTATCTTCCATGTTCATTGCTACTGTAGTCACAGTTTCTAGAAAATGGAAGCAGTCTAGTTCTCTATCAACTGATGAATGGATGATAAAAATGTGATACATGTATGAAGTGAAATTTTATTCAGGTATAAAGAAAGACATGTGTAAATTCATGAAATTGAAAAAGCTATACTGAGTAAGGTAGTGAACCAAGCCCCGAAAGACAAACACTGCCTGTTCTCGCTCTTCCATAGATCCTAACTTCAAACTTTTACATCTGTGTGTTTAACTTGCAGCACTTCTAGAAGACAAAAATCTAGAAGCAGGTCTTTGATGGGGTCAATGCCCTAAGGCAAGGGAACTATTATAATATACATTTCCATTTCCATGACAACCTTGCTTTCTGCCTATGTAGATCTTTGCTAGTAAAGTGAGTTGGTGGGTATTTTTACATTTTTAATTAATTTTAACAATTTATATGTTGTACTTGAAGGAGATTTAGGCCAATTTACATTCAAAATTATTTTTGAGACCTTTGGCTATCATTTGTCTTGTTTTCTTCTGTTTGCTTTTTAATATTCTTTATTTCACATCCCTTGTTTTTTTTTTATTAAATGTGTTGATTAAAGATTTATTGAATCAACAGCACTGGGTTCTTTGTGAATCTGCTCTTCTTGTGGGATGTGCACTTTCACTGGTGCTGGTGATAGTAATTATCTTTATTTCACTTTGCAATGGGGCTTCTTTAAGCATCTTTGATAGACAGGAATTCCCTTTGGTTTTGCTCATTTTGGACATTGTTACTTCCTTTTGATTTCTTAATCTCATGGATTACAGTAATGTTGGTTGGCAGTTTAATCTTTCAAGCCTTAGAATATGTCTTTCTATTTCTTCCTTGCCTGTGGGATTTTTGTTGGACCATCTGCTTTTAGTGTAATGAGAAGAATACTACACTTTTTTTTCCTTCAGATTTTAGAACATTTTATTGTCTTAAACTCTAATATGTAATGGTGAAAGACTTTCTGGTCATTTCTCTTGGTATCTAACTAGCCTCCTGTGCATAGACTTCCATATTAACCACAAGATTTAAAATGAATTCTACTAATATTTTTCTGCAAATGAAGTTTCTATGCCTTTTAACTTTCCCCCTCTAACTTTGGGTGGTTATTAAAAATAGTGTTTTTCTATTTACTGTCGTCTTGAAAATCCCTGACGCTGCCTTAACCCTTTCTTCCTGTTTGCTTTATCTTTCTTCATTCTTCCCATTTCCTTTCTTTCTTTTCCTCGTGACAGGAACATTTCAAAAGGAAACATTTCAACGTTCCAAAAACGTTGCATCAACTTCACAGATTCTCCCTTTCCCACGATCTAACCTGTTATTGGGGCTGTAATAATTTGATTTTCTGAACTCTTTATTTATAAGACATCTTCACGTCTGGCAAGTTTCCCACTCCTATTTGTCTACACTCACTTAAAGGTTTGACTGAATTCTCCTGGATTTCTCTATCTTTTAATGTTTATTCTTTTAAATTCTAGGACTTTTAAAATAATTTTTATTGCTAAATAATTCCCATAGCATACAATTTGTCCATTTCAATTCAGCAGTTATGAGTCCAAGCATTCATTTTTACATATATTTTGCAATTCCGTACACATAGACAATGTGTGATCATATTCATTGCCCCATGAACTTTATTATTTCTCACCCTCATTTGCCCTGTTTTGCTACCCCAACTAGTCCCTGCCTACTTTCATCATGTCCTTTTTAGTCTTTTAAGTTCTTCATTGGCATTGTATTCATTAAATTTCCTTGAGATATGCTGGTGGATATATTTGTCCCTTTTAAGAGCACCTTACTGCCATGTTTTATGATAGTCCTGTGCACCTACAATGAGATTGGATGTCTGAGAAATCATTTATATCTAACACTTTTATAAGGCAGCCATATCAACAAGCTGACTTCTTATAATGGGAAGGTATAAGATTGTAATACAGTGAAGTTGATTACTGCTAGCTAGACACCATGTGTCATCTCCATACAGGAGATATCTGTCTCTTTAATGACCCTATGTAGAGTGGGTAGCATGAAAGAATCAGAGAACTACTGGCTGTTTGGAAAAATTCATAGTGAGACACTCTTAAGTGTTCTGCAGATGTGGTGTGGACAGCAGTGTGTATAACTTCATTGGGTGTCCAGTTACACAATGGGAGTGGCTACCTTACCTAGTGATGGAGATTCCCTCAGGCACTGTCAATGGCAATCCAGCCACTAGCAAGGGCCTCTGGTATGGGTGGTCTAGGTGTGATAATGATCCCAAAGCATTTATCATCTGTCCAGTCAGTGGTCCAAGTAGATGTTACATGGGGGCAAGACAGCACCCTCGCTTACACTATTGAAGACCTCAGTCAGGAAGATTTTAATGTTCCATTTTAGATCATCTGAGGAGTTCTTATCGAACAGTTTTTGAAGTGGAACTTCTCTTATGACATTTCCCAAACACGTACTGAGATGTTGGTGGGAAATAGCTGTGTGTGTCTTCCATTCTCAAGTGTTGAATCTGCACTTGGGACGGAGGGTGGGCATCATTCCCATTTCTGAGGCACCAAAAGCACCAATGTTCTTCCTCAGTGAGACCAGGCACTGCTTTCCCCAGTATTTTCCTCACTTTTACACTTTGTGATGCCTCTGGGTATAAGCTCTACATTTTCTTTCTCATACAGGATTAACTATGTGATTTACATTTAAATGTCAGTTTTGTTTCCATATTTAAATCCTGAAGTGTTTCTGCCTGAGGATGTCTTTATTTACTAAGAATCTTTCTAAACTATTGGTTCTCCCACACAAATGCCTCAGTACCACTAGTAATTTACTTTATAGATTCTAGTTTATTGTCATAATTTCAATACTTTTTGCACTGGAGAGGATCAGAAATCTCTTCTGCATCCCATTCTATAATAAGAATCTTCTAATCTACTTTCCTGAATAGTTCCAGCTAACTTCAAATCTAAGAAGGACAAATTGTATATTGAGAATTATGCATTTCTTTTACCAGCCCAATGTCCCTATACTGAACTTTGAAAACACTAAAAAGTACCGGTCATTTATAAAATAATTGTACAAATATATGTTGTTTCAAGTCAACATATTCTAGTGCTTTTTTTAAAAAAATTGGCTTATCTTTGCTGTTAATTTTCCTTTTAAAAACTGAAGAAATATAATCTTTAATGGAGTCTATTGATCTGGCTTGTGTATGTGTATGAAATGCATTCTTGGGAAGCAAGAGAGCCAAAGTGTTCTCTTTAGCTGCTGCCTCTTCTATGTCTTCATAGTCCCAGTAGTGACTAACTCTGTTAACAAAACAAAACAAAACAACAGAAAAACAAAAAAACCAAAAAACATTGGTAGATTCCAGACACGACTCTCATCACTTGAAAGTTATGTAGCTAGACAAATTTCTGAACTCTCTGAATCTCATATGTGTTATTTTCATTGATTATCATGGAATTAAGAGTATCACATATGAAAGCAGCCATAGCAAATGCACAGGACACTCTAACGTCATTCTTTCTTAAGTAACTACCTAGACCATTCTAATGGTGGCCATTAGGATGCTAGATTTCTAAATCTTGCTCAAAATATTTTCAGTAGTGAATCTTGAAGTTGTAAACAGATATGGGCACAAGGGTCAATGAAACTAGCTAGTGATGTATATATTCCTGATAGATGCTCTCTTTTTTACACATAGTGGGAACAACAACTGAAGGTCCCCTAAGGAATGAAAGTTCCACTATGAAAATAACAGTGCCAAATACTCCAACTTCAAATGCTAATTCAACGCTACCAGGTTCCCAGAACAAGAGTAAGTATGATGACTTCTGCTGCTCTGCTCTGCTAATCTCTTGGCTGGGTTTTGTTTCAGAATGTTTTCCAGCCCTACAAGAAATCAGTGCTCTGCCTGCACATCCTTCTATTTACCATCAAACAAGGCAACCATTTAGCAACCTTGACTGGGTTCTTAACTTACAGTCTATACACAGCCACAATGGTGTGGGTGTCAATGCAAATTAAGATAAAGTTGAGTAGTCGTTTTCTAAATCATTTGTCTACAAGAAGACAGTCAGTCAGCAAAATACGCAACTCTGATAACACTAAAACATTCTCTCAAAAAGCAACCTACTGAAAATTATTCTCATAGATATAACATGAAAAGATTTAACATTGAAGGAAATTAAAAGGGAAATTGGAAATATTCACAACTCCAACATATATTTTATGAAAATAAATTATGTTAATTTTCCCAAAGTCAGGGAAGTTCGAAAAATTTAATTTTTCCTTTTTAAGATCTAAAACATAGATTCTGCTACGTGCTATAACCAGAGGCTCTAAATAGTACATAAGTGGATAGATAAAGGATTGATGAGAAGATAATGAGCATTATTCAGGTATTAAGGAAAAGGTCAGATTTTTATTAGTATATGGAACAATTATGTATACAGGAAATAAAACTCACAATTAAATTACAATAACCATAAAGAAATTTTAACACAAAATGCAAGATGTTAAAAAAATCTAACTTTACATATTATCAATGCCAATCCAAAGAATTAAAAAAAATTATTTCATCTAAATTAATATCAAATGGTAGCAGATATTTAGGGATAATTTCAATGAGACAAATGCAGTATCTGTCCACTAAAAGCAGTCAATACTCTATTGTATCAGTATCTAAGTAACTGGATATTATATATTCTTGAATGAGAAGACACTATTTTGAAGAGTTCTTCCGAAATTGATAAACAACCCATTATATTTTATATACAGAATTAAAGAAGTATTTTTAAGATACACACACACACACAATTCGTATGGAAATGAGAATGTAGACTGACCAAAACGGTTCTGACAAAAAATAAATAAATAAGTACAGTGCATGGATTTACAGAGCTCAGTTTCTAAACTTATTCCATGAATGTAATAATCAAGTTTGAATCTCAGGGATATTTTGCTTAATGAAGGAATTATAGACAAAATACGATGGAGTATTATCCCAAGCACCCCTGTCCCCCAAATTGCTGGCTTGCAGATTCTGATGATTCCACTTCATCTTAAGTTTATGGCTGATAATCCCTCAGGTCATGGTTATAAGATAAAAGGATTTGTGTCTGACACAACCCTAACATCTAGAGAAAGGGGAGCATGCTTTAAAAGAAAAGATCTAATAAGGTTTGTTGTTTAGCTCCTCTTCAGAAAGTAGAATGGACATAAGATATCTCTATAAATTTTAGCATTCTTTTTGAATCACATTTCTTTCATGCTATGCTTTCATTCTGTCTGCAGATGATTAGCTCCTAAAATTATAGAATTTTAAAAAGAGAAATGATCATTGATTTATTCCTCTGATATTATAAAGAAATGTGGGTTTGTTTAATGGGCTTATTTATAAACACTCTTTTGTGAGGTCACCCGTGTGTCACCGCTACTCTCATTTTTGAGTTAGGGTTGTAAAGTAGACAATGACATCATAGAGTTAGTGGTGGTTGAGAAAGACAGCATAGAAGGTAAATGCTAACCTGGCAATCATGAATGGACGGGTTCTTAATAATGAAACAGAAGGAGGAAAAGGAAACAATGGTGATTCCGCCATTTTCTCTGGAGTCAAGGTGCTCTCTTGGATGTGGCATCTAGCAGGGAGAACTAAATAAAGGGGAAGCAAACACATGATGTCTACAGAAGAGGGGCTGAGAAACAACCATACCAGAGTTAGGGCAACTAACAACAAGGAGGCCAGCCTGGTGGATGAAATGAAACAGGCTTAGGTGGCATTACGATAGGACTCAAGCTCTTGTGTATACATGGCCAACAGACCACAGTGAGTTCTAATGAAGAGGACAGGGTAACGAACAGAGCAGCCGCGTGGTCTGGTTCATAGCTTCAAAAGGCGTGAAACCAAGAATCTGGAAGAGGAGGTCAGGGTGCTAAAGTTCATAAAATTCTTCTGGGCAGAACTTTCTTAGATATGACCATAAAATCATAGATGAAAAAAAATCACCTGAAAAAATAAATAGACAAAGTGGTAATATTTTATAGATACTAAAAATCTTCTAACTTGAAATAGCCATGCATTTAATGTTAGTTTGATACATATATGTATATATATATATATATATATATATATATATATATATATATGAATAACACTCAGACAACTCAATAGCAAAAAAACACTGAGAAAATGAGCAGAATACTTAGAAATTTCTCAGTAAGAGAATAAAAACTGGCCAAAAACATACACTCATTTTAAGTCATAATGAGATATGACCTCATATTTTTGAATGTTTTTTATTAAAACAATGAAAAATGTCGATGAGAATATGGGAGAAAAGAAACCTTGGTAGGTCATTGGTGGAAATATAAGTTAGTACAAACACTGTGGAAGGCCATATGGATGTTTCTCAGAAAATTAAAAATAGGACTACCATATGATATGTACATATGGAAATATATACAAATATATACAGAGATACAGATATATAGATAGATCCAAAGAAATTGAATCTATATCTGGGGGACATATACTTATTTCCAGGTTTATTCCAGTCACACTAAAAATAGCTAAGATGGAGAACAACTATCAGTGCCTTTCAACAAATAATAGATTAAAAAAGAAACGGCGGTGAAATGTATATAAAATTGAAGAGTATTAAGTCTTTATGAAGAAAATAAAATCACATGTGAGAGTGTGGAAGAACTTGAAGGTCATCAAGTTAAGTGAAATAGACTTAGGATAGATACAAATGCTTTATAATCTCGCCTATGTATGGACTCTCATGAACTTTAACACCTCTGAGCTTGGCAGTACAGGCCGGAAATCTCAGCAATTTAGAAAGCTGAGGTGAGAGGAACCCAAGTTCAAAACTTCAATGATTTTATTTTGCACTGATAACTAATAACCTCTAGAGGAAATTAAGAAGACAAAATTATGTTAAACATGTCCAAAATAATGAAATACATAGGAATAAATCTAATCAAGAAAATTACATCTGTTCTCAACTGTTTGTTGAGATAGTTAGACTTTGGATCTGTTTAATTTCATGGCAAGATATTGTTTTTTGCAAGCTTTTTCTAATAAGGTTTTGATTGAAGCAATATTGAAACCTGACACTCAAGCCTATACAGACTGCTGAAAAAATGAATCCAATGGATACTGAAGAAACATATAAAGCTGAATATTTTCATATGGACGAGTGCTCTGTAATATATCATGGACTTGGTAAAAAAAAAGTCTCAACATCTTACATAATTTGTTAAAAAATTATCCAGTATTGAATTTATGCCAGCATTGTAGTGAAATCTATAACTCCAAGGTCATGGAAAGAAAGCAGGGGTTCAGATTTGATTGTCTAAGCAACCAATCTCAAGATATTGGGGTAAAAAAAGAAAAAGAAAAAAACAGAAGGTAGAAAATAATAAAAAGAAATGTGAAACTAATGAATTAAAATAAAAGGAAACAATAAAGGAGATGAATAAACTATCAAGCTATGATTGTGAAGGTGACAGGACAATTGAAACTAGGGAGAACCTGCAGCAAAGGAGAGAAATGCCACAAAGGAAGCCTAGGAAAGAAACAATCATTTGACCCAGTGACCCAAAGACCCAAATGCATGTCGGCGAACTCCTGGAAGAAAGAAAGAAAGAAAGGTGGGCAAAAAATATTTCCCCCGTATAGTTAAAAACAACAGACAAGCAGATTCAGGAAGCGTGATGAACAAAAAATAGAAAACTAAACAAAACAAAACAACAGAAGGAAACCACACTAAAGATAAAGAGAAAATCTTGAAATAAGCTCTTGAAAAAAAATGACACATTAAGTAAAGGAACATGGAGAATGACAGCAGAGCTTCCTCAGACACAATGCCTGCCAGGAACCAGCAAAGAACGTCTTCCCTACTGCAGGGGAAACTGTCACCCTCGTGTTCTGTGGAGTCTTTTACAGACACGCAGAGCGGCGACATTTTATTATGAGTAAAAACATTCAGCGGGAGAGAAACAGCACCAGACGGAAAGTCAGGAAAGAGCGCAGAGAGTGGCGAACTCATGCACGGAGTCAGCATGCCTTTACCTCATTTCAGTCTCTTCAATCGAGAATTACTTGTTTGGCTAAAACATAACAAGTACCTTTGAGGCATAACATTCATGTATACAATATGTAGAACAATATAGATATATGTAAACAGTCTGAGTTTTGAGATGAGAGAGGTAACTATATTATTGTAAGCTCAATAATAGAGAAATTGTAATCCTAACAGAAATCTCTATCTGGTACTGGACAGATGGCTCAGGCCTGCGTACCACCTACCCAACTTCCGTCCTCAGCACCATTATCAGTCAGCTCAGAATGCGGCTTCCAGGGATCCAGTGCCCTCCTCTGGCTTCTTGCAACACCTGGGCGCATGTGCACACACCCATGAGCAGACATACACATACATATAATTAAAATTATTTTTTTATTAAATGCTCAATCCAAAATGAGCTGAGTAGACAGGAAATTAAATACAAATGTCAGGCTCTGTAGCTTTAAATCAAGTACTGCGGTGACAGAAATGGCATTTATCGTATGACATAAAATGGCTTAAACATTTCTCTTATAAAAGTAAGTCTTAAGCTGAACCAAAATATGGCCCAACTATATTCAGAATTTAAGGCCTAATGCCAATATTCCTCAAACTATTCTATAAAATAGAAACAGAAGAAACACTACCTAATTCATTCTATGAGGCCACGATTTTTCTGATACCTAAACCAGAATTAAAGACAAAAAAAAAAACCTTTAAATATAAGTAAATAGAGAGTTTAATATTGCAGGAGTTGAGTTAACATCAGATGAAAATGGTTTAGAATAAGGAACTTTTGGGGCTTAAGTAGGGTCATTTCAGTTTAGTCAGAGCACTAAACATCTCCACAGCACCGTGTGAAAAGGTCTAAACTTTGACACATTTTGACGACAGACTGCTTACATAAAAAGGTCCGTGATACATGTTAGTCCTAGGCTCTGGCTAAATAGCTAGATAATGTGGATATGTCTTTTTGTAAGAGTAAAGATTCCCTAACCTGCTTGTGCCTTTTGCTATCTCACAAAACGTGAATTGCCTTTCATTTATAATGGTTCAGAGTTCAAATAGTCATTCCCCCATTAAAGAAGAAAATTTTTGTTGTGGAATCAAATCTCACAATTGAAATTTTAGGCATTCTATTTAAAAACAGAAAGTGTGCGTTAGTGGGGGATGGGAGTCGATTCTGTGGAGTGTTGGGATTTAGACCACTTAGCTGTGAAGACGCTTGATGAAACACGCAAACCATTTTCAATAAAACAAAATTAACTGCAGAACTATCTACAAAAATAAATCTCTTGGTCTGAAAACCAGAAAATATGAAGGAATGGATATCTCAACTTTGAAAAATTACAATTAATTGATTTATGTTCAGATACGTTTTAACAGGTGCATGATGGCACGAAAAGGAAATTACTCCACTAGCTAGTGAGTAACCAAGGAGCACCATGGAAATAAGCATTTCCCAGAGTCTAAATGAACTCTAGCGCTCTCATAGGTTGCCAAGATCACCCCTCTGACATACAAAGCCATCCACCCTGGCTCATTTCTGTGTATGAACTATGTCTGTGGTCCCTGGTTCATGTGAATGGAGGTGGGAATTTCTGTTTTCCTTCATTCACGAGGCTTAGAAGCATGTCTGTATTCACATCCCACTGAAGAAAGCTTTTATTCTTATTTTCAGTGAAATGCTTTGTACTCCTTCACATTGGATTATGTGATTAACCACTGGAGCGGTGGTTCTCAGCCTTCCTAATGCTGTGACCTTTTAATACAGTTCCTCATGTTGTGGTGACTCCCGGTCATAAAATTATTTTTGTTGCCACTTCATAACTGTAATTTTGTTACTATTGATCATAATGTAAATACTGTCTTTTCCAATGGTCTCAGATGCCCCATATGAAAAGGTCATTCAACTCCCAAAGGGTTGCCACCCACAAGTGAGAACCACTGCATTAGATCACACTGCTAGTTTGCTGGGGGCGCTTGTGGCAGTATTTATAGTGTACGTACAGAGATCCTACAGAATCATAATAGTATAACTATGGAAAACAGACAATATTTTCTTCCACCATTTTTTAATTAGGTATTTTCTTCATTTACATTTCCAATGCTATCCCAAAAGTCCCCCATACCCTCCCCCCGAATCCCCTACCCACCCACTCCCACTTCTTGGCCCTGGCGTTCCCCTGTACTGAGGCAGATAAAGTTTGCAAGACCAATGGGCCTCTCTTCCCACTGATGGCCGACTAGGCCATCTTCTGATTCATAGGCAGCTAGAGATATGAGCTCCAGGGGGTTAGGTTGTATTGTGTTAGGAAGTTTGATCTTTAAAATTCCTCTTTGAGTCACTGACTTGAATTAACTTTTAAAATTTGGTAAATATGAATTTTGGCTTGAGATTAGGCCAGAATTTAAGCAATTTCTGAAATTATCTTATGCATAATTCTTCCATATTGTACTATATACTTATATGCCGTGGCAGACATAACATTACTAGTTATCAAACCTAAGCATCAGTCCGCTGAAGAATGTGGAAGAGACTCCTTGTCCTGTGTACTAAAGACTTGACTCTTTACGTAAAAATAAACAGGCACACCCAAGTCAATTGTATAAATATGCCTTCCCGTTTAATACATTGTAAAATTATATGTATGCCAGAGGAATAATTAAAACACCTTTCTCTTTAATTTGTTAACACTAAATAGTGATTTTCATGTCCATTTTATATAGCGATGTACCTGCAGCTGCTTAAAAAGTTCATAGTCAATCAAAGGACATCACAGCAACGCACCCCCTCACAATTCTAATATCAGAAAATCTGTAGTCAGGTTTGCATTGGGGTTCAGTCTACAGGCCTAGAATAGCCTGTCCCTCCCTTTCTGCTGACTACTGGCTGCTTTTAGGTACCTTGGCTTGCAGTCTATTCCATATGCTCTTATCTTCATGCCACCTTTGTCTTGTGAGTCTGTACATCAGTTCTGCTTATGCTCTCCTATCCAGCTATGCTCACACTTTCATCAAGGATTTGTTAGGGATCTAAAGCCTTCCCTAGTCTACAGAAATCACATCTCAAGATCTTATCTAAATTTTATTTGCATGGCTTCTTTTTTTTTTTTCAAATAAGTCCATAGATTCTATATCCATAAAGCTTTTGGAGAGATGTCAGCATGAAACCCACTTCCCTCCAGGGACTCGTATTGTCCCTCACTGTACCCAGATTTGTTGTCAAGTATTCACCATCTCTATATTGCTCTCTTTTCCTGGGCACTGATATGTGGTTCAAAAGAAATGCTAATAACAGTGATATTTTTGTAGACCAGCATCTGAAATGCACTGGTATTACATATAAATCTATTAACCTTTTCACCCTGAATCTCTCTAGCTTGAGACTAAGGTATTGAAAATGTGACATTCTCTTTTCTCATTCCCTGTGATATATGATACACAAGGTTTGGGTTCCATATATATCCCCCAAATTCTTATCTTAAAAGCTTGGTCCTCACATAGCAAAGAGCAGAGGTTGGACTTTGGGGTTGTGATCAGCTCAAGAGGACTCTTGCTTCATGATGGTGCACTTCATTTATGGGTGGCTTTGCTGAAATGGCCTTTGTCAGATTGTCCCATTATGTTTCACCATGCCATGTTGCCTCACCACAGATCAAAGCAACACAACCAAGAATCTGTGGACAGATACCACAGAAACTGTGAGCCAAAAACATCCCAGCCTTGATTTCTCTTAGGGAATTTGCCACATTTAGTTACAACTGTGTACATTTTGTTAGTAACTGAGAACAACAAGGAAAAAGGAAAGTACAGAAGGGTAAACGGTATTAGACAAGTCCAACACATGGCTTGTGGCTCACATATACCACCAAGAATACAGCTGAACACACAGTAATAAATTACTTAAAACATTAGGAGACATTTCTGAAATTGTTTTCTTACACTCTAACTCAATTGAGCAGAGATTCTTAAGTGTAGATCATAATGTTATGTAACAACATCAGCAGATATTGTGGTAGGAGAAGTGAATTCAGTGTTTATAAATAGATTGGAAAGAGACAACCTATATACATGGCCAGAAACTAGAGAGTGAGATAGAGAGAGAGAGAGAGAGAGAGAGAGAGAGAGCGAGCATTATTCCCTCTGCCTAGAAGGAAGTCTGACACAGCTGAGAAAAGAGAATGGGGAGCAAGATTATGGATTGATAGTAAATTGCAAATAAACTACATGCAATAAGGAAATTTATTTGGCAATCTATTTATCATTTATAAATGTTATCATTAATAATTTATATTACAACTATTATGCATGTCTACTTTTTAATGATAACATTTATGTACAATGAATAGATTACCAAATAAATTTCCTTATCACATTATTATTTATGGTTTATTGTATAGCTCACTTTTATACAAAAAGAGTAGATTTTTTACAGTAACAGAGTAGACATTTTAGAGGAGCTACTATCTGACCATAAGAATAGACTACACCCAAGTCTTTGTTCTTGAAAATACCACACTTGTCTTAAAGCAAACAATGGTGTCTCTGATTATTTCAGGAGCAGGCTGAGTTCATGGTTATGAGTAATGAGTCACAATTCAAAATGCTTAGCTAATTAAAAAATTAAATATGAACATTTATTTGTTCTGTGGCCTCTACCTGGGGCTGAGGAGCAAAGACAGGCTACTCCCTGAGTTTGTTCCACAGTCAATCCAGAGGTTGGTGGGCTCCAATTCAACCAATGAGAATCTCCGTCTCAAAAACTAAAGTGGAGAGCAATTGGCAAGACACCCAACATCAACTTCTAGACTCCATAGACATAAACACGGCCAAGCACACCTTCACACACTGAAACACACAACACACACACACAAAAAACACAATATAACACAACATACACATACACCAATACACACTGCACATGCACACACTCACCATACACACACAAATTGCATCCTCATAGCATTCTTATGAGCATTAAAATGAAAGGAAATAACAACCTTATTGAATG